>NC_063361.1:34782973-34962408 GCF_021869965.1 Rhincodon typus | reverse complement strand
CCCTACCGCATCCCAAAACCAGTCCAGCTCGTCCCCGCCTCCCTAACCTGTTCTTCCTCCCAAAGCTTCAAAATCTCCCCTCTCCCTACTGCATCCCAAAACCAGTCCAGCTCGTCCCCGCCTCCCTAACCTGTTCTTCCTCCCACCTATCCCCTCCTCCCACCTCAAGTCGCACCCACATCTCCTACCGACTAACCTCATCCCGCCCCTTGACCTGTCCGTCCTCCCTGGACTGACCTATCCCCTCCCTAACTCCCCACCTACACTCACCTTTACTGGCTCCATCCCCGCCTCTTCAACCTGTTTGTTTCCTCTCCACCTATCCTCTCCTCTATCCATCTTCTATCCACCTCCCACTCTCTCCCTATTTATTTCAGGACCCCCTTCCCCTCCCCCTTTTCTGATGAAGGGTCATGGCCCGAAACGTCAGCCTTTCTGCTCCTATGATGCTGCTTGGCCTGCTGTGTTCATCCAGCCCTGCAACTTGTTGTCTCGGATTCTCCAGCATCTGCAGTTCCTACTATCTCTTATGAGAAGCAACTGGTTTAGCTCCCACTGATTATTGTAAAAGGCTCAGGCCCAAACCTGATGGGCCAAAATAGGTTGAGAAAGATTCACTTTGATTGGTTCAATGCTTTTCAGTTAGAAAATGGCTGCCTGACTGCTGTCCTAATTAAATACACAGAAGATTTTCAGGAAGTTCTAGGTACTATCGAAGGAGCCAAGGCCACCTTGCATATTGACCAGGAAGCAATTCCACAATTCTGCAATGTCTGCCAGT
Source organism: Rhincodon typus (assembly GCF_021869965.1). Taxonomy (NCBI): domain Eukaryota; kingdom Metazoa; phylum Chordata; class Chondrichthyes; order Orectolobiformes; family Rhincodontidae; genus Rhincodon; species Rhincodon typus. The sequence continues at coordinate 34,961,627 of NC_063361.1, read as the reverse complement.
GCCATTTGCCTTATGGGCAAAAGTAAAAGCAGAAATTGGGAGGCTAGAAAATGAAGGAATCATCAAACCAGTTCAGTTTACTAAATGGGCAGTATCAGTTGTACCAATTGTGAAGATTGTGTATTAACATCTATGAACAGGTTAATTAAAAAATATCTGCAGAGTTGTGATGAATATTTATGGAGGTTCCCAGTTGTTCATCTCCACCATTTATGTTCCACATTAAAACTACCTATTGCTGACTCATGGAGGAACACAGCAGGCCAGGCAGCATCAGAGGAGCAAGAAAGTTGACGTTTCAGGTCAGGACCCTTCTTCTGACCTGAAACGTCAGCTTACCTACTCCTCTGATGCTGCCTGGCCTGCTGTGTTCCTCCAGCTCCACACTGTGTTATCTCTGATTGCAGCATCAGCAATTCTTACTATCTCTGTTGCTGACTCTTCATGCTTTTGTTTCTTCCAGATTTAACAATTCCAATGTTCTCCTGGACAGTCTGTTAGCTTTAAACCTCTGAACATATAAGTTCAGCCATGACACTTTCACCCACTTCCTAACACACAGTCTTAGTGTTAGTTATGGTTCTCTGAGTAAGGCTATTAACTCTGAGTGCAAAGATTTTTGGTTAAAATCCCACGCTGGAAACTTAAGCACACAATCTCAAGTGATGGTTCAGCGCAATTCTGAGGATGTGGTACACTATTGGAGGCGTCTGGCAACACTCAGGTTGATGCTAATGATGCCATGGGCTATTTGAAAAATATCAAGGAAATTTTCCCCAGTATAGTAAACACAAAGAACTGTGAATGCTGGAAATCTGAAACAAAAACAGAAAGTGTTGGACAAATTCAGTAGGTCTGGCAGCATCTGCTAACAGAAAAGCAGAGCTAACATTTTAAGTCCAGTAACTCTTTATCAGAACTGACAATAGCTGGTATTTATGCTGATGCTTATGTTCTCTCTCTGGGCTCTGTCTCTATATACTCTATTTATTCCCCCTTCACCCCATCATCAGCATAAATGCCATCATTTCCAGCTATTGTCAGTTCTGATGAATGGTCGTGGGATTCAAAATACTAACTCTGTTTTTCTCACAACAGATACAATGTTTCTTCAGCACTCTCTGTTTTTGATAGAGCTTTTCCCAGTATCTTGGCTAATATTTAACTTTCAACCAAGATTATTTGACCAATTTGCTGCTTATGGGAGCTTGCTGTGCACAAATTGGCTTCAGCATTTCCTACATTGCAACACTGACTGCACTTCAGATTTATTGTTTCAGCAGTAATAGAACACTTTGGAACATCCTGAGATTGTGACAGGTGTTGTATAAATACGGTTTCATTCTTGATTGCTGTGGAGTTTCATTAGTCAGTATGATCAGAAAGAGAAACTTGGAAAGAATTAAGATGTGGCTGAGTCAGTGAAGTATATGTGTTAGATGCCAGGCATGTCTTGGAATGATACTGCCTGTAACATTCCTGCAGGGCAAGGCACAGAGTGCAATCTTCGGCTTGTTTCTGTGAAACATTTTCACAGCTAAGAGATATGGGTTACTTCTGGCAGATTAAGGTCACTAAGTCAAAACGTTGTTAACCTTCAGAGTACCAATGAAGGAGTTGTGATTAAAGTATTTCAAAGTTATAATTGGTAACTGTAATTTTGAAAGTTGTTATCATGTTCATAGACAGCAGTCCCCACTTATTTTTATTCAAAGTTTTCCCTTATTTCCATTCACTCTCCAACAATGTTTCAACAGACATAAACTCTCTTTTTAAAATAAAATTTTACTTTCCACTTATGTCAATGGTCTCCTGGTGTAGAGTTATAGTTCAAAATGTTTTGAATACATTTTCATCGCCACTAAAACAAATGTAAGAATTCAGGTTGTATAATAATGCTGAGTGTAAATCCACTAATACCTCATCGCTGGGACTGACAAGTTCAACATTTTGAAGAAAAATTGGCCAATTCACAGAGAATGTTTTGTTAAAAACATCTACAGCTCCACACCTAGTCCAACCTCTTTTCCCATTCTGGACTTCATAACCCTAACATTATGGCACAGTGTGTCAGCTGTGGCTCAGAGTGTACTGGTTTTACTGCCGAACCAGATGACGGCACTTTCAAGTCCCACTCCACATATCTGAGCACAAATCTAGGCTGACACTTCCAACGCAATACTGAGCGAGTGCTGCACTATCAAACAAGATGTTAAAATTGACCCTGTCTGCCCTCCCATCTCTACAAAATACAGCTCATGACATTATCTTGAAGAAAATTATGGGAACCAAACTAATTGGTCTAATTTATCCTAGATTATATGGTCATTATTCCAAGCGGAGTAGAATAACATCACTTCATCTGACGCTCCACTGATGATGTCACCTAGCATGGTGACAAAACATCTGAACAAAAACAAGCCAGCTCGGCGAGCAAGTCAACAATCTCATCATTAGCATATTGTTGTTTCTGGGTTTCTATTATTCATATACTGTTACACCTGTTAAACAGCCTAAAATATGACTGTTAAAGTGTCCACCCCTGTGCTAGCTGCATGACAGTTTTAACTTAGGTTCTATACTTAAGCATCCTTTCCAATGTCTTGAATATTATCGTCTGTTACAATGTCAGGCATCTTTAACACTGAGTAAGAAAATCTGTGCTTCAGTTTTGAGAGCGAACTAATAGCAGTGGTGGGTTGAAGCATGTGTACACACCAATGCAAAGGGTTTTCTTCATAAAGAAAAATTCTCGTTAATCTTTTTCATTTATTTTGCCCCATCCTCTTACAGATTCCTGCCCTCCCTCTCAACAACTCTTTCACATGATGTGCTGGCTACAAATTTGTAGAAGTATAAATTGTAAAGTACATTCCTGCCTGGGGGACATATCACATTATTTCACTTAATGTACAATAATGTTCAGTGTTGATGTACTCACATCTTCTCATTGCAACTGATGGGTTGAATAATTTGAAAAAAGTATTACCCAATTCACAGAGAACATTCTTCTAAATAATTCACCTGCCCACTGTTGCCAGATGACCCAGAAATTAGCTCAGAGATAAATTACACTTAAGTGGAGTGGCGTGCACATCCCCCCGTCATGCTATCTCCTGCTCACTCAGCACCCTTAAGTGTTCTCACACTCTTGACCCATCCAGAGCCCTCAGGTTCATTTGGATTAAAGTCTCGTTGCAGCTCTTCAGACCATAGCACCAGCTGAGCTGTATCTTGATAAAGTTGCAAGGGAGACGATCCAATACAGTAATGTCAAGTGAGACTTGTAGTTTACATCCTGCCATTGCTTTCAAACGAGATAATGTAATTGGGATTTTCTGAATCCCAATTTTGCTAATCTTTTATTTAGTTGACTCTTACAGGGATTCAGTTCCATGATCAGATAAACTTATGAGATTTATTCTGAATGTTTTATGTTTAATTTAAGCCTAAACAGTGAGGATCTGTGGCTATTTGACAGTAAGAAGAATCATAGCCAGTAAAAAAAGAATCACAGAAGGTAGGTCTGCAGGTACAACAAGTAATTAGGAAGGCAAATGGAATTTTGTCCTTCATTGCTAAAGGGATTGAAATAAAAAGCAGAGACGTTATGTTGCAGCTGTACAAGGTGCTGGTGAGGCCACACCTGGAGTACTGTGTGCAGTTTTGGTCTCCTTACTTGAGAAAGGATGTACTAGCACTGGAGGGGGTGCAAAGGAGGTTCACTAGGTTGATTCCGGAGTTGAGGGGGTTGGCTTATGAGGAGAGACTGAGTAGATTGGGATTATGTTCATTGGAATTCAGAAGATTGAGGGGGGATCTTATAGAAACATATAAAATTATGAAGGGAATAGATAAGATAGAAGTAGAGAGGATGTTTCCACTGGCAGGTGAAGCTAGGACAAGAGGGCATAGCCTCAAGATTAGAGGGAGCAGATTTAGGACTGAACTGAGAAGGAATTTCTTCACCCAGAGGGTTGTTAATCTATGGAATTCCTTGCCCAGTGAAGTAGTTGACGCTACTTCAGTAAACGCTTTTAAAAAAAAGTAGATTTTTTTTGAACAATAAAGGAATTAAGGGATATGGTGAGAACGCGGGTAAGTGGATCTGAGTTCACGAAAGGATCAGCCATGATCTTATTGAATGGCGGAGCAGGCTCGAAGGGCCAGACGGCCTACTCCTGCTCCTAGTTCTTATGTTATATTATGTTATGTTAAAAGCAATGCCAATTTGCTGAAAAACACTTTGAGACATCCAGACTTTCTGAAAGGCTCAATATAAATGTTGGTCCTTTCTTTCAATTATTGTTAGTTTTGCATTCAATGATCAGTTTTCCTTGATGTGGAGGTGCCAGTGTTGGACTTAAGTGGACAAGGTCAAAAATCGCATGACACCAGGTTATAGTCCAACAAGTTTATTTGAAAACACAAGCTTTCGGAGTCTCGCTCCTTCTTCTGATGTCAGTGAGAGAGGTAGCATCAGACACGGAACTTATAAGCAAAGGATCGAAGGGTCATAGAACTGATGTGAATGTATTGAACAAACCTAAGATGGCTGTTAAATCTTTAATCAGTTAGAACGGAGATCCAGGTTTCAATTGATTAACATGCAAATCCCAGAATTTCTTTCAAATCACTGCCCTGAGATAACTAAAGATTTTATCAGTATACCAGAGGTGACATCTCAGGTCAGACACTGCATTTTAGGTGTGAGGCCTTGTGTAGAATCTGTCTGTGTTTTAACTTGGAGTCAGACTGGTTTTATTTCCAAAGTAGGAATTTATAAAATGCCACATTGACTGTCTACAAATTGTGGGCATTTTGAAAAAAATAGAGTGTATCTGCAATTACAAATTCACCCCATAGATTAGTGTGTGTGTGTGTTCCAGACTCTGGCATTATCAATGATGAGTTCCACCAGCATATGTACAGGTAATTAGGGTTGATGTGAATTTGGACTTGACACAGAAGGCTACGCTGCCAAACGAGGGATGGTTTTTTTCCTTTGATTGTACTAACATATCTCAGAGGACTGTACACTAATTATCATAGAATCCCTACAGTGTGGAAACAATTCTTTCGGCCCAACAAGTCCACACCGATCCTCAGAGCACCCCACCCAGACCCACCCCACTATAACCCATTTTATCTGCACATCCCTGGACACTATGGGCAAATTAGCATGGCCAATCCACCTAGCCTGCACATCTTTGGACTGTGGGAGGAAACCAGAGCACCCAAAGGAAACCCGCACAGACACAGGGAGAATGTGCAAACTCCACATAGACAGTTGCCCGAGGGTGGAATCGAACCCCTGGTGCTGTGAGGCAGCAGTGCTAACCACTGAGCCACCATGCCACCCTGGCATATCTCTTATGTCTTCTATTACAAGCTTATAAGAAAACAATAGGCTGTAGATTTCTAAAGTTTTTAGTTAATCCAGGCACCATTTAGAGAGCAACGTTGGTTTAATTCTTTCCTGTCTTCCCTAATCATGCTGGTTCTCAGTTAGTTGCACAAGTTTCAGCAAGCTTAGTTTCATAGGAATTACCACTTGCCATTTCAGGCTTGGGCAATTATTACCAATGGAATGTTCAACATGGAAATGTCACAAGTAACCCCAGTCTTGTTCTTGCACGGGTTATTTGCACATTGAATTTTATTGGATAAAGCTTTATTCCTCCCTTTCTTAGATTCAAGAGATTGGAAGGCTCTGTACTCACCAGCTCAACTGAAATAAGTTAGTTCAATACAGACACTAAATGGAATCTGTGATCTGTTTCCACTTTAGTTGACTCAGTAGTACGTCAGACAGTCTTTTTATTCATTGCAACAATTAATGGTTTTAGCTAAGTGTCACTTTCTAGTTGAATGAATTGGATTCCTTGCCCATTTAATAACAAATGTTATTTATGCTGAGTTCAATCTGTTTTTTTTGTCTCAATTTTCTTTCTTGATTTCTTGGTAGCGCACGTTTTTGTTGAAATGCAGATCAATCAGCACTGGCTGCCTTTGGTCAAGTGCTCACACACTAATTGTGAGTCCAGATAGTAAGTGCCAGCAAGTCATTCAGCAGTAGCATGCATCACACAGAGCTCAATGCCGACATGAGGCATCAGCAATAACTGATATGGGAGCCGATAAAATAGCTGGTTTACTCTTTCCATGATGCATAAGGTTTGAGGTTACTGAATTTCCTTTAATACCACCCCAATTATGATTGTGAAATTCAACATAAATCAAGGATTGAATCTGTGACTTGTCCAGCATCTATGGTTCAGCTCCTCACTGATATATACAAGGAACAGATGCTATGCAGATTTTAAAACACAAATGGGCCAGAATTTTCTGTCAAAATAATAGTGAGACTAATGATGTCTCCATTATTTGTATGCAAAAGATATAACTTCAGGCAAGGGGCAGATGTGCAGTTAAACTCAAAATGCCAAATGTTTCTGTCCCAGGTGTATCATTGCAACATTAATGTTGAACAAATCACATCTCCTAGAGCTAAGGGTCTTAGCAGCTGAAGGCATGGATGTTAAAGGTAGAAATGTTAAAATTAGGAAGACAGCACATAAGAGGCCATCTTTGAAAGACCACAGAGATCTCTGAAGTCTGTAGGGCAGAAAGAGGTTACAGAGCTAGCACATGACCACCTATGACGTTGGGGTCCTGGACTAGTCATTTTTGGAATTGTTGTTTGAATTCAATCAGGGCAAATTGGGGAACTGCATTTATTAAGCCAGGGAGGGGAACTTGTGACCCTTACTTGTTTTTGACTATAGAAGGTGCCGATTCAAATTGTCTGAATTATTCTTTATATCCTGGGGGCAAAAAATGCTGCCTTTCCAGCTTCACCCATATCTCAAGAACAAAAAGACAGCTTTTCACTTTTAAATCTCAAGTGTGGATTTATTCTACTTGAGACCTTACCGGAGGTGATTATGTCGCTCTATCCTGTCCGTTTCTCAGTGGGTGGCTGTATCTCACCACACAAGGATGACTGTTTCTGATGACAGTGCTCTACAATGCCTATCATTCTGGCCAGTGTCCCCTCAGTAAAGTGTTATCCACTCACTAGATATCTCATCTGTTGACATTCAGCTCTATGCATTGTGGAAGTGAGACAAAATGCTCTGTGGAGTGCTCTCACTGTCTGGTGTCTCTCTTCTTGTCACCATAGAAAGCCTGTAGAAAGAAGATAAAACTAAGAAGAAGATTATTTTTCTCCTCATCTAAGCAGAAAACATTAGAGACCTTTCTACTTACTTACTTCAAAATGTAAATTATTTTAGAGTGAAAACATTCTCTTCCTTTCGTTTCCACAGGATCTTTTGTGGTAACATTTCTCCTGATGAGTTGCTTAGTATCTCATACCACATCTCACAGGTTTAGAGCAATTAGGATTTGCAGAACTTTTCAGCAAAATAGGTAGTCTGAACGACTGTAGCTTACCGGTCAACATTCACACTTACCTAGTTGAATTTACATTATGTATTATTAGTTACAAATGTGTTAAACGTCATACGAAACCTGTCTAATATTCTAGTCAAGATGTTAGCCTATTTGGAATAAACATACTAATGCCTTCATTTAAATATCAAAATAATATCACACAAGTATGTTCCATTCATTTCTAATATTATGAAGTTCAATTTCAATCCCTGATATAGTAACAACAGCTCAGCCGACAAATGCATTGTGCAGTGGTTAGATTCAGTTCCTAGTCTTTGTCAGGTTAACTGTTTTCTACTCTCTTGAAGTGGAAAGCTAAATTTGGCCTCTGTGTCCTGCGCCTAGGGAAGGAAGTAGACAATGTGCTATTCTTGATCACCATCCAGAGACTACAGCTGAAATGTGTGCCAGTGTGAATGTTGAGTGAGGACAAGCTAGTGATGATACCTCCTTTTATTGACAGATTTGCTGACAGGCAAGTCCTAGGAAGCTCACTTTGGAAGAATGTTCATTTGCCTGAAGCAGACAATGTTTGTGTTGCAGTAAAGAAATGATTTAGAAAGAATTTGTATCATCAGTTGCCTTCATGAGAAAAAGGTAGAAATAAGAGATTTTTTTCAGTCAATGAAGTGGGCTTTGTTGTTGTATAGGTAATGGTTGTGAAGATTTTACTGTTCATGTTACAATAGCTGCACCCATTCTACTGATGGCACACACTCTCGGTGGGTGGAGGCAAGGAGGTCTGCTCTAGTCTTTGGAGAAAATAGATGTATCTGAACCAGCTCCATGAGTCCGAGTAACTACATCTGACCAAGTGCATTTGTATTTATTCATAGAATCCCTACAGTTCAGATAGAGGCCATTCAGCCCATCAAATCTGAAGTGACCCTCTGAAGAACATCCCATCCAGGAGTGCATTACAAGAGTGATGTTTGGAAGTAACATAGGCAGGAATGAAGATTTCAACAGCAGAAGAGCTGTGGCAGGGAGAAGAACAATGTTGTAGAGATAGAAATAGCCTATGATGCCAACAACAATCATTAAGTTAATATTCAGAATTGATCAAATAAAGAGAATAAAATAAACAAAATATTTTAAAGTTAACAACGATTTTGATTATTGTGTGAAACCTATTAGGTATGGATGTTGATTCTAATCCACCGGAGTTTAAGTATTAATGTAACATTGGGTTTTTTGCATGACCTGTTGGGTAGATTTTTAACTTTGGTGATTGTCTAAAAACTAATGCTATAAATTCGGCAGTCTGTTAAACATTGCTCCCGAGTTAGGCTAAAACAACCTGTTAACAATCTTGGTGTTATGTTGGACCCTGAGATAAACTTTCATGTAACCATGCAATCACTAAAATCACCTATTCCCACCTTGTGACATTGCCATCTTCATCACTGCCTCAGCTCTTTTGCCGTGGAAATCATCATCTATGCCTTTGTTACTTTCACACATGTGGCAGTTTTTAACACACTTCTGGCTGACTTCCCACATTCTATCTTCCACAAGTGTGCTATCATCCAAAACACTGCCACCCAAGTCCTAAATTGTACCAAAAATTGTTCACCTGTCACTCCTGTGATGTTTGATTTACATTAGCTGCTGGTTAAATGACACCTCAATTTTAAAATTCTGATCCTTGTTTTGAAATGCTTCCATGACCTAGTCCCTCCCTATCTCTCTAATCTCCTCCAACCCTTAAACCCTCTGAAATCCTTGCACTCCCCTCATTTTAGCCTCCTGAGAAAACCTGATTTTAATTGCTCCGTCATTGCTGGCCTTGCCTTCAAATGGCTGGACTGTTAACTCTGGAATTTCCTTGCAATGTCTCTCCCACTCGCTACCTTATTTTCCTCCTTTAAAATACTCCCTAAAACTTACAACTTTAAATAAGCTTTTGATTATCCACTGAAGATTTCCTTATGTGACTTGGTGTCATTTTTTATTTTATGATGCCTCTGTGAAGTGTCTAGTGATATCTTATTACATTAAAGGCACGATATAAATACAAGCTGTTATTGTTTAATTTCTGTTCATTTCAATGGAAATGAAAATCACTAGCAAGGTAGGGCAGGAAATTCAGTCAATATTGTCTGCTTTGTAATTTTGCTGAAAGTCAAAATCCCCCCTGCCTACTTCTAGATGATGTCAGCTCTTAGGTTCTGTCTGGCATGTTTAGCTTAGAAGAGTAACAGAGAGCGTAACTATAAGTTACGAGGTTGGGTTACCAGGAGTTTTTAAGATGATGTGGGTCACAAAACAGATGTGCATTTTTTCATGCAACAGTAGAACCTTAGTACTGAAAAGTTTGATGACAGTTCTGCTATGGTCCTGTTGATTAAATCCTCTTTCCAGCATAAAAGTGAGTCATACAGATGACTAAGGTCCCAAGTCTGATCCCTAGTCTGTATTGATTAACATGATGTCAGCCAGGTCGTATATTTCTGCCACTTGTTTTATCTTCAGTGCTGCGAGGAAAAATCAACTGCTGCTCCTGATCAATCTTAAATGTCTTTCTTTCATTTAGTTGTATCAGGCGAGGATAGGGTGTTGCTCAACTGTGATGCCATACATGGTTGAATTTCTTTATCAAGCACAAAATTGACTGGTTGGGCAATGCATTAGAAAGCAGCTCATAATGATAGAACTAAATATTATGCAATCAGAGGCAGTTAAAAAAATTGCAAGAGCAAAAATAAAAAAGACCTGTTCAGTTATTCTGTCATAACATTTCCCCATGAAAAGCAATGTCAAATTGCAATGCACTGTGTCAAAATTTAGTTAGTAACCAAGTGTCAGTTGCCAGCACTCCTGTTTCTAAATGAGAATGTTATTGCTTCAACATCACTCCAAGACTTGAGACCAAAATATAGGCTGATACTTCAGAACAATTCTGAAAGCATGTTGCAATGTCAGAAGTGACGTTGTGTGGATTAGATATTAAACTGAAGCTTAGACTGCCCTCTCAGTAAATGCTGAATATCCCACGACACAAGAGAAGTTGTATTATTTGTCCGAGCTAATTATTATCCCTCAATTAACATCATAAAAACAGATTATTTTCTAATTATCATATTGCTGATTATAAGAGTTTATGGTATGCAAATTAGCTTCCATGTTTTTTGCATTGTGCCTTTGAATACACTTTGAAAGAATTTCATTAGTTGTAAAATACTTTGGGAAATTTAGTAGTCATGACTGGCACTCCTTATCAGCAAATCTTTTTATCTTTCTCATTCAAAACAGGTAAAATCCAAGCCAAAATTTTGAGGTGGTTTAGCTTTACCCTGGGGTAATAAGCATTGCTTCATTGACAATGCTGGCACCAGTGATATAAACAAATATTTAAAAAAATACTTTTTCTTCACCCACAAGGCAAATAATATGGTTCTTGGGGACAGGTAGTTTGACACTAATGTCAGTCAGTGCGGCAGACCATACATAAACAAAGCTAAAATTACAAATTCTTGTTTCAACGACAGGAGGAAACAAAACATGAAGAACGATAGTTAAAACCGCATACGTTTGCATACACTTTAAAATTTAAATGCTGGGAGTGCTTGGTTTCAGATTTCTTTCTCTCATTTCAGATTAGATAAAAACAATGTACATGTTGTAGCGGCCTCTCCTACACCACTGAAATTATGTGGTTTGTATAATCCCAAATTCGTTTTGATTTCATAATGGCGCAAACCATATAGGATAACTCAGGTTTAAGTTTAGGCCTGACGTATGGGCCTACATTATGATAGTATCCACACTGTACAAAACTGAATAGCATTTGTGACTATGTATATACATGAAGATATTTTTCTATGAGTATTGTATATGGTTGAAATTTTTTAAAAAGTAACCACACTTTGTTAGCTATACAGTATTCTAGGATGTCTTGAGTTTATGAAAGGCATTATCTCAATTCAGATTATATCCATCCTTCATTTTTCTTGAAATTAGGTGAACACAGTACCGGCTGTGATACCTTCTACATTCAAATAGCCTCTGTAGCACCCATTATCGAGGCTCCGACTTGAGTCAGTTGCCAGCATTTAGGAGAGGAGAGAACAAAGCTGGCAAAAAAAAAGTTTCAATAGAAGAAAAAGATACTGACATCCAGATGCTAGTTATCAGACTGTGCTGCATGGAGATTAGAGTCGAGATGCAATGGCCTGATTCTAATGTCTGTCATTTATCTCCCTCAAGGAAAATGGGAGCATATGCTGTCAGACTTGCAATCTGATCCCTGTCCGATGCATGGACCAGTTCAAAGAAAATGTTAACAATAAACAGTGCCAGGCTGATTAGTGCAAATTCCATTCAATACTGTCTGAATTTCAAACAATTGGTTGTATAAAAGAGAATAATGCACAATTGTTTCTGACACATACAAAGCTTGACATCAACTAACATAGTCAACTTATCATAGCTCCAACAAATTCCTAGCTAGTGCATAAATGTGCCTTTATATAGCACTTGATCAGTCACAAATTGATTGGCCAGTAATTAAGCCTTTTTGAACTGAGGTCATTCTTGATGTGTATGCAAACACGTCAGTCAATTTGCACACACATCTGAGATGAATGACTAGTTAATCAATTTCTGGTAAAGATAGTTAAAGATATTGCTGGAGCACTATGTTCAGTGTTAGGAACTGTGATGATAGCAAGTTAAGATTCCATGTGTAGATTCTTCACTGGGGCTTAGAGTCCAGTTAAGTACTGGAAAGACTGAAGACTCTTGGTCAGCAACTCATTTCCAATCCCTAATATTGAACCAGATTGTACACATCTGATTGCCTAATTCTATCCTGTAATGTCACCCATTTCCATTCCTGCCTCTGCTCATCTGTTGCTGAAGCTGTCATCCATGCCTTTGATATTTCTGTTGATCATTTCTTCAATGCACATCTGGCTGGTCGCTCATCTTCCACCACTGAGAGGCTAGTGGGGGAGCACTTTGGAACCAGTGGCCATAATTGTATTAGTTTGAAAATTGTTGTGAAAAGGGATAAGCCTGAGCCAGAAGTTAAAGTTCAAAATTAGGGCAAGCCCAATTTTGATGGTATTAGATGAGAACTTTCAAAAGTTGGATGGGGAGGCTGTTTGCAGGTAAAGGGGTGTCTGGCAAGTGGGAGGCTTTCAAAACCAAGATAGAGTTCAGGACCAGCATGTTCCCATTAGCGTGAAGGGCAAGGTTGGCAGGAGAATTAAGAGTCTAATGATGACCTTGAATCCATTGTCGATTGTTAGAAAAAGCCCATCTGGTTCACTAATGTCCTTTAGGGAAGGAAACTACTATCCTTACCTAGTCTGGCCTACATGTGACTTCAGACCCACAGCAATGTGGTTGACTCTTAACTGCCCTCTGGGCAATTAGGGATGGGCAATAAATGATGCCTAGCCAGTGATGCCCTCATCCCATGAATGAATAAAGAAAAACAAAGTACAATGAGAATTTGATCAACTGGGTCATTGGACCAACAAATGCCAGATGGAGTTTAATTCAGATAAATGCGCAGTATTACATTTTGGCAAGACAAACCAGGGCCGGACTTATACAGTTAATGGTAGGGGCCTGGGGAGTGTTATCAAACAGAGGGATCTAGGATTGCAGGTACATAATACCTTGAAAGTGACATCAAGGGTACAGAGGTGGTGAAGAAGATGTCTGCACGCTTGCCTTCATTGGTCAGAGCATTGAGTACAGGAGTTGGGATGTCATGTTACAGCTGTACAAGACATTGGTGTGGCCACATTTTGAATACTGCATACAATTCTGACTGCCCTGCTAATAGGGAGTATATTATTAAACTCGAAAGGATGCAGAAAAAAGATTAACAAGGATTTTACAGAAACTGGATGGTTTGAGTTATAAGGAGAGGCTGGATAGGCTAGGACTGAAGGGTGACCTTATGGAGCTTGTAAAATCATGGGACGCATTGATAAGATGAATAGTCAAGGTATTTTCCCCAGGGTAGGGAAGTCCAAAACTAAAGGTCATAGATTTAAGCTGAGAGGGGCAAGATTTAAAAGGGATCTGTGGGGCAGCTTTTTCGCACAGAATGTGGTACTTTTACGGAGCAAACTGCCCGAGGAAATGGTAGAGGTGGGTGAAATTACATTTAAATGACATTTGGACAGGTATATGAATAGGAAATGTTTAGAGGGATATGGGGCCAAACACAGGCAAATGGGACTAGTTAAGTTTAGGAAACCTGGTCGGCATGGATAAGTTGGGCTAAAGGACCTGTTTCTGTGCTGTATACCTAGAATCACAGCAAACATACAGCAAACTGCTATGACTCTTTGACATTTCTTCTCCATTTCCTGTCCATAAACTATAAGATAACTTCCTCTGCTCCCAACAGCTCCTCATCCCCCACTACACTTTCCCATGCAATCGCAGAAGGTGCAGGCTTGCCCCTTTACCTCCTCCCTCCTCACTATCCAAGGCCCCAGGCATACCTTCTGAGTGAAGCAGTGCTTTACCTCCATTTCATTCAATCCAGTCTACTGCATTCAGTGCTCACAACCTAGTCTCCGCTAGGGCGATGAAACCAGATGGGGTGACTGCTTTGCAGAACACCTATGTTCGGTCCACAAAAATGACCCTGAGCTTCCAGTTGTCTGACAATTCAACACACCACTGTGTTCCCATGCTAACATTTCTGTCTCAAACCTGCTAAAGTGCTCCATGAAGCTCAATGCAAGCTGGAGGAACAACACCTCATACAGTCATAGAATCATACAGCATGGAAACAAACCCTTCGGTCCAACTAGTCAATGCCAACCATGTTCCCAAACTAAACTAGACCCGCCTGCCTGCATTTAGCCCCTATCCCTCCGAACCTTTCCTATTATGTACTTATCCAATGTCTTTTAAATGTTGCAACTGTTTCTCTGGCCGTTCATTCCACACATTGTACTCCAGAATAGTTCTCACCAACATCCTGTACAACCTCAACATGACATCCCAACTCTTATACTCAAAGCTCTGATCAATGAAGGTATGCATGCTAAACACTTTCTTAACCACCCTGTCTACCTGTGATACAAATTTCAAAAAATTATGTACCTGAACCCTGGGTCTCTGTTCTACAACACTACCCAGGGGCCTTCCAGTAATTGTAGAAGTCCTATCCCTGTTTGTGTTACCAAAATGCAATACCTCACAAAGATCCAAATTAAATTCCATCTATAACTCCTCCAACCATTGACCCAATTGATCAAGATCGCTTTGTAATCTTTGATAACCTTCTTCACTGTGCACTGTACCACTAATTTTGGTGTCATCTGCAAACTTACTAACCATGCCTCCTATATTCTAATCCAGATCATTTGTATAAATGACAAACAACAAAAGTCGACCCAGTACCGAATGCTGTGGAACACCACTGGTCTGAAAACAGTCATTCACCACCACTCTCTGTCTACTACCGTATAGCCAATTTTGTATCCAATTGGCAAGCTCACCCTGAATCCCATGTGATTGAACTTTATTAATTATTCTACCATGCAGAACTTTATTTAAGGCTTTACTAAAGTCCAAGTAAACAATAAAAACCAAAAGAACTGCGGATGCTGTAAATCAGGAACAAAAACAGAAGATGCTGGAAAAGTTCAGCGGGTCTGGCAGCATCTGTGAAGAAAAAAATCAGAGTTAACATTTTGAGCCCCATGACTCTTCTACAAAACTAGAAGCAGAAACAGAACTCACAACTGGCATTTGGTATTTTCTATAAGATATAGTGACTATGTTTTCAAAGTTAGGAATCTCCTGCCTGATATAGTGCAATTATGTTGACAGAGTCTTAGATCACTGAGTTAGTGATAAGAATTGTGTGACTATGTGTATATTCATAATGAGTGTCACATTTAGATGGTGTAATTATAGTTTATTTAAATCTCTGTAAATGTTATGTGCAGAATTGTCAGTCAGAGCTATTACTGATTTAAAAACCGTGTTGTTGATTTATACAATTCTGTTTGTCTTTGTACTGCAGGTAGCACTTTGATGTCTGTATTTGCTTTTGCAATATTGGCCAATGGCAGAGAAAAAGCAGAGCTCCTTGTGTGGATGTTTAAACAAATGCTACTAGTGCAAATGAAATATGTAGTGCAAGTCCTGTAAAAAAGGGCAGGAGATAAATTGCACTTACACGGCACATTTCACAACATCAGACTGTCCAAAGCAAATTATAATTAATAAAGCATAGTCACTGTTGTATTGTGTGAAAAGAGCAACCACTTTTTGCACATAAGATCTCACAAATTACAATGCAATATTGACCAGATCATCTGTTTCACTGATGTTGCTTGACGGTTAACAGGATGCCTGAGGAATCTTCACTGCTTTGTTCAGTGAGTAGCAGTCTCAACTCTGAGTCAGGAGACTAAGGGTTCAGGTCCCACACTACAGACATGAACCCATGACCTAGGCTGATATCAGCACAAAATTGAAAGAGCACTGTATGTTCATTATGCTGGATTTTGGGTGAGTTATTAAACTAAGTCTCCATCTGTCCTAGAGAAAGTAGGAACTGCAGATGCTGGAGAATCTGAGATAACAAGGTGAAGAAGGGTCTAGGCCCGAAACGTCAGCTTTCCTGCCCCTCTGATGCTGCTTGGCCTGCTGTGATCATCCAGCTCTGCACCTTGTTATCTCCATCTGCCCTCTTTGGTAAATGTAAAAGAGGAAGAACAGAGAATTTTCCCTGATAACTTTTATCCCTCAACCAACACCAAAACCAAACAATCTCATCATGCAATTAATAGTTGTTTTGTGAGAGTTTGCTATGTACAAATTTGCTGCCATATTTCCTGCACTTTAAAATAGGCTGTTAAAAATGCCACTAAGTTCATAAATGGCTCTATGTAAATGTAAATTTGTTCCTTTAGGTACTGGTTTGGATACCAGCGGTAAAAAGTTTTATAACTGCTGAGATGTAAGATATATCCTGAAATATGGTTTCCCACCTGCTATTATACCAAAGGCATTAACCTATTAAATGAGTTAAAGCCTCTATTAACCTAGCAGTGAAGTAAATTTCTCTTTGTTTCTACTGTAAAGTGACATTCTTGCATACTTGATGAACCAATGGCAGGAATGAATGACCTATTGTAGAGGTGTCCGGCCTAAGACCTGTTGAGGCAGTTTCTGAAGCCCACAAGACCTGTTTGTGTTTATCAATAATTGATTGGTTTGTTTTGTTTCAATTTTGTGGGCTTGCAGATTGGCAAAAGATTTTTTTAAAGACAGTTTCACTGAGAAATATTAAAGTAGTGTGATGGGATAGACATAGAGAGGATGCTTCAATTTATGGAGGGAATCCAACATTAAGAGCCACAAATGTACAATTGTCCCTAATAAATCCACAGAGAATTCAGGAGAAACTGCTTTACACATAGGGTCGTGTGAATACAAAACTCAAGCCACATGGAGGTAGCTGAGGCAAATATCATAGACAAGAGCTGAAGGGAAGTTAGATAGTGGTATGAGGGAGAATAGATGCTATTCAAGTAAGATATAAAGAAGTGGAAGGAGATTTGTATCGAACATAAACACTAACATGGACCAGTTGGGCCAAATAGCCTGCTTCTATGTTTTAAATATGTAAATCAGGCCACATATGTTGGTGTTAGCACTTGAGATTTCTCAGAGTTTATGGAGGCATAAATCCAAATCCTGCCATGACAGTTTTGAGAATTTGAATTTTGACTTTAAAAATATCAGCAATTAGCAACCCGTTATCAGTAAAATTGACCATGAAGATGTTGAATTATCATAAAATCCAATTGGTTCTCTCCTGTCTGTCAGGCAATGAAACTTGTTGTTACTACTAATGTGTCCTACAAATGTCAGACACTAGCTGCCTTGTGAAGTGTCCCAGTAAGTCTCCTGAAATGTATTGAACCAATTCTGTATAATTTCAACAAAGTACTCTAATTGTGCCTGTGGGTGCCCACACCCTTAGAATCATTGTTAAACTGTAATGTGTTGCCTTTGAAGATTTGTGTAAGGTATCAACATTGCCAACCAATGGAGAGGTTTGGGCACATTTGCTCACTTGCACTGCTGCCTCAAATGCACAATTTTCCAATATGTGATGTATGTTTAACCAAGGCAGTGATTTGGGCTGTCATTGGCTTGATCCCAGAATAATCAGTGACATGTTAAATCCCACTGTAAGGGTCTCACATTCTTTATTCTGTAATTAACCTCTTTGGTGACATCATTAGTGCAGTATTACCAGGAAATCATCTGCTGTATATTACTGGGAAATTCTAAACCCCCTATATATTATAACAGACTACATGATATTGTAATAAATATTAGTCCCATTACTTAACAAAGGTCGTGACATTAATTTCTCAGAAACCTAAATGGTAATCAAGAATTAGATTACATTCAGCAAATATAATTTCTAGCTCGTTATCGAGAATTATTGTGTGTCGAACAAAAAGATTTTTTTTGGTGTTAGTTCTAGATTTTTGCCTTACTGGTAAAACTCAGTGAAGTGAAGTGACTTAATCGCTGTTAGCTTTCAAATCTTCTCTTACGTGTGCCTGATGTGATTTTAATAGGGTATGCACACGTTCAGGGCGCACAGTCTCCAGATATGCTGCGGATCACATCTGTTTTCCTTCCAGTAGGTTTTACTGAACCCATGAATGGACATAGTGATAACCTTTTAACACAACGCGTCCACAAAAGGGTTGGGTTGTATTTTCACTGCGATAAAAGGCTATACAATGCTCAAAGAATAGATTTGAAACTGGAGGCAAAATCGAGACAAGCACAAAGAATATTCACATCCTGAAACTCCAGTTTCCTTTTTGAACTACAACATAAACGTTTCGTTAGTTCTCTGTTCCTGTATTCACTGGGTTTGTTGTGCAAATAAAAATATTTATTTGATTAAAAGTTTAAGATTTATATTTTCATCACGCTTTGAACTTTTCGATGTACAACCTAAGGCGACGAAAGTCGAGTCTGAGTCGAGCCCGTTAAGTTTGTCACAAGCTTTATTCTTGAACATACATGTACTTCTAAACATTTATAGATTCTTTTTGATACCATTTCCCTCGATATTAACGGTGATTCATTTCCTGCATTTGTGGTTATATTTTCTGCAAGTTCACCGCGAACTGTTGATGCAGACCCGATGTCATTACTTGTAGATCTCTTCGTCCAAGCCACTGTCAAGAGTTTATCAACTTGGAAATTGTCCGGAGGTTTAAGGAAATCAAGGTGAAATATGGTTTTCCAGCACTCAATGTGGACCATTCATAGGTTTTCGCATTTTGACATGGTTACCTATTCCATATCATTCGATTTTTAGCTGTAGTCGGAAAGTGATGCCTAATGCCCACGTGTTCCATAATTATTCAAACATCAATGAAGTAAGCAGAGATGTAGGATCATTTAAAACCTTCCCAAAGGATAAGTAACTAAACCGCGTACAGTAGAGAAACACGAGCTGTTGTTTTAGCTATCATTTTCCCGGGGAATATATAACGGCGGGAGAAAACAATGTAATATAGGCAGATAGCTATTAACATTAGTTTAGAGTTTGAATATATAAATAGTTAAGTAAATGATGTATAATGATTAATATTCGAATGTATCTATGGATAGAAAGAAACTATCCATTAGCTTGTTTTCTGCAGTCGCACCTATTCGGGGATTGTATATCAGGTGTCTCCTACTTGTTTGTTGCTGCAACATCATATAAACATTCCGTCTTAATATTCAGTGGTGACGTTTTGCGAATACTTAATGAAGGGGAATGAAATTGACTAAAAAGATGAAATAATTGGGACAGGCACAGGTTGCTCCAGTACATTGGAAAATCAGAGTTAGATCACTTTCCCTTGAACAAACGAGAAATTAGTTTCTGATTGGAACGATGGGAGAATTGCTACATATTTTAAGTTTATGACGATACGCATGATTGTAGAGAATCTGGGAATTCTCAAACGCAGTCAACAGGGCTGATAGTAACAGTAGCAATGGACAAATCTCACTGGACCTGTCAATGATGATTAAATAGTACAGGTTTAATTTTCGTGTGGATCATGAAGTGGAGGTCACGTGAGTAAATCGCGGCTGGTTGTACCCGGGATGCACCTGAATCCACATCCGTTCCTGTTCCATTTTAGCCTGAAAGATTGCTTTCTTATTGAAAACAGTCGAGAATATTGACAGTGTAAAGGAACCAAATTAAAATCATCGCTCAAGTGCATCGTTAAAGCCTATTTTAGATCTTATCACTGTTCAGAATCTCTGACTCATTACAACATTGGAGCAGGAAGACGTAAAACATCAAACACGAACCAAAGACTCTTTTAACATTTCGCAATTTTAAGGCTGCTTAATATACTTTTGGCTATTGCTTAAATGTTTGACTAATGATTTCGCTGCGACGAGAACTGAAGTGTATGCAATAAGACTGTATTATGAAACATAAACTATTTCAATACTGAAACTCAGGTGAAATTGTTAACTAATAGGTACTCAATTCGCCTGTGTATTCTTCCAGAAACTGTTGCCCTGTTATAAAGTTAACGTTCTGAAGTTCGGATTAAAAACGAAAAAAAGTTTCAAGATTGTCACTGGAAATATTTATACTTGAGGGAACTCTCTCATGTTTCAATGTAACTCCACAACTTTTTAAAATGCTTATATGTTTGCAAAACATTCATCTCACGGATGATAATATAAATAACACGTCCAGACACCCATATGAATTAACTATTAGATTAGATTTTGGTGCCTGTCATGTTTCATAATTAAAATATGTATGATTAAAGAAATGAAACTGAAACAATCCCAAAATAATGAACAAAATCCCGTGTAGAAGAAGTTCTACTGGGATTTTGATAGTTCGCTGTCTCTTAGTTCGATCAGGAAAATTGAGAATAAACTGAACTTTGAGATGAAGCTCCCTCCAGCACACTCCGTTTTCCTCCCGTTCCTCTGTTTTCGTGCTCATTTTATGTTGCACCCGGTGTTCCTTTTGACATTTATTCACCTTCATCTCACTTCTCGTTTCCAAATCAATCATGCAATGATTTGACGTTTAATTTTCCGCCTTGAAAGGGTCTTTTTGATAAGGAAACTGCCTGAAGTTTGTGTGTATTTATATGTAAAATATTAAATTTTACCTTAGCGGAGACCACCTGCAAGTTCAGTTATTCGGAGAGTGAGGTCTGTCTACCGCACATTTTTATGAGAGTGTCCATTCCTTTTCATTCACAGACCAGCATTTAACACCCATCCCTTTTCCGTGGGTGTGAAGTCACATGTTGGTGTGACCGCTCAAGGATAAGACCATGCGGCGTAGGAGCAGAAATAGGCCATTCAGCCCGACGAGTCTGCTCCATCAATGAGATCATGACCGATCTGAAAATCCTCAACTTAATTTTCCTGCCTTTTCCCTATAACTCTTGATTACCTCACTGATTAGAAATCTATCCATTTCAGCCTTGAATATATTTAATGCCCCAGCCTCGCCAACCTTCTGTGGTAAAGAATTCCACAGATTTACTACCTCAAAGAGAAGAAATTCATCCTCATCTCTGTCTTAAATGGGCGACCTTTATTCTGAGATTATCCCTCTGGTCTTAGACTCTCCCACAATGGGAAACACCCTGTCAAGTACCCTAAAAATGTTCTATTTTTCAATAAAGTTGCCTTTCATTATTCTAAATTCCAATGAGGCGAGGCCCAAACTACTCACCTCCTAAGACAAGTGCCTCCATATCTGGCACCAGCCTGGTGAACCTTCTCTGGACCGTCTGCATTGCCAGAATATCTTCTTTTCCATGAAGGGCCTCAAGCTATTCACAATATTCCAGCTGTGGTCTGACTAGTGTCATGGAGAATTTTAGCAAAACCTCCTCCTTTTGCACTTGATAGCTTTCCTTTTTTTAAAAAATTCAGATTTATATCAAATTCAAATTTCGTCATCTGCCATGGTGGGAATCGAACAGCTTGTAGTACCTGGATGACCACTCCGGTGTTATTGTCACTATACTTCCACCTTCCCCAACTTAGTTAGACGATGTATTTTGCTAAAAACAGGGATATAGATGTAAATTTATTTATAAATCTCAGTTCGTGATTCGCATTTCTTTGCCGTATTATATAGCCTGGATTAGTCTGTAGCGCTTTAATAAGGGGCTCACGTTTTAAGTGAAAGGCAGAAGACTTGAGGGGAAAATATTCGCCTAGGGGTCTGGAATGCACCGCCTGGGGCGTGTGTGGTTGAGGCGGGAAACCTCGCAACCTTTGAAAAATACTTGATTGAGCTCCTGAAGTGCCATAACATTCAAGGCTATGAGACTAGTGCTGGAAAGTGGGGCTAGCGCAGGTAATCGTGTATTTTTGACGGTACAGACCCGAAGGGCTGAAGGGTCCCTTCTGAACTGTAGCCTGGTTGTAAAGTCCGCCAACATTTCAGGGCATTCGTTTTGTCGAATTGGTTCAGCACAAGAGTATGAAAATCTATTGACTGCCTTAAATCTTTACTCAGAAAGTAGTAAGGGCGTGGAATGCCCTGCCTGCAAGAGGAGTAGACTCGCCAACTTTAAGGGCATTTAAATGGTCATTGGATAAACATATGGATGATAATGGAATAGTTTATGTTAGATGGGCTTCAGATTGGTTTCACAGGTCGGCGCAACATCGAGGGCCGAAGGGCCTGTACTGCGCTGTAATGTTCTATGTTCTATGTTCTATATTGGAAGGACACGATTGCATGGAAACAATTTCACTAAAATAATGATACCGATTTTGTTTTTCATTTGTCGCCTTTTGTGCTGCAGGCATCACTGTGGATATTAGAACCAATATCCAATGCGGAATTAAACCAATGAAATGCGTGAATAAAGCGGGAAGGGACTGAGAGTATGTTATTTGAAATACCTGTATCGGCTGCTTAAAAAAAACATAAATAGAACATTCCAACTCGAATTTTGGATTTGATGATATCTAATGGCATTTTTTAAGCATTATGCACTCCCTGTTCTCACAGTTTAGATGTGTAATATAACAGTCGAGATAGATTATGGAACTCAAGATTTGCATCAAATCTGCTGAATGTTAGATTCAAGATATTCTCGTGAGAAATGTGAATGCGGGCGGACTTAGTTTCCGGCTGTATTGTAGAATGCATTCGTGGGGTGCGGGGGGAGGGGGTCGCAGGGAGTGGGGTGGTCATTATAACGGAATGCCAGGTTCTGAGTCTATTGGAAATTGTAAGATTCTGAGAAATTCTTCCGATCGCCCTGTCCCATGGCAGAGACCGTAGGTGACCCCCACATTGGATATCCACCACCAGCAGTTTATCCGGGTCTGCCTCCCGGGTTCTTATCACAGGGAGTACTCCCTGGGAATTCCCTGGGCCGTGTGTTACCTGGAGTTATGAATCACTGCGATCAACTTCAAACGAACCGAGCAATCCAGGTCCAAAGTGCCCAGTCAATTCTTGGAGATGCGTTTAACCAGTGTATACACTCACTCAAACTCATAACACAGATATACAACGGTCCAACTAATTCTTTACATATACAGACACTGTCCTTCTGGCGAGGTTATGCTGGAATCACTTCCACGTATGAAATAAAATAGAAATGTGCATCTATGTATTCAATTACTTTTATATAGTGGTGTATTTCTCGGTTAAGCAGCAATTCACCAGGATAGGCTATGCATGTGTGTACATATTTGCGAATCAACATTTATAGAAACAAACAAAGAGAATGGCGGAGAAACTCAGCAGGTCTGGCAGCATCTCTTGAGAGAAAAACAGAATTAACGTTTCGAGTCCAGTATGACCCTCCTTCAGAATGAAGATTTGAAGATGCTGACAGACGTGCTGAGTTTCTCCAGGATTCTCTGTACTTGTTTCAGATTGTCAGCAACCGCAGTATTTTGCTTTTATCTGAACATTTCTTGAAAATTCCTGGGCATGTTGTTTGTAAGAAATAACAAAATACAGTTTATTGATGTGTGTCCAGCTCATTGGCAGTTTGCTGCAATGGTCGGGAGTGCAATAAGCCTTTCTTCTGGAGGCGTGTGTTTGTTTTGCAACTTTATATGTTTATGCAAACAACGGCGTTGGGAGCAATCGGACTGTCTGAGGTGAGAGATGTTAACTGGATGGTCTCCTCAGACAAGGAGCTGACACGTTGCATCCCTAAAAACATACTTCCTGACAACGTATGCAAGGGCCTCTGACAGATCGAAGGATTTGGTTCACTAGTCTCTAAAGTAACATAGATTGGACTTAAAATGAATTAATTCACAGAAGGATATCGATATAAAGAAAACATCTGATGCAAAATAAAAACAAATCAATTAATGAATTAGTTCCAATCTACACTGTGCAGTAGAGACTATTATTAGGATCTGTACAAATATATATGTGTGCGAATGCAAGACGTCTTTATATAAATTGTAATGTGGGAAGAAAGTTGCGTGCAGCATAAACACCAGCATGGACCGGTTGGGCCGAATGGCCTGAATGCAAAACACAGTATGTACGGTGATCGGCCACTCGGCTGATCATGCCTATGCTGGTCATTATGATCTATAGGGACATCTCCCACCCCCAATCAGTCTCACTCCATCAACATGTCCCACTATTCCCTCATCCCTGGTGCTTCCAGGTATTTTCCTGATCAGGATGTTGCGCACACACACGCACACACGCAGACCCCTCTGTATACCTCTGGAGCAGGTGGGACTTGAACCTTGGTCCCCTGGCTCAAAGGTAGGGACCCGACGATAGCTCCTGGGTTCCCTCGTATATATATGTAGTTACCCTTAAATACATTTACGCAATTTGCCTCAAGTATTTGCTTGCCAGGGAGTTTCACACTCTCAATTATATTTGAGTAAAGATATTTCCTACAATCCCGATTATTTTTATGACTATAATGGGTCTCTGCTTCTGTTTCCCCCGCCTCAAGTGGAAACATATTTGTATTGCACCTAAGCAATATTAAGCTATATATGTGTTTGTAGATATATAAATATAATAGTTCACACATGCTACCTGTCCACATTTTCTATATCTCAATGGATAGATAGATATAAACACCCTAAAACTATGACCTAATTTAATCATTTTCAGTAGAACGTGTCTGAATTTGTTCCTTGAGATCCACATTGTGTAAAGACATGAATTTGAACAGTTGACAGCAAAATCGTTTAGATGTTTTAATTACACGCTCCTGAACAAAATAAGCACACAGTTAACGTGTGTTTCTTTTTAATTATCGACTATAATTCTCAAAGAATTCTTAATGTGTTCTTCCGTTTGTGCCTTGATGGCATTTACGGAGTAATAAAGAAAAGTTTCATGCTATTTTTCAAAGAAAATAGTCAGCGTCCTATGAATGGATTGCTCGGAGTTTTCCATGACAATGGGATGGTGTGTCTTAAAAAAAGACACCAGGCAAAAGTTTAGTTTAGATGTTGCCTCAATTAATGAACGGAAACTTTTAACGTTGTTTTCACCTGAATTTAGCTTCCGAGTTTAGCTGTTGATAGAGGCAGGGAGGCTTAAATTCGCCTCTGTTGTCAGATGTTTCCGGAATTTAAGAAAAATCCTCTCAACCTAATTTTAGCCATTGTACTCTTACCTAAAAAGGGTTTGAATTAATTCCGCCAGAATTTGCGACGTGGCTGAACCATTTCATATATCCTGTAAATGAATTGTGCTGGTATTCCTGTTTCTTAAAAATAAAGTAGTCATCATTTGTGATAAATAATGTTTAAATTCCAGTTGCTGCATTTTCCACAGCAATTTCCTTGCCCCTCCTGTTTTTCCTAACGTAATGAATAAGAATTTATAGCCGTAATAATACATTGCTGGAGCAGTTCATCGCCGCTGTGTTATTACCGTAACGTCTTGTTTCCGTGATAGATGAGAACTAAGCTTTTGTGACCCCGGTACAGAAAATAAGCCAAATGAGAACATTCATTAATGCAATAAAGATTCATCTGAGGCCGACTTTGCCACGAATATTTTAGCGCCGTGGTGTTGAGTAATATCAAATATTGATGGATTTTGATATAATATGGTAGGTAATGTTTAAATAATTAAACTGATCGCACCACACATAACAGGACGAAATTATTCGAAATATGGAAAATAAAGCATTTGGAAACTTCAAGAATTAGCTTCCAATTTTTCCTTACTTGTAAAGTGTCGGTTTTTCCAGCTTCGTGATCAATCCCGTTCATATCAAATGAACGATTTGTTTGTGTACATTATCAGATTTTTTAAAAGGTCACTTTTTGTTAGGACTGTAATATCCCATCTCCACATCTTGAGTGAGCGACAGGCGTGGCCAACGTCACCATAAACTGTCATTAACTATTCATTTATTCAGTGTAGATGCGACCTTTGACCTTTCCAAATCTAAATGACTTGCGATGCATTCTCTATCTTGACAATTCTAAGTTTTACAAAATCATTTTAAGACTGTTTTGGGAAAGTCCTTTTATTTTTTCTCTTAAAACTGCATTGCCCTTGGACTACAGGGAGAGAACAGTGAATGTCCCTTCTACTCTAAAGTTGACCCTAAGCGAGGAGCTACGAACGCTTAATCAACAGTGACCCAGACTGCTGAATTAATTTCAGCGTGAACTCTCCGTGAACCAAAGACTAGTGAAGGAGAGCTGGTTCCTTGCGGCTGGCCCTGGGCAAACCTTTCAGCCTGAGTAAATATTGAACGATTCCATCTGATGGCCGAAATGAAACGGTCCTGTCAGGCAAAAGTAAACTTAAAGAGGGTATATCACAAGGAGCTGGAAATCATATGGGCACGTCCTTATTGTTTTCGGTTCAGGTCAAATTCTCCTTCACCTGCCTGTTAAGTAAAGACACACGGAGGTGATCAGTAATTAAATGAAAAAGAGACAAGTGCTGTCAAATGCGTCTCCCGATTCTCAATAACACTTTTCAATAAAAGCAGAAGTAAAATAGAGCAAGTAAGATCAAAGTATTTCGAAGTAGAGTCATTCGGACTCCAAATGTTAACTCTTGTTTCCCTCCACAGGTGCTGCCAGACCTGCTGAGTTTCTCCGGAACTTTCTGTTTTTATAACACTCTAAAATATCGTTTTAACTGTGGATGGGGAAAACTGCATCCTTCACAAATTTAATAACTTGCAATAATGCACATTTACAAGTTTAATTTCTGTGGTGTTTGAGAGGATTTAAAGTTTGATAAGTCGCCTTTGTGATCTGATCAGTTAAATGAACAATCTGATTTGTCTGCAGCCAAGTATTTTAATGATCTGAGACGCACGTAGTCACAGAGAATCCTGAAGAATGTTATCCATCCTACCAAAATGTTGTTTTTTGTGCGTGCGCATTTGCCATAACTTTAGTTTTTTCTTACGTTCATGGAAGGGGGTGAAATGGTTTGTTTGTTTACCTTAATCACCTACTTGCTATTTCATGCACCTTAACCCCTGGATAAATTGAAATGAAACACATATGAGGATAAGATAATAAAGAGCGTGGAATCATTTTGCAAACTGCTTTGGACGATTCTGAAGTCAAGTTGCATACGCCGGTGGGAGGGACAGTCTCTTTGCTGTGCTTGATGCACACTTAATCTCACTTCAATGACTTCCGTATGCGGTTTCTCTGACACTGCACAGGTTAGAGTAGCCAGTGCTGTTGTAGTGCCTTCCGCCCAAAAATGATGCAACGTTTTCAAGGAAATGATGATACATTGAATAGATAGAGACATAGCATTAGAAAAGATGCTTAAATGACAGAGACTTAACGTCACTACAGAGGAGCTGAAACACTACAAGTTACTGAAACTTTTTCCCCTTGCTGTCTCTGTAAAGCTGTTTACGTCTTCCCTGTTTGGTTTTCGTTGAATGCAAGAAGTATTTCATTTTAAAACGCGTGAAGTTGCAGCCAATTCATGAGCGGACCTTGTGGGGGGAAAACACGAATGACAAAGGACCGTTAATAGTTCAAAGGGAACCGTCATAAATTTTATGAGTGCGGTTTCCTTTACATCAAAAGGCATCACATAGTGAGGGTAAAAGCTCCCAAAAACACTAGTGCAATTAACACAAAGTCGTCAGGAGCAGATGGCTATGGCCTTAGCGCTCAGTTAGTCACTTTGAAATTGCTTTTTCTTGCAAAACATCCCCTACAGCCATCAAGCAGAAAAGACGTTCGAGCCTTGGCTTTTATTGATTTTCAGCTTTATCGGGATGATTTGGGGCTGAAGACCACAGCCATTTCTTTATTTATGTATTTACTGGGAGGGGGGAGGTGTGACGTGAAGGCTGGCACAGCTTTGGCTGAAGTCACTCACTCCGAATAGTTCTTTTCATTCAATAAATTTCAAAGGCAGGTTTGAGCGGAGTGTGACATGAGAAGTATGTGATTCGCAGCAGAGTTTGCACTTTAGAAGGGTCAAAGGCGTGTGTGGTTGCCAATGAAAATAAAATGTTGACCAAAGGGACACTGTACATAAAACACAGCTAAACAGTATTTATTGCATGTTACAGTCGGTGAATTCCTTAGATGTCTCCAGTAACAATGCACCAAAAAAAAACTCTTCTATGGCGGGACTGGGTGATTTGCACCGATTTGCGTTCACACTTCCCCGATTTCAGCAGAAAGTCATACTTGTCTTTTGTTACGGTCCACAACACAAGCCAGATCAGAAAGATTCCTGGTTACGTCATTGTTCGCGGCACATGTATTCAGTTGAAATGCATTGTTCATGAGGTTTTGTGCAGTCTGTTGGTTTGGGTGAAGATGTTCGCATCCTTAAACACACATTGCAAACCCTTGCATTGCAATAAAATGACTGAAGGAGGGGGAAAATGTTTGCACTAAATACGTCTGTCCCAAAAGGCAAAACGACTTCTCTTTGATCTCAAGAATTGTCACGCGCCAGGCCCAATAACGTACCATTTTTCCTCTGCATTTTTAAATATTAGATTTGTTCTACTTCTCGAATCTAGCAGCTTTTCCTTTCCTACAGTCAAGACATTACATCTAACGCAGGTCAAGCGGTATCTGGTCTAACTTTTCTTGTGCAGTCTTCCTCCCAAACGAACTCTAATTAAGGTGACGGCAGCGGCCCTTTCTTTTAACGAGAAATCTTTAAGTTGTTTTATTTTTTTCAGAAACATAGAATGAAAACATTTCAAGCGTAAAGTGACAGAATATTTGTGACAAGTATGCCATGTGTGTGTATGGTTTTATTTGTACGTGTGGTATTGTATATCTGATATTTATGCATATATACGTACATGTGTAAATAACCGTGTTATCGGCGTGTTTGGGGTTATATGTGAATGTGTGCAATTTGCGTAAAAACTGTCTTGTGTGCCTGAGTGTAACTATGTGTGCGAGAGGGGGATCACATCCCACAATGAGCCTTGATGCTTACAATTGTAATTTATATAGGTTGCTGTCTAAACATTGAGCGGTCCGATTTAGTTAGAACTTTAGCTATTATTGCGTTGTGTTCTATTCCATATCGGAATCTAGCCTTTTCGAGTTACCAGACAATTTGGGGCAGTGAGCGTTGCAGAGAAGTATTTTACTTTGAACGAAGCTAAATTTATGTAATTAGGCCTACACTGCATGTAAAACCAACAGTAGGTATATAAAATATACATGCACATCTTGCAAGTTAGAATTATCCGCCTGAGATGGACAATGGTGTCATCTTTAGGCGGCTTTGTTGACTTGTTTGTTAATCCCAGAGGCGTTTGGAGGTAAAAAGGTCACTGGTACATCCGGAGTTTGCTCTTGCATTCCTCGCTTCGCCCATACATTTATTTTAAAGACACGACCGATGAGTGTTTGTTTAACATCGTTCAGCAACAGATTCAACCTGAGAGGACTATTTCCTTTACGAATTCAGCTGCGGTGAATACATTGAATTAAATCTTTTCTGAAATGATCCGTGTTTGCAGACACAAGATGGTCTGTCCAGCTGCTTGATTGTAATTGCGTATCTTCAAGTTCTTGCACTTTGTTTTTTTTTGAAAAGGAGGAACTCCATGTGTTAAAACCGCACCTTTCAGCTGATCTGGTTATGTGTTTTGGTTTATTTATGGGCTGCCAACAGACAGATTACTGACTATGGATTGGAATATCTCATAGTGGTCAAAGTGCAATAACTACAGGAAATAAAACAAAGATCCAGATCATCGTATTGTCATAGTTATGGAACCTCGATCATAGGCTTCCGCAGAAAAAGATTTCTCTTCATAACTCATATTGTCTTAAGAAAACCGAGAGAAATAGAAATAGTCGAGAAAAAAAAATGTTACAACAAACTAATCGAATTTATTGGAACGAGGTAGCTGAGCACAAAGGTTGTAAATAAAACTCAGTAAAACAATTGTATGACAGCATAACCACCCTAGGTGGAATTATTCCAACCGCCTTGCTTAGTGACATGGAAGATGCCTTACATGTCCTATCGTCGGATTTACTAGCGAAATCGTAAACTTAACTAGGAGTACTGAGGGAAATCTTTGTGGATGCATTTTTAAGTCACATGTTTGGGCTGATCCACTCCGACGTTCCTCACATTGATTTCAACAGATACCTGATTTGAGACTTAAAATCAGTTGAAAGTTCAAATGTTTTCCAAATTATCATTACTTTCTGGAAATATATGACTGTTGTAACAGTTTCTAATCTAAGAAACAACCAGCTCTGATCTCTCAATAGAAACAAATAAAAATGCCACAAAATTAAAGAAATGAGATTAGTATTTATCTGTTGACATTTAACACGCGCCTGCTACATTTTTCATTCAATTTATTCGACTTAGTATCTCCTTTCTAACCTTAGCATGTATATTTTTAAAGGACGACCCTGTTTACAGCATTCGTAGTGCAAAGAAGTACCACAGATTTCATAAAACACATCACATTGCAAAATACCTGCGTGTGTTTTTCCTCTCTCAATTTCCGATATATACAAACAGTTCCGTTTAAAATCACATTTCTTAAATACAAAATAAACTGAGATCTACACCTATGCATAGACATCAAGGCTGTGTGAAGCCAGACTGTCTATGAAGTTAACAATGACTTAAGGCGAGTATTCGAAATCGCAAGCTAAATATATCTATATAACAATCAAGCAGCCTGTCAATGTGGTGTTACAGTATTGCAACCATCACTATCAAAATATGGGATTCTGACATTGTAAACATGGGAAAAGTGCATTGCTTCTTTTTTGGTAATTTCCCTGAGTTTATAACAATGTTAACGATAAAAGAAAGGGCAGTTAACGCCAGTAAACTGAAATGAAAGAATTTAAAGTCATATTCTCTTTTTGTTAGTTTCATTATATATAGCTCGAGTTAACAGGTCTGGAGATTTTCTGATGTGGACGATCTGGGCGAAGTGGATGGAGAGGTAGTTGACGATTTGTCTGAACCGTCTCCAGTCTCCTTTGCAGTGTGAACGGAGAAATGGGGTGCGAATCCTTCTTTCTCCCGCTTCTTCTGTTTCATCCTGCGGTTCTGGAACCAGATTTTTACTTGGGTTTCATTCAGCTCGAGCGTTGCAGCTATCTCCACTCTCCTGGCGCGGGTCAGATACTTGTTAAAATGGAATTCTTTCTCCAGTTCTGTCAATTGCTTGGTGGTGAAATTGGTTCGCATTGTGTTCGTCTGACCACCTAACCCGTAATCAGCAATTCTGGCTGCAAAAACGAAAAAGGAAATGATTAGACCGGACTTACATGAGCAGCTCCCAACCATCCCCCACTCCTCAGCATTAACCAGCAACTTCAGCACTTAGTGTCCCGGAACTTGATAGAGGCAAGAGATAAAACGCAGCGCGAGGCTTTTAGGCTGAATTTACTTCATCTAATTGAACGACAAGATTCCAAAAAAAACAGAACATTCAAACTTCCAATGAAGCAGTATGACGTGATTGCAAAGCACTTTCTCACCCTCCTGTTGATTTTTTTCTAAGTCGTTTTAAAATATAAAGTATGCTAAACCAAACTAAATCTTAACTATTAAACTAGCAACTTGTGCAACAGAAATGAAGCTACTACACAGGGGAGAGTTATAGGGACAGACCTGCGTACAACACACTTATAGCCGCAGCCCAGCTTTCTACAAAGATCTGTCTGTCATTTTCAGGTCAGTTTCATAAATTAGTATCAACCGCACATTTATCAGTTATTTACTCCAATTGATTCCCGGAAGGGGGAGTGCCGTGCAAATGGGTGACGGTGAAATTCCACTTGAATACTGTAGGTCTTAATTAGCAAAGTTCAAACAGAGGGCAAAGTATTTTTCATTACTTTGGAAGTTTTTTTGAAAACAAAGTGATGTTACCGTCAGAATACTTCTGTCATTTGAAGAAATTAATTTGTAAAAAGTAGCAAGCGAATGAATTGGATTTTAGCCAGTTTTTGACTCACTGAACAGGTTATGGAATGGATTAGAGCGTTTCTCATACTAACCTGTTTTGGGAGGATTTCTTTTCACTTTCATCCAGTCAAACGTCTGGCCCGAAGAGGATGAATCAGAGGTGCAAAGAGGTTCCTTCTCCCCCTCTTGAGATGGAGACAGATTAGCACAAATCCCATACGCCAAACCCTGTTGCTCTTGGCCGTAGGACTGCTGATACTGACCCGGCCCTGAGACACCACAATAACCGTCTGAAAGCTGGTTGATATTGGATGCTATATTGGCAGTGTACCCCGAGTTTTGAAAATATGCCCCATCCGTTTCTTGATTGAAAAAGTAATGATGATTGTAACCCGAGTTGCAAGTTTGGGTCGTGTAGTTGTTGGGGCCTGAACTGGCGTATGGGTTCCCCAGACTGGAATGATGCGAGGAACTGGTTGACTGGTGCTGATGCTGGAATGCATTGTGTGCGTTTCCTCCTACTAAGAATCGTCCATCACCATTGCAATTGTCAACGTTACCTGCACAAGGAGCGAAAGCTGTTATCCCTTGTTCTGAATGGTGGTAACCCTTGGATGAGTAGGCGCTCGTCCCACGATTACAAATTGCGTACTCTAAGAACGAGTTCATCCTGGTATTGTCCATCTGCCAGTGATGGACGGTCAACCTGTTCGGGATTCTCCCTGCCCCTGAAACCCCAAGCACTATGTCACCCAGTAAACTTCCTCCATGGCTCGCTGGCAATCAAACGATATCCCTCAAGAGGACGTTCACGTGACCCCAAGTCGCCAATGGCAAGGGGCCTCCTGATGTTAGTGAACTGCATGAGGTGATCCATCACCGCGGTGACATTTACATCACAAAAGCCTTCAATCAAAGTTACCGCATCAATCTGATAGCAACACTTAAACGTCAAATCGGTCTTCAAAAAAAGTGGTGGGGGCAGGGGTGGTGAGGCGGTGGTGGGGAAGCGAAAGTTAGAATTATTCAGGATTGACTTTAAAGTGTTAAAAAGATTTGGTCAAAGCAAGAACCACAGCTGCTTACAAACCTGGCCATATAATCTTACTGAAGCACAGCAGAAATCAAGTAGGTAACTTAATATCTATCTTAATGTTTATTTGAAAAAATATTGCATTGCAAGCCAAAAACGTTGCGTTATAGCTAATTCGAGCAATCTGTTTATATTTTTTAAAAGAATAAGTCATGTGAAAGCTGGTTAGCATTTCACGTAACCAAGTCGTGAAAGACAAGAGGAGATGGAAATGAATCAAACATCAAAATTTGAACACAGAAAAAATGTGGAGGAATGGTTATAAAATAAAGTATCTGTTTGAAATGAATTGCAATGATCTTTTGGCGACTGCTGCAGTGGATTAAAAGCTATGAGGTGTCCATATGATTTTTGGAAATGTAATGTTTCTCATGGGATGTTTGATAAAAGGGTCTCATAACAAACGTAATATAGATGAGTATTACCCTGTTAGAATTGCATGTTGCTTAATTACCGCTTTTTTATGTCCCAATTTTGTAATTCGCTGGGATCTGCTATAGAGTCATAAAACCACGGGTTAAATTTAGAAGTATATTATAATAAAACATACTTATGCTGTCATTCTTGTTACTTCAGTGTAACTGCACAGGGAATACAATGAAATACGAAACATTAAAAATACGATATGAATCCGACAGAATACTTCCCATAATTTGAAAAATCAGCCCGGTGACACCATTAAAACAAAGATTATACATGTTTAAGACGTCCATTACAATGGTGTAAAAGTGGTTGTCTTGCGAAATTCATGCATCCAATTAATTCATCAACAATATAATACTTTCAAGAAAGTGAGATAAGTTGATTGTATGCTTTCGAATATTAACTTTAAAAATACCGCGAAATACTTACCTTATGGATTTTGAGACTGATCAAAGTTTATGGGTACCTGTAATAGATGCACAGATGACAGCACTAGCGGAGAAATCAGTCATCTAATTTCTCAGTGGGTGCCGTAGATTACTTTCCAATACTGAGACTGAAGTTTTGACCACTCTACACGAGGAAGCAGAGGGGGAGGGGTATGATTCTATGGATCATAAATATTTCCTCGTTTAAAGTTTCGAAATGCATCTTACGTAAGTCAGCAAACTCAAGTTAACCAGAAGTGGCAGAAAAGCCTGACAAAGTGAATGGTGATTATTCATATTTTGGCGGAATTGAAGGCATCTCAAACAATGTCCTTCACAGTCGAGTTTCGTTAGCTGTCAAGATATGTACTATTATCTCAACATTTAAGCACGTTTAATATGTTTGACATAATAAGATGCTTTTCCCTTTATATTCTGGGTTATCACATATATACACAGTTTAGTGGTGATTAGCTAGAAGCCCGGGGCCTACAATTATACTAATTTACTCAGTTAACAGAAAAAGATTAATTGTACAGTATGTGATGTGTCACTGTTGCACCTAGACATTCGAGCTGTTCGTCGTCCGCCATCTGCTAGGTTCATGGAGAGCTTATATTTTCTACATAATGATACCTTATCACTGTCACTGAATTCAAGAAACATTATTTTTGCCTTCACTCATTCAGTCGGTGGATCCATATGTCAAAGGCAGCTCTGGCAGCGAGCAATTTAAATGTTTGATGTCAGCTCCATTTTGCTCCTGCTTATTATTGCATTCTTCCCTTCAGGGATGGGTGGGGGAGGCAAGAGAGAAAGAAATAAGGATAAAGATGGATAAATTGAAATACAAAGGGAGGAATACGAAGAAAAAGAAACAGAAAGGGAAAAGCATAGTAATCGAGAAGTGCGGGCGAATAACTAAGAAAGTGAGAAAGACAAAGGTGTCCAGAAAAATGGGAACCAGAACGATTAAAAAATACAAGAGAAAAAGAAAGCACGATGGGTACACGATTTGAGCCAAGGAGAGAGAGACAAATAAGGTTTTTAAATCATGTAACCATCATTAAATTTTCACTAGGCGAGACCTGTAGACATAATTCCAACTAACAGAATTCCGAAAGAGGTCCTCAATACCAAATTATGATCCACAAAAAAAAACACACACGCACGAATCTTCGGATTGCAATATAATCTTTAAGTAACTCAGCAAAGTTTTATTGTAACAGAGTTCCAAAAGTCGCTACTTGCTGCGATTTCACTGGACTAATGATTTAACACGTGGTGACACAGGAGTGTGACCGAGAGCTATAAATGCTGTTCATCTAGCAGCTGCTTTTGCAGGGTGCCAGATGTAGCCAATGTTGGCCAAATAAAGGATTGGACCTCTGGTAAAACTTCTGGGCCAGTAAACCTGCACAACGTGTGAAGCAGAAGCCTTGCCCATTTTTCCTATAGTTGTTGTATTTAGTGAAAATAGATCTGTGGCCGACTATACATCCACGTATAGCCTTACGCCTAATATGAAAGACATTTAATAAATCACTTGGAAAATAACTGTACTGACACGGATTACTTAATAATCGAGCAATTTCCATTTAAGCTCCGTGTAAATGGAAAGAGGATGGTTGACAGAAATGAATAGTACTTTCAATCCATACTGGATTCCTTTATTGATCAGGATAGTTGGGAAGTCGACATGATGCATTTGATACCGAATAATGCAATATTGACGATAAGTATTTAGCTGAAGTGAGCGAAAATACATTCATTTTAACTGGTCCATATTCTAATCTTTGACGAAAGAAAAAAAAAGGTCTATAGTGCACTGAAACTAGACGAACCTTCTCTATCTGGTCAGAAGTGCACTATCTGCTCAGAATCCGTTTTCACTCCTTCAATGCGAACGTACTTTATTTTCAATCTAACAGGTACATGAAACCTGGACTGATTCGGGATTGGCGCTGCTCTTTTTAACACGACGTTGCAAATTTTCCTTGCTAGTATTACAGAGAATAAAGACAAATGCCATAATTAGTAAGATTGTAAACCACTCCGTCAATATTCTAGATTTCAGTTGTAGATGATTCCCCCAACAGTGAGACAATTTTTCTTGTAGATCCCTCTCTGATGTCAGCTTCCTTGAGCAATATGGTAACACAATTATATCTCTGTGCTTCATCCAATCCCAGTGCCTACCACAGCTGTCGTGTTGGATTCAAATTACTGAGAAATACTGATAACTATCTTTATCCCCTCTACCTAAAACCCCCTTTTTGTCTCCAGGCTTTATTTCACAATAATATCGCCTCTCGATTGACGGGGACGATATTTCGAGCACACGGTATTTCTCAACGATTTAAGAACTGCGTTACTTGAGAAACAAAAAAGTGTCAAATACTTCATTCTGGTTTTGTTAAGTGTGAATTATATCTCCCCATCAGGGCATCGACTTGATACTAGTATACTGATCCCGTCTTAAGGGGGCACTGATGTCTGGAGTACCACATGAGGTCCAGCTGCACTACTGAATAATCGGTAAGAGTGCCTCTAATCACACAGCTGAGTTAAACATTGTGGTCTGGCTCCATCCGAAACTCTTCCTCTGTACTGTGGTCTTCCCAAGGCACCAATATGAACCAGATGTGAAATCTCACTGGGTTAAAATATCAGAAACGTTTTAGTTGGGGGAAAAAAAGGAGAAGCTAGAAAACAGTAAGATAGCTGATGAATGGAGGTGAGATAAAGAAAGCAGTGGATTAGGATTTGAGAGCGAAAGGGCAGTGGATTATAAAATGAAGCCAAGATCAAGAAAGAGCTCGGCAGTTTTGAGGCCCTGGTAATGAATGCGTTAAAGAGCCAACGGGGTTTTGTTTTGGGAGGGGTGGGTTTAATAACGAGAAAGGGGAAATGCTGCACTGCTGAAGTTGATGTCTTTTACAAAGTCGGTTGTAATGGGTTATATTCAGGTAAAAGCTTAGCGCACTTCAGTTGCCATAGCGACATATGTGCTGGCAGCGGTTGTCCATTTTCGAGGGTCTGACGGGATAGCATCTGCGCAAAAAAAAAACCCTGGCGCTAGGTTAGTACCTCACACTCTGTGTATGGTGGAAAGTGAAGAAGCTGTGGGCAGAAAAGAAATGGAACATTTCAAAAACGAGAAACCATGCGGTCTGTTGTCGGCTATAATGTTTCAGCCACAGTCACTGGACAGTTCAATACGCACAGACCATAGGAGTCCATCACTCCCTGGCAATGATTTGTAGATTTCTGTGTGAACAAGAGAAAAGCTCTTTACAGCATAACTCAGCATATCCCAAGGCTTGTAAGGGTTTAATTTAGCGACTCGTAATACACCAGTCCAATGCCTGGCATTTGTCATTTTGACTTATGTAATCGTTTTATTATTGACATTTAGTGTTTAATTGTTAAATTTATTACAGTGTTTGTTTTCTTAAATAATATTTAAGTTTTATTTCAGCCATCTATTTATTGGCTTCCCAGATTTGAACCAATCAGGGTATATGGAGAAATATGTCTGACCGATTGATTTCAAATTTATGAAATTGATCAGAAATTGACAAAGTAGGAGGAGGAAAAAGGGATACAATGTGTGTTTAAGGAAGGTCGGATTGAGTGGTTAGTTCCCATTTATTAAGGCTGTTCTGTGGGCATAGAATTGATTTGTAATTGTCACTGGCGTGTTCCCTGGACGTGAAGCAAGTTTTACTGGTCATTATGCTATGTAAAGAGGTGCTCGTTAGAGATTTGTATCGATAACACGTCAAGGTTTGCACACGTAAGTTGAAGGAGTTTGTACTCAATTAAACTGTCATGCATTTATATTGGAATAAAGCAGAGCACATAACTCTACGGCAAGGTTAAATCTTAGAATTTCCTGGAGTCTCCGCCCTCAGACTACATTGAATACATAAGCAGAGTTCTTGTATCCAAGGGAACTAAGCTTTCAATATGGTCTTAAGAATTATTTAATAGATAATGGAATTCTATTTCTATTCCTCTCTAATCACATATTTCCATTTGCTCTCCCATTGTGTCTGTGTCTGCTTTTATTTTCCCTTCTCCAGTTCTTTGTATCTCTGTGTCTACTTATCCTGCACATTCCGATCTCAAACTTTCCAATTTTTTCCAGCTGTTCCCAGCCCATTTTAACGTCACTTATTCATACTTTGGTTTTTGCTTTCTCTGACACTGTGGTTTCCTGTCTTTTTTTGCGGTGCAGCACTATATTTCACACCATAAAGGGCGAAACCTGTTATTGTTAAAATAAAGTAATATTGTCATGTTTCTTGTCCTCAAACCAGGATATCTTCTTGTGTGATTTGTAGTTTTCTATCGAATATTCCATTGCGAACTCATCGAGCAACGAGTTGAACTGCAGTCTGTGCTACAAGTAGCTTTGAATAGGACGCCTGCTTATTTCAATAGGGACTGTGCCTAAAAGATGAACTATAAAGCAACAAACGAACAGATTAACTGAAGGACCCACAGACAAAGGGGGAACATCGCGCGATGGAAATTTAAGAAATGACTTGATGTTGTAAGCATTTCAAGGTTTATTTAAAAGCATTCCGAAAGAAAACTTGGGATTTTAAAATGGAATTGAACAAAGATAAGAAAGAAGTGCAAGTAAAAATGAGTAGGAGAATAATTAGTAG
This sequence comes from Rhincodon typus, assembly GCF_021869965.1. Lineage (NCBI taxonomy): Eukaryota > Metazoa > Chordata > Chondrichthyes > Orectolobiformes > Rhincodontidae > Rhincodon > Rhincodon typus. The sequence goes on along the minus strand of NC_063361.1, from coordinate 34,923,128 downwards.
ACAGTGATAGTGTTTTGTGTTTTACGCACACACGGCGCCATTTTGAGGCTGCATAAGGCAGACCTTGTGATCCTGATATTTGCAACATTTTCTGTGGAGCATTTCCGAGGCCGTACCAAATTCCTGCCTTTCTTGGGAAATACCATGACTAGGCAAATGCGTAATATGATTTATTTTTTATGTCACTCCGATAGATTTCTCAAGATGACCCCCCTCATTCATAAAGCAGCTTGATGCATGAGTTTAAGCAAAAAAAATTACATCTTGTAAATAAACCTCCCTTGGCAGAGCGAAGAGGGCGGGTGTTGGGGGCGAAAAAGTGGAGCACCATTGCGAATAAAGATGAAGTCTTGATCGATGTTGTTAGTTATTTTCTGGCCATTTGCACAAAGCCTTTTCCTCTCATGCTCTTTGTCGAGCAACGTTTTTCCTCATCTTAAGCTACAGTTTGGCCGCCATCTCTTGTACTGTCTCAGCTGTTCTTCTGGCTTTCGTTTCTATTTTTATTTCTAAATTTGATATCTAGTGCTCCAAAGTTTACGTTTTAATTTCCTCGCCATCTTTCCCTCTCGCTATTAGTTTCATCGCGATACTGTTAAACATCAGAGAGAACGTGGCAATTGCACCGACAGCATTCATTCCCAGACTCATCGGTGCCCCCAAGATTAGAGTCACTTAGTGTCAGTCCCAGCACAATAAATAGGAAGACTTAGGCAGGGGAAGGATAGCCGGCTGCAAAGAACACCCCTTCCCGTCATAAAAACAGCGCTGGTTGATTCGAAAGGTGAGCAGCATTGAGGCCATTCTATTCAACATGGGATAATCTGATGGGGAAAGGACATTAAAAATAGCGCATCGCACGAGCTAAATGGAAATTCAAGAAACCCCATAGCTGATTTAACAGTGAAATTTAAATGCCTCCATTCAGTCAGAGCAAAGAAGCAAATCCATTTGGACGGATAGATCCGGAATCACTCTGACACTCCCTCCCCCAACGCCCTTATAATGTGTCTTTTGTGTGTCTTTACATTTTAATGTCCAGTTTTATCTTCTAAGATATTCCAGTACAGTTTAAGTTAAATTTTAAATGACCATTCTGCACAATAAAATCAATTTCAACTCAAGGTGACCACTCTGCCCATCAAGCCTATAATAGTTCATGCTCCAGGTTGGCGATATCTACCAAATCCAAGTTCCCTCAGCAGTTACTTCTTCAGGTAGTTTTCTGTTGAATTGCTTTGTAACTTTAGAAGGTTGAGTGTTTTGTTTTCCCAGAAACTGGCGGAATCAGGGGGCTGGAAACCTCACCTCTCTGAGCTTGATTGGGGACCTCATCACTTTGATTCACAAATGGGTGGGGGCGGGGACAGAACGTTAAAAACAGAGAGAAATTGCATTAGCAATCAAAAATGCGGTTAGCTTTTAAGAATTTCATTTGGTCTATTCATTTCATTGAACCAACTCCAAGCGTATGACGACCCTTATATAATATACAACACATATCAATTGAGTGAACACCTTGTTTAGAGAGGAATTCGAAGGATGATAAAACATTTGGTTATCCATTCTGTTTGCTGCTTAAAGCGATAGGTTGGTACAATGACTAGATTATATAACACCTGCCATTTTACTATCCCTGATCTGGCGTGACAGATTCACGTAGGTACCTTCTGGTAGATATAAATACTATGATTTACTTCTTTCAAACACACGCGTTTTACGTATTTTTTGTCAGTTTACAGCGAACATTTCCTGCATGCGCTATTTCTGATCTAATTCTTGATGCAAATATTTCGAAAATAATAGTTATTAACGCTAACAGTCACCTTGAAACACAGAGAGTAAAGATTCATTAAAGAATTAAGTCGTTTTATTTAAACTATGAAAATAATGTACAATAAATAATTTAAAATTCACTTATAATAAATAGGCTACCGCTAAAACATAAAGTAAATCATCACAGTTTTTTTGGGACCCGTAAGGTAAAACAGTTTTGCTATAAATACAATCCCCGTATATGTTTTCCTGAGTTAGTGAATAAGGGGAATCTACAATTTTTTCACGGTTTTAACATAATTTAGGAAACTGAAACTGAATAAAACTGTATCTGTTTAAATACCTGTTCAATAAAGACTGCAATTCTTGTAGACTCCGGGTCAAGGCTGACGGATAAATTATTTACTGTGAGATCAATTCTATATTTTTCTTTAATATTCCATATTATTGTAATTTAAATAGGAAATACTGAACATATTATTAAACAAGGCTGCATTTCTACACGGGCCCTAAAGCTTGCGAATTGCTACTGATTATTAAGGTGTTGCAAGTCTATTGTGCACAGAGCGCTGGTGAAAAAATCAAAACTGTCCTCGGGGATATCCACAGGACTGTCGATGGAACCCTGCAAGCTGGGAGATAATCCATCGGAGAACGGCAGATAGGAATCCGAAGAAAACATGTTTAAATCTGCTAGGGAGACCAATTCGAGGGCCTCTGTACTAAGAGTGTCCAAACCCGAGGTACAAGTCTGGCCTATTGTAAACCCGTTTTCAGCACTGGCTGTCAGATAGAACGGACTCTTAGCTTTTCCGTCGCTACCGCATACAGCCAGATCCTGCAGGTTTTGGAGTTCTTTGTTAAGTGTGTGTTGAATTTGCTTTCTTGCTTGTTCGGCGCAGTTTTTACTGTCTAAATAGGTTCCTGATGCTTCCACGGTTTGGCTGAACAGCGACGACTCCTCGCCTTTGTCCTCTGGAAGCGAACTGATAGAAAAACTAACTTCCCCCTCTTGATTTTCTTTGTACTGCGCTTGCCTCTTGTGCTTCATGCGTCGGTTCTGAAACCACACTTTAACTTGCCTCTCGGTCAGGTCGAGAAGGGCCGCGATCTCCACTCTGCGTGGCCTGCACAAATATTTGTTGAAGTGAAATTCTTTCTCTAGTTCCAAGAGTTGCGTGTTCGTGTACGCTGTCCTGAGTCTCCGGGAGCTGTTGCTGATTTCCTGTTCACACTGGCCTTCTACCCAGAGATGTGTAACGAGAGAAAGCGAGAAAGAAAGAACGTGAGGAGAAGTGAAAGTGAATGTTTAACATGCACATTGAAAAGAATTGCGATAGCTTCTATTGGGCAGAAGCCATTCTTTCACAAATTAGATTGAAACTAGCCTTGTGAAAGCTTCTTTCCTGCAAGCGTCGATAAGATGCTTTATACTTTACATAAATAACCTCAACATTGACACATTCGTGCAGCAGAACGGATGCTTTCCCTTTCTCGAGTTGCTGGAGCTTTATAAGAGTTTGAGCAACATGGCCGCCGAGAATAAAAATATCAGAATCTACAATATTTCGAAATACTTTGGCAACATTACTCGCGTATTGAAACAACATTACATAAATGATTGCAATAAATAGGCATTTTAATACCAAGTGCTGGATCCTTCAGACAATTAGAAATGTTTTTCATAAATTAAGCAGCAACAAATTCCAGACTAATCTATGCTTTGTTGCATGTTGTCATGTACCCTCTAATTGGTTAGATACCATACGCTAAAGTTTGAGTTTTGTAAATTAGATGTTGTGAAAAACATTGCTTATCTAAACGATGCAGAGAAAGTCTGGGCTTTGGGGCAGACCTGTCGGAGACTCCGCCGTCTGAGAGGACCCAGGGACCGGAGCTGACAATGACAGAGGTGTCTCGTTTTTTTTCGACTTTTTCTCTTTCATCCACGGGAACTCGGCCGCGGCAGCAGATGGGAATAGGCCATTTGGAGGCCGCTGTTCGCGACTTGGCCGCGGCTGGTTGCTGCTGGGATTCAAGCTCGGGATAGTCTGCTCAAAAGGAGGAGGAATTAGTGTCGAGTGTGAAAGCGTCGAGTTCTTGATTGATGAACTTTGAAATGTATCAGCGACAGCAGGGAAGGACGTCAGGCATTCGGCGAGCGAAGGCTGGCTGTTAATAAAACCTATCTCTCGCTCCAATTCGAAATTCATGGCCTTCGTAATCCCAAATGGAAAAAAAAGTTATGAATATCGAGAAAAATAATATTTTCAGGCTTTAATTCTGTATCTCTGATATTACAAGGCGTATGGAGACCGACTCTATTAAACTGTGGACTAGATTGAAATTGGACCAAATTCGTTGTCACATGATTGGCGTTGCCCAATAGCAATTTGTTGTCTATGAAAAGAAATCATTATCTCTGCAATTGATCCAAAAAGTGAAGAAACAAATTATTCCACTTTATTTTACCGTCAGAATTTTAAAATTGACTTCAGAATTTTTGCAATCATTATCGTGATATTTCTTCGTTTTTAAGAAGCCTGAAAATTGATTTTTGCAAAAGAATTCTGCCAATTAGAGTATTTTGCAATTCAAGTGAAGACGATTTGCACCTAAAATCTGGCGGCTTAAGTAATTAACAAGGTACCTCATTAATCTTCAAAGTTTTGACAAGAGGGCCAGTAACAAAATAGAACTTTCACAAGATCAACCAGGCAGTTGCAATTTGCCTGTAGGAAAGTTCTAAACCCTTCAAATGGTTGTATCATTGGACACAATTCACTAAATGTGCTTTTTCTAATTATCGAACGGAAATAAATGCTATTACAGTAGTTTTACAAAGCAGTGAAGAGGGTTCTGAAACCAGGTAAGTATCTGATTTTAATTTGAGGAAGCCTTGAAATTATGAGAAAGTATTAAATAACTATTTTAACTCATTTGATCTATATCCAGAAGAAAGTTATTGCAACAGTTTTTTAAAATTAATTTATTTATCCATCGATCCATTAATTCCTCTATCCCTATGCAACCTTTTTAAACAGTTTTTTGGGGATTTTAAATTGTTTTGATCCAAAGGCTTACTTTGAAGTATGCAAGTTAGTTGAGAACTTATTTTCCCTGTTTACTTGTTTAGCAAAAACTCGAGGCTGTGTAAAATTGAGACATCCTTATTTTTGAAAAAGTTGTTGCAAGGTGTAGCTAGCGTGAGAGCTACAACAGAATTTTTTGTTTAAAAACTGAACCCAAGAAGGAACTGAAGGCGGCCTCGATCAATCTTTTCCCACAGAACAGCTTGACAGCTAAGCCTTGGGAGCAAACACTGAAGAATTCGCCTCCCCATATCAATTGCCAGGAAGCGAGATTGGCCTTCCTTTTTGACCATCTTTCTTAAAAAAAAGGCGAAATGCGTTTATTTTAAAATAAAACGTCCCAGAGATTAGTCGTGAATCATTGACTTAAAGAGAACCAAGAGACTACAAATGCAAACATATAGTTACAGGACAACAGTTTTAAGTTTTGAAGAGAAAATGTACAAAACATTGCGTTGGCTCATTTTGTAACCCCTCGTGGTAAAACATTGTGTGGGACGTGTAAATGACTTCGTGCGATGGGGGCCTAGAAACCTTTGTTTGTCAAAAAGTGTGTGGGTGCAAGTGTTTAAGTGAGGGCCCCGCCAGGCCTCTGAAATACTAAAACAATTCAGAACAGAAGAAATCTATCTCTATGTCTGCTCGAAAGTTACGTCAACGTTAGGATTTTAATTATATTTTTTAAACACGTTTGATCCAGCTACTGAAATTATCAACAGTTTTAACTGTTCAACACTGATTCACTGAGTGAGAAGCTTGACCCGGTAGATTTGACTGAGGAATAATTGGTTAAAAAGTGACGTGAGAAAAGCCTGTATGTAACATGGCGTGCGATTTTGTTTTGACTTGATGGCAGCGGATTTATTTTCATCGTGCGCGTGTCTTACAATTGTGTCTTTTATTCATAGTTCTAAAAATCTTTGATGTTTGAAATGTTATAAGGGGGAAGGATTTACGAGTTAAAATGCGATAAAGTTAAATATTGTTTTGCTGTGGTTTTGGAGTCCGTCCCTCTCTAACTGTACACGTATTTAAACGATTGCAATACAAACAGTGGAATAAAATTCTTGGCACTGGAAAACAAATTTATGATATATTAAATAGAAGTTGATATAAAGATTATTGCGGTGAGTTAAATAGTACCCAATGGTGCCAAAAATAAATTGGCTTCTAGTTGATGATAGTTTTATTTTCACTTGCGCGCTGAAGAACGCGAAATAATTGAAGCTTTTCTAAAGATCGCCGTCACAAGCAAAATGTATTTAGGTGTTTTTGTTTTGGGGGGATGTTTTCATCTGGGCGGCGAGAGGTCGAAAATCGAACAATATGGCGCCGAATCGTTTTAGCTCTGGTTGACATCAGCTGCAAAATTGTATTTGGAAAACCCTGGAGAATTGTTATACGATCTCAGGAAAACTTTCACACAGATCCGTGGCTTTTAAATGATCCATATCACTACGCATACGATTAGGAACTGATTGAACATTGCCTTTCATGTTGATTTCACAACTACAGAAAAATAAATTTCTTTTTAAATTCAGGTTTAGTGAAAATCAAAGGGTCAAATTATTAGGATTGAGATTTAAAATGGAGACCATTAGTTAAGGAAGTATTGACCATGATTATTAATACTTTTGCATTGGTTTAAGAAATTATGACTGGTGCCTACTGTAACTTTCGTTGATCATTTTTAGCTGCTGCTGCAGAAATAAGAATATCTGTGAACTTGTGTATAAAATAACGCAAATTGTGTTTTATTATAATATTCCATAATTTACTTGACTAAGAAAGAAATGTAACCTTTATTGCTTAAAGAATTAGTGTACCGATGATAGCCTTGTTAGAAGCAAATGTGTTTTTTGTATGATTAGATAACCAATATCACTCTGTGCTTTTCTTTCCCTGGATCTCTGATAGGTTAAGGCTATTGTTATGATGTGTGATTATGACTATAGTGTTTGAAGTGGTTACTACGAAACGCTTGCTTTGTACTGTTTAAGGGCATGGAGCACCTAATAAATTGACTTTTTAAAAGTGCAATAGAAGTTTTGTTAGAACAATAAACTTCTCAGCTATTTTCATTCTGCAGTTTAGTATCAAAAGCTGAATAACTGGGGTATCAAATTACATTTTCATGGTGGTTAATGTTATTTTCTCAATTATTTGCTAGGCTTTAGAGTTTACAGAAATCTTGAAATTAAAATCCATCCTCATACACAGTCGAATCTCATAAGATCACTTTATCAAATTAATTGATTGCCAGACCAAGGGAAAAAAAAATCTCATTTGGAATGGAATGAACTGGAAATGTGTGTGTACTTTGGCAGCCTGCTCATGCTTTGGTCTTTGTTTCTCTTGCAGATCCAATGACTGGTTTGCCCAGACAGCACGTGGTGTCTCCTTACACCGGATGGAAACTTTTTACCCCTTAATTCCTGAATGTTTGTGTAAGTCTCTGGACCTTGTTTGGTAATAAAGACATTTACAAGCTGGAAAAGTGCTTCATTCTTTAGCTTTGTAAGAGGCCTTATCTGAAAGCACTCTCCTTTGCACAAATCCCCTCCCCCACATTAGTATTAAAATAGACAAGACATGTAAGTTATTGGGCAATAAGCTATAAGCGAGGCTGTGCTGGTACCAGTGTGCGAAATATCTGTGTGGGAGAATGCAGACAAAAAGCTTAAAATGTATGATTTGAATAGTTTTGCAATCACAGTTGTCTATTTCTGAAACAGGCACTAATGTAAACAGACTATTAATTGTTTTGATGCTTGCATTATATTTGTATTTGATATATAAACCATACAACAAATTCTGTTAACAGGAGATTTATTCCAGAATTGTTTGACAGACAACTCTTAGCAAGGAAAATAACTACGAAGAAGGCAAGGAGTGTCAGAAAAGGAGGATTTGCTATATATTTCTAAATCATGACTATACAATTACTGCCCAATTCTGTTCCCATGCCTTCAATATAACTACATTATTTGTAGGTACAATGGTAGCAGAAAACTACATTCTTGTTCTAGTTTACATTAACTAAAATAAACTTGTTTACAGTGACATGAATACAACTGTGTCGACAGGTAAATACTAAAAAGTACAGATTTTAATTTTTTTATATAAATACGTATTGTTGGGGATAAATAATACAAAAAAGAAGAAATATTTTCCTGGCATAATCAATAAATATATCTGCATGTTCACCAGAATAGACACATATTGAAAGACGCACCAGCTACTCAGTTTTAAGATTCCTTCAAGGCCGGGTTGGAGTTGCTTGCCTCTTATGAGTTGTTTCACCCATTGAAATGTAAACAATAAGTGCAATACAGGTGTCCAAAGGAAATTCAGCATCAGCAAATACCCAAAATGTCTTCACTTTTGCTTTTTTTTTCAAAGGACAGAAGATTTGTTCATTTACCCTGTTTCACGTTGAGTCCAAAAAATAAATGTACAACCTCTAGGATTTTGCATTACAAAGTTTAATGAATCCTAAAGACTGTAATGGAGAGGGGAGGATGGTAAGGGTGGGGGTGGGGTGAAGGGACAGTGGAACGCAGTTGGTATACTCTATATAGGAGGGCTTAGTTCTGTGAAGGGATAACATAAGCAACATATATTAATACAAGTCAGTATACATGATTGAAAAAACATCAATAAGGGAGTGGGTCAAAAACCTATCATGAGAAAAGGAAAGGGTGACTTGTTGTTTACTTCTCTCAGTAAAGCTCCTGCTTGGACCTGCTACAGATGGGTCAGCTTTGGGGCTTCCTGAATTCTTCCCTGAGAAGGATGATGCGATGTAAGGTCTGTGTAGGTTGGATGTGGGTCACAAGGTCCATGGTGCTGATTGGGAGTCATCTGAGCAGCACCGTTGTAGTCCATGTTTGAAGATGCAGGGTGAGAAAGATGATTGAGGCCGAAGAGAGAAGGCCCCGAAGCGGACATAGAATCCACATAGTTCCCGCCAACGTATACAGGGCTACCCTGCAAGTTTGGTGTCCCATAATTGCCATTCCCCTGTAGCGAATGGGGATCGTATTCAGGAGCTGTCCCAGGATATCTTTTCTGTTGCTGAGCTGGGCAACCTTTCATCGGGTTTTGGTAACTTGTGGTCATAGCATAAGCGTTCTGATGAGGTTTATTGAAAGGCGGCGGTGAAGGGGCGTCATAGGCAGAGTTGTTCGCAAGCGGATGTATGGCGTTGACAAATCCGGTAGGGGCCTGGACGGGAAGCGGGGGGCTTCCCGTGGGCGATTGTCCTCCGGAAGAACTCACCATGCCTTTCGTTTTTTGATCCTTTTTGTACTTCATTCGGCGGTTCTGAAACCAGATCTTGATCTGTCGTTCACTGAGGTTCAGCAGGTTCGCCATTTCCACTCGGCGAGGTCTGCAAAGGTAACGGTTAAAATGGAATTCTTTCTCCAGTTCCACCAACTGCGCGCTGGTATAGGCAGTGCGCGCTCGCTTCGAGGCAGAACCCGGCGGGCTTTTGTCCCCACTGACATTTTCAGCTGTGAGCAATAAAATAAAGATAATCACCTCTTAAAAGTGCACCGATCTGAACAAGAAAATTCTCCACATAAATTTAATAAGTCTTGAAAGAAAAACAGTGTCCTCCCTTTTAACACATCAAGGCCTATCATTTCATATTAAACATTATTAAAAGTTCTATACCCCCAACACCAGCAATATGATGTAGGATCCCCAGAGCTCAGAAAATTGAATCATAATCATATTGACACAATGTTTAGAACAATATATTCCACAATTCAAGTGATACACTTAAGAGGACAGGGCAAATGCTGATTTGGAACGTAACCAACCTAATTATATTATTGTGACCCATTCAAAGGCAGATTTAGAATGGAAAACTGCAAGATACGATTTGATTAATATTGCTGTTTTTGATAAGAACACTAGTAAAAGCTGCGTTAGTATTTATAGGTTTGCAGCATTTTTGTAATTACTTGCAGTTTATTACTTCACTTTTTGATGTGTTGTCAACTTTCTGACTTCACAATCAACCAGTACGTGACCTTTCGGCATTCTGGGCTGTTTAGGAGCAGTAGCCCAGTTTGCATATTTATTGCATTAAATAGTAAAACATCTTTCAGTTTCAAATCAACATAATTATTTCAGAACTGGGAGAAGTGGCGGAAGGTTGTGGGGGTGGGGGAGGTTGCTGAGGGCAATAATCTTAAATTTTAACCGTGGGCCATCAAAGTGTTAACGATGTACAGCCAAAAGCTTTACGTGGCGCAGATATTTGAAATTCGTGTTTTTAATGCTTTGATTTAATAACAGTGCAGCCTTTTAATTTGATGCTTGGATTCCTAAAACTGCAAAAAGAAAGTTGGTGTACCTGTGCTGGGACAGTTGTTATTTTTTTGCTTGGAGTTTTGCCGTGACTCTTTCATCCACGGGAATATCTGCTTGGTGAGGCTGGGAGTGGACGTGTGGGAAGACTTGGGCAGAGTCTTGCTGGTACCTGGTTGTGTCGAGTTGCTGCTGGGGTTTTGAGGGGGTGAGACAGGTGGACGTTGGCGATGCTCGGGGAGATTCGAACGCATGCAGCTCCCATTGATGTCTTTAGATTTGGGATGTGGAACACTAGTGCCAGCTGTCTGAAGGGAACAGGCCGACCTCTGAAAATCACTTTCAACGTGAGAAGATGGTGGATAGGGTTCCTGCGCCACTTCATAGCTGAAGCCATTTGCTCCCTGGTATGTGTATCCACTGAATAGAGTACAGTTGTCGTAGTATGTCGTTTTTTGCATCTCGCAGTTTCCCAATATTTATTTCACAAACTGTCAGGGTCCTGACACCCTTATCGAATAACATTGGCACCCCAATTCACGTGACGTTCTCTTCCAATAGCCTCCTGGCAGTTGACCTAAGGTTAGAAGAACCACAGAATAATAGTGGAACGTGTGTGAATCCATCTTACATACTCAAAAGCAAATGACATGAATAGCGTTCACCAAACAAGCACAGCAGATGCCATGGCTAGTCTTGATTCATGGCTATTTTGGACGGGAGAGGAGGACACGTAAAAACACACACACTCACTTGCACTGAGTCCTAGAAGAAAACTGAAAAAAAGCACATAGCCATCTGCAAAACTATTTTAATAGAGATCAGATTCAGCATTAGCTCACTGCTAAATTCTTTTGGTTTAGGCAATGTTCCAAAAATGATAATTATTTATGAAAAAAAACTTCATGCGAACTCGGGTTTGGTATCTTGACAGGCAGTTACATAAACTTTCACAATGAGTTCAGTTAAAATACGCACCAAACATCGTTACATTTCATTTCATTGCCCCTTGCTTGATTAATTGTCATGCTGTCAATATTCTAGATTAAAAATCTGACCTACCGCTTAAAATTAGGTTTACATCTATTGTTATAAAGCGGAGCTGCCAAGGTATCAACATTTATAAATGTACAGCGTTCATGGCGGGATGAGATTTCCCCTGAAAACATCTGGTTTAAATAGAAGGAAACTTATGGATGTTTCAGTAGCTATGTATTCAAACGCTAATCTGAAACATACTTTTATAGTCACCATAATTTCTTGTTTAATGCCGCAATCTAGAATTTATATCTCTTAACTCCATTACTGTTAAGCAACACCGATAAAATGAGAAGCAACATGGGAAAAAAAATACAATGAAATACTGCTGATAAACAATAAAACATGCTCATTTTATATACATAGGCATTAGAGTTTATTAACCATTTGAGTCAACTGTTTTCTGAAAATGCACACGTATCTATTTAATGTGGCTGCTTCTAGCGTGTTACTTTGCCATGATGATGATGACGAAGTAAGTGATTTTGTTCCTATCTCTCTCTGTCCATGTGTAAACTGAATATGTTTTTGGACGTCTCATGGCTTGGCCTTGCGGCAATATTTTAGGGCCTTTTTCCTCTTCCCCGCCACAGCCTTAACTATTCATGATGGATCGGCAAAGTATTTCAAACCTGAAATACAAGAGGTTGTATTCTGCATGACCAGCATTTGAACCTCTCTCTTAACCAAGGAACAAAAAGATAATAGATGCTGTCTTGGAAGGTGCTCTATAATTTGATGTATGAGGGCTCAGCGGACCAATAAAGATTTTTTTGGGGTTAAAAAAAAGTGCAAGGACTCCCGGAGCGGCTCGAACGCGGAGAGTCAACGGCGCAGCTTGGCCGCATAATCCTCACATTGCTAAAATATGCAGAGATTCCTTGTCTGCCCCACACTCGCACCTTATTTTCCAGTTTGAGTTTGAAGTACATATTCAGGTTGACACTTTTTAAATTATTTGAAACGCTTGCCACATTTATAAACAATACAGTGCAAAACCGGCGAGCATGTACGTGAACCGGTCAGTTCTATACAAAACTTGCACGGTTTCTCCCCCTCTCCCTTCCTCTCCTTCTCTTTCTATACAACTAATCATGCCGAAATATCAATGTTGGTATTTGGCATTGCCTAAAGATATGTGAAGTCAAATATTCGAATGAAGTTAAGCAGCACGCAACCTGCTTATCTGTGTTGTAAGCAGCACTGTACTTCTCAGCCATGTTAGGTATGACTTAATTTTTTAAATGACCCTCAATCTTTATACAGTTTAAATCGGCGGAATGTTCACTTATCAGACGATTCGGTGTTGGAAATACATTTTAAAATCTGCTTTTGTGAAAGAAGGAATTAAAATATGTTCGTACAATCATTTTTTGTTTGTGGAATATTTATTACGTTCTGGCGTTTTGCGTTAAAATTCTGTTTAACGTCTTGGGGATAAACTATCCAAGTAAAAGAGTTGAAAATGTATTTAAAAATCAAACAAAGCATTCAAGAGAATGCACCGACCTGGAAAAAACAAACGGCATGAGGATATTACAAAATGAAACTCCGTCATCACGGACTACCTGCTTCCAAATATATACATTCAAATGATAAAATCGAAATGCGAAAGTTTACATTTCTATTCATTCGTACTTCGCGAGGATTGTCGGATATGATCTTTGTTCTTTAAGAGAGGGCCATTATAATTCTTTATAATTTGATGATAAAATACATGGTGAAATTTCAGCCTTTACGATCAAAACCGGCAGAGCAATATTCTTCCATCGTTCATCAACAGGGAGAAAGGGTGAAATGTTTTATTTAGCTAAGCGTGCACACAAAATAATAAATTCGAACCAAAATGACCCGCCTTCAGCCGGGTGCTACGGCTGCACGGAATGAAACCCTAGGCTGTAACGGAGTTTAAGCGAGCCAATAAAACTGGATTTTTACAGCAAAATCCAATGATGTTTCCATTTCAAATGCTGATCTGATAAATATAGAACAGAACCAGCAAAGTCAGGCGTGTTCCAGTCGCTGGTTGCCACCATGTTTCGGCGAAACACAGAGGCTGGAAGAGTTATATCTTGAGATTTCACTCTCCACAATCCCGACACGCTGTACCTGCGGGTCTCAAGTAATTACAGAGCTAAACAAGTGAAGGGCTATTTGATTGTCCAAAATGTGTTAAATATTCAGAAAACATGCATCCTAGCTAATGGGACAACAATAGGGGAAGTCGTCATACACCTTAAATTATAGAGCACCGTAAGACGTCCACGTAAATATGTCTTAAGTCACAACTGAGAGCTTAGTTTTGAAAAATGCTCCAAATTAGCCCCCAAAGAAGGCCCAAGGAACGGGCTCCGTGTTGAATTCAGATGCAATGTGAAACAGTCGCTGCGTGAAAGGAAGCTATAGCTTGTGAACTCTTCTTGAACCGAGATTGAAGTCATATGGTCATAAATCACTGGGACATATACTCCGCCATTCACGAGTGATAGCCTATTTGAGTCCAGCTTACCTTAGCCACTGACGATAGAAGCAGAGCAAGACATAATATTTCAGATTCACCACGCAATCGATAAGCAGGAGTTCCCAAATTCTTTTATATACATATAAAAAAGGAAGGATAAAACAGCTGGTTATGGCGCTGAAATTCACTCGTTGAAGGCAACGGCAAAGAAAGGCGAGATGGTACAGCTTCAAAGAACTGTAGAAAGCTCAAGGCTTGAATGGACAGCCCTGATATTATTGAGCCCTAGACTGGTACGCCCTACTCACAGATAACAATGGTTTCTCAGCTTTACAGGGCAGAGTGAACTAGAAAGGAAACCCATATTTTCGGTATGTTTGTTATGAATACGTATATATATTAGAAGCACGGTTTAAGAGAAAAAACGATTTCTTTCTTGAGTGCTGGGCAGGCAACGAGTGTTAATCCCCTCGAAACACAGCGTCACAAGTGAAAAATTATGCTAATTAGCGACGTGGTGGACAAGGCCTAGACTGAGATGGCAAGCTCGCTGTTTGCTTCACGTGTTTGGCAATTAAGTGTAAGCATATGCTATTATATTTTTCGCGTAAAGTGAAACCTTTCGCCATTCAAAATAATATTACGGGAACCTATAATAATAAACCGAACTTCTCATTGCAGAACTCAACGGAGAATTATATTCCGTTCTACCCATCTTGTTTTTTGAATTCGTGGACGGAATCGTTAATTAATAATGTATTCATGTTATTTAAAAAAAAGCTGGAGTGTCCGACTGGTTGCGGTAGAAAAAGAAAAGAAAATGGACGCAGCCTATATTATGAGGGTCGGCCGGGGGGTGTGGGGTGGTGGGGTGGGGGCGAGTGGGTAGGCGGTGGGTGGGGTGGGGGTGCAATAGATGAGATAATTCTGTCATATTGAATATGTAGTAACGGACAAGATGCAACAGCCGCTCTCTAAACTTTTAATGTCAGCTGTGTGCTGCACTTGCTCGGACACTTAAGGTGTTTTTTTTCAATTAAAAAAAATGCCCTTTTGAAAATGGAGCGAGAGAAAGAATTGTCACTCGAGTGAAAGCCAATGAAAAAAAAGAATTTGGAACTTAAGCTCTTTTTTATGCATGCCACTGCTTCTGTCGTTTATGGCTACGTAAGATTTATGACTTCATGGCACCGGAGCTGTAAACAGTGTAAAAGGAATAGATGTTGCACGAGGTTAGGTACATGAAAGGGGATCCTGAAGGGCGTAGGAGGAAGACCGGCGAAAGAATCCACAACTCTGCAACTTTCAATAAGCCTTCATACTATGCTACGTTTATTTTGCCAAGTTTGTCTTTTTTTAGGGGGGGGGGGGGGGTAGGGGGGGGGGGGAATGAAGTGGGTAGAGGTTAAAGAAGCTACTCAGAAGTCCGTGGCCTTCATTAGGTGAATACTTCACATCTATTTGGATTGAGTGAGGAGTCGAACGGATTGATTTTTATTAACGTGCAGTGATTTTCTACAACGCAGCGCTCAACTGCCAAAGGAGTCACTTCATAAAGTGAGGCTAAATTCGTGCCGTTAAAAAAAGTGCTCCTTCTGCCTATAAGTAAGACAGGTCAAAGAACTTTAGACACTATTGTACATTATTTTCAATCGTGACTTGGCTGAATAAACAACTTTGCAACTTACCAACTTCTTATGAGTGAACAATTTTCGGTAATTACATTTTCTTGAACCTATTATTTTGCCTGTGATCTACTTCTGCGTCTGGGAAAGGAGTCAGTTTCAACAATGGACATTTTTAAAAAATACTGTTCAAGATGGAAACCACAACTTTACCAATTTCGAAATTCAGGAATTCTAAATTAAAATCTCACGTGGTGGTAAGATATTTTACTTGAACATGCCGACGCAGTGTCGGAAGTTGCCTATTATTCTTGTGGAACAAGTTATTCCAGATTATTGTTAAACAAAATTTCTGAATTATTCTGAACCGGATTTCTAACAAAAACATCAATTGGGAATTTGGAACGCGATAATAGGACGTGATATAACTTGAACAATGTGCACAATATATACCTTGATATAGTGTAGTTTATTTAATGCTAACTCAATTAGTCCACCTACCCTTCTATCTTTTTCGATCTGATAGATAAGTAAAACATTGAATTCTGGGAAATGGTTCAGGTATGGAATGAATATAATCTGACTTACCGCCGTAGTGCTGCTAGTTCTCGATCCAAGGTGCAGCTGCTGAAAAGGTCTTTATAAAGAACCAAGACTGCAAAAAAAAGAAAAAGGCAAACCTTCGATCAAGTAAACTGTTACAAAATCGAATTCGTTGTGCACAACCTGTGAAGAAATCGACAGTGTATTCGAGCAAGCGATAGCAAGAACCATCTAAAACTGGAACGTCAGGAATCAGGATAGAATTTGTATTAGTAATAATGTATTAGAAATGGCAGCGTAATGTACTCACATATAAACATTAATTGTCAATGCTTTAATTTATATATTTATATGTTATATGTATATTGGTCTGCTCACTCAACCAGTATTTTGACACTTTTAATTGAAATAATATGCTGTGTGTATTTTTGAAATTGCTTTTGTAAATCTATTTGTGCTTAATCATTGTGTCTCGTACATTTTTTGTGGAATTCTTTCCGAAAGTGGTCAATAAATTAAATCTTTGCCATCCTAAACCACTTAATTGCCTGATTTTATTATCTCCTTGCTATTGTTAGCCAATTTTTAGTTTAAAACACATGACATTTAGTCAGTTTTATACACCATTTGGATTAAACAGGCGTTTATTCAACTTTGGGCTTTCAACAAACAATGAAAATTACATTAATACATAATTGTAAAGTGTTTGCATTGCCCAAATGTATGTTTGCTATTTTACTTTGAACAACTATTCAAAATTAGAATCACTACGTTGAATTATTGAAAACTTAGTTTCTTATTTTAAAATCGGTGATTTCATTATACCCAAGTTCTCTTACATTGCAATAAAAGGTAAAGTGAGGAAGCTGATGTCTTTAATAATGAAAGTTGTTACGTTTTTTCATATGGTTCTGCTATTGGTCCCGAGTAAAATATTCGTTACACTTTACCCCCAAAATATACCAATTCCGGAAAGACAAAACACACAATGCGTTCTGACCTCCCGGAATAAAATGCTTCCTTACGTCCGAAAGCGGCAACAGTTACGCATGTTGAATCTTTAACTTTTCCTATCGAATGAATTAAATTGCAAATAGTTTAAAGGATTAAAGACGAAAGGGAGAAATGGAAAAGTAATATTCTTCGTCAAATCTTAAAATAAAGATTACGCACTTATATGTGACCAGACGCCGGCAGCGCAGCAGAACAAAGGAGAAAAAAACGGGGTGCGGGTTAATGCAAGGATTCACCTGCTAGCTTTAATAAACAAAAGACTTCTGTGTTTTCATATAAAACCTTAAAATAAGTTGAATTATACATTTATGTTAACTTTAATGGATTTTCGAGATATTTATTCGTCGGCATGTTTCGATTCCTGGGACAAATGCAATCGAAAAGGCTTAGTTCTTTGCTGCGGACTGCTAAACTCATAAATTATTTACTTTGTCTGGGAAACAAATGTTCATGAATCATTGGTTGCCATAATCGGCAATGATTAAAATTCGTTTTTTGTTTGCTAAATTAATATGAAGGCATCCAAAAGAAAAAGAAGACGGAAAAGAGCGTTGATATCGATGCATGGAGAGGGATCTGAATTAGGACTCCTGAAATCACATATAGACCCACACACGCGCATTCACAGTTGAGTAAAATACATTGAGAATTATTCTTCCAGTGAACTAATTTACAGTCGTTGAGTATCAGGAGGGCACTTAAACATTTGCAGTTGGGCTAAGTGGATAAAAAAAGGAAAAGAAATAAAATATGACTTGGCTCATTGTGACACATTTAAGCCTCTCTCTGAATGACCTTTCCTTGAATAGTAATAACTCACCACATTAATGATCAATCAGCGGGAGGGTTTGAAATGTGTCCAAAATAACAATCCGTCCCACTATCCCAGGCTTTCTCTGCGATCGCATATAATCCTTTTATAAGAGATATTGGACGGCATACATATCTTCCCCCTGACCCGATTTGTTTTTTAAATGGCCTGCTGTAAATAATCAGAGTACTGACTGGGTGATCACAGCCCGGAGACACAGGCGAAGGCCTTCCATCCAAATGCCAGAGTAAATGCGCTTGGATTATGCATTCACGTGGTCAGTACGTCAACGTTTCCCCATTTTATACAGACTTTAGCAATTGTTAATTGAACTCTTCTTTTTTGTGCATGATCGTTGAAATTTGGGCATTTCAAAAACTTCTAGTGGATGACGAGGGACACTCCACGTTCTTATTCTTTTCGTAGAAGCTGTTTGCAAAGGTAGGTCGTTACTTAAATAGAAATCAAAATAAGTTCATTTAATTAGCTTCTTCGAAGAACACAAGGTCAGGAGAAGTAGAGATTGAGTAACTTTTATGTTTCTTTTTACACTTCTTCAGCCTCTCTGCTGAAGTAAAGCGGCAATTTGATTCTTTTTAGCAGGCCTGGGATGCCTGTTTTGAATCAGAACAGATAATATGTGGTCTCCCCAGTGTTGTTTTGTAGAATACTTGAGAAAGTGGGCTTGGTTTACACCCACGCACGGTCTGTCAAAGTAATGTGGGACTCCAAAATTAAACGCCTTATTTATTCTCAACAAGCAAAGAATTAGTTCACAGCCATCCGCATTGTTAAGCAAGGTAGTAATATATCCAACAGCAAAGTTAGCAACATATCTTTGATTTAAGGAAGTCTTATACATTCTCATTCGGCATACTTAGAGTAAAGTTACATTGAAAGTTAATTATTTTCACATAAATCATAGTAAAATATATGGAACAGTCGTAAAACATGTATTATATGCGTGTTATTTTAATATAAAATATATAATATTATCGTACGTGCAATTTTTTCCGAACATTTCAAATTTGACGCTCTGATTTAGGTAAACGTTACTTGAAATCAAAATGTGGTTTAAAGTAAGAGCTATTAATCAAGTTGCAATTTACAAGCACGTTATACACTCATCGGAATGTGCTCAGGCGTCGTATTTTAGGCCGTTGTATTAAATGTAGAAGATAAAGATATCGTCTTCCTTGGATAATGTGTTCTCTAATATTTATGCACACTTTTTTAACATATAAAAGTGAATGCCAGCCGTGCAAAACACGTTGCATAATGTACATTGGCACGTTTCCAAATGTACCTTTTCATCTGACCTATTAATGCATAACTTGTGTTTAATGTGACATTTGACCTGTAGCACAGTGACGTGCTACAGCGGTTTGTGCTCTGCAACTTGCCTTGTATCACTGGCCTTTCATTTTACTTCTCAAACGGCCGAGAAGTTAACGTAAACTTAAAACTGACAAACTAAGACAAATAAAGATATTGATTTAAATTAACGAGAACGATGATGGTGGGAGAGTAGATGGAGGGGGGTGGGGGGGAGGTGGGTGGCAGTGTTAGTGGTTGAGATGCCTGGCATGAGTCAAAGGGAGATCAATAGGGTTACTGTACAACTGGAACAGAGGGTCTTTCATCTACGACGCTAAGCAGAATTGCAGTGACAAACTCTGCGCCTAGCTTGCAAGATAATGCAAGAAAAGTGTCTGTGCTACAAGAAAGAGTTAATTTTTAGTAAGGATGACTTTAATGTTATTGTCCTTTAACCAAATAATTTGCAACCCGGAACGTAAAAAGAACACTTTGGAATCTGCAACTGTGTTTGCAGCCAGTAAGAAAACAAAATGAGATAATATTCGAGTTTTCCATTTGGATTTCATTTCAGAAAAAAAGAGAAACCTCTGCTGTAAAATAGTTAGTTCTGTTAACATGCCAAAAACGATGAAATTCAACTTGATTATTTCCTAGATCCATTCTGACGCCTGCAGTACTAACTATCTGCCTCAGCATACGAAACAATTGGTACATTTTCATTTCGCCTGAGGCTGGCTACAGCATATAAAAATGATTTGTTAAAAATGGAGAGGAATTTAATGCAAACCTATTTTCTGCTAACATCAAACGTCGCCTTATCGCTAGCCGTCTATCTGGCTACGAATGCCTAAGGAAATGAAAACCGATTAAAACGCTTTCCGTTTAACAGAACGTTGTACTTCCATGAATTAGAAAATGTTCCAGTAATTTTTTTGGTACTACTTTAAGGTGGTGGACCCTTTACCAGAACCGCGTTCTTGCGTATTCCAAATTAATGATTATATTCTCAAGAGTATTGAGTAATGTAGAAATTATTTTTTCTATAGGAATAAATACAGGGATGTAGCAAGTCGGCAAAGTTGAAAGAAGTGATGTGTTTATCTCTCTCTGTCTCTCTTTTTCTCAAGGTTTCAAGGAAAATGCCAAGAGATTGAGTTGAGGAAGTTTAGCGGTCAACACTGGATGGACCTCAGTTTGGAAACTTTCAAAGTATAATAGGTAAACACTGTTTACCCAGGTCATAAATCATGCGCACATTCATCTTTAGGATAACACCCTACCTAAAAATGCTTTTGAAGCTTCTTGCACGAATTCGGAGGTGTCAATGACCATCAAAGGTAGATCCAAACCAAACGTTTAATTGTTTGTTAGATCTTTAGGATGTTTGAAGAGGAAAAGAATTTTCAGAAGAAATCTTCACCGCCCCCTTGGAAAATAGCACTTTTGGTTAGGTGGGGGGGGGGGGGGAGGCGGGGGAGGAGGGGTTTGGAAGGGGGTGTGGGGGGGGGGGGGGGGGGGGGGGGGGGGGCGCTGGTAATGGGATGATGTGTGTGAGGGGTGGGGGAGTTGGTTGCCTGGTGTGGGTGAGGCCACGTCTGTCTTAATCCGTTACACACAAAAAGTCAGCAATAGTTCACGGAAACCAACCGGGGACCTTTCTCTCAGGTCAAGCTATGGGCCATTAATTATATCCAGCTTGGAATTCAGAGCTGCAGAGGAGAAAAAATGTTTAAACTGCAGTTTACTTGGTTCGTTTACCTGTTGGATTATAGCAATGGAACTTGGAAAGCGATCACTGAATTTGGTCTTTCATCACAGGTGGTGGAGCTCAGTTATACCCCCCACGGGAGGAAAAATATTTATTGGACCCTGGTGGATTTAAAAGAAATGCATCCTGGAAGATTTCGGGAGCGTCATCGAAAGATGCATGGGTTCGCTTGACAGGAATGGATTCAATAGCAGTTGGACTGCGAAGTTACAAACGGTCGGTTCCCAACTAGCCGTATACGTGAACGGACTTCCTGCAAAACCTGAGTAGTTTATTTATGTCGGAAGCTTAATTCTGCACATGCTGTTAAAAAATATCTAGTACTAATGTACACTCAACGCGATTTAAGGGTTAGGCTACTGCCAAGATATAGGCCAGAATGGTAAACAGAAGGTGAAATATAGATGTATGTAACGTGTCCAGTAGGAACTGGTCTGGTGTATGGATGTCAGAAATTGCTGAGAATACGCAGAACAACATTAGCGGACTCCTTTAAAATACCGGACCCGCCAGCTAAATATGCTGTGATATTTAACAGCGGGCGACAGTGAGTAAGAGATGCAGAAGTAGAGTGAGAGAAACGTGCGCAGAATAGAAAGAAAAAGAAGAAAGCAATAGTGAAAAAAATTCAAGACAAAAACAATGCTAGTTCTTGAGCTCATTGCTACAGTCTCACTATATCAATCTCCTAACAATGTCTATGTGATTTATAAAATGATTACAATCATTACTTTCAAGCAAATAAACCTCAAATCTCTACGGAGTGCGAACAGGGCATCACCTTATCCTATTTTTGTTCCTCCAATTGCAACAATTTCGGACAATTGCTCCTTAGAGACCGACCACATTTCAACACAAAGGAATGGGGGAAAAGAACATGGAAAATTTGGCACAAAAACACCATTAGCTTTTTGGTGATTTGACGCTTTCACTGAACAGAAAAAAAAATCAAAAATCGTCATCGTTCGCAACAGAGAAATCTACACTACTGGAACCATCAAGTAAATTGCATCTCAAAATTAGTTTCGTTTTGTATTATCAGGGAAAGGTCAGGGGTTACAGTTATTGCATTTTCACTTTTCTAATAGCCAGTCTGGGAGCATAGAACAGCATCAATATAATTTATTACCTTGTCTTTACCGGAGCTAATTTTATCGGTTATTGAGAGGCGTTGAAACACCATGAGTTGCAAAGTCAGGAACTTTACATATCTACTGCAATACTGATCGGTTAATTATATATCCTTTATGTAAGAAACTACGTGAAATTCTATTGAACGCGCATTGTTCATTTAGCTTCGCAATCTTTGTCGGATGTTGCATAAGGTTTTCATATTTTATTTTACAAAAGATTAACAGCGAAATGATGCATGTTTATAGAATTTTACATGTGATCGATGATCTTATTGTCTGTCTCTTATCCATTCTTGATTTTAATTTTCAATTTAATACATTTTGCAATACTGTCGTATGTAATGAACAAAATATAAATTCTTTAACGTTTTGATTATTTTGAAAAAGGCGAATTGTCTATAAACTGTAGCTTTAGTTTGTTTCATTTTGTTTCCTATCATCGTGCATATATTAGGAAATGTAAATACATTGCCATCCTCGCCCACTCTTCTATGCGCTGTTCCAGACACAATCGCTTCCATTGAAAATATCAGTATCTTTTCCCCATAATTTTAAACAGCCACATACAGTCTAGCACAATATATTAACAGGGAGAAGAGACATGATTTATTATGAGGAGTATAATTACCTGTACATTAAATAGCCATCTTGTAAGAGCAACGGCTATTCTGGGAGTAGGTAGGAATACTTTCTTATAACCTCCTAATATATTAACATTCCGTTAAAAGGATTTTATTTGAAGTATATCTGTTCAGTTTGAAGGATGTAAATGAACGATGTAGATAAGGGAGATAGCCAACCAATTATGAAATGAGACACCATAAATAAATCTTAAACTGGTTCACAAAGTTAATTCTGTCAGCTGATGAATAGAAAGTGGGGGAAAAAGCAAGAGTGGGGGTGGAGGGAGAGTGTAGAAATCAGAAAACCTGAGCAATTTTCCTTCGTGTTTGCATAATTTTGTTGCTCATGCAGTGGAATGCGATCTGTAGTAGAGAAAAAAAATTGTAGACAACTAGATTTACAAGACAAATAACAAAAACAGGAAGAATCAAGATAAACAATGCTGTTCGACATCTCGGCACAGTAACGAATCCTGTGTTTTCGGCGTTTTCTTATTTTTGAAATACAGTGACCCTAGTCTTGATGTGTTGCTTTCTATTGAAGTCACCACTGCTGTTAAAGAGAGGCAAACGAACAAAGCCTTTAGGAGGGGCTTTTCGTTGAGTGGTTCGGCACGGCATTGTCAGGATGGTCAAAAAGCACAATAATCAAATGTAAATAAGAGGCTGTAATTTTTAAATATAGAAAAAACAGGCTTCAATCCTTAACATTTTCAGAATATAACAGTTTATTCTGCCTTTCCGGGTTTTTTTTTTCACGGAATACACATTGCTCTCAGCTCCTCTGAACGTACACAGTGCCATTGAGTATGATTCATGTGTGTTGAGGGCAGAGAGTCACATTATTTTTCCATTTTGGTGCTGGGAGTTATCAATTAATAAAGCTTCAATTGAATCCAGGGTCAGACTTGCAAAGAAATTTACACATCTTTGCTGTGGAAGCTAAGCAATATCCAATTGTGTTCTGATATCGATTTGCTAATGCCTTACCCTTTTCTCTTTTCTCAGGAGCATTTTTTGGCAAATGAAGAAAATCGACATCCCAAAGGCCTGCCAATCATAGAGCAACTGCGAGTTTTCATTGTTTTTCCTCCTCATTTACAAGCGCAGAACCAATATTCAGAGATTGAGGAAACAGATTATGTGCCACATTTTTAAAGGCATATGAACTTTGTCAATCTATTCCATGTCGGTTTACTCTTATTTCATGTAACATACACGAATGAGTGGAACATACATAAATCTATCCAGTACAAAAGAACAAAGACAAATACAGCATAATTTTACAGGAAATGTATTAAATCATAGACAAATTCCAAATTTGTTCCATGTACTTGTAGTTCGTTCACCTGCAATTGTGTCTCTTTTTGATTTCTGCATCTTGCATATTAAATAATTAAATTGTTCAGAAGTATTTTGAGATTTTCATCTTTGTTGGGCTACCAGATAGAATATATAATAGATAATTCCAACGCTGAATGTAATTATCAAAACAAACACTTAAAAGGAATTCGCATAATCATAATTAAAAACGACCATTAAATATCCCTCAATAAGAAAAAGATTACCATTCAACTGACAGATAATGATATTTTGAAAGGCACCCGCGTTTCAATACTGATGTTCTTTGCCTGCTGCAACCATTAATATTTAACGCCAATCACTAAGTTATTCTAATTTTACTACATAAAGGTTTGCACTAACGATCGGTGTTAAATGTTACGCTGCTATTAATGGCTTCAATTTGACTGGCTGGCGTCCAACCGCAGAATAAAAGGACCGAGGCGTTGTGGAAGTCTGTTAGTCTTCGCTCATTTTCAAAATTGGGTTTCGCAATTCATTTCTGGTCACCCAAAGCGCCTCCTTTACTAGGTTTTTATTCCAATGAGGCGTTGTGTTTTAAAGAATTCATACAAAACTATCCATAATTGGTAATCACGGATGCTGTAATTTAAGACCCCCAGCTATAGCTTTCATATTATCCTCTGATCTATTGCTACAAATGGCCCGCAATAATCAACTCTGGGGAGAGGATTACAACCTTCCTCATTCCTGAATATCATCACTTGCACATCATTCTCAAAGAGCATGATTTATCACACAGACGAACATAAACAACACACAACTTACACACAATGGCATCCATAGTGTTGCTGACATATTTTTGCAATAAATCAAGAAAGCAAGAAGGAAAACATTCCCACAAAAATCAAAGAAAATGGAGAAATAAACAAATATACCACCGTGGTAAATTGAAAAATAGAAGGAAAGGTACTATTTGTCAAATGTTATGACAGTCTTGTAAAACATAAATAACACACATAATATTTACATAGAGAGACACGAGGCAGTGCAGCTGTACTTACAATAATCCAACCCACGGTGTGTCTCTCTTCCCAAATTGTTTTATTCCAGCCTCTCTCTCAAGTTATAGGCTTGTTTTTAAAAGGACAGTAGAATTTCACGTCAGACACAGGGAGACCATGTCGGCGATTTACCGACGAATACATATCTATTCTGCAACAGCTGCATTAATTATTTAATGAGTCACGTGATCGAGGGGGAAGGGGGGATTTCAAATTCATACTCCAAGGAGAAGTGTCACCTTCCACTGGGAGAGAGGAAAATATTTCGTATTCTTTTCAATTCTTAATGATTTTTGTTCTCAAAATGATATTCATGCATTGCTAACAACACCTGCTAAAAAGTGGGATTCAAGAGGTTTTCAGTCGGGCGAGAACTAAAAGAAGTGACTATTTCAAAGGTTTCAGAGCTTTCTAAGACTCATCCTTTGCATTCTAGGTCGCTTCTTCAGACTTAGAAACATGCCCATTCTTAATGGCGTCCTTTATTCATCATAGCTATTACAACTAGAGATATGTCACTACAATCATACATTTCTGCCTGTTTCATTTCACCACTAGTTTACTTCTCCCAATGTATTGTCTTTCCAAGTTTCATACACTACATTTTATCTTTCATATCCTTGTTTTCTGTCGCACAGTTGGCTTTGTATTATTGTGGAATCACCATATATTTTTCAAGAAAGATCCCTTTTCGCCACACAAGGACACTTCTACTCTTGCTACAAACCTGGCAACAGTCGCTACCAGTAACATAAATGCCTCCGAAAAATTTCGAGCAATTGGAAGAACGATACGCCTTTTTGAAAAAAAAAATCAACCCAATCTATTTTGTGTTGGTGACATTATTACGAAACCGGATCAAATCTGTGCTAAGGGATGCTGAATCTCTGTTATTGTCAAGGAGGGATGGATAAGGTGGGAGAACGTCTTTGGTTTTTTGGTACCAGCAATGCTTTTTTAAAAAAATAATAATAATCTTGGTGAGAATCATGCTCCGACAAAACAATTTGACACAGAGCTTTCTAACTTGGTCGTGTTTCAATATTCTCTTTGCGGGTGCTTCCTAACGTGCACACCAGCAATATAAATTGCAGTAGGTTTATTTTAAAATAGCACCAGAGATTATTTCGTTGTAAGTTTAAGGAATCCGTCCTAAGTGGCCCATAATATTACCTGGAACTCAGTCTTTGTTCTCTTCAGAAACCCCACCGTTTTCAGAAAATTATAATGATATAATTTAATGATATCCTTATAAAGCTCATCCGTCATATTTATTGCATTTTAAACTGATGTTAGAAAATTCCAGAGGCTTATAAAAGAGAATAAAGCATGTTCCGTTATAAGAGCCATCTAAATAATTTGGGGGAAAAAGCATGGGTTGAGGGGCGGGACTTCTCAACCAACAAAGGCAACGTTTTCGTTTATTTGTTTTTAACAGACATTTGAAACTTTTTTTCTAAAATACATGATGGATTAGTGCGTTCATGTGTTTATTGTCTTGAAAAAACACAACACGTTGCAACAATAAACTGGAGTTAGAAAAGATGCGGAAAAATTGGGTTTCAGCTTTCCGCACTCTCAATACAATTTGCATCATATGGTAGTTGTTTCTTAAATCGTGAAAAGGTGATATCGATTTTATGCTCTAAGCGAAGAAAGACCCTGAATAACAATAAGGTTTGAATTAGGGCGTCCACTTCTAGCAGAGCTATGATAAGAATAAGCTAGTCTGCAAAGCCCAACACGTTGCATGCACGAAATGCCTTTCTCTTCCATCCCTCTCTGCCACCCCTTTAGCTCGATGTCCATTGTCCGCAAGCAAACCACATGTAATAATTTTTAAAAGTCAAGCTAAAATCTATTTCTTATCACAAATACACAAAAATGCATCAATAAAATTCAAGGCATTACAATATTGAATGTTATTGAATCTTATTGAATCTTCTGTAGAGAAAAGGCAGCCTGATAGCAAAACAATGGTTTTTCTTCTCAATGGTTTGAATTTTAGAGACCATCCTGAAATGCAGTTGTAAAGAGCAGCACGCACACGTACACGGACACAGGCATGTGTGCACGCATCTAAAATTCATCCCACGGCCTATTCTTAGCCATTGCTGAATATTTAAAAAAAGGGATTTCAAAACAAACATTCAAGATCGTTTATCTTTTTTAATGCAAGTTGGAACACTCAAGCAACCCTAACAGAACGGACACTCTCAGAGACGCACCACAGATTTTAAATCCAGTGAACGAGGGGTAACCCTGAATTTTTTTATCCTTTAGTATTGAGAATGTTCAGATAGAACAGAGTCATGTCTTAAAGGTCAAGGGTTTCAGAGGTCAGACTGTTAGTATAAAAACAGCTAATCGGATAGAAAAGTTGTCCTTTCCGTGAACCCTTTCTGCCGTCCTGCTGACCAACCGACATGCTGATTTTATTCTGTAACCTTCATGTATGGTTAAAAACTTAATAAAACGATAAGTAACAAGACACAACTTATAAGCAGATTCTACAACCAATATGTGGACAGTGTGTATTACAAGCTGCACATAGCAAGTATGCGTTGCCATTTAATTGTCAAAAGAACAACAAAGCGATACAAAGCGAGGAAATCAATTGACTTTGTTTGCTATTACCTTTCCTTTCAGCATTTTCCGTTCTCCAATTCTGAACATTTTTACGAGTTTTAAGCATGGTTGAGAGACAATCTTGCGATGTGACTGAAAAATTCCACGCTCTGCTCATATTTTTAAAGGACTCTCCAGGTCGCACACCACTTTTCCCCGGGACGAGCCATCCAGATTTGCTGTTGAGCAACAAAGGGAGAAGTATTTAAAGAAAGCAGTGATTAATGATTTCAAGTTAATTCTCGCATTTTCAGAACCTCTCTGAGTACAAATAATGCCTGTGAACTTTAGTTGTATAGCTTGCATTCAGAGCCTTTGGCAACAGTCTGGCAGAGGGTGTAGGACTGACTGGCCTGTTATCTGTGTTTGAATGGAGAAAATTGAACAGCTACTGGCGAGATTCAATGAATAATTCTTATATTATTAACTAAAGTAATTACTCATCAAAACACTTCAGAATTATATACCTTAACGAAAATGTTACATTTGGAAACGCTGCATTTCAGATCATCTCAGTTTCGTGGGACCTCCGGGATGGAGGGGGATGGGGGAAGCACAAAATACATACACATTGGTTAGAAAGGATTTTCTCATATAAGCGACAGATTGTAAATCTTTCTGTTGTCTCCAAAGGCAATTCGTGATTTAAGAAAATCAAACTTTATTCGTGTTTCTTTTGTAACAATTGGATATGCGAAATCTCACCATACTGTAAAACACATTCCAAACAAACATCAGAAAAGGACATTTTGTATCGTGCTCAGATCAATGTTGTTTTGCAGGTTGAGTTTGAAGGGAATATTTTTGAAGAATGGAGGTAGGGTAGAGTGAGATTATCATCTCGTTTAGTTATGACATCTAAATACAGTTTTGTAACAATATCTGTTAAATTACCGTTCTAAGGCAAAACACGTGTATCAGTAAACTGAACCCTTGAATCCGCAAACACTGCACTTAAATATTGAATATTGTATTGTGCAATGCTGTGCACCCCAGTTAGCTTCTCTTTCAGTATGTGGTGCAGTTTCAGATTCCAGGTTGCATATGCAATGTGTTATAAGAAAGAAAATTAAAATTAATACAAAGCTTCATCTGACAAAAGAGGTCATTTGTCTTCTTGATTATCTATTTGCTTGTCAAAGCTTGAACCATTACATCTTCCAATCTCTTTCCAATACTCAAACACAAATGCACAAAGAAAGAAAATGCTAAGAGGTTCTGTAAAAATCATACAATGGATTTAACTTAACAAGATTGAGTGTTCTACAAGGAAAAGGGAGGCATGGTGATGAACGTAAACAATCAAGAAATAACAGATCACTGTAGTGAATTAACAAATCTTCATCAAGGACTGTTTTCCAAACGTATTACCCCCATTAAATTATTGCACAATTCATCTGTATTCACAAGCAGGTGTAAAGGACTCTAACAATTCAGGATGGGCATTGTGTTTGATTAGAGGTGTACCTTTCTGATATTTTTTTCACCAAACCTATGTCCTTTGTTATCACCCTGGCCGACTCACACAGATGAATGAGCTTAAGGAAATTTGAAGTCATATTACCAGATCATATTGCTTCAGAAAACGCACCAGCAGACTTGATATAAATAAACAAAGGAAAGATACACCTTGAAAAAATTTATTTCGGTTATTACTATTTACACGTATTTTGGTCTGGATGAGAGTCAATACATAGAGAACAATGCAAGGACACAGACTGCTAACGAAAATACATCCTCCTGTGGGCCAGAGCGAAGTAGCTGCTAAACTTCAAAGTTTGGAATGTCATAAAGAATTATAAGGAAATTAAAAAAAACTTCATCTGTCTAACTTTCCACTTCTTTCAGCTAATGCACAATTTGCTAATACTGAGGCCAGAAGCAAGTATTATATCGTGGCTGTACAAGTCACATGCAACATATTTTCATAACCACTTTAAATAACTTTGTTGACATAATTTATTCCTACACATGATTTTTACACGTTTGTCTTTAAAGTACAACTACATACATGTTTATTGGCACCGAAAGTAATATATTTGGGATCATAACGTCTGAGGAAAACGTACATATCGGTGTAATATTCCAAAGAAAATACCCCAAATGTTTCTTTTTGTAAAACCCAATGGAAAATGACTCCAAGCTTAAAACCACAAGGGCCATCTTGCTGAAATGCTTCAACATTCTTGTGGGTTTGTTTTGTGTGAATAAAAGACAGTTTGTCATCCCAGGTTGACGAAACGGAGCCTCATTTATTAAAGTGTTCGTTTGCTGTCGAGGTAATCGTAGGCATAGAGTTCATCCTTTGTACCACCAAGTAAACATGACAAATGGGGAGACTTTGGCGTGATTAAAGATGAAACGAGGATTCATCTTTGCCAATCTCTTCTGAAAACTGCAATCTACAATATTACTTATGGGGGAGGGGAAGAGGAGTGGGCAAAATCGGAGTATTTACAGTTTAGATTTTGCCACTATAAATAAACAATCTCTCAGTTAAAATTCTATGTTTATGCGCGCGTCTGCCAATTTCTCTCCAATAACAGCAGCTATAATGTGGCTGATGGTCCACTTGGCTCCTGGTTTTGAGAGCTTCCTTGCGATTGATGACTTGCAGAGGACGAAGAGCCTGTCGTAGACCTGATTTTGGTATTTGGCAACTTGTGGTCCTTTTTCCATTTCATTCGCCTGTTCTGGAACCATATTTTAATCTGCCGTTCTGACAGGCAAAGAGAATGGGCTATTTCCACCCTTCGTCTCCGGGTTAGGTAACGATTAAAATGGAACTCCTTCTCCAGCTCTAGAACTTGCTGCCTCGTGTAAGCAGTGCGGGAGCGTTTGGGTTCCCCTCCTTTGTAATTAGGGTTCACTGAACAAAAAGCAACAACACAGAAATAACTGACTGAACACCACGAATCTCACAAGGAATAGAACTAGTGTACTTAAAGTAAGCATTAGAGTAAGAAAAATGTAAACGTTCACTTCTATCATTAACTGCTGTTCAAAGAGATCTGAGCGGCTAGGACACTACACATCAAAGGCACATGGCCAGAAGTGTAATTGTACTGCAATAAAAATTTATGGAGGATGTGATTACTGACCTCCAGATAGGCGATCGTAAATCTAAAGAAAGGCTATTTACAGTGGGTGCAATAGATCCCGGACTTTCAGGTGGTAAAAAGCCCAGGCAAACGACTCACCGGTGTTTATATGCAATTTCTTCATCCACGGATAAACCACAGGCTCTTTGGAACAAGGAGTGTTTTGGTTGCTGAAGTTCTGGCTGCAAGAGGGCGGTGGGCTTGGAGTCACAGAGACACACTGGTGGCCATGCTTGCTTAAGTGGTTCTGCAGGCCGGTCTGCGATTGTACGTGACCCCTAGGCGCCACGACTTGCTCGCCCGAGCCCTGGAGGTTGCTGCAAGAGGAGTAGGGCTGCTCGCTGTACGCTGACCGCGGGTACATCGCCTCATGCTGGAACCCGGGCTCCCGTGCCCGGGTAAAGTATTCCGGAGAATGGCTTGGTAAGTAATTGTTCTGTGAATACTCTTCACACGGTGGAAATTTAGGGTCCACATAGTTAGAATTAATCAAAAACGAACTCATGACCTTTAATATCTGAAATGCAAAATAACTCAAAATTTTTTCTAACCCAGCCGTTTTTCCTGTTACCTAAACCCTCCTACTTTACTGTCAAGTGAACAAAGTTAGGCGTTCATGTGACACTGACAACCAATGGTTGGTCCCGTTCGATTCCCGGATAAGGAAATGGAATTGGACGCTGAATGCTCCCAAGCTTCTCCTCAGTTTTTGATTGCAGAATTTAGTGAGCTTCGTTTTTCATTCCTAAAACTTAGTAATTTTACAAATAGGTTATTTTTGATTTAAGTCCGTTAAACAAACCAAAATTCGTCTACAAGATTATCCCCCCTATAAGCATCAATGATGTCTTGCTAGTCGGTATGACTCCAAAAAATGAGTCAGCCTTTTTAACAACAAAAAGCATGAAATAAGATCTGATATATTAGAATGTGTCCGTGGCTTGTAAATCTTTTTGTAATCGCGATGCTAACGCCTTTGCAAAGCTTGGGGAGGAGGGAAGGCGTTATAGCTGGCAAAGATAAATCGGGCTGCTTTGGATCAATAGAAAATTCATCAACTAATTCAGGACACCTAAGTCAACAAATTACATTTAGCAATGCAGTAGACGGGGGTATATTCGCCCAGAATATCTCATCGTGAAACGATTCCACTTCAAACATATCCAAAATACCACAATTATAAGATAAAAACGTTTCACAGGTAGCAGCCACACACAAGTCTAAACGAAGTTGCCTATGTTCGATTAAAAACATGTTCACAAACTGTGGGAGGAATGTGAATACACATTTGCCTCTTGCTACATTGAATCGCATTCGTTGACTTTAATTAGAAAGACGCCTTATGCAACAGAGCTGCACCATGCTTGTAATTTGGAAATCGTATGTTTGTCAATTCCAGAGAAAATGTGACACAAATGACTGTAACGTTTTATTTAAAATGATATATGTAAGATTGAAAGAAAATGCTACGAATAACCGGATTTAAATAATTGGAGGTACTCATATTCTTCAGTTTGATAGACTGTAATGTCATGGACAGCAAACGACATGCGCATGGGGTTTCGGGTTGATTAATATCTAAGTAATATCAAGTCCTTTAAAGCTAAGCATTTTAACGGAGGAATGCGTAGTATTATCGAAAAAGGTAACAGTTACATTCCATACTTAAATGACGTAACAAATACAGCACCACAGAGTGCTGAGAGTTGTTACAACAAGATTGAAAAGGGAGGGGTAAGGGTGCTGTGGGGGAGGACAGCTCGCCATTCCAGACAGCAGTCTGACCCGCAGAATCAGGTAGATGAACACTATGCTTCGATTTTATTT
The DNA here is from genome assembly GCF_021869965.1 of Rhincodon typus. Classification (NCBI taxonomy): domain Eukaryota; kingdom Metazoa; phylum Chordata; class Chondrichthyes; order Orectolobiformes; family Rhincodontidae; genus Rhincodon; species Rhincodon typus. The sequence goes on along the minus strand of NC_063361.1, from coordinate 34,890,680 downwards.
ATTCAGCTATATTATCGATTTGTACGAAGAAAATTCTAGGCGTGAATACATTCTTCTGTCTTCCGAGTGAATGTTGTAGCGTTTGTGTCGACTACATACTCCCCTAGATACGAATTTGTGACCACAACTTTGTCAACACAAATTCGGATCTACAGGGTATATATAGAGGACAGACATAGATTTCAGCATTTTTGGAGCCCAGAGACGTTCAAAAGCATCCATGTACCATTGAACCAACCGTGTTTTACATGCAGCTACACAACTTTAATGAGAATCCCTTTCTCTGATTTCTTTCAGTGATTTTTAGTGCAACTATGCAATTTTTTTAGCCATTGGAATATGAAGAATACTGTTTCGAAAATGCAACGAAAGCAATGTCAGTAAATTCGAATCAAAGTATTCAGGAAGATACTAAACAATCCATTTTCAGGGCCAACTTCGAATCACTGTCCAAATAAACACCAAAACGTTTATATAAATCAGCTAGTTTAGAGGACAGGTCACATGTGACGCTTTTCCAAAAGTTTGTTTCCAGCTGCACTGAGCAAAGAATTTTTCTTTATATTTAATTTATTCCCAAGCAGTGGGCAAGCCTCCACGCAGCGATTACATGAATCTTGTAGCAGCCATTGCGAAAATCACGCATCCTCCATTTCGATAAATTCTCCTAAAATAAAAAGCGTTACTGTGATGTACTTAGCTGATTTATCTTTATGTAGCATGTCGTTGGAGTGGGAACTAAACGACCAACTAAAATGACCCCTAATTTCTTTCATAACACATTTCCTTAAATAGAATAACTGCTATAAATTGTCCATAAAATTATATAATAAAAACTTTGCCAACCTAAATACATTTACGACGGAGAAGCAGAAATACCAAAAGGTTTCAATATCAAATTATTTCATGAATGAGGACAATGTGCTGTTTCAAAGAACCTTATTTCCGGTCGTAATAAAACATGAAAATGATGCAGAGATTGCACTCAGCACAGCCTCCGCATGTGAAATGAGTTTATGGCTTTTTGTACACAAAAAAAAACTTTTTACAGTTCTAACTTTACGGTCAGGTTGATCACTATCTTCCTAACCTCTCCAAAACAGAAGCAGAATTTTATATAATGTCACTCTTATCTAATATCCTTTGCCTTTACAGTTGTGTCTTTTTAACAAGCTTTCACTATTGCTGCAGTTAAAAAGGAAACGAAGAGCCTGTTCAAAGGCATCTTTTCATAAAAGATAATCCTGGTGCCTTGTTTGACTCGCTGTAATAAAAATGTCGACATTTCGGAAGTTTGGAAGATGAATATATTTACTGTCCCCTATCTGCTCTGCATTTCAAAAGAAGCTCGCTGTAGATTGCTATCCTAACAGAGGATGGAAGCATCAGCGGGATGGGGGAGGCCTTTTGCATCTCCTGTTTGGGGCTTGCCATAGGATAAGGGAAAGTAGGCCTCAATCTTACTGTAGAATAGGACTCAACACAGCCAATAATATGGACTTAAACAAGTGAACATGCAATCACTATCATCACTATAAGAGTTTAAAACCTAACTGTATTAACTTTAGTATCATCATTGTTTTTATATTTAGAAACACAGTGGTAGTTAAAGGGCTGCACTTATTTTTGCATTACCGGTATTTAAGTTACATATTCTGATAAATTTTGCAAAGTTAATATGTAATATTCTGTATTAAGCAACTTCATACACACACTTACTTCTCTCGACATCGTGCTCCCACCCGTTCATCTAGATACACAAGTTGAGGTTAGTTCAAGGCTAAACATGTCACCAACTTACTCCTACATCCTAGCATAGTTTTTCCGATTGCGTTGAATCAAATACAGACACACACACACACACATACACACACACACACACACACACACACACACAGAAAACTCCTTTGTGATTTCTTCCTCTACACTCTCAAATTATACATTACAGGACGCGTCGGATTGGGCTTTGCAAAAAAAAATCGCTCCGAGTGGTCGAAGAACTTCAACATAAACATATTCGTTCTCCTTTGTCTGTTCTTGAACTGATAACATCTAGTTAGAGTAAGGTTTTCCAGCAGCCCCTTTTTTTTTCCCTCATTCGAAATGCCTAGCAGCTTTTTAAGAAGTGGCCGAGTACCGGCCTGGTGAACATTTTGTTTTCTCCTTCAGTTTTCGTATTAATCTCATACACTGACAGTCTTTGTTAAACACCAAGGCGTGCCGTGCGTCCGAGTACATTTTAATATTTGTTAGACGCTTTGACCTGAGTTTCACCCCGCTCTTGGACTCTCCCCCTCTACAAGTTCTATAGTATGGATAGGTCTCTCAGTCATATTGAATTTTGCTCAGGTCATTACGTTTGAGAAACATAGCAAGGCAGGAGTTTACCCAAAACAGCATTAAGGCTCTGGAAATTCTCTCAAGCATTGCATGTTCTGTGATTCCATTAGCATCAAATATTTATTATAGAAGTCACAGCTCTAGTCTTCCATTGCCAGATACGCACGCAGATCCAATTTGAATAACAAAAGTAATTAATTGATCTGTTTTCTTGTGCATGCTTAGTTGCATTAATATAAAATGTTATCTTTTTCGCAGTTGCATATTTCATTTATTATTACATTGGCTTAGACAGAGAATAACATCAAGAGATAAAGCAAGTCCCAACACATTTTATATATGTGTGCATGTGTGTGTAACAGCAAATTAATTTAATCTGTTGAAAACGATTGTTTTAACACGTCAGAGGATTTTCTAATTAAAACTAAAGAGAATACCCTCACTCCACACAACCCCCTCCAGGCAAATGTCAGCAAATTTCTCGATCAACTTATATTCAAACTTGCTTAAACTATATTTCATTTTCTCCTCCATTTTCTCCTGATACATCCTCTATCATTTTGCAGATTAGTGAAACATGTCAATGCACTATTAAATATACACTCTAACACTCCTGTAAAATTTTATTTGGCAACCCTAGTGTGGTATTCAGACATAAATAAGAAAATGGTTCAAATATTTTCCAATTTCAACATGTTATTTCGCATATCAAGCAGGAATTTCAATTTAATGCGAAGGTTTGATGGATGTTGTTTTCGAGTGAATGTTTCAGTCAAGTTTGGGGAAACTGCATGTTTCTCGAAACCTACTTTCGGAACGTTTAAGTGATACGATACACATTATAACACAGTCCTAGGTGCCATTAAATGATATAAATATCATAAAAATCGCGTTGACGATTTCTTCCACCACGCCTCTACGCCCCTCCGACACACCCGCTATAGAAGCTGCTCTGATTGGAAATAATGATTTTAAGGAACAAAATGAATTCGTTTTATACAAAATACCTGAAATGTACGAATAATCAATTTCTTGGGGAAAAATAACAAAGGGTTAGGGTTAGGATTAGGTGTGATTTCACCAGTTCCGAAGATTTGCTTGATTTGCCGCCCAATTTAAACCGAGGCAGAACATTTAATATGCAGAGTGCTTGTATTCACTTTCCATCGGGGTATAAAGTAAATATTTAATCGCTACATTACAATAGTGACCATACTTCAAATGTACTTCACTGTAAAATGAGTTGGGAAGATCAGAGGACATGGGAAACGCTGTAATGACGCAAAGTGTTTTTATGTTTATAAAATTTAAACAAGCTATGTGAGATATTAACATAATCTAACCAGGGCAAAAAAAAAGTCTTTTGAATTCGATTAGTGTTAATTTCAACTATGATAATTGAAAAGAATAACTGTACATCTCTGCCTTTGTTAAAATAAGAAAATGTATGCAATATGCACGTTGATTTCATGTTTAAGTTGAGATATTAGACTATTCAAAAGCACTTGATTCGATGTGCATGCCAAAGAAGGTAAAAAGTAGTGACTTGAAGAGTCAGCCCCTAACTTTCCCTCAGTGTCTATATTTGTGTGTTTGAAAATACTTTTAGTAGTGTGCCACACAAATTGCTCATTCAAACATTCAAAATTTAAGAGCTTGTATATTTACTTTAAACAGATTTATTGCAGAGCAAGAATAGTGTAAACAGATTTAAAATGAGTTCGGTGCGCAGAACAACTCTAATCGCGCTACCTCGTAGACAGATTTAAATGGCTTATTGTGTTTAAATGATCGGACTAGGGGCCATGTTTTGCAGATTTTTGCGTAACTTTTAAAAAATTATGCTTTAGCTTGAGCAAGCAGTAAATGCGTATTAATGGTAATTAAATGAGACTGACATCCGGGTAATTTAAAATAGATGTTAGACCTTTGGCAAGATGTTAGATTTTTCTTCTGGCTTTTGCAAAATCTAATAAAATCACCTGCCTGCAAACTGCCTGAATGGGCGCTGAGAGATAAACTTATATTCTAAGAATCTATAAACCGATAACTGGAGGAATCCTCTCAAATTAATGCACAGAAAATGGAAGAAACTAAACTTTCCCTCTTTGAGATTTTGAAAATAACTTTGGAGTTTCCCGTTCCCATTTCTCGCGATTTATTTGCTTAATCTGATACTTGAAAGCACAATAATACGTCAATTAATTCCAAAACACTCTCTATTTTTGAGTCCCTTGCCCAGCCTTCCCCATTTACACTTATGCATGTCAATACTATGTTTGAAAATCTGATAAATGTATATATGAACTCTTATTTTATGCGCCACTGTCGTATTGTACAATGCATACTGGACTCGACTTATCTCATGGCCTCTTGTCCAGATATAAAAACAAGCATTTACTATTCATCCTTTTCCGCCATATCATCTAGTTTAAATAAACCGTTCCCGTTTCTATACAACTTGACTCTTAAATATTTTTAAAAGCTGATTATATCTGGCGGGAAATATTTATCCCATCTATTTGTGTTTTCAAAATCTCTTTTAACCGACACCACAGTTACTTCCGTCGGCGATCTGCTGATTTCTATTTATTGTGCACTGCGTCCTATAAAAGAGATCAATTAATCCTCTCTGTTTTTGTACAGATCCTGATCAGGATAGTTATCCATTCCTCCCCCACCCCCAATCCCACCTTTCTCTCTGTCTGTCTCCTTCTGTCTCCCCCTTTTTAGTTTGCATACTTTGTAGATTGTTGACAATCTCTGAAGTCTACTTCCACTTCCACATCTTACCTCGGTATCATTTTCTCAACTGTGCCGATAGCCAAGATCATCCCTTTTACCATTGACATCGAACTGAGTCTATCTAAGCAGACAACACCAAGTCACGCACGACGTAAACTTTTGACCCTCCACTTTTTGACCCCTTAGCTATAATGCTGTACTAACAAGTCCCCATGAACAGTTTCAACATCGCAATCCTCAGACAGTATTGCTGTACAGTTTTGTATTTTCCCCCACGAGGCTCGATTTTGTATTAAGCTTCGTCCTGCTTCAATTAAGACATATAATCTAGAAATGGAAAGATTTCACTGAGACACTGGAATACCTTCAAAGTTGGTTTGAAATCTTCAAGAATTTTTTTTTTAAACCGGCACTGTTTGAATGAATTTGTATCATTATTCGTCAGGAAAAATGTCCAAACTGAAAGGGTGAGTTTTGAAGAGACAAATGAGTACAGCACTTAGAAACTTCTGATAGTGCATAAGTAGAACATTTTGGGAAGATATCAAACAGACTCCTCCGACTCTGTCCTTCCAGATTAACTGAAACGGAAAGCATTGCGAGGGATGTGGCAGAAAGGAGAGGCATAATGACTATGAACTTGGTCTGAAGCGGGCTCTGGTGGCGGATCTGACACGTTACACGTGCGAAATAACTCCCCAAATTTTGTTCGTATTTATTTGAAATTCTGCTTTAAGTTTGATTTTTTTGTGCAAAATATCCTAAGATGTTCGTAGCAGAAGTCTTATTTTCGAAACCGTTGTCAGGTTGTCCGTTCTGTGCGTTCTGTGTGACGTTAGACTGTTAGCAGTCGTGTCTTATTTAATGAGAGCGGAGTAAATTTAAACAGGAAAGCAGGTCATCAGAACAATCCCTTAAGGAGTGAAGCATTAACAAGAGTTTTATATTATCTTTGTCATCAGATTGCATAATAATTTCGGAATCTTAAATACAATCCGAAATTAATTTAAACCAAATTCAATTCAATTAAGTTATAGTATTACATTGTAAATGCTGAAAAAAGAACACTGGGTCAATCAGTTTGGGATATTGGTGTTATTCTTTCAAACTAAACGAATTGGCTTTTCTGTTGTGAAAATAACTGGTTCAATTGCACAGCAGTAACAGATATCAACCCGTTTTTGTTTAAATCAATGGCAGTTAACAGATCTGCAAGGCCTGTGTACCATCAAAAAACTTAAGCCTTTCTTGGAGTATAAAAATTATGTAGGCTGGTACCAATTATATTGTGGCTTATAGTTTTTCTTTCATTTTACAATTTATTAAGTGAAGGAGATGCATCGAAAATAATAGTGCCGTGTAATTTAAAATCTCACCTTATGCCCGTGTAGCATTTAATTAGACTATGATATGTATGGTGGCCTCGTTTAGGTCGCACGTTCTGGAACAGGGTGCCGGTTTATGGCCTAAAGTGATCCCAGTTACTGACGGTTGAAACCACGGGGAAGAGTTAATGATAACGCATGAGATATGAATGCTTTTATCCATGTGGCTGCAACTAGGTGTTTAATATGGCGATGTAATCAACTGACATATTTATGACTCCGTTGCGCGTTGTGTGACCGCGTTTTGTTCCCGTTTCCCCTAAATTACAACCTTAACCTAGTCCTCCTATCCATCCAGTGCCTATAAGCGCACCAGATGCATACCACTTAAAAACCTTAACAAAGAAAATGCATCACCTTTAGATCATGCCCTTAACCTGATAAGAATGGTTATCGATCCCGAACGTTTCCATGGAACAGATAATTCGCTTGTGATGGTATCAGGAACAAATACATCTGTGTTAGAAGGGGCAAGGAAAGACACTACTTTCTCTGAAGCCAAATTAGCAATGTTACAGCCGACTATTGATTCATACTACAAACGTTTGTGCTTGCCTCGATTTACAAACTGCAAAGGAGGGCCTTTGGTTAGCCTTAAGGAAATGAACGGAATGGTTACTTGCTTTTACGGTTAGTTATAAAATATTTACATGAATTTCCTCCCTAGGAGCGTTAGGCCCAATTGGAACTCAACCAGTACTTTTCTACAACAGGCAGTCTTCTAATCTCTGTATACATCGTGCGATTCAATATCCACTTTCTTACATTCAGCTCTATCATTCTTAGTCAAGTTTGGTGTATTTTAATGATGTACTAGTATCTACCAACAGCCCGTAGATTCTTGCCACGGTCTGCATTTATTTATGCTCTGACAGTTTCTTTCTTACTCTAATCAAAAACTATTAAGCTAACGTATTTCCTGATCCTGCTTTTACATCAGATTGAAGGACATAAGTGAAAGGCCAAGCGTAGAAACCAGCAAGGTTGGAAAGAATAGAAGCTGGTTGTAGCTTTGAAGCCAATTGACAGATTAGTTTGTTCCTGAGAACAAACGATGAAAAAATTGCAAATCAGTATTTTTCTGCAAATGACAGGCTCATTCCAAACTCAAAACATTGATCCATTTTCTTTGAATTGCTCTCTCGTGTATTTAGGAATTGAAAACAAAAGAATAGTATTAATTGTTGCCATTTTCTATTTTACTACAGAACACTGAAGAAAAATGGAATTACACCGAAAACTCTGAATAAAATGAGAATTGAAACGCAAGACCACAATGTACTTCCTCCATCAGGGATGTGTTTTCCTGTTTACACACTGGATTTCCTCAGATATCAGCGCGGAAAGGCAATAAAAAAAGATGACAGAAACATTTCGGCATTCTGAGAGAAAAAAAACGTTGATTCCTAACAATGATTTAAAAAGCTTCCTCCCCAGCCCCTCACACTGCACACCGGAAGCGGCCAGAATTAAAAACTTGACGGATTCGAGGACTGTGTCACAACAAATGATTATCAACGGGTGAGAAACTTGACATTTACTGATGAGAAATGTCAAAGTATAATTTTCGTCTTATATATCTACATTTCTCCTTAGACTGGTTTGTGACTGTTCAAGTAATCGTTACAATGAGTCTCAAAATATGTAGACAATCATATTAGCATGTCAGGAAGTCCATTACAGTAAGGGAGATATGTTTCCAATGTTACTTGATAAAAGCACACGGCAACAATATTCAAGTACTGTAACAAACAGTAAGTGCAGTATATAAATAAAATGCTAACTAAATTGTAAAACTTCAGTCTATACTTTCTTTCAGTGATACTTCTAGGATCAAAGGATATCTACTTGTGCTAAGAATGTGTTTAGCCTAACAAATAGCACCTATTCCCTTGTCTCTCACTTCAACTTGAATCCCCAAAGGAAATTTTTTCGTATAAAAGTTTGCAAAACATTCAATTAGTTGTACTTAAGAGTCACATTTCAAAACGATGACATTTATAGACGTTAAAAGACTATAATTCAAAACTGACAGCAGTGGAAAACAAAGTTAAATGCTACAATTTAAGATTAGTGATTGGGTCTCACGCCTGAATTCTGAACAATCGTGGAAAGCATGGCACACCTAATATTTGTATGTAGCTTTGCTAGTCCATTGCGATGGGTGCAAAATACGCCACTGTCCTCTTTTAGACATACATCTTGGACTTTTTAGCAGAGATTAACATTTTTTGCCCCCCCCCCCCCCCCCCCCTCCCCCGCATACCTTGAAAACATTATGAGTTCTAAAGTAGTTATGGTAGAAGTACCCTAGACAAGAAAAAAACGAAAACAAGTGTGCGAAATTGCGAAGGTGAGGTTGTGGGGGATCCCGGGCGGGGTGATGATTGAATCACAAAATATCATTGAGGGTCATTTTGAGATTAGATTCCGCCATAACATGGCTGCGGTTGAATCGCGTACTACGTTTCATTTAACCTTTGCAAAGTCTTACGGTATAATTGAAAATATATGTTTAGATGTGCCTTCATTTAAACATTGAAACAATGGCAACCAATTTGATTCCTCATTTAACAAGATATATAACGACCATTCTTTCGACATTCAGTTAGTGGGGGAGTCAAGGTTTGGAAAATTAATAGTCCCGGGAAGTGCTTAAAATAATATCAAGATGTCCTTGACTATACACGGCCTTCCTCAAAAAGGCCGATTTCCTCTTCAAAACATGCATGTAAATTGATAACAAAATATGAAATTTATCTCCGCGGGACAGTGTTGACTGCCCGTTTTCCTGCAGAATGATTTTTTTCCCAGGAAATTGCAAAAACGTTTTGAATATTTTAAAAATAAAAATAAGTTAAAGTAAAAACGAAGAAACTGCATCCGGGAGGAGCCATGTTTGCTATTTGGATTATTAACGACAGTAAAGTTTGCATAAGGTTAGCCACTGGAACATGTTTGAGTATCCCTACTCCCACCCGTGCTCAATGTTAAACAGTTGAAATTCATATTTATTTTAATCTTTGCTCCGAATCATAGATCAACAAATCAAACACTAAAAATCAAAGTAGCTTGCTATAATTGTATTAAGTAGAAGGGGAAAACGAATTCTCTATCACTCAATGAATTTGCAGAAAGCAAGACGAAAGGTTACCAGAAAAACCGCACCAGTGTATCTTATATATGAAAAATCTAATCCAGTTCAATGTCAAGATAAGACACGAAGTGCATTTAAGTCTATTTAAGTAAAATAATCAGTCGCCTGGAAAGAGGCCAATTAATCTCGAGCACTATAGCTCACGTTTCTTTATAGTTTGGGCCCATTACGCAAAGGATAGGTAAAACGTATATTTGAAGAGTCTAAACTATTGCACTATTGTCAATTAAACATTTTTCAAGTTTATTTTTTCTCATTTTGAAAGATTCTTTGCGCCCTGCTGGCAACCATACGCGTCCTGTTGTATAGTTCGACGTAACTTACCTTGAGCAGTACAGTTACATCAGATTTTTAACTGTAGTCAGGAAAGATTTTGGAGCCTACGGGTCTGGTAAAGGAGCCCTGTTCGATCCCTCTGGAAGGCTAGCCACATTATACGCTTACAGTCTGCAAACCCAGTCAGATAAAGTTCAGCGTCACTAACATTATACAGAATGTGAAATATATTGTACCTTGTCAACTCCCCAGAACCATAAAACTAACTTTAACGACCCCACGTGACTTTTGAGAGCCAGTAGGGGTATCTGACTGCGGTATGGGCGATTTTTACGATCTAACTTTGAGATAAATACCCAATTCATTTGACATCCCAATGTCATACCGACTTCTTGTATACGTAGTTTGTTATATTCACAAGGGGAGCATGCACTTTGCAGGATAGACCTAGCATTTGCTGTGTGACTTATCAACTACCGATAAGCACTTGGACGTTATTTTGGTAAGTTGAGTTTAAACTGAATAAGAGTTACCTGTTGCACAAAACTGAAGCCAGATTTACAAAAAGAATGCGTGTAGTTTGTATTCTAGACAAACTTCGGAACAACACATCTTATTACTGTATAAATCTCTGGGGGCACAGCGCAGAAATCAAGTCCGAGACACTTTCTTTTCGAATATACACAACAAAAGTGAATAGAAAACCAATCTTTTGAAGTATTTAACTAGAAGCTGACGGGTTTAGTTAGGTCCAGAAATCACCAAATGCAAAAATGCAAATCACATAAATACCGCCTTTAAACATAAACGAGCAACTCAAAGCCGCGCGTAGCAGTTAGATGAGCTTTAGGATTTAGCATGAATGGTTAACTAAAACAGCCAGGTAAGGTTTCGTTTTAATAATATCTTATAGAATAATTTTTGAAAGATAAACCCAGAACTAATCAATAGACGTTGATGAAAATTCCTTCTATGCACTGTTTATATGTCTTTACAAAATGCACCATACATGGAGTTACGACCAAACACGTAGCAATACTGAAATATATCACTGCTGATAATATTTAATGTACTAGACACTAACAATAAATATTCACCAGAATTAGTAGAACGCATTTCACCAGGTAATAAGATATCAGTCTGTTTACAGTCAACATATTACACTGCAGAGATTAGGGGTAGTTATGAGAAACTTTTACTTTATTTTGAATTAAGCTACAAACAAATACAAAAAGCTTGGTGGCAACATACTGTAGGAAATAAACATAGCGTCGTTCTCTCCTACAGAAAATATGCCATTCATCACTCTGCCCATTACAGTCTAGCTATAGGCAACATTATAAACTTTTTTTGTATTATTTACAACCATTATAACTCACTAAATAATCGTATACAATCATCGCTGATTTCAGAATCTATCCACATGTATTACGAAAGATTAGAATTCTACAAGGTATTTCGACATACATACTTTGCTTAAATTCACCGACAGCATCAAGGACAGTAGCTACAGGAAGGTTGTTATATTTTTGAGGTGATAGAGTAACAGCAAAGATTTTCGCATTTACTCAGCGCATTGGGTGGCTAGGATGGGGGAGAGGAAGATCAAATTGTACAACTTGCGTCAATTATAAATAAGTTATACCATTTACAATCCACAAAAACCATGCTACTTTTTGAAGAGAGCACCAATAATTCACTGACACAGACATATGTAAGATAGTAACAAGCACTTAACAGCGAAAGAACAACACAGGTTAAAAGAAATACATGTTAGCAATACCACAGAAAAGTTTAATTCATCTTTGATATTTAACAACACATGGGGAAAAGGTGCCTCGCTGTACAGTACTGGTGCACGGTGTCTGTTATTTTTCTGTTTGATATGTTAGGGTTGAAAGGCGCTTGATCCGGCCGTCATGCTCATGCTTTTCAGCTTGTTGTCCTTTTTCCATTTCATCCTCCGGTTCTGGAACCAAATCTTGATCTGCCGTTCTGAGAGACATAGAGCATGGGCAATCTCTATTCTCCGCCGTCGGGTTAGATATCTGTTGAAGTGGAACTCTTTTTCCAACTCCAACGTTTGAAAACGAGTATAAGCAGTCCTGGCTCTTTTCCCGTCGGGTCCACCCATACCATCTGCTAATAAATACAGGAAGTTTTTTTTATCCATGCTGAATTATCCATCCCCTTTGAAAATATCATTTTTTAAAAAATACAATTTTATACCTTGAAAGTGGAATATTCCCTTCCCTGGGCCTCTCCGGGCACGTATGTCAAAACGAAAGTATATTGTCCCAATTTGAATTGCTATTAATTATCATTTTCCTTTTCATTGTCTGAGCATGTAACCTGTGTCTTGACGGCTGTGCTTCTAATTATCTGCACACACATACACACACACACACACACACACACATACACAGACACCAGACATGCACTGTTATACACACGTACATGCTCATGCCTTTTGAAAAGAATTGTCTGAAATTGCGAGCAGATCCATAGAAAAGGGTCACAACAACATTGATTATCCAGGGTTAGTGCACAGTTCTTTTTGTTATTATGCTGATCGTGCAGTTAAATTCATAGCTTTCAATGCGCTAATATCATAAATACCATATAGTATTTACAACCCATTTGCATCAAACATAACAAATTTTCATATTTACTGATTTTTTTGGTCGAACTGCGTATTATTTTGCATGCACGTTATAAAATTGCTGTTTAACGAGTTAATTTAAATTTGCCGAAAAATTATTAGTTTCTGTAGAGCTGAGAAATACAAATTGTTCGTATTTTGTGTCACTCAGGTTGCACAATAGGACGCCATGAATTACTTGACCACAGAGCAATATTTAGAGTGATAAACAGAAAATGAAAGTGTACCATGGCCAATGTGCAGCTTTCTCATCCAAGGAAATATTTGTGGCTGCTGTTCTGGTGTTGTTGCTTGTGTTGGTTCTTGCTGTGCCCTGGAATGGTTGTTGTTGTTGGCTGGAGTGCCCTCTTCGGCATCCGAGGATGCTCCGGCTTCGTCCATTTCTGTAAAATTACTTGCTGAACTAGAGGAGGTAGTCGGATCAGAAGGGGAACCCTTGACTCCGTGACTGTCTTTGCCGGAACAAGGAAGGGGTTCTGGAGATGAGAGGGTGCAGCTCGCTGCTTGTCTGAACCTGGTTTCTGTAGCTGGAGGATAGCTTCTGGACTTTTCTGTATTAACCACTCCAAAGTGGTTAGATGAGGCTGAACGGGTGATGCTAAGGTCCATACCATTGTAGTTGTAGCCGTAAGTGCCTGAATGCATGGTGCCTGAATCCCTGTATGGTCCGTTCTCGGAGCTGCTCGTCCCATAATTAAGTAACTGATAATCCGGGCCATTTTGATAGCGACCGGAGAATGAGTTTACAAAGTAAGAGCTCATTTGGGTTTTTTTTGGGTTGATTTGTGGTTGTTAGTCGTTATAACCCAGTCCTGCACGATTTATGATATATTAATGAATTATAGAAATGACTGTACTTCGTTCGCTTCTATGTATGCGGCCAAATATGGGGGGGTGCGAGACGGAATCACGTGCTTTTGTTGACCAGTCGTAAATTCTCACTGATGACCTCAAGGGGTAATTCATGCTCTATGGTTACAAATAATGACGATCCAAGAATCGTTACGCCATGTGAATGCAAGGTTCCAAATGATGGCCAGGTTTGCAGAGTGCGCCACCTACTGGGCTCTGTCTGCGCTACACAAATTAAGGTCATTGCTTATGTATTGACATTGGTATTCTTATTTTAATAATAACACAGCAAAAAAGTTATATTTTAAATTTACCTACCTCAAATCAATATAATCCATTGTCCCAGTGCAGTTCGCCACACTAAGAATTCAACATGTGACAATGCATTCGTTTAAAAATTCAAAAAGGTTAAATATAAAACGGCTATTCAATTATCTTGCAATTGAATTGGATATCACGTTTTATAGCTATGCTTGGAGTGGAGCAATTTATTTCGTTTTTTTTGACCAGATACATTTAAAAACAATTAACTTTCCATCCTTGACTAGTCAGTTAAATGTACGCATTCATCGACCGACGATTGGTATTGCGATGTAAGCATTATTATTTGCTAAATGTTATCCTTCCAATGTGTTTGCGGGATCTAAGTTCGTTTTGAAACGTGATAATCATTGCGACTAAAACACATTAGATTTAACTTTTTTTTTGAAAAACCCTTTATCTTCAAATTGCACAGGCTCTTTCAAAGCAAGGAAAAGCTTAATTCTGAAAGTTCAAATTTGCACATTGGTGCACTGCTTGGGCTGCGCGGACAGCATGGTTCTTTACTATGTTTTGAAGGAGTTAACTTAAGAAAATACACGTTTGAGCTAATTATTGACAACACTCCTATTTGGTATCAATATGCTTTAAAAGACCTATGTAATTATTCTGATTAAAATGCGAAATGAATACTATTTATTCACATTGCGGAGGGTTTTGTATACGCATGAGTCCAGTCTCGTTATACGATCTTTTACCGGATTCGCATTAGCTCTTCAACACAACTCACCTCCTGAAGGGCTCAGTGAACAATTAGCAGAGTGCACTTCTGCATTTTTGGTGCGCATTGCTGTTTATTTCGAATGATGAAGGATCATTCGATACAAAGAATGAGTTAGTTTTTTTTGCGGGGACTTTTTTGGCCACAAGATATTTGTGCTCAAACTCCTTTTTTTACACAAATGTGCTTTAATAGGATTGTACCACGACTGGAGCGTGCATTTAGCATGACAGGACGTGTTTTCTTGATTGTGCAACAGAGAATGTAATAATTGGAACCAGGAAAACAGTTGGTAAATACCGCAAAGTCCTTCGCTTTCTCTCTATAATAAACTGGGTGCAAATTTCAAAAATTTGCCAATCATTATCAGTAATGCTTTTCTAACCTACCCTGATTTTAAGAAACAGGCAGTAAACTGATTACTGGAATGAATTTTGAATTTGAGGGAAATCATAGAGATAAATCAATTATCAGAAATTCAATGATGACTGTCAAGTTTTGTTTTGTGATATATTACAATCTAGACTAAGATGAGCTATGTGTAGCGAAATGGAGAATGTAGAGTTTATTCCAGGTCTCCCTGGCAGATTATCAATGGTTTCCATGCACATCAGGATTCTTAAATCGAAAAATACACATTTTTTAGGAAAAAAAACTTTTATTGTCATTCCAGATAAGGACGCTCGGCCTTTGAAATATATGACGCATGCTACAATCACATTAATTTTAAAAGAAACTCAAATAAAAAAATAACCTCTTACTCAATTCTTAAGACACTTGCTTTTATTTTCCTCTCTCCGTTACGAAAACAAACCAAAATACAATATTTAAACCTCATTGTGTAATTTACTCACGCACGCACACTCATTTCCACACACGCACGCATACATAAAATAAATCAAAAATAGTTGTTCACAGTGCACAAAAACATACACCATCTTTAAACTAGAGAGCTGAGACGAACGTCAAAAAGTCACAATATTGCAACAGCTCAATTGAGATACAGAATTAATGGAATGCTAATGTTTTAAACTATTGACACCAATGTGAAACATTGCCTGCTTTGCTAAACCATAGGAATGCATAACTTTATAATAAATCTCACAACAAATACAGAAATATACAACTCCACTGGTGCGCAACAGCAAACAAATTGTAAACTTTGATTTTTTTTTATTTTTAATTAAAGAACTGCACAGCGTTCCCTTCCTTTTCTGTATCTTGTTATTTTCACTCTGTCGATTTTTCTTCTGTTTCTTCTCCGCTTAATTGCGAGGAGCCCAGCAATTTGTTCTCTTTTTTCCATTTCATTCGCCTGTTCTGAAACCAGATTTTGATCTGGCGTTCTGTGAGGCAAAGTGCGTGTGCAATCTCTATCCGGCGTCTTCTGGTCAAGTAGCGGTTAAAGTGGAACTCCTTTTCCAGCTCTAGAGTTTGATATCTAGTGTAGGTTTGCCGCCCGCGCCGTCCGTTTGGGTTAAAAGCTGAGGCTTCAGAGGACAAGTAAAGGAAGATGGACAGATAGAGAGACAGGCAGAGAGGGGAGATAAAACAAAGCAGTCGATTATTGCATGTCTGTGGAAATAGTACTGAAGCATTTAAATAACAAATGGACTACGTTGATTATACTGGACGTTATATGTTAAACTATAAGTTTCATAATAAACCGTTTGATGAGCACTTTCGATTCTGAAGCACTAAATAACGATCTCTACTCTAGGCATGCTTACACTCCGTTCGATTAAGGCTTTAGAACTGGTGGGCCCATTGACTGTGCAGTAAAATCTTCAGTATAAGGAAAACAACTGATCATTCTTCATATTAAAGGTCAGCGTTACATTTTATATGCACATTCTTCTATATCAGACGTTGAGCTTTAATAATTTATTCGGTGTCTTAAAATTTGCAGCAGTTCACAATTTCATGTGAACTGTATTAACGTCTTCTGAAATCATTAAACATTTAATTCTCCTTTCCAAGAAATCGGTTTAAGGGCTAAAAATGCTAATCACTTTCTTGCTAAGTTCAATATCAACATGAGTTAAAGTTTGTTTCTCTCCAAATATGTAAGGGAAAAAGTACAAAGGGCAAACTTACCACCACTGGAGTTCATTCTTTGCATCCAAGGGTACACTGGGAGCGAACTCTTCTGATCATCCACCTCTCCATACAAAATTCTGTTTTGTGTACACTCAAATTTGCGTTGTTCCGCGTTAAAATGTGTTGCATCTTCCATTGAGTGATATTTGGAGCTGGTGGAGGAAGCGCCGCATGAAGGGTCTTTTTCCCGATAAAAACTGGGGGCACCGTAATCACAGGGTGTCCGATTGCACGCATACGCTCCGTTGGCTTGTTGGTAGTAGGAGGGTGACGGGTAGCTTTTATCCTGCATGCTTGTAGCCCCATATGTGGCGGAATAATGTCTTAAAGGGTCGTAACTGGATGAATATAGCGGAATCTGCCCAAGGAAGGACTCTTGTCCACTAGCAAAAGTGGCCGGGAAAGTGGAGTTCACAAAATACGAACTCATTTGTTGGCTGTGCTCTGTTATGATTTGTTGTGTATTAGTCCAAGTGCCTGTGCTATTAGCAGTTAGCGAGATGGGTTTGATTCGGGATGGCCAAGTGCCAGAAAGGACAGCAGGAAATATAACCATCTGATCATCGACTGACCAATGGCAATACTGTTTGATAGGAAAATAGTACCCATGAGGGACTTATCCATGAATCAGAGAGGCTAGCAGAAACCGGCACATGTGATGGGAAAAAGTCCCAAACATAGAGAGAGAGAGATAGACACGCATAATCTTTAGATTCATTGTGTACTGAAATGAATAAAATGTATAAGAATGTTTAAGTTAATGCATCTGTGCACTGATACAGACAGCGAAATAATTTAGCCATTCAAACTAAACAAACAAGCAAAATACAACGTCGTCCATTGTCCGTGTATTCAGATAATTCACTAAACACTTATTAACTCAATTTTATTGCTTTCTCCCTTTTAAATCGGAGCGCGGTTTTATGCTTCTTAACGGTCTGTCTTGGATTGCGGCTGTATAATTCAAGCTGCATTCAAGATGTTTCCATTAATATTTCCAACTCTGAACGTTATTTGCCACACTATTTCGTTCGCATATTCCGGTGGATGTATAGAAATTTCTCGGTGGCTTGTATATTATGCACTCCAGAATTCCTGATAGTCGTTTGTTGTGCTTGTGTTGCAGTTCACTCTGTGTAAGAATGTGATTCGGCGAATGCGGTTTAATTTTGAGGCACGAAAAGGGGATCTCAATGCAAACTTTTAATCTTTAATTGAAACCACAAAGCGAACGGAAGATACTTTCCAAAATGAAAAGACAACTAAATCAAATCCCTGAAAAGGAGGAACCAGCGGAGTAGGTCACAAAACAAGCGCCACGATGAATGTGCAACTATAGTTGTACTCTTTCAAAGTTTCCGGAAAAAAAGTATGTGAAGAGTAATTTCGTGTAAAAATGCCATAAAGACAAACTCAGAGCATACAGAAAATGGTTTGAAATGAGTTAAAACCCCAAATGTTAGACAGTTGCTCCTTTGTAAAGTGAGACCGTAGCTGCGACCAAGGACAGCAAGACGGGATTTTGGCCGACGAAAGTATGGAGATATGTAAATATGTTCTATTTAGCTGACTGAGTGCACCATTTACAGACTAATCCCACATATTTAAACAAGTGCGGACGAATATTTCTGAAGGTCAGTTGCGTTAAGTGCTTAATAGATAACTGGGCAATATTGAGGACTACGCACAGCCTGCAAGCCTTCACATAACTAGTTTGGTGCACACACGTCAGATATCATTGAAAGTTGTTGTTCCGATTTCTGTATGTGATATTTTGCTGTACTCTTACATCATGCCTTATTGAAATAAAATAGTTGCATTGTAATATTTGTATTCGTAACGTGTATTTGTTCAAATGTCAGTTCTTTTATCCGTGTCTCTTAGAGTTATTTGCAAATTTCATCATGTTTAAAATAAAGAAACACAGAACATGCTGCATCCGACTGTCTACCCAACGATTTCTTTCTAAAACAAAATTGGTTTTGTTTTTTTTTTACTTTAGACAAAAACTCACAAATATATTTCAAGTAGATATAATTTTTTTTCGTGTATAATTCTGAAATGCTACAAGTGTCAGAGAGTTTATGTTGGACATTAAGGATTTATTTTTAGCAGTTCCTCTGGAAGGCACCACTTCCTGGTTTCAAACATCTGTTTCAAGGAATCATAAGCTGAGTAGTGAGAAATTAAAGAAAACCTTATTTCTAAGTACCACTTCATTTTAAGAAGCAGGTTGTTTTCTTGCTAAGAAACATGGTGCGTTGAACATGGTGAGAAAGAAGAATTCAATGCGAGGTGATAAAGCTTTTTTCCCACCTGGGAGATTCCTTGTATGAACTTCTTTGAAGAAATGGCCGTTACTAGATTCAGACCAAATGCCTCCAACTCACATCTCGAGCTAATTTAATTTGCTTTTTTTTCTAAAGAAGTGTCATCAATGTCCTAATTTTTATGAAAGCTTTGAACAGTGATAAGAGTCTGCATATACACTGCAACTTTAAAAATGACTTTCATATTCGGAGGCAACTGCTTTAAACCAGTCACAATCTGATGTCAAATCTTCTGTATTTTCACTTCCAGGCACTAAAATCTCCAAGTATACATGTCTTCGTAACTGTAAGTTGGTTTGGTTTCACCAGTTTTATTCTTAAAATAATTGATACTGTATAATTTTATCGCCTTCATCATTGCAAGTTATCAGGGTGATTTAAAATCGATGTAAGTTTTGTTGCATTTATTAACAAATGCATTCAAAACTAAGTTCAGAATAAGTAGGCAGGACATATATTGTAATATTGAGGCTTGTTCTGGAGCTCAATTATTCAACGCGGGTTTCCAAATAATATCGTAGCTGCTATTTGAAGATGTAAAGGCTTTCATCGAACTGTAAGTCTTTTTTTAGAAATAAGATGAGATACTTCTTCAAAAGCAAACTTGGTATTTGCTCATTTCAACGAGCATTTTACGGCTTAAGTCTTCGGTATTCCTCCCATCCCGACTATGTTGCCTTTTACTGTGAGCTAGGTCACCATTTACTTTCCGTGTCAATTTCAACATCTCTTTGTCAGGAAGGGAATATAAAATCCCCTTTGAAAGTGTGGGAAGGTAAAATTAAAGGGGCTGGTAGAAGTTCTGTGTTTCTTGTTTCTTGTTTATGAGCCGGGACATTAAAGGCAGAAATTCGTTTACAACCGCTCTGGTTACGCTGCAAAGGAGGAGTCTAGCACATAAGAAGACTGGCTTGCAGTGTTGCTATCTGTCCAGGGATGCATAGCAAATTTGGGCCTTGCTCACAATTTGCTGCTAAACCGATGGAGACAAGAATTTATTCCAAAGAGATCTGTTTCCACGAAAATTTTACAAATCTCAACTGCAGATTAACGTTGACACAAAATTCGATTTAGTCAATAACCTTTCGTCTAAAGCCATTCTCTTTAATACCCATTGGCTGCTATTAAGGTAAAGCGTTTGTGAGAAAGACAATGACGATTGCAATGCATTTACATTCGGGCATATCACCATGTAAAGATTACAGTGAACTGTATCTTTTGCGTATACTCGATTCATGGTTTTCTTCTTTAAAAGGTGCAACCAAAAACCATAAAACCACACGCATACATAGTTCTATTCTAGTTAGTACAATTATTGCATTGAGTCACAGAAGTAAAGCGAAAGCAAATATGTAACTTACTAGACACCAATAATGATAACCACTGCTAATTTATTCAGTTATTTATAAACATACATATTACCCGCAATCCCCCCCACCACATGCACATGCACACATGCTCGCGCGCACACGCACACACACAGATTATATGTATACAACATAGATGCTCGTTTACGCAGCTCAGATCGTTTGCAAATTCTGCAGATAACAGAGCACATCTCTTTTGCTCCCTATTTCCCTATTTCCCTATCTCCTCGGCCGAATGGAACGCAGGGTGGCAGCAGAGAGCAACAAATCCTATCTCCCTGCCCCCAGCAAAAACCGTGATAGATTTACATTATATCAATGCAGAACTACTGGGCCTCTTGGTTGCTAAACATTCTAAACCACGGTCATCTAAACGCCATCTTATATTATATCATCAGACTGTTACCCATTAACAGTGTAAGCTGAAACCTTAATGCTCCCCAACAGAAAAAAGAAGCCGTCGCATATCATAAACGTTTGAATTTGTAACTCCAGAAGCAGGTAGTTGACTAAGAACAAATTATTAACAATCGTGAAGCACAATTGGGGGAAATATTATTATTACAGCATAACTACAATACGTCAGTGCGTCAGTCTTAGCGACACTGTCCGTCCTAATTGCTGTTCTTGATAAAAAAAAATTGTTCACGTAATGAGCGACGCTCGAGAAAAGATTCACAATCACCGAAACTCATTTAGCCTTACTACATAGCAAAACTCATCCTCGACCACGATTAAAGATCTTGTCTACACGCCACAGCGACACTGGATACCAGGTTTCCTAACTATGTAACAGGGCTCTGAAATAGAATCACTTGCCATCAATTCCCAAACTTGCGGTCTTCCGGTTAAATTAAAGAAATAACTTTCACAGATTATTCAAATTGAAGCCTCTGAGCACGAACTTATTGTAATCAAAATGCAACAAAATATTTTCTAACTGAAGTCAACAAGTCTCCATTTTCTCATCTTTCGCTGAAATTCTGCACAAAATCATTCATTACAATTGTTGAAAAATCCAATGAAAATATATGCAATATTCGTCTTACCTTTGCAACAGCATCTGTGGTTTTGCTTCGATCATCGCTTGCTCAATTTGGAAATAGCGCGATTTGTTATTTCGCGAGCAATATTGTCCCAAACTGATAGCCGTCGGTTAACCCGCGGCCGCAGACTAGCTGGATTTATGCATCAGTCATTTACACGGAAATCGGAATTCGAGCCTCTTTGAAAAATGATATCATCCACATCACTGAGATTTGCGCCACTCCATCCATTGCTGAAATTCCCAATCGACAGACAAGTGGTAGATTACAAAAAAAGTCTTGTTTACTTTGTGTGCGTGTGTGTGTGTGTCTGCATATACCGATATATGTGTTTGCACCTCCAATAGTAACTATCAAAGTTTCAAAAAAAACCGATAGAAGCCCTGAGGAGGACACAGGACCGACCCAAGGTACGGTGGCCAAAAGAATACTGCAATATACTCACATGGGAAATCATAAAAAGTTCATGTTCACGGTTGCTATCCACATGACCGGCAGCGGCCAATCGAAGGACCGATCCACTCATAAAGTTCTATCACAAAGTTGTAAATTTTCATAAAACAACAAGGAATTTATTGCATTTCTTCATGACTAGCAACAACAGGCCCCCTCGCCGCCATGTTGTGTGCCAATGAAAAATGATAAAAAGAATATTTTCTAAAATGTTTTCTTACATAGTGGCACTGCTTTGCCTGGGTTACATTCTCTTTTATTCTATTCCACATTATATTGACCTTGTTCCCTGTTCGCTTCCCATGTTCGCCGCAGCCTTTCTATAGAAAGATAAGTGACTGCAGGAACTAGAAAAAAACGCTTTTGCGAAAATTAAGTCTTTTTTTTGACTTTTTCCTTTGCTCGTGCACTTGAGGTGAAATCAACAGAAAATCGCAATGTTAAAATGGTAATTTAGCTTCTCATAAGGGAATAAAATGGTTCGTTAAACGAAATTTAACTGGGTTCGTCTTGAAAGCCAATTTTCTCTGTTCGCAAATTTCCTACCCAAACTTAAATTTTAATTCGTATTATCCGTGTTTTTATTTTTTAGGGGGACAAAAGTGTATCGTTATTACAGTAGCATAGCGATTTTCTTGCTCAAATCAGGAAGATTCACTCGTCTTGTACACCATAAATTGAAAAGGACAAGAGCGAGTATAAAAAGACCTGAATCTCTTCTGCGTAAATGGCTGGACTTACATCCACCATCTGTATGGCGCAATGTGTGTAAAATATTTTTTTAAAATTAGATATTTAAATGGCAGAAGTAGTGAATTGATATATAATAATTACACTCGTGAATGAATCAAAATTACACTAATTGTTTCAATTTGTTTTCTAAGGCTGGTAGAAGAATATTTACCCCTGCTTTCCGACAAAAAAATACTTCTTTGGTGAGGAACACTTAGATACGCAAAGGGTTCTTAACGTACAATATAATCGTTAATTCGTGGTATAACAGTAATTTCAAAATTGGTGAAATCTTGCCTTCTTTCCCCACGCCGAAACCAGCTAAGTTCTCTTGATACGGTGTTATAGCTTTACTTAGACCGGGGTGGGTTTACATTCCATGAAAACGTCCCATTGCCTTTGTTGCGCGGTATTGTTTAATCAGGGAAATCTAGATTTAAGGCCTGGAGACGCACAGACAGGAGCGCAAAACTCTGAATATGACGGACAGAAAAGCTTCCTTTGATTGAATTGGTCTTAATTCATAAACCCAGACTCGAAATTGTATTGTTTCGTTGAGAATTAGATTATGATCCCTTCTGGCTTGTGTGTATTTTGTGGCAGAAAATATCGACTTTGACAGAGAAACACAATAACGAAAAACATTCTAGTTTTATTTCACAGAACAGTTTACATCCTTCATAGCTAAAGCGCGAAATCTCAACTGAGCAAACATAATGGTCCATATTTAAATATCAAAAAAATGTACAGTTGAGTTACACTCAATACTTCCACCAGAACACCATTTTATATATTTAACTGTAACAGGAGTTTATACGAACACAATCATCTGTACACCAGTTGTGACTACACAAGACTCCTTTTGGAAACTATTCTTAATGACAAGAAAGTACATCAATACAGTAACAAATATAAAGTCACTGACATTGTTTTCCTTTAAATACACCAGATAAAACAATGCTAATTACAATAACGACAATTCATCACATCAAAAAAGCTAACGCACAGAACTATATATAACTGTACTTGTACAATATAGATTTGGGTTATTCCCCTCTAATCTGTACAAAACAAACTACAAGTAAAACTGTTACAGATTTAGGTAGTATTCTGTTTCAGTGTTAAGAAATGAGGAACGAATCGTTCCATTTGTTTAAAAAAGTCTTTTAATTTTATCCCTCTTGTTGAGTTTTTAAAAGTTTTTGTTTTCATTCTTCTTGCTTTTCGTCGCCTGCATCAGGTGGACTGGTCGCTTTACTTTCCTTCTTCCATTTCATCCTCCTGTTCTGAAACCAGATTTTGATTTGCCTTTCAGTCAGGCAGAGAGCGTGTGCGATCTCGATGCGTCTCCGTCTAGTGAGGTAGCGGTTGAAGTGAAACTCTTTTTCCAGCTCCAGGGTCTGATAACGAGTGTAAGTCTGACGTCCCCTCTTCCTGTCTGAAGCTGGGCCATGATCAAGGAGAGGAATCGAAAGAAAGAGCGAAACAGTGAGGAAGAAAATGAAATTACCAACAATGCAGGAACAGCATTCTAACTAAACAGTCGGCATTGCTCTTTCCTGTACTCTACTTCTGCCACTAATTTCAACATAATGTCCAGAATATCTCCGTGACAGATACAATAAATTACTGTCGGAAACTAACTGATTACAATCAATATAAAGTTTGTAATAATGCTTTATAAAGAAGACGGGGATGACTCTATATGGGGAAGTATTTAAACTGTTTACACAGCACTTACAGGCCTGAGACAACTGTCATGTTATGAAACTCAGAAGCATGTTGACTTTAATTTTTTTTATTCAACTACTATTTTAAACAAGGAAGCATGTATCAGCTTAACAGCTATAATCTATTGATGGATGATCATTGTCCTACATCCTTACCGCACTCTGCATTTGGTAAATTAATGTTATGTAACTTAAAATTGACAGGTAGTTATAAAATGGATACTGTTATTTGTTTTAAAGCACAACACAGTGGTACATTTTGTCTGAATGGTCCTGCAAGAAAGCACTAATCTCCAAATTCGGTAAAGATTCCCGAACTTTGTACTTCACCAAACATTCGGAAGAAAAGGATACAAATGCGGAATAGGCACTGAAAAAAGCCTCTCGCTTGTTTGGTGGAAGGTAACTGTTTAAATAGGAGAATGGAGCTCCCTCCTCCTCCCCTGCCCCAAACCACCCCTCTTTCACACCATTACCGCTGCCGTACCTTATATATTGCATAAGCACAAACTGCCGCATTGGTTTGACTGGGCCAAAACAACGGTAGGCTGCACATTTAAGTAATTCCCATTGAACAGAAATATCCTTATAAATATTTAATGCTAGTTTTTGCGCACTTTTTGTAGCCTCCATTTGTCATCTTCTTACCATCCCTGATCTATTCCGCTTCAATCACCACAAGCAATTCCCCCCAACCCACCCCAGCTCTCTCCACCACCAACCCCCTCCCTTTGCAGCCGCTTCCATAATACCAAAAGCGCATTGCAACTTCTAAAGACAGAGGGGAACTTTGAGTAGCAGAGGACTTGCAATTAATGGGAATGAACAGAAAAAGAGGGCGATTTAGATCCCATGGGATCCTTCGGGCACAATATTGCTTTTGATGGAATTAAGAGTTGGCGAAAATATAAGGGAACAGTATTTTTTTTTTGACGTGTCGGATTGAGTTGTCCCACAACATAAAGTGCAGATCCTTATTTGAGGTTTTATTTTCAGATAGATTTGGCAATTTGTCACATGGAGCTAATAATATATATTATAGCCAGCGACTTGATTGCTTCTGGGGGTGAGTGCATTGCATTTTATACCCCTGTTTCGTGAACGTCACAAATGAAGACGACATCCTAATGCAATAAAGCAATTGACGGTCCCTCTACGAGAACGCATTTTATGTGACTTTTCACATACCTGAGCTCTTCATCCAAGGATAGATCCGGAAGTTCTCGGACTGGGGGTCTGCCTCTCTTTGCTCCGACTTGCTGCAACTCTGCTTGCAGGAGTCCCCAGCGCCACACATCAGTGAGGAGAGGTTATGATCGAATGAAGAACAGTGCATGTTAAAGGAGTTCGCGTTGAGGCCATAAGGAGACGTGTACATGGTCGGGGACTGGTGGTGTAGGCTGTTAGCTGTGCTGTACAAACCCGGTACAGTGGCTGCGTAAGAAGCCGACCCAGAGCCATAGCCCGACCGCTGGGAGTTTGAGGCAAAGGCGCAAGAAGTTGGTTCCGAAAAAACCCCCGATGGAAAAACAGAAGTTCCAGCTGTATATTTCGAAAATAAAGCATTCGCATAATACAATGAACTCATAATTTGGCTGGTGATTTGTAGGCCGGGACGTTTCAGTGTCGGTTTTACGAGGTACGGTGATATATTACGGAATTAGAGTCCAGATTTACACCAAAAGAACCCCCTTTTTCCTCCCGATGCACGTGATATTGGCACGTGATATGGCGGGCCAATGAGAATCGGGCTACCCGCGGCTTCTTTGGATGATAAAAAAATTCTCTAATCAAAAGAAAAATTCCTGCATCCAAGTCATAATATGTCTAACTTTAAATACAAGGTGAATAGGAGTTGATAGGCTTGGCCGATCGATTCTTTAGATGGAAATTTAAATAAATCAATTCGCTTTCTGTCGCTTGCATTCAGCTTCCAGTGGAAACACATTTGTCAAAACAGCTTTCTTTCGGTTTGGTTGCGCTCTAACATCGCGCACTGAGTCCCAATAATCGATATCTACCTTAATGTGGCTCACTGGCCGGAGGAGAGCCCGGGGACGTGTCTTTCCAAATCTACACCGTAATCGCAGCATTTACACAAACAAATTAAGCAGATATCTGCTCACTTTACTCGCCACAGCAACTCCAGGACGAACTTCAACTTGTTTTATTTAAAAGGGGGAGGGGGAGGTGGGGTGGGAGGGAGTAAGGAATTATGAGTGCAAATGAGTCAAGTGAGCTGCAAACATAAACAGGTCACTAATAAAAAAGTCACAAAGACAAATTGAGTCAGGTGCGATTGCAATGTCTTATTGATATTTAATGCTCAGTTTTCAACAATATTATCTATCCATCTGTCTGTTTGCAGACTGCACAATATATGCAATTTCTTTTTGCCAAATCTCCTCATTCAAATAAATTCTACTTAGAAAAAAAGCCGAGCAATTTCACAGTTCTGTTTTCGCTTGTAAAGTTTATTGTACCCTTTTCCGCCGCTTGCATGTTCAAACAATAGCCCAATCTCGACTATAACATTAATGCATGACCAGTCCTTCATTCCCACCACCCCCACCTCCCCTAAATAAAGCAATTCACGTATACAGTAGACTTTTCTCACAGTTAAAACTGAAAGACCAGTTTCTTCTTGTTTTGTTCTTTTTAAAAAAAACAGTCTTTACGTCTGCACATGCCAATTTGGAGAAAGCAATAATATAAATACAACAAAGACCGTAAACAATAACACAATCTAAAATCGCTAAAGCTTAAATAGGCAGCTTCATGTTGTCGGGATTTTCCTTAAAGCTAATGGTTATTAGCTGAAGTAGTGCACACGGCTTAAATATTCTACAGCAGTATTTCAAAAGACACAGACACACTAGAACATTGATCTATGAACTTCACATTAAATACTTTCACAAGAATTCACTTATTACAGCTAGAGTGCTACACAACCACATGTATATAGCTGGTAAAAAGTTGAAGTACTCATTTTAATCTGCACCTCCATCCATTTGCACACAATCTTGTGTATCAAACAGTAAACAGGAAAATTTGTTCTGCTTCTCGCACCCGCACTATTTAAAAACTGTCTACATTATTTTTTTTCCTTTCCCCCTCGGATTAACCTCTTGTGTTGTAAAGTATCAATATTATTTTATTGTTATTAATCTTTTTCTTCGTCTTCTTTCACGTCCTTCCCCTTTGGAGTTTCCTCAATTTCAGATTTACTGCTGGGAAACTTGTCTTTGTTATTTTCCTTCTTCCATTTCATTCGTCTGTTCTGGAACCAAATTTTGACCTGTCTCTCGGTCAGTCCCAGGGCGTGTGACACTTCGATCCGCCGTTTGCGAGTCAGATATGGATTGAACAAAAATTCTTTTTCAAGTTCTAGTGTCTGATAGCGACTGTATGTTTGTCTTCCCCTGCGCCGTCCTGCAGCTACTAGGAAACAGAGAGGGGGAAGAGACAGAGAGAGAGAGAGGAAGAGATACAGAGAGAGAGAGAGATAGGGGGGGAGCAAAAAAAAAGGCTCAATGAGGCTTTGTAGTTATATGGAGGGCTCCAAAACAAGATTCAAACACTGTTAAACAGTATTCAACACCGTAGGAAAAATACGCCATAAAACTGCAATAAAACTGCAAACAGCATGCAATATAGCACCCTTTAAAAAACCGCTCCAGGATCATTAAAGTATAAAGTAATTTACAAGTACTGAACTTTAGAATCATAAAACACTAAAGTTGCAACGTTTCTTTTATTGGCTCAGGAAATGAACCTTTCTGCGTTTTAAAATGTATGTGTGTATTATCCCTGTCCTTTCTGTCTGCCTCTTTCTTTTCTTGCTGGCCCATGTCAAAGCCTCACCTTGCGGTCTCATCCACGGAAACAGCTGTGTCGGGGATGAACTCTGGTCTGAAATCTCTGCTTCTTCTCCTAGGTTGGTAGCCGTCGACTTGCAGTCGGGATATTGGATCAGTTCGGCCTCTTGTTGGGCAGCGAAAATTGGCTGTCTTTGCAGGGCATCGTAGCCGTAGAAACTGCCGGCATCCCCGTGACACGTCACCGCACACGGATTTTGCTGGTAGGCGGAGGTGGAGAGGGTAGCTGCGCCGTGGTGGTAAAAATCCTGGATCTGGCCGGGATGTTGGAAGCTGCCCCCGGTGCCGGGTCCATAAACCACGGTGGGTCTGCCGCCTAGGTCCTGGGTGAAACCACAGTCATAATAATTGGGGCGCAGCGTCTCCCCACTTTTATACTTGGAAAACAACGAATTGACAAAGTAGGAGCTCATTGGGAAGGACTAAGATCTTTCTGCTCAACAAATGGAACTTAGTGTTTGGTAATCAGACAAGCAAACAAGCCAAGTTTTTTTTTAAAAATTAAACCTTCATCTTATTGATCTCAACAAATAGTGTCCTGGCATCACATCTTCGTGAAGAGGTTCACTCATAAACAGTTTTCTGTGATTTACTTCAGCCCAAATGAGTTGTTTCATATTTTGCCGTCTCTTTTCATGATAATTTGCATTTATTACCTCAACCACGTCCTATTGGCTTCGCTTACTCCGTACGGACACTGCACCGTGTGAAAAGGGAATGGTGCGAGAGAGAGGGAATGAGGGAAAGATAGAGAGGGGGGAATATGCGGATTAATATATTCAACCATGTTCATTACCGGGATATCAGCCGCTTTACAACAGATGAAATACATACGCCACCAAAAGATTGATAAGGGGAAGTATCCACGCTGTTGTGAAGTAAAGGATAGACATTCAGACGTTAATTTCCAAACCATTTAATGAGAATATGCGTCTCTTTTAAAGGTCAGAGTTACATCAACAAGACGTGGAAGTACTGTACCAATCCGAAAATCTAATTACTATCAACTGTGGATCTAATTGCTATTTTTCCTCCCAAGTTATTGCAGTGTAGCGACAACTCCAATGGCATACAAAAGCAAATTATTTGGATCTTTTTTTAAGTTTCATCTGAAAGAATTTTGAAATCTAGTAGTATTTAACAATTTAATGACCCGTTCTCCTATTATTAATAAAGCTTTTTAACTGGTACTTGGACGGAACCTAGAACAGTAACAGTCATCTGAGAACTATAGGAAAGAGATTAAGGAACTATAACGCGTAATAAAAGCACAGCCTGTTATTGTTTATAACATGCAGTGAACGGCAGTTAGGGTTTTTACGAGAGGCTCTGTGCGGAGCAGTAAAACATAGATTTTGCGAAGCTAGCGTCCCATTCCGCTTGCTACTTTAAATATCAACCGCTTTTACACAAAATAATGTTCCTGATGTAAAAATATTACGGACTATTTGCTATTGGACAATAATACACATATCTTATTCAACCTCATTTAAAGACTTTTACTTTCCAATCCAGATGCAAAGGGTTTCGAGTGAAAGCGAACGCCGTGCTTCCAAATAAAGGTGCAAGGTTCTGAGATAACTCAGAGTTCACTAAAGGCGCGCATGAACTTCCTTCGAAAAGATCTTCTCCATATCAGAAAATTCTATGCGGCTATTTCGTATATATGCACGGGTGTTAATAGTTGAAATAATTTGCAAACTGCATTCTATTATCGAGTATAAAGTTACGCGAAAATATTGCAATGTCTGTTCATATTTTGAAACTGACCATTTAGTTTTAAACCATTATCGAAACACCACAATAATGACTGATAGCGAATCTGCATTATTTTTGAGTTTCTTGGTTTATCTGTGACAATTGAAAGCAAGGTATTTCCTGAACTGATAAGGGAGCCGAATTTATCACGCCGAGCCAGTTTACTATCAAATGTATCTGATAGTTTGATTTTATGAAGTAGACAAAATAATTTACAATCGATCTGTCTCACCTTGGCAGATCTCCCGAAGCTTACTAAATCTAATCCCGCAATTCAATTCTCACAATTTTTGGGGGGATAGTACCCGGAATGTCCATTTATAACCACAAGATCCTTCCAAATCAAAAGAATTTCCACCTCCACAGTATAAAAGTTAATCAGAATAGAACTCGTTCAATGCAAAGTCTAAATAAGACCGTTGGGTGTTTATTATCAATGGAAGTCCATCCGAATACAATCACAGCTAACATAAGTAATATAAATCAGTATCTTAACTTTGCATATTTCTACACTGATAATGCATCTTTGAATTATCTGGTCCATTGTTAACCATTGTTAACCACCTAACCCATTGTTAATTTGTCAATCCCTAATGTGTTATTTTAAAAAAATACAAAAATATGATGTTCGAGTATAGCTTCTAAAAAGGCTGGGTTGCAGAAATACTGGGAATTCTTGGGTTACAGATTTCCACTCTTCTGTAATATTATGGGATACGTCAGCTGGCGAGAAAATGAACGCAGTGGCATTGTAAAAGTATCATCGACCCAAAGTTGGTGTGCAGCTGAGGTAATAAAGTAGCAAATCACACTGATAAGAAAATTTTATTAACTTCGTGCACGTGTAGCCTGTGAAATATTGTCAACTGATCAAATAACGCTGAATAAAATCATTGAGATAATAAAAGTCTGGAACGTGAAAAAACCTCATCAATTTGCCGAAACAAAAAAAAATCGATTTATGAAAGTTAATATTTTATTCTTTTCCTCTATTCGTGGCATTGGCCTTCTGAAAAAGCATTGTTCACAATAGGAATGAGTGGAACCAATTGTTTAATAATTAATCGAAAGGCTCCTCTTGAAAAGTTTGTCCCCTCTGTCCATAGGTGCCCCGGGTTACTTTAACTCAGGTGAAAATCTTTAAATGTTATTTTCTTTTTTCTCTCTGAAGTTTAAAGGACAACGTTCCGATTACACATTAACTTTTACTTTCGTTTCTAGTGGTGGTACTTGGTCATATAACCACTTAGATTCTGTTGAAATTTGGCACAACCGTGCCAGCGTTAAATATAACAGATCTGGAGTGCCATTTAAACCGATAAAAATGTTTAAACATCTAATATTACTGCAACATGCCCAAACCACATTCTTAATAAATCAGTTGGATTGTCATAGAAACATTTAAGACATGATCAGCTAGTTCCTACATTTTCTAATTGCTTCATCAACTGACAAGTCTGTGAGATTTTAAGGGGGAAAGAAATGATTTCTGCCGACAAAAGTAAACCAAGTCTACAACTTGCAGACTGTCCGGTCCGTGAGGACCCACGTGTTTGTTTTATTTGGTTCTAAGGCAGTGATACCTCTGCATTGCGCATTTAATATTGTTTTTATTCGTGTTTTAATGCGGTTAATCTCTTCATCAGCAACGTGATTCATTGTGTGGACGTAGTTCCATTTTGTTGGAAAGCATTCAAATACATTTCCTAAGTTTAACTATAAATGCGTTCACATATTCTGAGTATAATTCGAAAATCTCCATCTATAAATCTCCCTCGCTGCACATATATTTTGCATACATATATACACACACACTGACACACACACACTGCGTAATGTGATATTTCAAGTACCTATCATGAATGTAAAGACATTTAAAAAATATTCCAAAGGCAGTTGCAAATCTACAAAAGAAAATAAACGCCTCTTAGTTACCGTTTGTTTCCAGAAGGTTTTCCTTCCATTTCTCTTCTGCTTGCAATCGAAACAGATTCCTCACGTTTAAGTTTTCTACTCTTCCGATAAATATGGAACATCACAGCAAGATATAACATTACAAGTGTTATAATTGATCCTTTAGTTTCATTTTTCATTCATGCATAACCTATGACTGATACAGAAAATTAGTTGTACAAATATTATGGTTATGTCCATGTATCTGTGCGTCCAAATTATTATTCCTCAATAAGCATACACCTTTTGATACTTTAAGCTGACACATGCAATTGCACTACAGTTTAAGCTGAAATTTACAGAAAACCGTCATCTTCGTAATATCTACATGATGTAAAAGCACAGAGTGGAAATAAAAGATGTCCACACACGCAAGTTTCTCCATTAATTTGCGCATTAGTGCGCGGGATTCCAATTGTAAAATGATAATCTTGTTTATTTTGTACGTTTACCTAATCACGTGTCTTTAGTTCTTTGGAGAATCGAGTGAAAACTTTACAGAGTCAAAAAATAAATTATCACCAAAGAATTTGACTTTTCTCTACTTTGTGTTAAATTATTTTTAAGTGAAATTATAAGCAACTTGTTACTTAAAAAGTATTCATGCAGGAAAGCGAGATAAAGACAGAAATGAAACTAATGTGAACAGTGATGGAGACAGAACGAAAAGCCAATCATATTGAAGTAAAGCTTTGCCTTCATCTGGGTGAAATTCCAGGTTCTTTTATATATGAGGTTGCAGACTGTTCAGTTCCGTGAAATTCCTATTCCATGATACTGTTACATAAGTCGTTTTGTTTAT
The DNA here is from genome assembly GCF_021869965.1 of Rhincodon typus. NCBI lineage: Eukaryota > Metazoa > Chordata > Chondrichthyes > Orectolobiformes > Rhincodontidae > Rhincodon > Rhincodon typus. The sequence goes on along the minus strand of NC_063361.1, from coordinate 34,858,072 downwards.
AGGTGAAAAAAGACTACAGCTCGATTTAAATACGGAAAGAAACTGAAGAGGGTGGTAATTTAAATGGTACAGATAAAATAAAATCAATAAAACCTGAGAAAGAATAAATCAGCAAGGTCTGGAAACCAGTCAGGAAGAAATGTCCATACAGATGGCCATTATCCTGTAAATGTGTGGTGCACAGTTTGTTGAAAGGAAGACAGTCACGCAAACAATAATCAATATATGTACAGCAGCCCAGGATGGATTCAATCTTAAGACATGTGCACTGGGATGTGAGAAATATAACGGGTTTGAAAGTTCATTTGGAAGCTAAGTATCCAGAAATTTCAATGTACGCTTCTAACATTTTTCGACATAACTGATGTCCATAAATAAACCGTACAAAAAATTGTTTTCCCAATACATGTATCCTTTGAAAGTAGCCAACTGCGAATCAGACCCACAGCTTGTTAAGTATTTAGTTGTGTGAATGTATATTTAAAGTGTGAATGCCTGACATTTTACATATTGCCCAAGTGTAACAAACCTCGCGATTTTTCCGTAATTGAACCGTCTTCCTTTATTTATTGACTTTAGCCTCAAAGTGTGGACTATGCCGCGGTAAATGGACAGCCTTATTTGTTCTGTTATCTTCTCGGGTTTATAGCATAGTGTGAATATAATGCAACTGCATAAATTCTGGTCCAAATAAACAAATTGCAATTAAAATACATTTCAAATTAACATAAGTGATATTAGGCATGCAAATGTTGTGCAAAATAGTTGAATGGAGCTAAATGCAAAGGAGAACATTTTAAAATAAAGATTTAATTGTTAAACAATTTGATGGAGAAATCGGGGGAAACAGGAAAGCTGTATGTTTCTAATACGTACGTTGTAGCTATTGAATCTCGGGTTGGCAAAAGAGCTGCAGAATCTCCATGACTGAGTTTGGTGGAACAATGCTGCCACCTACTGGAAGTAAGGTGAATCTTTTGGGACTTATAAAAGAACGGTGAAAAAGCATGAGAAAATAAGCGCAATATATAACATTAGACTTTAAAGAAATCATTAGACCCAAACGGTGGCAAAGAAAGAAGGTATAATCTCTTCAATTTCACCGACAAAGACAATCGAGGCATTGCCAAAATACCACATCTTTGGTATAGTGCTGCAGTGGATTGCTAACAACCTGAATTCTTGAAGGGCAGTAAAGAAGGGGAAGAAGAATAAGAAAAAAGAGGAGGGAAAGAAAGCTTTCAAAACTCTATTGTCTCCGAGTCGGAGTCGAAACAATTGGGCATTCTGCTTTAGAATAAAGTCCCAGGCATGGGCGCGGAGTTGTAAACACATCCAAAGACCCTGCTCCAGACGTCTCGCCAGACTCTGTATAGGGTTTTATTGCAGCAATTTCTGGCAGCCTGAAATGGTTAGGAAGTAGAACAAAAGAGGGCGTCGCTTGCTTTAGAGTCTAAAATGCATGTTGGTTACACCACAATATTCACCAAGATTTTCCCTTAAAAAACTGTTACAATATGCAGCCCCTCAGAAGTAAAACGCAAAGCTATATTTTTATGGCTTGGCACCTCCAGTTGTGAGTTTAATTTAATAGGTTCTGAAAGTTTTCCCTTTGCTGTGTTTGTTTTACAGACATTCAATTCTTAACCTTCAGAAATTTATACCCTATAAACTTTTACAACGGTCATATTATTTTATTGCAGCACACCACACTGAATTTCCTATAATGACAGACAACTTCCTAACTCCTCCTCCAACGTGTTAGGCTCATATCTGCTTTCTCCTTGTATGTGTTTGTGTCTTGTGTGCTTGGCAAATAATGTTGAACTGGATATAACTTACATTATTATATTAGCTCTAATACACGACACGCTGATACTGTATTTATTTTGTTCCAACCCTATAAAAGAGATTGTACACGGCTGCATAACGGTTTCTGTGATATAGAGGTACAAAGACATCTAAACATAGACTATTTTTACTATGGCCTTAGACGTCCACGGCAGCCATTCTACTGAACCAATCTCGAGAACGCTTTCAAGTTGGCAAGCACCCTTTCTCCTTTCTAATTATCCCATGTTACGTTGTTAACTGGAAGATGGCGAAAAGAAGTAAAACCCCCTGAAATGCAATCCACCCTGAACATTCAATTAAATTGATGGAAATTTCTTTCGAGGATGGTGAAATGGGCATCTTCCCACCAGATTTCCACATTGGACTATTTTATGTCGGGGGTAGAGGTTTAGAATGTTTCGGTTAAGGCTATTTAATTAAAATGTCCCCATTACTTGTTTATGGGCAGATTCGTCGTGAAACATTTTCTAATTGATCAGAATATTTCATTTCGTTTTTGTTCTTTGTTATTTGTTATTCATCGATGTAATATATTGCAAATGTTTTGATAGATTTCTGCATTCATTCATTTTTTATCTTGCAATCCTCATCTATAATGTCGATATTTATACACCTATATCTGCAAATGTACAGAGAGATATATATGCATATATAGGTAGGTAGATATAATACATATGCAGTGAATAACAAGATTTTTTTTTAAAAATAATTTTACCTTTGCTTAATAAGCGGGAGAAACTTAAGCCTTCCAAAGAGAGTATGAGTGCTCACATTAGGTCTCAGAAGTTTCAAAATTCAACTCGAATATGTCAACGGAGGGAATATTCATTATCAAACGATTATAGTAGTGAACAATGCAAGTAAACCAGCAGAACATAGATAACAGATTACTTTTTCTTCTTAATGGGTTATGTAAATTATGTTAGAACATGTTATCTCCAGCTTGCGAAAATAAATGAAAATTTTCGTTTGAATTGTCTATGTAATTTATATTACTTCAAAGCTGCGAGGCAGAAGATTCATTGCGTGCAATAGAAATGAACTCACACGCGTTATGATATGTACTGGACAATAAAATATGCAAAGCAACTAGCAGATATATACGATGGGGCATTTTGATGATAATTTGCATTATCTATATTTAATAATTGGGCCAAAAGAACACGAAATTTCAGATATTTCAGATCCTGTGATGATAAACACATGGAAAGTAAGCGAGAAACTTACTGGATGTGGACTAATTCCCCTGGAATTCCCATGAAACTCGAGCTTTTGCATGTCATCTCCATCCCAACAACTTATGTAAGTGTCTCGTTCGGCGAGGTACTATGGTTACGATTCTTCATGAGACGGAAGTATTTTTATTTCACTTTATTTATGGAAGCACTTTGCGTAGTTTCATGCTTCCCCGCAGTTGCATGCACTCAGATCCTCTGCGCCTCTCTATTGACGACACGCCATTGTGTCTACTCTCGGAGAGGATTTTTCGGGAAAAAGGAATAAAATACCGATTTTTTTGTCCGTATGTCCAGCATAATCAGGGGCCTTATCCCCACAAATGGCCAAATGGTTTATCAGATAACTGATTTGGTTTTGTTGGGATTTTAGAAATTGAATTTATTTTCAGGGTTCTAACACGTCTTCTCGGTTTCTATAATTATTCGACGATCTTATTTAACAAATAGAGCTATTCTCCTTTGGTTTTATGAATCTGATTTTCAGGCTTCATTCATAGAAAGAGGTTCACATTCACAACCAAGAATAACGCAAGACTTTAAACAGTACATACAAGGTCGGGGAGCGAGGGGGGGATTGCGTTTCCAAACTTTCAGCAGCATTTTATTTTGCAGCTCTTTTTTAATACATTCGTATATTTACATCTAATGATCATGTTAGGTGTACAAGGAAGGGTCCGTTCAAAATATTTGATTCCATTCAGTGGGTTTAATTTACAATTAACGTTAATAAATCACATTAGAATAGTGCAACCGTGCGCTGCTGACGTCGGAGATCTCCAGAATGAAATAACTAAAACTGAGGGTCTGCAGGAATTTGGACTTTTCTTATGTAAGATGGTTAGTTCATTTACCTTAAATGTAAAATCGGAACAAATCTACAAAATCCACGAATATAAACACCAGTGCCACATTGGACAGAGATCCTAAGAAATATTTAATATGTTGTCACCAGGAGTGTTATTATTCCTAACATTTATTCTTTTGAGCTGATCCCTGTTGTTAACTTCCTTTTGTGCAATCTAGTTTGTAATTATAATTCGTCAAATTATTCCTACACAGTGTTTTATTTCTAAAATGTCGCCAAGTTCTATGCGGCAGATCATTTAAGTTTTCACTTCGACAGTTGGACGTGCTTACTGCAATATTTGAACATTTTCAAAAACGAGCCACGTGGTAGTAGTTACCCATAGTCGGACAAACACTCAGCAAAGGTGAAATCTACTAATTTAAACCCTCGGAGCATCAGACATTGAAACAAAACGCCAGATCGACACTCACTCAAACACACAGACTAAGGGATACAGAAATCGAGATGGAAAACTAGATTATCGCTTGATTTAAACAGTAGTCACAATTCCATTGAAACAAGCAAATGCTTAAATCAAAGAAATACAGGAGTTGTGGAAACAGCACTTAATTCAACCGCGATGTGATGTCTTCAAAATGGATTATAAACATTCGATTTTTGCATGTAAACTGTTGCAAACAAGTCATGTTAAGTCATTGCCGCCAGCAAAGTACAAAAAATTTAACCGCAGCTTTAAAAGGATCATTTTATGTAAAGCGTTGCTTTGGAGCGCGGTCCATCCCAGTCCCGCGCGAAAGGCCAACACCAAAGCATTGACAGAAATTGTAGCAATTTATAAATAACACGAAGTTCCTTTTTAAGCCATAAAGAGAGAAAAGGTGACAAGAATAAAAGCACTCTGCTCTCTCTGGCTGTTAGAGTGGATGAGAATGAGAGGAAGTTGTATTTCTTAATATCCTGCAATAAAATTCTTTACACGTGACAGTATTCCCTGAATGAATGCACTAAAATGTTCGAAATAAATAGCCGAATTGCTGGATGTTTAAACCTTACTTTCTGACCATTCTTTGCTGTGGAAGCATGTTGGTTTTCTCAGAACTACGGTGCTTTAAGGATAAGTTGCAGAGACAGCAAAAACCGGCTACGCGCTAAAGTTAAATTTCAACAGCTAGTCACTCGAACTCTTTTACATGCTCCTTACTGAGTCTTTTCATCTTCATTCTCCTGTTTTGAAACCAGATTTTGACTTGTCTTTCAGTCAGGTTAAGAAGACGCGCTACTTCGTGCCTCCGGTCCCTGGTGAGGTACATGTTGAACAGAAATTCCTTTTCCAACTCCAGGGTCTGATATTTGCTGTAAGGACATCTTTTCTTCCTTGTTGAGCGGGCATGTAACCAATTTGCAGCAGGATTGTCTGAAGATGAGTGAAGGGGAAAATAATCAGATGAGAATAAGAATTATATTAGAATCATAATTTCTAAACGATATTTCTAACATTTTACTGCTTGTGGGAGGCTTCTTCCACAGTTATATCGATCTAGCTAAGTATTAAGATAGTGCGTGTCTGCCTCTGTGTGTGTGTGTGTGTGTGTGTGTGTGTGTGTATGTATGTGTGTGTGTGTGTGTGTGTGTGTGTGTGTCTGGGTCTTATATTGCTCCTAAGCGTTTGTCCATTAGTATTGTGTATTACTGAACTGGAAACTGTTGGGCACTCTCGAATTGTGAAGACTTCATTTTGCTGTTTATTACCACGTTTGCAATTCAGAAGTAAACTCGAAGAGCCGACTGCGCTACATAAAATATTTCCTTTCTCCCTTCTCCGCAGCTTCACATAAAGATGGTGTGGCGCACATTTCATGGTTCTCAGGAGCTTATTTCGAACGGAAAATAACAACAGTGAATACTTTTTATTTATTCCTCCATTTATGCAATGCCTCGTAGAAGATAAACTGGCGAATCCGGCATTAAGGATTTGCAGGTGTTTACTTGTGTAACCCATAAAACAGAACGGAGGCGTATAAAATACAAGCGACATAAGACCAGTTAAATACTTGAGGCTAAACTGGGAGCAAACTACCTTTTAATTGGAACCTTACTACAATCGCGTGTTTTTGTTTTGTACAAGGTTTGGAAACTATTTTCATTGAGATAAATTAAGTAGATTTCTCGAAAAACTTACTTTGTTCTGATGTCTCTTTGTCTCCCTTCTCTTCACATATACTGTCTTCGTAGCACGGCGCTTTCCCGGAGCAAATGGTTTCGCTCTCCAAATATTCGCCATGTAATTTTTGAAGCGCAGCTGGTAGGGTTTCGCCGCCGTGTGTTGCGGGTACTTCTGCTTTCAATGAATCGTGACCGCTGGAAGGCATTCCGGGTCCGGACACAGCCCTGGGGGTCGGGTCCAACCAGGACCGCATGTACCTGCTATCAGCCTGAATGGGGTGCGACTGGACATAAGGATGGTGCAAAGTGGAAACATTGGCAGAAGGCTGGCCGTACACGGGGGCCCAAGACGCGCCGAACACCGGAGATTTCGCCTGAAAATTACAAGCAGGAAATTCGGGGTGCTCGGGGACTCGCGGCTGTCTGGAGACTAAGTATTGCCCCGAAGCAAACTTTGTTGCAGGCGATCCCTCGCTTTCATGACTTATAAGTGAATCGACAAAGTAGTTGCCAATAGCACCAGAGATCGACATTGTCAAACATCATACACTTCGATTCATTGAGAAATTATATGTAAGACTAGAAATTGTTCTCTCAACTTCTCCACTAACAAAGTAGAGTTAGCTAATATGTTGTGGGCTATCTGCGAAACGATTGGCTAAAGTTTTCATGAGGCCGACAAAGCGACAATAAAACGTAAATCAATCCGCAATGGGGGTTAAACAATTAGCATCATCCTCCTCCCCCCGTATTAAATACATATAGAAGTAAAAGGGAGATTGAACAATAAACAGTACCACAGATAAATACATACTGTGCAACTATTCCTCACAATACAAAACCTGGTTAACTTTAACGGACATTTTTTAAAGGAACTATTTTGTTTCCTAATCAATCTTACGTCGTGCGATAAATTCTCACACCAGGTCTCATCATCGCCAGTTTTCGTATTACTGTTATTATTTTAAATCCGTAACATAAGAAGTGTTAAATGCAATCAACGCAGCAGATTATTCTTGCGATATTTGTGCTTGATGGGTACGAGAAACTGGTGAGGTTGGTGGTTTGGAACGCTTAGATTGGAGTTAGCAATATTAGCCCGAGGTTCTGGTGCCATTGAATGAAATATGTGCGCGTGCTATGGGTGACAACTTTAGATCTTATAGAGAAGAGATTGCAGTGAAAATACACGGAAATGTGAGAAGACGATCCGTTACTTTCTTGTCAAATTTTAATTCAGTCGAAAGACCGCAATTGAGGAAGATTAGAACGAATTGGATTTAAAGTAGTTTCTGATTCTGGTTTCTGCATTTCCAGCCAACACAGTCTTTTTTGTTCCCATTGTGATGTTTTAAAGCTCACAGTTATACGAAAGCCACGGCTACGTATTATTCTGCATTTTTTATGCTGTGTGATTTCAAATTGCTCGCAATTCTACTTTGGAACAAAGGAAAAAGAAAAGCCAACCCTCAAACAATAATGAACTTTAGTGAACAAGTGAATAATTATTGTGTATTAAAATATACACGCATTGTTAGAGGTTAACTTTAAATGTAATCTACGTTTTCTCTTGTTAAGTTTTCCATCAGTTCCAGGAAGAAAAGAGCCAAGCAAGGTTTTGTATCATGAGCTAAGGGGAAATCGTGAATTAATGTTCTAAAACTAAGTACGACTAGTGAAATGCGAATATTCAGACAAAATTCGGTGGGTAATGAAAAATTTACACAGTTTGAAAATTATTCGGCTTTTAAATTGCAAATCACTTTAAAAGAAATGGAACTTATTAATATAAACTAATAATGCTTTACTTTGCAGTTAACGCATTCATTTAGAGGTCGATTAGAAACGTCGATTCTATTCGATTCCGCTGATGCAAAGAGTTGCATTTGAAGAGATTTGATAATTGATGAAGGACGAACAATGGCGAAGGCAATGAAGAAAATTACAAGTGGGGAGAATATTTATATAAATTTTTAAATTCTAATCTTGTCAATGGTTTAGTTTATAAAATTGACGAAACAAAATATATTGTTCAGATCAAGAAAAATTAATTAAAAATGAATAAACAAACATTTATTTAGACTCAGAAATAATTCGACGAATGTTTGAGTTGTAATTTTTGGACGGTTATGCTGGCAGGCAGGTGACTGTCGGCAGCGCTGCTCATTTACAACAGTGGCTTCCATTAAGATAGCATTGACGAGTATAGAGGTATAGAACAAACTATCGGCTGAGGTGAATATCTGAGTATTCGTTAATATCATTATTGGAGACCCACTATATCTTAAATACCAAATGAATTCTCCATGATAAAAAAAAAACACTTGCAAGAACCTGGATAAGGTTCAAATTACTGTAACAGTAATATTTTTGAGAATATTCAATTATTAGATAAGATCAGTGAAACGGTTCACCTATGTACTTATATTGGCTGTTAGCATCGTGATCATAAATATCTCACAAGATTCACAAAATTCTTTAGCATTTTGATTCTGTTTGCTCTTTCTGGCAATGCGTAGAAGTAAAAGTAACCCCCTTATCCACTCGCCTGCTGATAAAGTTTATTTTGCCGCCATGATGAATTCAAAAGTTTAGATGAAAACATTGGGGGAAATTAATTTAACCTTATTCTACATTCAAGGCTGCTCACTTTAAAACGTATTCTCAAGCTGGTAAGAGGCTGAGGGATACATCTCCATTTAACATCAATGAATATTGTCCAGTCTAAACAGTCAAATAGGACGATTGTTTCAACGGCAGGCATCCCTTTAAAAGGCCGGCGAGACTTGCAGATCGCATCTGAACATTGGCATCAAATGGATTTTTCAGTCATGAGTAAAACGGGATATGTTAGCGATTGTTGCTAATGGAGCCAAATATGCAAGTTTTGCTATATAATTATAGACTTCCAAAAATGCCACAAATGTATATTTTCTAAACAGCTTTATATGTGTGAACAATAAAAATAATGTGTTATTTTATGCGCGAAATAAGTTGACTTATCTATTTACTCAAAGTAAACACAGTTATTGGATTTTATATGTATCTTCTCAAGCTGAAACAGTCACTCTTTCAGTATGTTGCTGTCCAAATTTTAAAATATACTTCAGAGACACTCTCCTGTCTTTTAGTTCGGCACTTTTAATTGACCATCTGATACTAGCATTGCCGTTCTTCTTCCCAGCTGGAAGTTAAAGCAGGGATATGCTGTGTTTCCCCCTTTGCATCTGAAACTTATCTTAAATGCACAAATCCCAGTTTAAACAATTTGCTTAATAGCATAAAGGTTTCACTATCAATGAAAATATGCACTCTTTTTTCGCAACAAAGCAGTTTTCAGTATTTTTGAGTGAAATGGGAAATATGCTTTTAATTGTTGCATCAATACAGGAAAACAGATGCAAAACGTGACATCGACAAGGACAGGGAACTGCGTTTCAACAGTAATGTATAAAACGATCAACAATCATTTCTAATATTTCTAGGACCTTTGGTTTTATGAGAGTTTTAATAATATGTTTAAATGTTTTTTTAAAGTAGGAAATCGTTGGTCTTGCAAATTTCGAGTTTATGTAATATACTTTTAGAAGTTTAAAAAAAATACATTATCGATCCCTGCCAAGCAAAATTGGGCACAGTCTCCAAACACAGCAAGCAGAATTATGAAAAGGAAAAGATCCATCGTTCGGGGTCGCTGCAGGTCATTTGGCGGCAACACCACATTTAGATTTTAAAGGAGATGTTTAACTTAAGCCTAACGATTAAAGAAGCGAGCCATTTTGCTCTTGTCTCAGCACGCTGTGCAATCCAATCAAACTTCAGTCATTTCAACGCAGTTATAACTTTAACATTAGTAAGTTTGTTCGTTGCACTCTCACCTTTGGCTCAATTCATAATGCATTGGAAATACGCAGAGAGAGACAAGAAAACAAAGTATCTTCACAATAAATCGTGAAGACGGTGAATATATGGCAATCAGCTAAAGTTTATGATGGAACAATCCTCGGCACCTAATTGCTGTTAAAAGGGGTCCCTTTTTCCTCAGCCGAGATTATATTATACAACTCACTCGGTGGGTTAAATAAGGGCAGTATATGTATTCCTGCATGTATTTTAAACAGCAGCCGATACTTAATTCGTAGGTTCCAAACTGACAGCAAAAGCGAACGAATTGAAGATTATCAGCGGAAACTCGCTCAAGTTATACTTTGATATGTAAACGAACAAAATAACAAATCGATTAGGGCAAGACTGAAGCTTCTTCGTCTACAGGCAATAGTCTCACTGGAAGCTTGTCTAATGTCTTTCTGCAATTGGATACCTCCAGTTTAAAAGCCTATGAGTTATATTCAGATGTATCTTACTGGAGTATTATTGATCCAGACTATATTTTTAATATACAGCAATATTGTGATAGACTGAACAATCATTGTTAATGATAAAGTGATAACGACATTATCATTTATGGCTGGACATATTATGCTAAATTTAAAAAAAACAACACAACCACTTCACACTACAAGCCTTGATAACATAACATTGGAGGAATTAAGAGCGCTCTCAACTGTGAATGGAAGATACTTAGCGTCCCTCGATCATAATACAAATGTATAAAAACTGTTACACGAAATTAATATGATACAGAAATAAATCGTCTTGTATATCGACAGATCTTCAGCTTTCTAAGGACGCATTATCCATTTGTCTGTCTTACAAGAAAACCTGTAATAACGTCTTTTATGGATAGAGACGGTGCAGATATTACTGGAAGACTGAAACCTGGGAACACACCTTACACAACTACAAGTTCATTCCTCTGTTCTGTTGATTTAGATATCTATTAATTTATTCAACGTATAATCGACTAATCTATCTGTCTACGTAGTTCCTTCTGACGAATAGAAATTCGGATCAAACTAATGATGCTTGCAATGACAAGGTAATTCCAAAATTGTGCATTTATCAGTAGAAAAATGCACACAATTTGCATTATTTAAAACTTTACCATGCCATTCATACACAAATACTACTATTTTGGAATATAGCCATGTATCGGATAGATAGCCAATAGGATAGATAAATATTTCGTGTAATCTGCAATAACAGTTCGCACTACATATCATTGTTTATAGCTTCGCAACGTATAGTGTTTTGTCACAGGAACCATTCATTCGGGTATCAGAACAGCAGAGATTCCTCTTTTTAACTAAATTCCAAAAGTTTGCGATGACAATAACTGGAGTAATTCAGGCAGTTTCTTGTCACTGCGATCAAACAGAAGCCCAACAACATGAAACTACCTAAGTCACACAGCAGTTCCATCTCACATGCGCCATAAACTGGACCTAACGAGTGAAGTTCAATTCGAATACTAAAATAAAGATTGACATTGTGAGATATGTTTTTACTAAGCATTATTCTTTAAAATATAATTACATTAATAAAATTATCTCATGTTTCTAAGAAAGGAAACGAAGGCGGGATATTTACAAATCTTAGTTACTAGCGGCTCTAAACTACATCTATCTTTCTTTAATCAATCCAAATGGACACATTGTACCATTTCGGGCTCGCTGGACATACGAATACACATATAAGAAACCGAAGCGATCAGTCTCACTATACTGCATCAATATCATGGTAAAACACCAACGTTTGCACTTTTTAACATAATCAACAGACCATTGTTAACAAGAAACTTCAGGAAATTCAAACATTTAATTTTCCACCAAGTCAATTTGATTATAAGCAGCCTTACAGGGGATCTGGAAAAATACGCCAGTGAAACATGACAACAAGGCCCTACCATTTTCAGCATGTTTTCCAAAGTCTTGAAAACAAATGTGGATAACAGTTAGCGAGTTGCCGCTTGCAGTTTGCCAAGGAAAGGAAAGTGTGACCATTTTCCTGATCTCAAATCTGTGCTGTGTGGCATGCCGCTAGGAGACAATCTGCCTAAGTCCAACAAGTGCTACGTGACAGCAAATTGCCAAACATATTTACAAGCCATAAAACTTCACAAAAGCGGACGTGGTCGTCCATGGAACATTATCAGTGCCCACAGTCAGTTACAACCGTCTCGATGGTATTTAAATCACGAACACCGGATACCAAATAAATTTCAGACTGCGGGGTTTTCTTTAGGGATGGAAGCATCGGAATTCCCTGCCTTTTTTCTCGACCATCAACTTGTCCATTTCAGGTCAATTTCACGGGTTCACAATCAACCAACCAATGTCCGTGATATATATGAGCCAGGCTTGATGAAAGAGCTACTAGCCAGCAAATAGTCATAACAAACCTTAACAGACTTTTAGACGTTGAAGAAAAGTATTAACATCTATAGAAATGCTCCAAACACATTTTTTGTCATTTTTAAATCTGAATTTTAATATTGATAAGGTTTAGGAAATAATGCAACCAATTTAAGACGTGAAATATACAGAACGTGCTACTCAAAAAAAATCCACCCTTCTTTTACACCATGAAAGTGAAATATATCATTTAAACAGTTATTTGTGGACTTATATATGGTCCCCAAATATTAACATATCCTGTTATTTTCCTCATAAAAGGAAGTGCGGAGCTCAGTGTGCACAGCAGTAGACAAGAGGTGATGAATACGACGTTAATAGGCTTTGGTAAAGCTAGTTTCTTTACATTTTTTAAAAAAATAAATATTACATGTTATATGACATTACACATTTATTATCTGAAATCTCTATCTAAAACCACATATGTCAAACCAATTGAGAGGACAGATCACTGTACATTGTCATACATTTGGTGGATTTTAAGATACATCTTATTCTTAAGCATAATCACATTTTAATTGTAGTGTATAATGCCCATTAAGAGTGTAGGTCACTGCAACAAGTATAATGGATATTTGGTGTATGTTGCGAAGTTCGTTTGAACTGATTGCTGTATATTCACATCATTTATGCTGGAGAAGTTCAAATAAACAACTGCTGATCTACTCCAGAACACTAACTGACCAAGAACTCGTCTGCGTTTATATATATTTCAGTCTGCAATTGTACGTAAGTTGTCATTTTTATTGTCAGTTCTTATCAATTTATTAGTTTCTCACATTCCATTCACATTTCGCTAGGAAGCTTCACATCACATCCCTAATGCGGAACAGTGAGAAATGAAACAACAAAATGAAATTTGTATCTTATTAAGTAAGTAGGTGCCCAATTCCCAACTACTGTCCTTATCCCCGCCCAGCTGTCTTTTAGTCCAATGCTTTTGGTCCAAGAAGCTTTGAGGTAATATATGTGTAAGTAGAAGAATATGGATCAGTAGCAGTTCTCGATGAAAAATGAAAGTAATAGCTAGCGGGAATCCATGTTAAAATGTTGTCCTTCTAAAAGGAACGAGCCAGGTGTCCAGGCTGGTCAACTAACAGTTTGGCCATTCCATGTTAATCAAAGGGAGTCTAAAGTTACATTAACATTTCTGTTCCCATACCAATTGGCATTAACATAATTAAAGCTGAGTTGAATACTAATATTTGCTCTTTAACTTTAAAGTTTATGTTATTCAATGTGTGTCCAGTTATTGCTTTACATCTTCAGCAACTCTGCATTTAATACGAACCTTCAGATATTAGTTGTTATTTTAAGCCGAGTCAGCAGTAGAATAATTTTATTCAACTGCAAAATAATCAACGCACGCTCCAAACAATTTATTGCTTCTAAGTTTTAGGAAGTTGTAATGTAAAAGACGCTGACCTAATTCAAGCGTTAGTATTACAACCTCCATAAAATACACATGCAATTTTTCATAGCTTGCACATTTCAATTTATACCTATTCAGCAGTACTTTGAGATTGTGGAGTGATAAGAAAAAAACATGGTTTCATTTGGAATTTTTAGAAATATTTAAAATTAATTTTATGTTTGACATTATGTTGGGGAAACAGCCCACTGAAAGCATATGACGTCAGCGAAAGAATTGCATATTGTTTGATGTTTTTCTTGCAATGCTCAGCAATAACCGACCTAAATAATTCTGTACTAAAAGGCAAGAAGTATACATGACAGGATGACCAACTATGAGAGTGCATATTTACCATTATGTTCTCTCACAAACTGAGGAAACGGCATCATTTTAAGACAAAATATAATGGCATTTATCCAAATGTAAATAGTAATTCAAAATTTATCCTATGGTTGACCAAGTATTTCCCATAATTATCCACTCTAATTGATTCAATATGTCTGCGTAGTTTGCTATAATCTAACACTCTTGAGCATGAAGTACGCTTGCACAGATGGCGTACTATGATAAGTATCGATTTCACTGCTGTCTCCATAATAAGAGGAAGCGACAGACGTAAAAGTATTTGTGAGCACAACATATATGCGTGGTACTAACTGTACGTCTGTTGAATCCAAGAAAAAGGACAAGATGGATAAAACAAGTTGGATTTTATTGCCCTTGTGGAACATTATTTGAGTTCCGTTGCTCACGATTAAGCGATAGGACGCTAAGTTATGTGATGGCTGTTAATGAGCTTTTGGACAGCAAAATTAATCTTCAGTCTGTGTTCATTTCGAAAAGCAAATCAGTACCTTTTGTTATGTTTAGTCATTTTTGAACTTGCAAGTCCTTCATTCGGCCATATCCCTTCTGCTTTGCTAGCTCAATGTTGTTGTAGTGACTAGACTTCTGAACTTGCAACCTCTCACCCCCCTCCCAAACCCCGCCCCCTATCAATGCTGTTGTCGCGCTCGAACCGTTTTAACGAGACATTTTATATCATCCGCCATCTCGTATATTTTGATCTTAAAACATCTCTTTCGTCAAATGGGGAAAGTAGCCGATATTTCTCGAATTCTGTGCTCCCTGCTCATCTTTTTTAGTTTCATTCTTCGGTTTTGAAACCAAATTTTGACTTGTCTGTCGGTTAGATTCACACTCCGGCTAATCTCCAGGCGGCGCTCTCGAGTTAAGTACATGTTGAAGAGGAATTCCTTTTCAAGCTCCAGTGTCTGTTGCTTGGTGTATGGGCAGCGTTTCTTCCTTCCGCCCTTTGCCGACAGCCAGTTTATCGTATTCTCAGTCTTTGTACTCTCTGTCAATCGGGAAAAACACACTGTCAAACAACCTATAAAGTAAAATAGATTCCGTTTTCCTTCCTTTCTCTCACCGTCAACGAGACAATGACTCAGGGATTGCAATCAGGTATCCCGATTGAGACTGGGAAGGGTAGGATTTTCGGCGCATAGTCAACTATGGGAATATGAACACTCCATATTTTATCCTGATTCGTGATAGCATATGGTATAGAAGGTTGTTTCACGACGGAGCATTACCTGTTTTAATTCAACTTTAACGGCCTATGTATCAGTTTCGACAACTATACTTAAAGGGGTATCGTGTACCTGGACAAATAACAGCAGGAAAGTCTATTAGGTTCAATATTGCACATTTTCTCGAATGCACGTTACACTAAAACTTGATTCCTAACAATACAAAAAGACACGATTGTGCCGAAAGCTCTATTTAAAAAACGGTACTATGTTTAAAACACAGCTAATTTAGTTTAACTTTGACAGACAACCCCAACTAAAACTCTAATTATTAATAGTAATTTTATGTTAAAAATGTGCGTAACTGGTTTAAGATAAACATAGTTATTTCCTACAATATTCAGGAAACTGCATGTAAACACTTGTTAACCTTCCAGCGGCAATGTTTTATGCAACGACCTTGCTGAGAACTGTTTTAGAACAAAGTTGTTACATGCCACATAGCCTTTAACCCCTGCATAAATTCTGGACTTTTTCTCCAAGGTTATGGTTTATGCAATGGAGGGAAAATAATCGTGAACAGAGGACAATAAAATAGAACCATGGACGCAACTGTTTTAAACAGGAAGTCATTAGGCATTTTATAAGGCTTCTCCAAACTTCTCAAATTTTATTTTTTCCTGACACTCCAGCATTCCTTTTGCTGATGTGTATGCAAGCAGTTGACACATTTTAATGTAATTCATCGTTTTATTGCGAGTGTAAGGATGCAACGCTCTATGCCGATCTGTTTCGACGTAAGATTTTAGAATTTTTGTAGTTTTTTTTCTTTAAAAAGTAACGTTATCTCTGAGGTAAACATCTTTATAGTATCAGTCAAGTTTGGTTGCTTTCACCAATACTAAAATGTTATGCACCAGAATGCAGCATTGACAAAAAGATCAATGTATTCAATTTGTAGGCACAGTCCATTGTCGCTCAACATCTTAGTCTGTAGTGGTAAAATATTGGTGCTTGAATTTCTCGGGCACTAAAATAAGTCTTTTCGTGAAATCCAACAGTTACAATAAAGCTGTAGTATCTTCCTGTTTAGTGGACCGAATGGCCTCCATCTGTGCTCTAAGTTTTGCTTATCTCCAAAGTGACTGAATTGCAAATGCAATTAACCGCTAACCATTTAAGATAAGACAGCATTGATGTAATTCCATTAATGCAACTTACACCCTTATACAATTCTTCATTTTAATGATAAAGTTTAAAATCATGGAATAGAAAGCAATTTTACAAATTCAGCCGCCGTAAGCATATAAGCGTACAGTAGTAACAACACTAAAAGGAAGCGCTCGGTTAAGAGTTAAAATATTCGGCGTGTGTGATGCACAGGACAGTTTCTTGCTGACCAAGTTTCAACCAGCTAAGGGGAAACACGTGAAAGACTATCTGAATATCAGTGCTCGACGAGTCTATAAATGAAATAACATCAGAAAATGCTGTAAATAACTCCGCAGTTCTGGCGGCATCTGTGGAGAAGGGTACAGAGTTAACGTTTTCAGGTCGTGACATTCTAATAGAATGAACTGAAACGTTAACTGTTTCTCTCTCTCTACAGATGCTGTCAGACCTGCCGTGCATTTCCGCCATTTTCTATCTTTCTCGTGGATTTTCCATATTGGAAATATTTCGCTTTTGGTCTCTGTAGAACTTCGGGCGTAATTGCGCCGAATCTATTTGCCAACAGATAAAAATCCCAATATTGAGCCGCAAATTAGAGCGTTTCCGTGTCTGTTTTGGTCATCCAGTAGTAAAGCATCTATGTGAAATTATTATGGAGTTCAAATACTTAGTGAAAACTGGAATTTTACTGTAACATTCCCCTTCCAACAGCCTACCGAATGCATCAAAAGATCCAAAACATAACCAACTATATAGTAAGGAGTCTGAAATCACTCTAGACTTCTCCAATAATTTTGTTCGAGATGTTGCATTGTCAATTTGTGTTTCTTATTGTATGGGTGAAAATTGTAAACTGTATACATTTTCAATTCAAATGTTATGTTTTATTTGGGTGGGTCCCTAGATCAGCATGGAATGATGCGGTGAGTCGTTGGATCCTAACGTATCTAAATTATAGACAATTACTCAACAAGTTTCAGGTGACCCTAACAGCGATAGCTTGTACAGAAGCTCAATCCTACATTACCCGAGGTTCAGTTTAATTCATAAAATTGAAATTTACACTACATTTTCAGGCATGGTGCTAATATTTTCTGACTAAAGCAATTAATGCCTATTTGAAAAGTCTTATTTTACAACTAACGAATGAACCCTATCATAGTGTTTATGTTGTAATTGTTCTTATTATTTCATAACAATAAAATATATTGTATGCAGAAACGGTGTGGAAATAACTGATACCTAGGAATCACAATTAGGGAGGTTGTGTAACTTGTACTTTGTTAGCTACAAATTCAATTTTAAAAGTAGTCAAAATCCCAATCCAGTTTTAGGCCTCCATCTTTATTAGCTACTTTGTCACGTTATTAGGTTCTTTGTGTGAAGCTGATGTTATTTCAATGCAACAAAGATGGCGGAAGCATTGTTGTCGTAATATGTAGTTTTTATCCGAAAGTTTTTCTCATCAATTGAAAAGGACATTCTATGGTAGTCAAATAACCTCCTGAAACTGGAGAATCAACTGATCTGTAATGGAGAACAGACTACATATAGAAAATCAGAACTGCCAGCTACATAGAACTAAATGAAATTTAAAATCGAACTGGATTGAATTTTTCTCACAGGTCGGATAATCTATCCATTGTTCAGAATAAATCAGCAGGGATTTCACAGCTACGATGAAATTTTATTAATTTAAAAAAGTCTCCAACCAAATAATTTAGTCTGAGAGTAATCAATAATTGCTATCATTGCTCCTATTTACAGTTCACATTTAAAAGATGTGTCAAGAATGGAATTAATAGTGCATTTTCGTAGTAGTAAGGTTATGCAACTTCTGAGGTGCTCCCTGGAAATTCAGAGGGACAATGGACAAACTATTCCTCCTTACAATACTTCGCCTCAAATTCAAAGTTTATCGTGTGCTTAACATGTTCCACATTTACATAACAATACGTAATTTGTGTATCTCATTGTTACTTGATGCTAACTGCAATGCTCTTGTTTATGTCATTTGATTGTCTGGTAAACACCCAATAAAATCAGTGCTAGGTAGAGAGAGTCCTCTTCACTTCAGCACATTTACGTTTAGACCTCAAAGACACACAAGCCGGTACAAATTAGGAAACAGCCATTGGAGCTGTTTGGGGTTGCAGTCATTTTACAAAGGAGTTTGCCGACTTTCAGGCAATTGAAGGGGTTATGCTTTGCAATGTTTCATTATTTTATGTGCGTGAGAGTAGGTGAAGGAAATCCGTTATGGCGGATCCAAGTTAATTATAACTTCCTTCGTGTTACTGCATCCTGGTGTTTACCCATTTCTTTCGCCTTGTGTAGCGGCTCAGGATTTTGTTTGGTATTGGGCGGGTGTGGGGGTGGGGGAGCGCAGCTAAAAGAACATGTTTTACGGGAAAGTACAGGAGGAGCATGGCTCATTGATTACTCACCCATTAGACGATAGTCAATCTCTGAAAGAATCGGCGATAAGTGTTATGATATTCGTCGCATTTCGCATACATTGTGATAGAATCAGCTCACAGCCAGAGTGCTAATGGAATATTAGGTACCTACTAGGAAATAGCATTCGGAGTGTTTCGGTTACAAATTAGCATGTCGGTTCAATTTGTTTGCCCCCGTGGTTCTTTTATTCCTAACTTACTGACGGCGAGTTCTCATATAATACCGCAATACCTCTGCAGCGCCGGGTGATGTAATTTTTCTTAGGCGCCATAATCCAGCTCCATGGCAACACATGAATCTTAAATAGGTGTCACATGTTGCCTCCAAGCTCATTTTAGCTTTATTCAGTATTTGGAATTCATAATTTAATCTTGCAATTGTTTAGATGAATGAACCAATCGTTGGATGACTGGGATGCTTAGCACGTTCACTACCAGACTTAACACCCACAATTACTTACTTAAAATATCGTTGACCACCAATGCAGATGTTTGCATCAAAACTCCAAAATCTAGCACTACCTATGATTTCATTCGAAATAATATTCATCACTGTAGGTGTTTTGAAATGATTGCATGAATATTTACTAGCGATTCCTGCAAAGCTACCCACAGTTACAACACTTACCTGTATGTGTAAAATAGACACGCCAACATACGATTATTATTTAACAGATCCGTTCAATCCGGTTGTCTCTGAGTATATTGTCAGCATACATGGGCAATCTATAGGTAAACTCATATGATGATATTTTAACTCTGTGATATGTTTGTAATTCTGTGTACATTTGTGTGAATTATATTCCAGATTTTATAGTCATGAAATTATTTAGATATATTAACATACATGATTGCATGATTTTTTTTCTTACTAACGTAACTGTTTTCTGTTAATGTCACGTGTGCTTCATATCGTTGCAATTTTATGTTTTCTCCTTAAGCATGTCTTCCGTTTGACAATTTTTTTTGTCTTGGCTAGTTATATTTATTTTACATCGGTTTGTCCCGCAACTAAAGAGAGGCCTTCGGAGCAGTTTTGATTTTTAAAAGTGTCTTTTAAACATGTTTGCAATTTACTCTGTCATATGGGGTCTGTCCTATAAATTACTGGAGGCATTAATTTGAGGGATCTTTATGCTGGAGACAAAAGCCTCCTTTATAACCTAATTAATGTCACCTTGCCGCAGATGAGAGAGCTCCTAGGTTCTTGCTCCAATTGCCATGTCATTGTCTTCCCCTTCGTTCAGGAACTTACCCACCTTTAACATCCTTCTCGGGAAGGTTTTTATCCGCGCCAGGAAACTGTAAAGTGGATGTTTCTTGTGCAAGCGTACTTTCTCTTCCTCCTGTGTTCTTTCCTGGAAGTCTGCGGCCCGGCTCTTCTGAGGTGCTCACTTTTAGTTCTTTTTCACCTGGTTTTGAAGAAGACGACGTGGCGAGGGAAGAAGTGAAGGGAATGCTGGAGTGAATCGAGCACGGAGCAGTGACTGGCTGCGGTTGGCTGTGATCCGTCGGTTGGTTCGATGAATAGTTCGGTTCTGAACGGAAATAACTGGGCATGGGGACTCTGCCACTGTCATTTGTGCAGAGTTCAGAAATCACC
Source organism: Rhincodon typus (assembly GCF_021869965.1). NCBI lineage: Eukaryota > Metazoa > Chordata > Chondrichthyes > Orectolobiformes > Rhincodontidae > Rhincodon > Rhincodon typus. The sequence goes on along the minus strand of NC_063361.1, from coordinate 34,837,511 downwards.
CTCGGGTAGACTGAAACCTCGGAGTGCGTCTTCGTATATTTATTCCCGCCTAATAAGCAATAGTTCGCTTCTTCCTTCACGCTGGACGTAAAGGAGTAAGTGCTTATCTGTTGAAATCGGCCTGTGTGGTTGGAGGGTGACGGGTTTGCCCATCCGGCCATGCCTGGCATGCCTGGCACGTACTGATGTGGAACCAAACCTATACCTTGCTGGTTGTTCATCTCCCCTTGTTTACGTTGTGCTAAGCCAACTTGCCAATTCTGTACCCCGTAGCCCTGGTCCGCTCTGGAGGACAAATAAGCCCCAGGACAGTAAGATTCAGCCCGTCTGGAGCAAATTAAAGACTTCACTGAAAACGAGCTGGAAGTAGAATTCTCCGAACATGACATAGCTGCAGCTTAATTTGCTGAGCAGGGGGAAGGGGAAAAAAAAGGTCTTTATCAAACTGACATTTCACTTGCACTCTTCAGAAGCCGGCTGTGGACTACTTCCTCCCAGCCGGCCAATCAAACTCGCGGCTGGCTCAATGGACACCGCCTACTTCATGGGGGTTTTGAAATGAGAAGGACAGTGATGCATTTGTGGGACTCAGCAACACCTAGTTATAGTGACAAATACAAGCTTGTTAATTTAGCTTTTATCAGCCAAATTGGAGGGAACTCCCTCCCGCTCCACACATATACGCTAACCAGCTCAACTTGTTGCTGTTTTCTTGTGACAACATGGAACAGAACAAGATTTTCATTTGTAATTTTGTTTTTTCAGACGGGATGGCGACAGCAGGAACGCTAGAGGAGCTCTGAGTCTTTTTCATGTTCAGTTTTGTGGTAATCAATGACTGAGATAGTGATTCAATATAACTAAGGCGAAGACTGAAAGTGTCACTATGAATTTACTTTTAGCTTTTAAGAGGTAAAAAATGGTGGTATCTTCAGAAATATCCACATATATAATTAATATATAAATATAGAGATTGAATATGCTAATTATGGTTTCCATAGTTCAGTGCAATTAGTGTCTTCCAATCGGATAGGGCTTAGAGCCAGGAGTGAATTTTCAGGCAGTTGAATATATATTTTGCGTGAACATGAACATGGCTTTGAAAATTTATGCTTGTTTCATTTGCTAACGGAGGCATTTTCATTCTAACGATAGTTCCGGGGTGGGAGGTCGAAAGGGTCCGTAGGGATATCATTTGAAGCAATGCTGTATGGAACTATACTGCTCAAATGACTTGAAACAAAGCAAACATATTTAGCCTTTAGTCTACCTTTTCTCTCTTGTCCTGCTTTGAATTAACAATGGACAATGGAATCAGGGTTCAAAAATTACTGTATTTTCTCCCCATAGATCTGTTGAGGTTTTCCAGCAATTTCTGTTTATGTTTCTGATTTTCAGCATCCGCAGTTCTTTTGGGGGTTTTAAAACCATAATATCCCTTCACCCCGAAACATATTTTAATCTGTTCAATTGGCTACTAAAAACAGGAGCTGGATTTAATCTACTTATTTTGTTTATAGTTTAGCGAACCTCTTGTTACCTTGTATTTTCAAAAGTAGGAATTGACCGCCTTTTATCATAGCCCTTCCACTTTATTGCGCAATAACTTGTTTATTCCGATGTTTTTTTAATCAAACCTCTTACGCATTACATTGACCATTTGAACGTCAAAACGAGTACTTGGATTTTTTTTAAATACTTAATCTTGATCTATCTTTTGTACGAAAATTTGCTTCAGAATGTTAGAGAATTGAGCACAAGTAAATAATCAGACAAGGGAATGAGCTTTTTTTTTCCCTAATGGAAGAGCGGATATTATGATGCAAAGCAAGCATAGACATATCTGCTTCAAAACAAGGAATCTCAAGCTTGTTGTACATTTATGCATAGATGTGCACTAAGAGGCCAATCGTTTCGCCATTTATCTATAGCCATTAAATCTGACTTTATGTACCCCTGAGGTTTTTCAGCTGGGATCAAATCTCCTGTAAAAACACGTATTTGCAATAGCAGTTGAGTTAAACTAGTGTTGTTTTTTAAGAAAAGCAGAGCTATGTAAGTTGGCTTTTTCCCGAGAGTAAAATACTTTTTCTCTGTCAAATTCACGCAGAGACGCCAACGCCGTGAAAAAAAAACTTTACTAACAAATCATAAAGTTTTAACTTTGAAATACTAGCCCCTGCGGAGTTTCGCGGTCTCAACTGTACATATTTAAGAACAAAAAATGTTTAACTCTGACGATGACAGATAGGAACATTTTTATTGACAACTACCTAAACGATAGATTTGATGGCGTTGTCCTTTTCAACCTCAATTAAGTCTCCTTTGGTGAGTAACGTTAATTTAGTCCACAGTCCACGCACGTTTTAATCCTCTGAAAGCTGAGCCAACGAATCAGCAATGTGAATTGGAAATCCAATCTAATATGCTCTGCTTTTATTGAACTCGGCTAGAAGTAGGATTTGCCGCTTTCGCACGGCTTGCCGCCCCCACACACCCCGAGAAATATATCAACTAAAGTGAAATGAAAGCGGTTTTGTGTGGATAACTGAGCTTCACTACAATTCATAAACGAGTAATATTTCAGAGCAGCAACAGGAGACTGTAGCATGTTATTGCCACGTGGACGTGACACGTGTGGAGACGATTTTCCACCGTGAACTGCAGCAATAACTCTCCAGAAATGACTGAGCCGCTGGTGTAAGAGAATAAGCAGAAGGATTACCCCGGCTCTTGTTTATAACAATACCCTGGAAAACAGTACTCTGTGCAGCCGCGTGGAACAAAGCGCGGTTCATTGTCTGTGAGAGATGGACAAGATTAAAGGACTGAGAATGGATTTATACATACGAACGCATTAAGACTACGATCAACGTAATATCTGAATAAAGCTCATGAAACCGAAACCTTGACCACCAACTCCCAGCAAAGCGCTTCGATAGCTACTATCGGCGTCCTAAATTACCAAAGTACCGAAATCATAAATGCGGGATTCAAAACGATATACGACAATGGCACACAGCACAGAAAGCTCTGAGCAGGGGTACAACCCATGCTGCTTGTAGCTGCAGTCAGAAAGTTCATTAACATGCTATTCGTTGTATAAACACACCGGCACAGCCCTGCATCATTGTTTTGTTATACAGCGTAATGCGGCCAAATTTGGTGATCTAGCTTGAATGGAAATAGCACATGCGCTGGCACTATCGACAAGTGGGTTTGTTTGTAATTAAAATTGCTGTTCTCATTTTTGTTCAGGATGTGCTGCTACAGATCCCTTTTGGTAAAAATTTGCACACAATGGATTTGAGCTTTCTTTTATTTATGCACAGTCTTACTCAACAGTGAGATAAGTAATATGATTATAACGATGATCTGTGAGTAATTAGGCGTCCATACGTCTATCCTAATATGTCAGTATATTTAATTTAGAAAATCCATCTTTTATTCGTGAATTTGAGTTCCCTTCATCCACGTTGGCCTGAACAAAACAGCACATCTTTCCAATATAGCTCTAAGCGCCCGTGAGAAGGCAAGATATATAGCGCAACGCAAACAAAAAAACAACACGCTTATTTTAAATCATAATATTCGTATTATGCCTCCTTCTATAAATTTTTTGGGGATTTTAAGCTTTTAAATAACGAACGTCAGAAGAAGTGTTGAACGGACTCGTGTTTGTGTGAATTGTGACTCGTGTGCTTCTTTATCTCAAATTAAGATTGAGATTTATAATGGATGCCATGCTTCTTTACGAAATTTAAAACTCCAGATATAAGGAGGTAATGATAAAAATTATTACGCCGATTAAAACCAAAGAGACAGGATTGAGTGCGGCATAGCATCTGATGCTGGTGCCTGTTTGGTGAAAGTAGGCCATGGATAATTTTAAGGCATTTTAAGTCAGGTTTATTCAACTAAGTTGACAGTATCTGCAGCAGGAATCCTTTACAGTAATTGTTAGTGGGTGAATTACAATCTCAATGCTGAATTTAAGGGAAGCAATCATTCTGAATGGGTCACATTATTTTTCGAGATTCCGTTTGGGGTTCAGTGCTAGCCAATTAATAGACCATCACTGGGATGGGGGGAGGGGGCAGGAGGTGGGTAGACGTTAGGACACACTGCAAAATGGCGACAGAAGTCTGATTGCCTTGGAGAAAATCATGTAACAACTGATCTCTGTAAACTCTACAAACATTAATTCCTGGTCTGTGATACATGAACAATATATTGGGATTCAACAACAAATAATCAGTTTGAACAGAAAATGAAAGTTCTTTCTGAATTATTCTTGCAGGTTGTATAGTTTCGCATAGTTAGCACGTTTGTCCTTCAAATTCTAAATATCTTAACAATTGAATCTAACCGCTTAAACTTCCAGGCCTCGCCACTCAATCCATTCTAGCGGTAATGGTCTTACTCTCTCTTTCTCGATCCTCTATTTCTCCCCCCGCCCCCGCCCCCGCCCCTTACTCAGTCGCTTGTTCAAATGGACATGAAATGGTTTAAATTACTGAGCCGTTGCACAATATTTTATGCATTTACCAGATATACTTGTGAAATGGTAACGTAATTGAATATACAATTGCAATGCAGTACATTATCGAGTTTTCTTCTCACGGACAAAGCTCCAAAATCGCCGTACTGATAGTTTCTAATACGTAGGTACATGTCAGATCGTGGACATGTTAATAACTTTGAGACCTTTCCTTAGGTTTTTGGAGGGGAGTTCTTCGATTTTCTTTCTCTAAATTGACAACGAGAATTAAAAAATTCTCTCAGCAGTAATAACAAACCGAGTCCGTGAGCAGTGTTTGGGGGCAATACATATTCTTATTGGTTACCAACCGACAATCTGCGGGAGATTCTTTTTAACTCCCATAAGTATATACCAACAAAATAAAAACGTAATGAGAACTGTACAATAATTTACAAACGAGAATATATTTACTTACCGGAATTAACTATTTGTCCCAGCTGTAGGATTCGATTGCACAGTTATAAGTTCTACTTTCCTAACAGAAAAATATAATGCTTTCCGCTATTTTCAGCTTCTTATGACATCCCTGAACCTTTGATATAATTTTGTTGCAATACTCGTTCGGAGACCGATCACAGCTCAATCAGCGGACTTTCATATTCAAGTTCACAATTATAGCATCTTGAAGGGAGATGGAGGTCACAGTTTGTTTCGATTTTTAGATCTTGCATATTACTTATTTCAGTTCATAATTCATTTTTGGATATCACAGCGCACGGAGAATGAGGATGGAACGGCCTCGAAACGAAGCAACGACGAGATGCGCCAAGATTCTGCCATCTGACAGAAAATTTGTCGAAGCATATTAATATAAGACACGGCACCGAATTTAATGATGAACCTACATGTAACCGGTTAGCATTTGAATCCGTGCTTATGATGGCCTTATTGACAGCATGAACTAAACTCGTTTAGTTAAGAATACTGTTCTGTATCCATTTTTGTATCGTTTGTTGATCTGTCTATATCCGTCCATTTGGCCTCGTCTTCACGTTGGTGACAATGTGCTCTCTCAGCTCTGATGTTTTCCCTTTTAACCCGTTTCTTTATGGGAATCCTTTCATATTGCCTCGGAAAATGCAGGCACGTGAAATTTGAACTTCGTGATTAGCAAACCACGGTTTCCTGTTCACCTCCTCGGTGTGAACCTTTTCATGTCTTTGTCATTTTTTTGCCCTCTGCACTTCGAAATTAAATTCAAATCAAAGCTATTCATGTGTGCCCATGAATTCTCTCAAGGTGAAGGTGATGCCTCAGCGCCTTCCTGTGTATAGACTCCATCCATCTCCTGCAAGCAACTTCTGAAGTAGAATAAGGCACAATCCTCCACTACGACAAAAAAAAGCTCAAAACCCGCAGAAGCGAGGCCTATACCTCTGTTTTAGTTTAACAATAGGACAGCAAGTTGCGTTAAATATTTATGATAGTCTCCAACACGAATCTTCCTCCTCCTACCCGAATGGAAGCATTTTCCACGTTGAAATGCAAACGATTTTTAATTCTTTTTAAGACTTAAGGTATCTCCAGATGAGATGAGGAGCTGCTCACGATTCTTGGGATTGGGATAATAAAGTATCTAAAAGAATTGCAGATATTGAATATTTTAAATTAAATGAGTTTTGTCGATCATTTAAAAGGATGCATATTCAGTGACTTGCAGTTTATTCATTTCCTGTCAGCAACAAGCCAGACTCTGCACCATGTTATAACAAATAAAGATGCAAAAAAATTACTACATTCAACATTTCTGAATTATTAGTGATTCAAACAAATGCATCTACTGCCTCGTCGTTGGTCCTTGAGGCCTGATAGTGTAGCGTTTCCACATTAATTTCTCCCTGAACTTGTGTTTCAATTGAGAATGATGTTGACTACTATTCCATGTTACATTCTGAGTCGGCGCAACTGTGGCCCCGTAGAATGCCACTTCTGTGTAATTTTTAAACTAATCCTGACTCATGACATGGTGACTTCGAGTTTGCGCCAAACAATCGCCCTCTCCAGACGCTGCTCGAAGGTCAAGTTAGTTTGGAAAACATTTCAAAATGAAGCCACAAAGCTATCACAGTGAAACAACTTTCAGTTTCAGGGTTTACATACATTGCAAATGTATCGGTCTATCACTCTTTCATGAAACTGACCGTTTGCCCTGCTTCGTCACAGATCGTCACAACACCTGCACGCCATATGAGGGAATCATCCCTTTGTAAAACTCCCAAATCAAAGAGAATTAGAAGAATTGCATCAATGCAGCTCTTGGTTCATTTTGTAACAATTATACTTAGAAAGATTTCACTTTTTTCTCGCGGAAATTCGAACACTGACTTTGACATTGACACCCTGTGTTCCACTCATTCAGCCGTGGAAACATTCGAAGCTCTTCTACACAGAAGAAATACTTTCTTTTTTAACCACACACAAAAAAAAAGAAATTATGGATAATTGTATTTCGAATTCTCCACAAATCGTATGTTAACAAATTACGTAGAAATGAGTTTTGTATCCAATGCAACAGCAACGTGATCCTTTTGTAATGGGGTTTCTAATTGGGTTTTGTAAATGGCTTCTTTTCGTATATATAAACTGTGTTGGCTATGTCGGATAGCATCATCAAAATGATGTCAATAATTCAGAAATGGCAGTGTCTTTTTCATTATTAATACCGTGTGGGATTTAACATTTTGCTTTTCACTTACAGTTTAAACGAATGTTCAATGAGTTTTCTTACTCGCTTAAGTTTATCCGTTTAACCAGGTGGAATAGACTTGAATGCAATGTGGCCGCTTTGGCCAAACGATCGAACAGAGAAAATGAGTCCGTGTAGATGACACCTCAAATTCATTTTATAAGCATCCCAAGGCCAGTATTTTGTCTCACCTAAGCTTATGGAGGAGACACCCCGTGAGAATGAAAGCAATAACACGGTTTATTATTTGGTTCAATTAATTCCAATTAATACGGTTTGTGTAATGTCCAATCTATATTGTTTAACTGTAAGCAAACGCTGTACTTCCTTGCCAACAACTGGCTAACTTTGATTTTCTGGTGACGTCAAAGTTGCACTAATAAACATAATCTGGAACAACAATAAGAATTTGGTCTAATGGTACCTGCAATCCTTTGTAATCCTACATAGTTATGAGTATTTGGTGAATTTCATAAATTAGAAATGCTTTTGTAATAAATCCTTCGGGTAACAAACACATCGCTGCACAAAACATTTTTAAAACTGGTTAATAAAGGTCCGGCTAAAAGTGCACAAAAAGAATTGAGAACACTTCCTCAAAGAAATACCTTTGGTCGCGCTGCAAAAAAAACCAAACCTTGCTACAGTATTTGAAATGATGAATTCTTTTCACTGACACTCATGGGATGCTGACTACTCAAAAACATCGGCGGTTTTTATAAAAGATTTACAAAGAATTTTCGCAAGACATTTCGCAAGAAATGGCGCGAACGTATTAAACGATATTTTTCATTTTCGTTCCATTGTTGCCAGTGGAATAATACAATATATAAAGGCGTCTTCCGCGTAAAGCAGGATGTGTAGGGTTTCACAACGAATGATTTGGTCCTGTTAAAGTAAATCCTTAAGAATCTTTGCAACCCATTAATTGTACATCAATGCCTGATAATCCGCTCTCACGTGTGGAGTTTTACGTTAGGAAAGTTCAGCATTCACACCACAACAGTGCAATGAATGATTTACACAGACTATGCAAATTATACATCTAATTAGATAACCAGATAAATTTTGATATTTAATATTTGGAAATGATATATCTTCGAAAACTGGAAATTCCTGTTCAAATTATCTGATTGGAGAAACAATCGTGTTATTTTTTCTGTGCGTTCGTAAATCACAGGTCGCATTGAAAAATACAAATCATCGCTGCAGTACTCGAAAACCCCACACGAGGGCGGTGTTGTGTCACAAATGAGGTGAAGAAGACGCCTTTGTATCATAAAACCAATGTAATTAAAACCAAGGCTAAAAAGAAAGTAGTTTTACTTGCAACAGATACATTAACAACACTAAATGTTAATGCACTGCATAGTTTCAATTTTAAAATTTAATTTCAACTATTTAGATCACATTTGTTCGTTTTAATAATAAAATTATAAAAATAGAACAGTCAATTAACTAGCCGAATAATTACTCTTATCTAATGATGCTCACATTTCAATCGATTCATTCTCTTGTCGTCTTTTCTGATATTTAACTTGTATCCTTTTCGAGGAAGAAGACAACCATCACGTGGAAGAGACTGACTCTTGATATATTAAGTAACAGACCAGTTATTTTTTAAGGTTCTGGGTTAAAAGGTTGTGAATTGTTCAACGATTTCTTGGGTTTCCTTTCACGGGCAATGATTGATGTTGATATTCATAGACTATACAGTTACAAAATTAGAAAGGAAATATATGCCACCTTGAAGGATCTTTGCAAATTAAACTGTCTTCCATTCTTAACTATTTTCCAATTCGCGACATCCAACTCTCAGACCAGTCTTTCTGCTGCTTTCAGGTTGTGACCAAGTAAATAAAAACACACTACATTGCTACTAAGAAAATTTTTTTAAAAGTCTACGTATTTTTCTTCTCACAGCATTCAGGTTGGATTATTATGAGCATTAACGAATTAATCAAACACGGTTTCAGAAATCTACACTTGAATTCGTAATTAAAGTAAAAAAAACTCTGCCAGAATGAATCATCTGCAACTTATTGTCAAACAGATTGCTGTATGTTTTCAATGTCAATGAGTTTCTCGACACAATTCTTCAGTGGCAGAACAAATAATATTATATTTTAGACTCATTCTAAGTAATCAGTCTCTCCAATATGTCGAAATCGAAAGCGGTTGTACAAAAGTAAACTTTGTTGCAAAACTTCAAACTATTGCCAAACTCAGCGAAAACAAACAAATAAAACTCTCAGAAAGCTCCTGAAGATTTAACAATTCATCACACACCGGAGTGTTATTTGCAAACATGACGCAAAAGAGCAGAAAAATGGGCATTTATCCAAAACGCTCTGAACTTGCAGCGGGTTCCAAAAGCAGGGATCTAACATAACAGTAAGACATTCTAAACCAAGTAGTAGCGAACTGCTTCACTTTAAATAGAAGCGAGAAACAAAATCAACAATCGTAGGCAGCAATCGGTCAGTTATGATATTCACTGTTCTTACTGCATCGATCAGAGATGGCGGAACTAAAATCCAGCAGAGGGATAATTGCTAAACAGGAGGCAATTGCGCTACTGCAGGGGAATTCTGCAAATTCAGCGACGGGTTAGACTCCGAGATATGGTGGTAGGGTTGGGGAAGGGGAGTTGGTCATATTTTCCGGGCGGACCTGGTTTTTGCACATGTGGTTTGAAGTCTGCTAGTAGCTTGATACGTTATTCCTGCCCGCGTGTGCACCGTTTCTATTTAATAAAACACAAACAAGGCCCAAAAGCATTACTTCTATGAATCTCGCTTTCGCCAGAAGTAACCTCCAGGAGCTTCCAGAAACGTGTAGGCACTCACCTGTCAGATTGTTACCGTCTGTTTAAAGGTTTTCCTCCCCTCCTGGACCATTATTTGTTACTTTAATGCTGCAGTCCCTCAGTCCCTCAACGACCATGGAATCTGTGCTCATTCCCTCTCCCCGTTCGAACGCCCGCAACAGATTTTATACCACATGCATAATATTACCGCTATTACAGCTTGACGTTGATTGCACCATCATGCGCATTATGCAGATTGAGTATCGCTACCTTCGTTTTACTGAGGAGGCTGTTGTATTTATAGGAAGTCGGTGCTGCATGCACTTAACGCATCGTTTGGTCAGTCGGATTTATGCCAAGGAAGGTTCATTTCAAAATGAGTCGTTAACATGTTATTAAAGATCAGTGAAATATAACTGTAGTCATGGCAACGGTTGTTGCTTGTTATTGGCGTATCATAGCAAGGTTATAGAAGATTACCGCCTGCGTCAGACACTGGAAGGGCTGCTTGCACACGGATAGTCTGTGAATACATTCACTTTCCGCCAACGGGTAGAAAATCCAGCGCCAAGTTTGAATCATTTTTAAATTCTTCTTTCTTCTGCTTTGAAGGTCACTCAGAACCATTAAGAGATTGTGAAACTGATCCGTTTGCGGAGTGGTTTGCAAGTTTGTTCTGTTAGCGGAATATGTTTGTCTTGACCTCAGGGTCAAAGGTGACCTTGACCTCATGGAAGTTCTTATTAGACAATCCTTATTAGAGCAGAGGGACAAAAGACGGGTGGGCATTTAAAACAGCTGGGGTTCCTGAGAAAGAGAGGGATGATAAAAAGCGAGTAAGGAAGGAATGAAGGGCAGACAGGGACAGAAAGTGAAGGAAGACGTGAAGAGGAAGGTATAGAGAATGAGGAGGTAAAAAAAAAGCAAGAATTTTACAGCGAACCGAGCAGCAGTTGTTTAGAAAAAGGATATATTTCCATTTTGGTCAACGAGTTTTGTTTTATTTATAAATGTTTAGCTATTATTGACTGTGCAAAAATAATGGAGTAGGCATCAGGAGCAGAGAGGCAGACGAAGCAAGGCAAAAGGTGGAAAGAGAAAGCCAGAGAAAGACTTGGGAAAGATAGGAAATAAATCGAAAACTGTAACAGATAGAAACAAAGACAGAGAGAAAGAGGAAACGAAAGAAAGAGAAAAAAAACCCACTGGGATTATAGAGATCATAACGGACCAGAGACAAAAAAGAAACAGAAATATAATTGCCATTTAAAGCTTCTGTCGCTTTTCTATCAAAACGATTCTAGGAAATCCTTAAAACGTATTCCATTAAATCAATGCGTCAAATCGAATGGACATGGTGGAGAAATTAGTGTTTCAGAGAGATTAACCACAGTACAATAATAATCATAACGCAATTAATCGATAAATCCATCTCCAGAAAAAGAGTGTCGTTAATCTGTCCAGATTTTTAAAGAACGTTTGATGTAAACCTTTGAATCATTCTCTTCCTGTGAAACGCATCGTAAGTTGACATCCTATATCGTTTAATCGAATAAAGACCTGGCCTCTCCCAGTTTAATTATGTATTTACGAAGTTGAAAATCATAAACTAGTTCCTCCTCGTAGGGAAAACGAGTCAGTCTTTTAATATTTTGCAGCGTTCTATCACGGGGTCAATATCGACTCCGCTTCGATTCCCATGTAGTCTGTAACTAAATAAATCGTGCTCTTTGCAGTAAGAACACAAAGTTTTGAATTCACCTTCGTCCGTTCAGTTCGTTTCAGTTTAAAGCACAACTAGGATGAAGGCAAAGTTTGTTTACACTCAACAAGGAAAGAGCGAGGAAGAAATATCTTGTTCCACCCAATAAGTGGTGTATTCAAGTTGGTTTTTAGACTTTAAAAAAATTGTCAGTTGAACTTTTCCTTGAGCGATTCATAGGTATAAACAGATATAGAAAGAGTGAGTATGGTGGAGAAAAAAGACAACCACAACGAGGGAGAAAGAAGGTGCAAGAGGATACGACAGAGAATCTATCTAAATATTGGCGAAGAAAGATAAGTTTACAATGGACACATGTTGCATCCGTGCTCGATAAATGTGTATGTAAACGGCGCATAAACTGGGCGCATGTTATGTATGCACCAGGAAGCGCTAAATGCGTGTAGAATACTTGTTGGTAATATGGTGAGCATAGACAAGGTACATTTCATGCACATGCTGGATGCGTGTTAGTTACTAACTCCACGCTAGTGCACGTTGGCTCAAGGTTAGACGCGGGACGGATAGGTGCGTGACTGTTCGTTGTATGGTCAATACTTGGTGCTGACACCATGTTGAGTGCATGATGACTATATGTTTAGCACACCCTCGGTACGTGCTAAATTCATGTTGGGTGTTGCTCGCAATATTTTCTATCAACGTTATTACGTCTCTGTTCACCTTGGGTACATGGAACTGTATGTTGTTTCTGTTTGTTCGCTGAACATCTCACCAACACAACTCTTGACGCTGTAGTCTTTCTAAATGCTTGCGTGTCAACTAATACTTCGCAAGCAGGAATTTCCGTCAACTAAATATTAGAAGCATTCGTTTCTGTCCCTGACACAAACTGTATTCACTAACTACTGACCATATTCCTCTCTGCGGGAATAATTTGAAGGTCACCAAGACAGTTCGCCAATCCGATGTCTAATTAGCAATGGAAAGAACTTCCAAGACGCAAACCTACAACATTACTAACACTGCCTAGTCCCACCTTCACAACATTGCCAACCTCATATCTGCCTTAGCCGACCTGCTGTTGAAAACCTCATTCATCCCATTGTTACCACAGGACTAGACAATTGCAATTCACTCACGGGTGCCTGAAACTTTCTACCATCCACAAACTTCAGGTCATCAAAATATTTATTACCGGTGTCTTACCTTACTCAAAGTCTCTTTCACCCATCACATTTGGTTATGTTCGCCGAGCTAAAGTATCTCTGATTAAGTAATGTTTCGATTCTAAATGTGGATTTCAAATCCCGCTATTATCGCGTCCCGTATTTTCATAACCGCTTGTCCTTTAATCGAATTCAGACGCATTGAGCGCCAACATCCTAAATATTGCTACTTCACTGTCTGCTTGAAATTGTGATTCTCCTTCCCTTCCTATCCTCATGTGGCTCAAAGACAAATTTTGTCAGATGACTGAACATGTGAAAGGCATTTCCACTTCTGACCGCATCATTGGCGCTTTGTAAACGCATCTTGACTTTGCGGTTCCATTCTGGGGTATAGCTGGATCTGGATAAGGCCAAAATTACTTCGCAAAATCTTGAACTATCTTGACAGCGACTTGTTTCACTTGGATTGTGATAGGCACATGGCCTGTACCCAGCTCTTACAGGAGGTAGATTCTCCGTAATATTTCCAGGCATCATTTGTTACTGTTCATATCACTGGAGTGCAGATCTAATTATGCTCATGGAACCTTGAATGAAATTAAATGCCTACAATGGCTACCCTTCCAGGGATTGAGAAAGCAGCCTGTAAAATTGGTGTGAACATGTTTGAGGAATAGTGTCAGAGGAATCAGTGCTAGAGCCAAAATACTTTACCGTACATATTAATGATTTGGATGAGGAATGTAACTTGATCAAGCTTATGGATGACACAAAAATAGGCAGAAAGGCAAGTGATGAGGATGACACAAGAGTCTGCAGTGAGATGTGAACAGGTTAAGCAAATGGACAAAAACTTGGCAGATGGAATATAAGGTGGGAAGGTTGAGGTTGTGCACTGTAGCAGGAAGAATAGAGGAGCTGAATATTACTTAAATGGAGAAAGACTGCAGAATGCTACAGAGCAGAGAGATTTGCGAGTTCTCATGCATAGATCACAAAAAGTTGTCATTCGAATTCATCAGGTAATAGGGAAGGAAAATGGAATGTTAGCTGATATTTCAAAGGTAATTGTGTATAAGTAGGGATGATTTTGCTTAAACTATACAAAACACTAATCAGAACATAGCTATGAGCTGTTTTGGGCCCTTTATCTAAGAAAAGATGCTGGAATTGGAGACAATCCAGAGAAGTTCACTGGGCTAATCCTGAGTATAGAGGGACTGTCTTATGAGGAGTGGTTGAGTAGTTTGGGCCTACAATTGTTGGAATATAGAAAATGAGAGGCAGCCTTTTTGAAACATAGAAGATTTTTAGGTGACTTCACAGATTAGATACAGAAAGGGTTTTACCCCTTGTAGGAGAGTCTAGGACCAGACAGCGCAATCTCAGAATAAAGGGTCACACATTTAAGACAGGTGAGAAAGAATTTCATCTCTTAGAGGGCAGTGAATCTGTAGAATTCTTTACTGCAGATGGCAATCAAGGTTTTTCCAGACACCACTGTTAACAATAAAGCATATCACAAGAATGTTAATTGTTAATCTTATGAATATAACCATGCCTTATTTTGGTTGTGTACAAATTCTGTAACTTGGCCCCTCCAGATTCCCCTCCTATCCCCCACCCAGTTACCAGAAAGTTGTGCCGCTTGTTTTACAAATTGGAGGAAAGAGAGCATTGCACAATCTGGAATTCCATTTATTCTAATTACTTAAAGCGGTGAAGATTATTCAGACTTGGTTGAACCCAAAATCATATATTGTTTATGCCACACCCAGGATAGATAAATACATCTGATGCTGGACCAAGTCAATCTTTCCTTCAACTGTTATGGTAGATCGAAATTAAGCTTGGACATTTAATTGCATTTCATCAGCCCCCTCTTCCTTGCGCATTTCCTATGCTAAACATCACAAATCCTGACTTCTGCAAATACGGTTTACTATGGGCTGTGAGTCTGGTGTCAGTCTGAACTTTATTTTTATTGTAATTTGATTTCTTAAGTGTGGACCTTGCAAAATTGCAAAGTCAAATATTCCAGTTACACAATGGAAAATTCAGTATGTAATGAACCAGGAGTGAATATAGTATTGCAAAAATCTTCAAAATGATTCTGGTTAACTTTGTGGAACAGAAATACTCACTGAAACAGAATTGAGAGATGTTTAATTTTTAGTGCAAAAAATCAAATATGCACTTTCAAGAATTTTGAATGAGCAAAAACTGTAGGTTTTTCCTGGCAGGAACATGCAATAAGTTATTGCAAAAACAAATTTCAACTGAATGGTCAACAAATATTCATTACTAAGTGTTACATATTTTAGTATGTTCCAAAAGGCGCCAGAACATAAAGTCCATGAGACAGATCCCATAATGAAAATTTATGTAACCATGGAAATTATTGGACAAAATAACTCATAGATTAATAATTACGAAGCTGCTCCCTTTGCATTCTGTTGACAGAGATTATGAATCACTCTAGTTCCTTGGCTCAACATCAACTAGCCCTGGAGGTAATGGCACATTCCTCCTTTTGACACAATAATCTGTTTATGTCACAAAGTGTACCTGGTGTGCCCTGTTCTTATGACTGAAAGCATGCATAATAAAACAGTTAATGTGAAAAAACTGATAAAATATCAGCATCTCCATGAATGTTCAACCTCAAAGTGCACAAAGAACTTTATGCGTCCTGATCTAACATTTTGTGTGCCTCTATCTTTTAATAGCATGGTCACAGGCACAACTTCAACTTACCAGGGCGATCACTTGATTGAGAAAAATTGGTATATGTACTGTCAAAGAATTATGAATAAAATTTAAAAGAGAAATGCAATACATTTATAAATAGTTGTATAATGTTTAACACAAAACCCACTTGGCATAAGTTACAATTAAGAAGCTTGGACTGCAGGTATCAACTTGGTAATTAGCTGTGTTAGAGCTAGAACCTGAGCCTTCTTAATTGTTTGCTATAATTTTATGTCCATGCATAATTAAGCAGGTCCATCGGATACATTTTTAAATATGTTGTGCATAATTTGTCTACAATTCCAAGCTATTACCTGTGCAATGGATCCCTGTTCATTGCAATCGAGTGAAATTCATATGAGTTATGAATGGCTGGATAACGTTAATACATCTGAGAATATAATTATTGTGCCTCTTCAGTGGTGTTTTTGAAACACATGGTAATACTGCAGAATTTAATGATTATAATCCCAGCTCATCAAGGTGCACTAAATTATATCAGGATTGTCTACTTAGTCATTTTAAAGTGCAATTTTGTATATTACAGAGTTGAAAACTTGTTTCTGTAAGTATTATTAAAGTATGGACCTTGAATTAGAAGTGTATAGAAACTACAGCACAAGAAAGGCCAAGTGACCTATGAAGGCAATTATACCCCACATGATGATGAACTTTTGCCATTCAGAAGTATATCTGCTCCCCAATTCACTTTGTCTGATATTTACATTTGACCTTAAATTCAACAATGCTATCTGCTTCAGTCTATCCATGTGGCAGCAAATTCCAGATCCTCACCATTTGTTTTGTAAAGATTTGCTACTAGGTTCTTTATCCTATCTATTAGTGACTATCATTTTCTGCCTGAGCTCACAAGGAGGATTTTTTTCCACCCTATTTGAATTTTCCAAATTGCCAAGTCTTTATTCAGTCTCCTCTAAGTCTCAGATTTTTCTGAGAAATTAAATTCAGAGTGTTCAAAATCACCTAGAAGGTATGCATTCCCAATTGCAGTAAAATCCCTGTAAATCTTTTCTGAACTTCCTCAAGTGTTTCAATTGCATTTTTGTATTATGAGAATAAGATTTCCATATTCCAAATTTGATCTAACAATGGTTCCATATTAAATTATAATTATTTTCTATTCTATTTTTGTATTCTATTCTTCTACAAATGCACACAATACTTCATATATAATATTTGTGGTGATGTGAACCTGTTTTGCTACTTTAATATTACATGTATCTAATATTCCTTCCATTATTTGTTATACAGTACCATTTTTATTATCCTTTCATGAAAATGTATCTGTTTATGACACCTACACAAAAGAATTACTTCTTGCTCATCTAAGTTAAATCTTAATTGATGCTTATCCAACTAATCTGCAATTCTCTTCACATCTTCCTGCATCTTGCACTTTATTCATTATACCCTGCAACATAGAACTCTCTGAATGTGTCGACATTTGCTGGAAATACTGCGTATATGGAAATCAGCTATCCAAGAAATTCATGCAGGAGCCCACCTCCTAGATTCTGCCAACCTGAATTGTTTCCTCTAACTTTATTTTGTATGCTATAGCCATTTTGTATGCTATAGCTCCCTGACCCCTGACTCCAAACAACCTGATCTTTCTCAAGTTTCTTACTAGCACCAAACATTCAAAGAATTAGAGAAACCACTTCCTTGCGTTTGTTGTAACACTTCAAATAATTTAACAAGGTATTTTGAACAGATTATCCTTTTGCCTATAGTATCTATCTTGTAATGTAATCTTCTAGCAAAGATTATTGTACTATTCCTACCAGTGACATTAGGGTATAATTTTTATTTGCTGTCATCAGTGAGTCTCTTGATTAGTTCTAGCTCTATGTTTGAAGATGGGAATTGCATTTGTTGTCAACAATTCTACACCCGCTGTACAATTTCCTATAATTTTCTATTCAGATTTGGCTATTAGCAGCCCTATTATCTTCTCTCCAATTTAGTTGAGTATTTTTATGCATAATCCATCTGGAACTGGGGGATTGTCATATTCAAGTTTGCCCAGCTTGTCATTCTCTCCAAGTCATCTATTGTAATAACATGAGGCTTCGTTGAACTGACATTGCAAAATAAACTTCTGCATTAGTGCATGATACAAAACGTGCAAGCTTCCTGTTCTTGGAAACCTTGGTAAGATTGTACATCACAAAATCAGAAATTTCTGGGAAAACTCAGCAGGTCTGGCAGCAGCTGTGGAGCGAAAGCAGTTAATATTTCAGGTCCACGGCTGGATGAACACAACAGGCCAAGCAGCATCATAGGAGCAGAGAGGCTGACGTTTCGGGCCTAGACCCTTCATCAGAAAAGCTTTTCAGCCTCTCTGCTCCTATGATGCTGCTTGGCCTGCTGTGTTCATTCAGCCCTGCACCTTGTTGTCTCAGATTCACCAGCATCTGCAGTTCCTACTATCTCTGATTCAATATTTCAGGTCCAGTGACCCTTCTTCAGATCACATCTTCAGACCCTTCTTCAAAATTGGGAAGGCATGCTTTCTAGGTAAATTCTGAAGAATGGTCACTGGACACAAAACATTAACTCTGCTTTCTCTCCACAAATGCTGTCAGACCTGCTGAGTGTTTCCATCAATTCCTGATTTTGTTTCTGAGTTCTAGCACACACAGTTTTTTATATACCTAACCATGATTGTCTCATAAGGAATTCCTCAAAGACTCAAATTCAAAGAAATGAGGAGGAGAGGGTAATAGTTTATAACTTTGTGTCTCCACATTGGAAAATATTTATTTTATCCATTTAGCTCGAATATTTTCCTGAAAAAAGCCTCAAATCTTTACTCTTAATTAAAGGATGAGAACAGATAATATTTTTTCTTATTCTATGTTTGGAGGGTATATTATGTTAACACTACTCCTGTTTCCAGTGTCTATCAAGACCTGGAATTCAAATGAAAAATTGTTATCAAGCAATTAAGATTTTGAATTTAACCCACAATTTAGCGTGCAGTGTAAATAATTCTTTCAGGCAATAATTATCTATCATGATTGGAAGAGAAAATCCTTATTGTCAAACGATTTTGCCTTTTTGATACTATTACAGTCACAATAATAATAACAAACTGCTCTTCTTCCTAATAAGGGAGAAGTTGAGAGAATTGCTATCCTGTGCTGAAATTAATAAGAAGACTCTGTAATTAGGAATGTTTAAATCTGGGCCGAATCAGGCCCTGTTTTGCGACATTTATACATCCGTACACACAATCTTATGAAGAAAACAAGAACCATTCTGCCATGCTGATATATTTTGGTCAAATAAATGCTGAATATATACGTAATATATGGCGTCCGTTTTGAATATGCAGTATCAGGAAGGCAGAACAATCGTCATAAACGTTCCCGCTTCTGTGTATCGTTGTTGTATAGAATAACCGGCATTTAAAGCACACCATTGTGTTTTGGGGTTGGGGGTGGTGGTGGAGGGATAATCTGTTGTATTAAAAATAAAGCTTGAAGTTTTTTTTAGTGATAAAGAGAAAATGATTAACTTTGTACGCTTCCAGTGCTTCATTCCCTGTGGTGTCTCCACCAGTTCTGGCCTGAAATACAAATTTATCTGTAATGATTAATCCTTAAGGGTTAGGCTTTTTTTTAACGAAGACAGGGGATTTCCATGAGACATATAAACTAAATGTGAATATTTAAGAGCCAGCTAGTGCATTCGTATTCAGAACATATGTTGCACTCGATTTAATGCGTTTTGAGACTCGATAAACAACTGTAGCGGTTTTTATGTTGTCAGCGTTTAAAGTTTACTTAAACCTGAACGGCCTTCGACATCGGGTACAATCTAGAAGTCGAACTGATTTGTTTAGTTTAAAAAAATCTTCACAGGTGGAGATTCAGCGCCGTGTACACGTTGTTTAAACCCATTAAAAACTTGTCGCAGAATATGGGCTGTGACTACTTTGAGACTGGGTGTGAAGTGGGGGTTGGGAGGGGACTGGTTTGGTGGGGGATGGGGGCCGTATACCGCAGTCTGCTAAAGTTGGAGTCTACCGCATAGTGTGTTCAATTCTGTCGACCTGAAATGAACAGCATTTTGGTTCAGACCGAAACTGGACTTGTCTGCTACTTTCTGTAACTCACTCACTAGTAAGAGGAATGTCAACATGACGCGTCGGCTACAAACTCCCGGAGTAAACGCTGTGTTGCATCTTTGTTTACGTTTAGTTGGACGATCTCTTTCTTTTTGAAGCCCCAATTTTGATGTTTGTTAGAAGGACCGCTGCCTCTGTCTCTTCTTCCGTCAGCCAGTTGTCTGTTGGCACATAAAATTTATACAGACAGGCAATAAATTGTCTGGCTGCTGGGTGCGCTCCTATGCAACGCCTTGCAAACTCATCGGTTTTAAAATGCAGCAGCATGTGATACCTTAGCATCTCCCCATATTTAGAATTCGTAATCTCTGGATATATTTTGGAAATGCTTATTTGCTTTGGCTTATTTGCACTTTGCTGATTTGGTGGATAGATATTTTTAAACAACTCTGGACAAAATAAACAAGGCCACTGTGAAAGCAAACTGTACTTGATCATGGATGTTTGATGCTGTGTTCTCAAGATCTAAAGTACCATTAAATAATTTAAGGTGTAAATATTCTGTATGTGTAGGAATTCCAGATTGTAAAATATGGCATTGATAAATTAGAAGAAACGTCTTGCTGGAATTTCCTTGCCTCTGCTAAAGTTCTGAGCAGTTTATGACCGTATCTGGGGCGATTGGCTGCAAATGAGTGAACTCCTCTTGTTATTTCTGTCGCGCAATTGTTTTCCCTCCTGCAGTTTCTAACCTTGAAACGGTTCCAGACTTAAACTTTATTTCCTGGACGCATTCCCCTGTGGAACTTGGTTGTCGCTCATTCTGGAGCGGATGTTTATTCGAGTGGAAGCTAAGGCGTTGGAAACACAAGTAAAGATTCAATTCTGTCGAATTTTCGCCCCGCAACCCTTTTTTTAGGTGACGAGGTTCATAGAAAAGGTTTTATTTTAGATGAGGGACATGTTTAATTAGTATAGTGAAGCTGCATTGTCAAATTTCATTGCCAATAAACATATAAAGCTATCTAAATGGAAAGGGATTAGCTTCTTGCGGTGCAGGGTTTCAGCTGCCTCACTAAATCCAAGACAGGACTTAAGGCTGAAATGCATACCATTCATTTTTTGGTTTCATTTTTTTCATATGCATCACAGGACAATGTATGGCGTCTCATTTTACTCTGTCGTTCGACGTACTGAGACATGTCACGTGTGATGTGATCAGGTGATCGCGTCAAGATTGCAACATTACTGGTACCAAGCACTTCGGGATCCAACATCCTAAAGTCTGCAGGGTTTTTAAAAAAATATATACATGCTGTTGATATATTTCATTTCTGTGTTGGCTGTGGTGTCGATTTAAAGTGGCACACAGCTAAGGACAGAACACATTTTGCGCCAAGCTACTTCTAATGAATTGATCTCATCTTTTGAAACTAAGAATTATTTATGTATATGTGAAGGCCTGTCGTAGGCGTCTGCATTTAACTACAAATCACCTTGACATAATATTGCCAATCCGCTAAATATCTATTCAAATTATTTATTTTCACTAAATTGTTTGCTAAACGACTGCACAGTTTTATTCATTGGGATATTTGATTTAAAATGTCATTTCAAGGTGACTTGAACAATCTGTCCTCCCAAAGTACAGTAGTTAATTTGTACCAGTCTGGCTGTTTAACAATAATTTTAATTACAAGTCTGTTGAGACATAGTTATCCAACCAAAAATGAATACGCCGTGTTCCAGTGAGTGTATGCAAGTATAACGTTGAAATTGCCATTGTTCTGCCGATCAAGCATGTGGAATGTGGCATAAATGTGGTTATTTATTTTCTTTTGAAATTGAAGGCAAAACTGCAACAATTGCTTTGAAACATGGATTACCTCAATAACTTATTTACACCATTCGAACTTTGTGTTCAACTGAAATAAGTTTTCCCTTTCACTTTACTGATTTGCTTCATTCCAACACTACGACACAGCAAAACATTGAAGGAAAACGCTTCACTTTTCAACATGAGGAGTTGACTGAGAACACATTGCTTAGAGGTTTTCACATACCCGAGCTTTTTTCTCTTATGGGTCGCCAGTTAAACCTTGCAGTTAATTCTCGAAAATAATTCATAAAAGACTGTTTTAAAAATTGTTGGCCATAACATCGATTTAAAGCTCAGTTATGTTTTATAGATTTTCAAGAGTTTGTTGCAGGTTTGTATCTTAAACACGAGAAATGTGAAATTAACAAATATATTTGTTTGCAAATTACCGAATAAACATAGAAATGCATAATGCTGACTACTAATTAGCACCATTGCAGGACTATATTCGGGACCCAGGTGAGCTAAAAAATGTTTAAAAATGTTCACCGTCGAAAACATTGATGTGTACATATTAACATAAAAACAATTTTAATTAACTGCCAAACAAATTACTGTGGTTAGGGCTTGTTTCTCAATGCACGTAAGTGCCCACTCAGTAAAAAGCTATCGTTATTTGATATTCATAGGAAATGGTTAGCAAACGCATTTAACTATCAAACATTAACAGGCACAATGTATACGAAACGACCATTTCTAGTAAGCTCTTAAAACACAAATTTATATCTTTGTCCAAATGCGTGCAAGAATTCCCTGCCAAAAGACATTTTTCACCGACGCACTGTTTTATGTTCACACATCTACCTCCATTTTGCAAAAAAAATGCAACTAGTTATAAAATAATCACTTGCAGAATCTCTCAAAAATTACAGTTGTATATAATTTTACTTTTGCTGAAACTTTTAAAATGTAATGTAAGTTCATCACGGCGTGACAATGAGAATGTTGCAAATTGCATTCCACAGCTGTGTAAAAAAACTAATTAATTCCAGAATTATAGCCTTCGTGAAAATATATCGACAAATAATCCATCACCACAACGTGATTTTCCGAACTTGTTAGCTTTTAATCTAGCCTTAAAATAAGACAGGATAACTGGTTTACTACGTATTTATTAATAGAAACTAGTACAAATAGAAATACAAGAGCGAGACTAAGAAAATGGTTGGTCCGGAAAGAAAATGAGTGTTTCTGGATGTACATAGGAGGATGGCGACAAAGGGCAAGTTAATCATTGGCAAAGATCTGAAACGTTCGTCCGCGTTTTAGTATTCACAATTTGCTTGATGCTCTGTATTTATAACAATTTTACCTTTCCTTTAAATTTCTAATGTTTGTCTAACATTTTCCTTTTGGATGAAGCTCTTTTGCGAAAAATAAATATTTTAAAGCTATGGATTTTCATAAGCGGTAACAACTAACGTTAAATGTTCTGCAAACGCGACAAAACAATCGAGTTTATCACATACGCAAAAGGACAGATTAACATGACAGGTTTAATTTGCATTTTTAATGGTTACCTAAGCGACTCGAAAAAAGGCACAGTGTCATTTTAATATCCGTAGTCCCGAACTTATTTTTTGTCCCGATGACTCGTATAATTCTACTGCGAATGAGGAAGAAACGGGGCACGTTTCACAAAATAAGATTCTCTTTCTCTTAATCGAAGCATGAATTGAAATAAATTCGTTTCCCTGTAAATACGCCGCATGAAAGAATTTATAGGTCTATTCCCAAGGTGCATATTTTCGACGGGATTACAGTATTTTTAAAGTGCTAGGTAGCAATGGAACGTTTCCGTGACTTTATTTTAATAAACAAAAGCAACCTGTCTACATCGCAACCCTTTTCTTTAAAACAGTGATTCTTGTTCTATATGCACAATGGGATTTTAATTATTGACTCATTCAGAACAATGTGTCCCTTAAACCGTGAACTGCTCCGGACGAGTTGCTGCTCCATGGAAATTGTATCCGAGAACAACAAGATTGCAGGCATTTTCCACAATTCATGGAAACTAAACACTTTCTTGCCCATCACTAGAAACACGAATAAAGTGGGGTGAAATGTAAACGAATCCACGGGGTATAAATTCCAGCGTCGGCGGACTGTAGCTGTCCATGACAACCGCGTGAAGCTCAAAGTCAAAACTGCACAGATATCATTTTCAAAGTCGATGAATAGAGTAGGCTTTTTTTAAGAAAAAAAGGTTGTAAACCGGTATATTATTTTTTGTAAAGAGATCAAGGTGAAAACCACTGTCCTTCATGTATTTCAGGCCAAAGTCTCCAAATCGTTAAACAAGGACGTCCATTCGAAAATCATTAGGTGATGCCAAAATATGGCTTTAAAATTCTGAAAACGATAGAAAGGTGAAAGAGATGGACACCAGAAGTTGTTCGGTTCGGGAAATGGAGCGAAGCGCAAGGAAAAGTTGTGAATAAGTTTCGAGACTGTAGGGAGGGGGAATAGTGTCAGGATGCACATACCGGAGCTTAGAAGAAATAAACAAGAGAAGTTCACAGATACAATTATTATAGCAAAGAGACAGAGAGACAAATACTGTAAAGGACATGATGAACAAAGTACTCACTGTTACTAGGTTAATATTCTATACAGGAAGCAACCTGGGACAAAAATGCCGATGTGATTCAATTTACAGCGTACAGGGATGAACTTGAGACAGCATTAACAGAAGCTGAAGGCGTCAGCGTTCATGCAATGTGTGCACATATTAACTCTTGCAGTACTCGAATTTCCATTTCCCAGTTTGCGTTGGATGCATAAGTCATATTTTACACCTATACGCTTTCCGGACTTCGGTTGCCATTTCGAAGACGTTGCAAAACTATAAATAGTCAATATTTCTGTTATTTTGTAATAAATGTCAATATTTGCAGTATCTCTTTAGCTTATGACACATACAATCATCGTAAACTCACACACAAGTACAGGAAGCCTTTACGCATGCAAATTGTTACAATCCCTTACACGTACTAATGTGTTCCATTTGATACGCTTAAATATATACAAACACAGCAAAGGTACATGCTGTCAAGAAGGTTGTGAACGTAGAATACATATCTACTGTGACACATAAAGAGATGGATACGCAAACAGACCAGCAAACACATAGCTGTTTCAGTAACGTCTCTGGTAGTAATGTTAACGTGAAGGATACCACCTTCAAATATGAAAGTTATGGAGGGAAGAATAATTGCAACTTGAAACGGATGTTTCCGGAAACATTCACTAAGGAAGAAAACACATAAAACATTCTATTCTTATCACATTTTGTGAATGAACTTGTAATTAGCACAGCAGAGCTACTTGTCGGGTTAAAAGAATTTAAACAAGTTAGTTATTTGGGTGAAATGCCGTCAATCCTCCGAATCTTGACGCCACCAACAGAAGAAAGTCAGGTCTCTGCCATTATTGTGAAGCACTGGATACTTCTGAGGTTTATCAGATTTTTGTAGTGCATGGATTTTAAAACACCTTCATATCTGACGAACGCCAGATATTAAGAAAAGCTAAACAATGAAGGCATTTCCAATAGAAAAGCTGGAGAACTGATCACAAAGCAACACTGGCAAACGCACACACAGTTTTGCACTTTATCTTATAACCTGACAATATCTCCATTTAATTGAATTATCACAGTGTTAAACAAGTGACATACAATGAATTACATAGAAACACGTTCACTGTTGTAACATACGCGTATTTTAGTGCGAAGAACACGGCGTAAAGAGTTCCATTATGAGGACAGCTTCCCTACAATGGCGAGCATACTCATGAAACATTGACGAGTGCACTGGCTGAGGTGTTTTAATTGAGTGAGGGATTTAGTAGAGTTGATGTACATTTTTACTTTGCCGAGACTCTGTTCGATACCCTTTTGTTGGCTAAGGCCAACAGGAATGGATTAAAGACGGGTAATTGGATTTCAGCGATAACTAATTTAAATATTCGGAACAGGCTCGATCGGCTGAATGGCCTATGGCGGAGTTGCAGAATTTTAAACATTTCTGAGTCATTTGAATATGTTAAAGAAGTCATGGCAATATAAATATATTCAGTCCAACGATTCGCTAAACTGACATTAGTTACAGGAATTCTAGCAAATGAGAACCAGAGAATATGCGCCCAAATCAAAAGAAAAAAAACAAGACTGATATCTGGAAGCATACCCTTCATCGAAACTGATAAATAATCACAGCATGTCATATCAGGAAGGGTTCGTTCTAATGTTTATTTTCTCGAGTTTTACTTGCATTGTATTCTTTGGCTCACACTGTCTTGCACAGAGACACACACATCTAGGTTCTTCAGTTATACTTAACTCTAAACTAGTTGTATTCAACGCATTATATTTCATCACCAAAACTGACCATGAGGAGATGCTTTATCTCAAATCAGTGCAAACAGACGATTCTATAAGAATTAACTCTTCATGGTTTATATAAGTTACGGTATAGTTCTTTAATGAAATGACCAGAGATTAATTGAAATGCAAGAGTTTTGAAAAATGCCAGAGCTCGTTTTGAAACGAGTGATTTTTCACTTTCTGAAACTCATTGATGCCTGTTTGAACAGTTGATTTTGAAGGACGTAATCCAAATAATAATTATTTTTTCCTCATTTCCTACGGTCGAAATTAGTGGTTCTTCTCTTTCAAGCGTTCTTCTGAAAAAAAAGAAACAGTAATAAAATCAAACGGCAGGAGGTCTGAGTCCCCTATATAAAGAACTTGCATCTTTTGACAGACATTCATACAAGTCCAATACAACGGCCTTGAGTCAATGTTTAAAATATTAAACTAAAATTTCCCTGCTTCAGAGAAACTCTGAAGATGTTTCAGCTGCAATGAGTTTGGTATATTTGTTTGCAAATGGAAGATAGTACCTGTAGTGTATACTTCCAGTTTCAGAAGGTGTTATATTATTTGAAAAGATTCGAATGCATGGACCAATTGTTCAATTGCAGACTTCTTGTGAAGCTGCAACTTAGTATTAAGCTAATTATTAAATACAAAACAGATTGCTGTGTAAGTTCAACATCCAAACATCAAATTTATAATGAATATGACAGAGAGTAAACAATTGTATATGCATGGTCAGATAAACTATTGCTCTGTTTTGTATAGGATTAAGCGTCTTTTGCGTTAACCGTAGATTATTAAAATATATTAATCAAAGTACTGATTATTAAAAGTTTCTGAACCTATTTTCATATAGCACTAAAATTGCAATGATAAAGAATTAGATATGTTATACTTAAACTAACTTGATTATTCTGTTTTAATAGGTGACTTCTTTTTCTTAAACATCTTTTTAAAATCCAGTCAATATTAATTAACGAACACAATCAGATTTGATGGAATTTGAGTTTTGAATTTACTGCAACAGGACAGGAGATAGCTATCGATAATGAAATCAGAATTTTGCGACTCTGACGAAGGGAGATGAATAAGGTTCCCCATGACATCAGAATTACTTGGTAGAATAGCGGTGTGAAAATACCCCGAATCTTCTCTTCAGATCAACATTATCCAGAGGAATGTCGGGCTTCCTGTAATGAAGTTTATTGAACATCAGAGGGCGTGCTGGAGTAATCACCTGCCGAGCTAAAGATTGGGGTATTAATATGAAACCACACTTTCCTCTGTTGAAGAATTCATTTCAGATTCAAAGTCCAAATCTTAAAATATTAGCATAATTTAAAATTGCACTGCTTAATACATTTCCCTACCACACAATGGTAACTAGCGCCACTCACCTTGAGTGACGGAAATAATTACAATGGACAGCTCTTCGAACATGTATGTTGTTGGACAAAACGTCTTTAGAGCCTTTGAAGTTGACGAAGAAGCTATATAAATGCAAATTCCTTTTTTATATTCTTTACTTCAACTTATGCAAGTTTCTCATTATCGTGTCTGTAAATCAAGGCCTCAGGCTTTAAAGTAACTGCCTAATGTCTAAAAATATTTCTCACAAAAGACTTCTCCGACTTTGCATTACTTGTACGTGCATCGTTGTTGAGGACCAGACTGCCTTATGCTTATTGGTCAGGACATTCGAGCAATCATCAGAGGCCTTGATCTTGTTTGGACTCCTCGGTAGCGGGATCATTAATTTCTGGTAAGGAAAGTACAGTGGGTGAATCCTATTTAATGAACAAACGTTTTTCCTATCAAAGGTAATATTTGATGATTAAAATATAATTAAACCCTCACAAGTTAATTTCCTATCGTCTGACATGTATCAATTTTATATGCCATAGCTCTATCTAGTCTTCATCCAGTCCTAGATTCAAGTTGCTCCCTGCTATCCTTTCACGCAAGCATAATTTCGTTTCTTGTCCTTTCAGTGACAGTTTTTGCACCTAGCAAGGAAATTCCCTCCCTCTGTCTCCACTTTCTCCAGTCTTTTCATCCTCAAAATTCTCCTGAAAACATTTTCATGGCCTCTCTTTGACCTCTGGATTTCTATTTCTCTTTGTGTTGCTTGTAGGCTACTGTCCCAAGTGCCCCTTCAAAAATTTCAAACTGCTATCTGGGATAAAATCAATCTATTCAAATCTAATAATGTATCAATTCTAATTGTTCAAGATAATATCCTATATTTTGGCTAAAGAAGGGAAATTCATTCAATACTTAGGTAGACCTTCATCACAACCCAATATACATATGGATTGCAGGAGGGATTTTAAAAGCACAGACAGTATGACAGCTATTTACATAAATGTATGTTAATAAAAGCTAACAAAGAGGATACTATGTCTTCAATTTAAGGAAACCTTGCTGCAAGGCCAAACACAGACCTGTTACTGTTGGCCACTGTTCTAATGAAATATTTTAAAATTACCTCCTATTATTCTGATTCTAGGTAATTTTCACCATTTTAAAATGTAATGCTTTTGAATCCAAACCCTTTATTTAAATATATAAGAAATCACGTCTTAGTAATCCTGGGATATAATCAAATGCATCAGAATGAGATCATATTAATTACTAACATCATAATGAAACATTGAGATATTGAATCCATGGATTTGTATCATAATGAAGTCTTGCTACCATGAACCTTACCTTGGCGAATTACAGCAATTAGCTGTGTTACATTGAAGTCCAGTCTTAGTGATGTTTTGATTTGGTGACGCTCTGCGTAATGTAAAATCTTTATAGTAAAACAATATTTTAACTGACTGGTTATTATGAAACAATTTTCTATTCACCCCCCTTATACTGAACACATTTCAGAATCAACCCCACTAAAGTAAAATGCTACTATAATCAGCACTTTTCTAATGAATGCCTAGTTGCATGAGTCCTGATGTAGTGTAATGCTGTAATAATCAAAAAATCATAATCAAAACAGAAAATTATGGGAATGCTCAGTAGATCAAACAGCATCTGTTTAAAAACACGGGAACTGCAGGTGTCAAAATCCAGTTTCACATTTCCAACATTTGCATTTTTTCTTTTTGCTTTGTACTACAATTAACGAAATTATTTATGTGCATGTAGGAATAGACTTCATATCAAGGGATATATTTTGTGTGTGTCAATATTTTCAGATAGCCATTTAATATTTGTAAAAGGGTCTGGATAAGTCTGTCAGAGGCAATGGACAGAACACAACATAAAATAAAAAGGTTCTAACAAAACATACTCGGTCTTAACCTGAAAAGTAGCATTTTCCAGTGAGTATTGTCATTGTAAATTGTAGATAGTGCAAATCATAGTCACAGTATGACATAGGTAGATGAACTGAAGTTTTAAGGATAGAGATCATGTGCCGATGAAATATGTCACTTTCTCCTGGATAATGTTAAGTTCTTGAGTCCTATTCAATTGCAATGTCCAGGCATGTTGCTGGAAATTGGAGTCACTTTTAAAAGTGTGTTCTTTTAGTTTTCCATTTTTTGCATTTTATTTGTAGCATGAGACCTCATTTTACAATGTTACAGTATTAACTAGTCGTCTTCAAGTGTAAACAAAAGATTTATACAGCACTACAATATCCTTTTATGAATGCAGTGTTTTGAAAATAAAAAGGTTGTGCTTTTAAAAGAACTGAAAACTCACCGTCAAATGGAGGTGGGAAAGAGGATAGTGGTCATCCTTGCATCTTTAGTAGCTGCCCATGGTCATTCATTGAGAGGATTTGACAGCTGATTAATATACATAGATGGCCAGCCACCAAAATAAGGCACATCAACATGGGATGGGTGGAGAAAGACAGCAAGAGAGAGCATCCAGTAAAATGTGCCAAAACCTACTTGGGAGAAGACCAGGAGTTTCTTTATATCAGTCCAAGGGAAGATCAAAGACTTTTACCAACAAAGACTGCATTACATCAGGGACAGACACTCCACCACTTCAAAATCATTTCTCTGCTCATCCATTCTACTGAACAGCATCAGGATCAGTGAAGTGTTCTCATATGTCATGGTTGTATGCTTTCTTTGTTCAATTAATTGAAATGTCATATCTAAACTACAGCTTCCTAACAAACTCGATAAACTATCAGAAAACTGCTAGAAATTGTTGACTGCCTATATTAGGTAACTATGATCATAAGCCTCTCAAAATTGACAATGGTGTGGGATGTCACAGATTTTGGCACTTTATTTTGAGAAGCTGGGAAGCAACAGGTTTAGATTGTAATTAAACATGTGCAGAGTAATTCTTACATAAATCAATGGCCTTTGCATGTGCTAGACAGAAGTTGATAGAAAATATTGCTGTGAACATGGAGGCAGCTGGAGCAAAGGATGTATAGAAGTACTTGATGGGGGTCACACGTCTATTTTTATAGATTTTTTAGGGAGGTTCAGAAGGCCAAGATTAAAATATTAAAATGTCCAAAATGAACTAGCATGCAGTGCCTTCTAGTTGAATTAGAAGTACAAGGAGTCTAGGGATCAAGTTACAAACCTATGAAGGGAAAGTGATAGCTTGCACAGTAGTTAAGACAGAAGGCAGAAGTATGTAACAAGGCACAATACAAAAAGAAACAGATAGACAAACTATTCAAACAAGACACTGTGCTATGAACAGAGAATGTGAGATTGAAGGCAGAACTATAAGATGTATGGGTGTTCTGAAAGAAGTAATTTGACAAAAATGTGTTGCCTCATAGAAGCAGACAACATCCCTTTTATAGTCAAGATTAGAGTACTCCGGACTAACCCTAATCAAAACAAATTGTGATAGCTGCATTCTGTACAAATAGAATAAGCAATCCTGTTATCTGATGGGATAGCAGGTGTGAGAGTGGTTTCCCTGGTGATTTCATGCATTTTTGGGAGGGTGTAGTTGAAGCAATCTCTCCCCTCTCTTGTAATCACATGAGTCATGGTGAAAACTGAGCAAGAGGATGGTGAGAAGTGAAGTCCCACTGTGATTAAAGAGGAGTTTACAACCGCGCATGGACCCCTATTACTAGCTGATGTTAGGGTCTTGAGGGAGGAACTGGGTAGTAGAATAGATATAAGTTCTAATATTTCTTTCCTCATGCCAAAATGAGAAGTTTTTAGAATTTCACACCCAGAATTAAAGAGTGATGATTTCAAACAGACCCTCTTAGCTGCCTGCTTACAAGTCTTTAAAGAGAATAAAACAAAGAACTACAGATGCTGGAATTCTGGAACAAAAGCCAAAATTACTGGAGGAACTCAGCAGGTCTGGCAGCATCTGTAGAAAGAAAGCAGAGTTAATGTTTTGAGTCGGGCAACTGGATGCAGAGTTCTAATAAAGAGTCACTGGACTTGAAATGCCAATGGTGCTTTCTCCCCACAGATACTGCCAGACCTGCTGAGATTCTCCAGCAACTTCTGTTTTCATTTCAGACTTTATAAGAAAACTGAACTGGAATAATATGGAAAAGGTTGTTTAGTAAACGAGAGGAGGGGTAGCAAATATTAATTTCCATCAAGTATTAGTTAGTATCAAATAGACATCCACTGAAATTTCCAGTGTGTTTGCAGAGATGCTTTATGGCTGCTACCAAAAGACCTGATGAGAGGGGGGAGAGAATCCCGATAAAGTGATACTGTGACTCGCCAAGTTTCAAGAGCCTCTTTCTGAAAGGATTCCAGTCTTCATTTTGTACTGATTGTGTGTGTACAACTGTAAAACAGCAGTCTGGAATGAGTATGTCCATTATACTAACATAGCCTTGGGAAAAGACCATATAACCTTTGCAGTAGCTAGGGAAATGCTAACATGGCAGCTGTTGAAGGACCTTTGCCCAGCCACAAGTCTGGACCACCTAAGAACCCCGTGCAAATAACAGGCATCCGAATTCACTGTTTCAATGCAATCAGCTTGAACACTATCTTTGTGATTACTATAATAAACAGGATGGAGAAGAGTCTGAAAAGGAAAGTGTGATCTGCTTCCGATCTCCTCCTCCTCCTGTACACATGAGTTTTGATTGAGTTGAACAGTATCCAGAGAGAGAGAGTAGAGGCAGTAACAGAGATCAAGAGAATCAGACAGGGGGTTTGGCAGTCCACTGCAGTGGTGACACAAACTCTAGGTTAAATAGACAGAGTCTGTTATGACTCCAACAGTCCTCCCTCAGAGGGATGGTGTCTTCTTTCTGATAGGATGGTTGTGGGACACTAATTGTTCATGCTGTTGAGAGTGGAGGCTTTCAGCAATTAATGCTACCTGATTCCCTTGCATTATCTAGCAACTG
Organism: Rhincodon typus; assembly: GCF_021869965.1. Classification (NCBI taxonomy): domain Eukaryota; kingdom Metazoa; phylum Chordata; class Chondrichthyes; order Orectolobiformes; family Rhincodontidae; genus Rhincodon; species Rhincodon typus. The sequence goes on along the minus strand of NC_063361.1, from coordinate 34,805,140 downwards.
CCAGACTGCACAAAATGCACATAATAAGCCTTGACAGGGTTCAATACGAGGGTCCCTTTCTATCAAATTGAATATAAAATGGGATCAGTAGGAACAAAGAAAGGGTCAGACAGAAATTTGCAAACACCAGACAGTTGCAATTACTATCCTAGAAAAGAGGCCAGATAGCCTTGACCTTTCCTGGCCCTATCTCTTCAATGTAATAATGTGGTGTCAGGAAAAACAATGCCACTGGGGCAAATGTTGGGTTGAGATAGAAGAGGGGGGTAAAATGGCTTAGTGGTATTACCATGAGACTATTAATCCAGAAATTCCACTAATATTCTGGGGACCAAGGTTTGAATCCCACTACTATAGATGGTGGGATTTGAATTTGATTAAAATAACAGATCTGGAATTAAGAATCTACTGATAACCATGAAATCATTGTTGAATGTCAAAAAACTCATCTGTTTCACTAATGTCCTTCAGGGAAAGAAATCTGCCAACCTAATCTGGTCTGGCCTACATGTGACTCCAGACCCACAGCAATGTGGTTGCCTCTCAATTGCCATCTGCAATGGACAAGCCAGCCATTCAGTTCTACCAGTCACCAGGGAGCTTCAACAAAAAAGAAACAGGATAGATCACCAGGCATTGACCTGGAAAAGACAAGGTAGAAACAGCCCTGTCAACCCTGCAGAGTCCTTCTTACTAACATCAGGAGCTAGTGCCAAAATTGGAAGAGCTGTCGCACAGACTAGCCAAGCAACAGCCTGACGTTGTGATACTCACAGATACTCACAGACAATGTCCCAGACACCACTATCACCATTCCTGTATATGTCCAGTCCCACTGGCAGGACAGATCCAGCAGAAGTGGCGACACAGTGGTATACGGATGGGAGGGAGTTGCTGTGGGAGTCCTCAACAGTGACTCCAGACCTCATGAAGTCTCGTGGTTCCAGGTTAACCATGGCAAGGAAACCTCTTGCTAATTATCACATACTGTCCTCTCTCAGCTGATGAATCGGTACTCCTCTATTTTGAACAACATTTAGAGGAACCACTGAGGATGACAAAGCCACAAAGTGTACTTTGGATGGGGGATTTCAATGTCCACCACCAAGGGGGCTTGGCAGCAATACCACTGAACAAGCTGGTCGATGCTTAGGATTTAGCTGCTATACTGGGTCTATGAGAGATAGTGAGGAAACCAACAAGAGGGAAAAACATACTTGACTTCATCCTTACCAATCTAACAAGTGCAGATGCATCTGTCCATGACAGTATTGACAAGAGTGACCACTACACAGTTCTTGTAGAGACGAAGTCACACCTTCACATTGACATTAACCTCCACTATCACCGTGCTAAATGGGACAGACTTCAAACAGATCCAGAAATTTAAGACTGGGTAACCATAAGGCATTGTGGTCCATCAACAACAGCAGAATTGTACTCCAGCACAATATATAACCTCATAGCTTGGCATATCCCCCACTCAACCATTACAATCAAGCCAGGGAATCAACACTGGTTCAATGGAAGTGCAGGAGGGCATAGCCAGGAGTAGCACCAGGCATACTAGAAAATGAGGTGTCAACCTGGTGAAACCAACAAACAGGGCTACATGCATGTCAAACCGCATAAAGCAGCAAGTGATAGAGAAACCTAAGCAGTCCCACAACCAACAGATCAGATCTAAGCTCTGCAGTCCTGCCACATCCAGTCATGAATGGTGGTGGACAGTAAAATAACTGACTGAAGGAGGAGGCTCCACAAATATCAACTTCCTCAAGATGGAAGATCCCAGCACATCAGTGCAAATGATAAGGGTGAAGCTTTCATAGCAATCATCAGCCAGAAGGGCCGAGTGGGCGATCCATCTCGGCCTCCTCCAATGGTCCCAGCATTACAGATACCAGTCTTCAGCCAATTTGATTCACTCCCCGTGAAATCAAGAAACAGTTGGAGACAATGGATACTACAAAGGCTATGGGCCCTGACAACATTCTGGCAATAGTGCTGAAGGCTTGTGCTCTAAAACTTGCTGTTCCCCTAGCCAGTACAGTTCTACTGTACAGTTCTACCAGAACTACTGTTCCAGTACAATTACAACACTGGCATCTACCCAACAATGTGAAAATTGCCCAGATATGTTCTGTACATAAAAATCAGGACAAATCTCACCAAGCCAATTACTGCCCCATCAGCCTGCTCTCGATTACCAATAAAATGATGGAAGGTGTCATCAATAGTGCTGTCAAGTGGTGCCTGCTCAGCAATAACCTGCTCAGTGATGCCCAGGACGTCTCAGCTCCTGACATCATTACAGCCTGGGTTTAAACATTGATGAAAGAGCTGAATTTCAGAGGTGAGGTGAGAGTGACGGCCCTTTACATCAAGGCTGCATTCAACAGTGTGTGGCATCGAGGAGCCCTAGCAAAACTGGGATTAACGGGTATCAGGGGACAAACTCTCTGGTTGGAGTCATACCTGGCACATAGGAAGATGGCCATGGTTTTCGGAGTTCAGTTATCTCAGTTCCAGGACATCTCTGCAGGAGTTCCTCAGGTTAGTGTGCTAGGCCCAACATCTTCAGCTGCTTCTTCAATGACTATATTGTCAGAAGTGGGAATATTTGCCAATGATTGCACAATGTTCACCACAATTTATGACTCCTCAGATACTGAAGCTGTCCATGTTCAAATGCAACAAGATCTGGACAATATCTAGGCCTGGGGTGACAAGTGGCAAATAACATTCGCGCCACACAAATACCAGGCTATGACCATCATCAATAAGAGACAATCTAACAACCACCCCTTGACATTCAATGCTGTTGTCATCACTGGATCCCACAACTATCAACATCCTGGGGTTATCATTGACCAGAAACTCAACCTGATTCACCACATGAACACAATAGTTACAGGAGCAGGTCAGAGGCCAGGAATACTGTGGCAAGTAATTCACCTCCTGACTCCCCAAATCCTGTCCACCCTCTACAAGGCATATGCCAGGAGTGTGATGGAATACTCCGCACTTGCCTGGATGGTGCAGCTCCAACAATACTCAGGAAGCTTGATACCATCCAGGACAAAGCACCCCACTTGTTTGGCTCTACATCGATAAGCATTCACTCCCTCCACTACCAATGCTCAGTAGCAGCTGTGTGTTCTATCTACAAGATGCACTGCAGAAATTCACTAAAAATTCACCTTCCAAACGCATGACAACTTCCATGTAGAAGGACAAGGGCACCAGAGACGTGGGAATACCACCAACTTCAAGTTCCACTCCAAGCCACTCACCATTCTGACTTGGAAATATATCATTGTTCCTTCACTGGCAAAATCCTGTAATTCCCTCCCTAATGGCATTGTGCATCAACTCAAGCAGGTGGACTGTAGCAGTTCAATAGGCAGCTCACCACCACCTTCTCAAGGGCAACTATGGATGGTCAATAAATGCTGGCCACCCAGCGAAGCCCACATCCCATAAATGACTAAAATAAAAAGAGCCCCTCTGGCACAGTTAGAGAAAAGGTCATGAATCTGCACAAGGGTCTATTCCCCAGTGAGATTAAAGGGGATCCCAATGGATATTGAAGTATATTCAACAAAGGGAGCACATTTTACATTCAGGTCAAGTCTTTGCTTAAAAACAATGTTGTTGACAAGCATCAAAGATTTCAAATTGATTTGAGAACCTACTTTTCAATTTTAATTTTTAAAAAATTTGTATTGTATAAAACTTCATCTCAAAACATGTAGATATGCTGCATTTTGAAAGTCACCCAATTTGAACTGAAAATTTGGAATGAGAAATGTGGTTTTTTTTAAGGTGGTCTTAAAAAAAATTAAAACAATTTCTTTCAAGCAATAAAAAAATTAGAAGTCAGTTTGAAATTACCAAAAATTTCAACAGTTTCTTAAAACTAATGCATAAAAGTACAGCATGACATCATCTGGTGACTTGGCCCCTACCCCTTCTCAGACCAACAAAGGGTCAACTTTTTCTACTGACAGCTTTTAAAAAAAAATTTACCATCTGTGTTCCAAATCGCTAGATGTGTGATTTTGGGCAGGACTAAATTTTAGACAATTCTAAATTTACAGATATGTTTGGACATTATTAACCCATTGGGCTTCTTCCAGAACAGAGTAAATTTTGTTTGTGTTTTTAAACAGGTCTTAAGAGCAAAGTGATGCCACAGCAAGTGACCCAGGCATCTTTCTGTGTTTAAAAATGTGAGAACCCTAAATTGACTGGAATCTCTATGTCTCAAATAAAGGAACATCATTTGAAACCATCAAGCTAGGACATAGCTGTTCCTGAAATTAGGATTGGCAAAATATCTTGATAACATTTGCAATTTCAAGCATGCAATGGCAAATTTACATGAAGATTGATGTGACAAACAATTTTAAAATTTAAAATTCTGTATTGAACTAAGAGCTGATGGAAATAAGCCTAAGTGGTTTTAATTTGTTTTTAAAAAATGGAAAAGATTGTTTGGGAAGACATTAATTGACCACTAACAAAACCTGTCAGCCCACCAACACTTCTAAGGCTCTATACACAAAAAAAAGCTTGAGTTACCATATTAGAATTTGAGCCAATTTTATAAGAAGGAAAAATTGGGTATAATTTAGCAAGTTACTTTTAAGAAAAATTATATGCATTTTTTGTAAAAAAGAACAAGCAGCATTTGTTATAGTTTAGAACCATAACATATCGTCTGATCACTATTTTAAAAATGTTATGAAAACCTGTTTCTTTTAAACTGGGTTGTAAGGTGTCCCTGGAGCTCCTGAATCAGATACCATGGTAATTAATGAATGGCATACTCAGAATAAAAGATAGTGACAGGATAGTGATACAGCATTAAATGGGAATAAATTACTTCAGACGTTGTTAAATCAAGTGAAAGGGATGTAGATGAAATTAAGAATTAACAACTTTCTCTTAGTGATGTGTGTGCCCTTGTCCATGAACCCTTTTTTATAAGAACTGAATTGGATGATTTTCCCACTGCCCAAAACATTGGGACCAAGCAGAATGGATACAAATTTTGATTTTTTGAGAAGATCACTTCAAATCATAGAACTCAAAACATTAACCACATTTTGTTTCCACAGATCCTGCTGTGTTTTGCCAACAATTTCCATTTTTGCTTGTTTCATATCTCAGCATACATAGTTTTTTTTTGTTTTATTACAGTTACCTCACCAACTGCTGCGCATCCAGTCTGGCAGTTATGTCCTTCATACTCAGTCAGGTCACTCAGTTCTGATGGTACAAATCACAACTTTATGACAGGCATATTTTTGTTTAATTATTTGTTCATAGGATATGGGTATCACTGGCTAGGCTAGCAATATTGTCCATCCCTAAGTGCCCAGAGTGTTGTTAAGACTCAATAATATTACTCTGGGTATGGAGTCACATGTAAGCCAGACCAGATAAGGATGGTATGTTGCCTTCCTTACAAGGCATTAGTGAACCAACTGAGTTTTTACCACATAAAAACCAAAAGAACTGTAGATGTTGTAAATCAGGAACAAAAACAGAAGTAGCAGAACTTATGAGGAAGGGTCACCAGACCCGAAATCTTAACTCTGAATTTTTTTCTTCACAGATGTGGCCAGACCAGCTGAGCTTTTCCAGCAACTTCTGTTTTTGTTCCCGAGTTTTTACCAATATCAACATTGGCTACATGGTTTACATTAGGTCACGTTTTCATTGCAGATGGATATTGATTTAAAATTTCAATATCTGTTATGGTGGATTTCAAACTCATGTACCTAGAATGTTAACCTTGGATTCTGGTTTACTAATCCTGTGACATTATTAGTAAACCACCTCCTCTCTGAGGACAATTTCATTCTGACTTCATCTCTGGTGAGCCAGGCCTTCTGGTGACATGGGACATACTCAACGATTGAGGGATGTCGAGAACTTTGAATAAAATAGGTGATTATATCCATGTGGCAGCTCTTCCAATTTCACAGGTTTTACTGAGAAGGATTTCACAGAGAGACCTGTGCTGGCTTTATCCTTTCCAAATCCAAATCCAGTGTCTACATTGAATTTAATGATCTGTTTCCTTTTATTATTATTATGTTTTCTGCAGAGGTTTGTCCACCTGAGGGACTTGCTCAAACATTTCATATGGTAATAACAGCTCCCACAGTCCTGTGGTTTTGGAGCCATATATAAACCGGGCTCAATGAAGTTGGTAGATTTCCTTCCAGCAATGATGTTATTGAGTCAATAGGTTTTTGCAACAGTTCATGGTCGGCAGGAAAGATGTTAGTTTTTTTAATTTCCACATTTGTTTACAAGCACAATTTAAACCTCCCAACTAGCAACCCAACTCATATTTAAAATCATATCCCTAAAAACTAATGCAAGCAACAGCCTACTTGTCAGAACCCAACTGCTACCATACTGTGCGCCTATTCCAACAGCATGTTGACACGTAAAAACACATTCTGCAGGGTAAAGAGGGCAAAGTGAACAATACAACAGGCACATGAGATTGAGAGTATGAATCATATGAAAGATGTCCTTAAATACTGTTTGGTTGTGCCAAACTTCCCATGCCAATGAATTCTAAGTAATTTGATGTAACAGTGATTCCTGGCAAGACTAAGTCATACCTTGAGCTGTGAATGACATTCTACTGATTGGAAAGGCAAAAAGGTGAATGTCGGCTGGCTTTTTGTACCATCTATGGGTTCAACAATATCTTCTTCAAATACAAGGACATTGAAATAATGACATGGATGTCTCCAAATGGTAATCAGACTGACTTTATTTTGATCAATTACAAAGGCATATGTTGGACGGGTTACATACTTGGCCTCCTCCAACAGATTTAATGTAATAATGAGGTCAGGGAACATTGAAGAGCACAGAGAAACCATCAAAATAGAGATTGTGGGGAGTGAAGAAAACACCATCCAGCACAGCAGATGAACCAGCAAAGAAAGATACATCACTGACCCAATGTCCACTTCAATTGATGAAATAAACCTGGCAAAATGCAAGACAGATCAAGAAAAGATCATTTTGCAAAGATGACAAAAAGGTGAGAAGTTCAGAAGATGGAATTAAAATGATGAGTAAAAGGCTGCAGAAGAGACAAGCAAAGTAGAATAGAGTTAAAAGGCAGCAATGAACAAGAGACACCAAATGATAATTTGTTCACAATACTGTACAGGATTTCACATGAACTAGCTGATATAAGGAGTAACACCACTGTATCACAAAAAGACAAGGATGGTAGATCACCATTGATGGTTGGATAACAGGAGGCAACATGGGTAGAAAAGTTTCTGGAGATCCCTAGTCCCAGTTCCACATTTAATGAACACTCCTCACCTCAGCAACTGAACATCAACATGGGAGAAATTGTCATGTAAAATTCTAAAGGACCATCAAAAACCTAAAGAAAAAGAAGGTACGTGACATCAGCATGACAGCAGCAGAGCTGTTGAAACATGGCTATAATGCCATCTAAACATAGCTCACAGATCTGCTCAAGAAGATGTGGACTGCAGAGTCTGCCACAAATAACTGGTGACCAAAAGGGAACCTCAGTGATTGCAACAACTGGAGAGGTACAAAATTGCTGTCAACACCTGTCAAAGTCTTCAGCATTGTGCCCTTGACAGACTGAAAACAGAAATGCACAGTACCCTTTGTGAAGAACTAGCTGGTTTCTGGGTTAGCAGTTCATGCTATGAGCAGATCTTTATGCTCAGGAAATAGATCCGAGCCTAGAGCAGAAAGAGTTACTGGTTATCGACTTCATTGATTTCAAGAAGACATTGAATAAAGCTCAACATCGGAAATTCTGCTCCATCCTGGAATGTTCTATAAAAGTGATCAAGGGCAAATACAGAAGCTCCAGCTGCTGTGTATAGATCAGCACAGGCATCACAGAATGCCTTAACTATATTCGAAAAGTATAGCAAGGCTGATGCTCTCAGTATTCATTCTCCTCTTGATAATTAATTCACTAGTAAAACCATGGTGTATTCAGAGTTTGGAATCCCATGCTAACATCACCAGTTGATAGACCTCGAGTTTTGTTTGAAAAATCATTTGCAAATGGGTGTTTCACTGGCAGGACCAGCATTTATTGCCTACCCTTGCTTGCAGTTGAGAATGTAGTGGTGATCTGCCTTCTTGAACCACTGCAGTCCGTCTGTTGTAGATGCAGCTATAATGCCACTAAGTAGGCAGTACCAGGATTTTGACCAAGCAATACTGAGGGAATAGCAAAATATCTCCAAGTGGTGGTTGTGGGTGGTACATTACTTGGAGGGAAACTTGCAGGTGGCAGTGTTCCCATGTATCTGCTGCTCTTGTCCTTCTAGATGATCATAGTCGTAGTTTTGAAGATGCTGTCTTAGGAACCTTGGTGAGTTTCTTCCATACATTTTGTTGATAACATACAGCTGCTACTAAGCATTGTGGGAGAGGGAGTAATGTTTGTGGATCTGGTACCAGTCATGTGACTTGGTTTGTCCCAGATGGCATCAAGGTTCTTGAGTGTTGTTGGAGCTGCACTCATCAATGCAAGTGGGGAATATTCCATCATATTCCTGACTTGTACCTTGTAGATGGTGGTCAGGCTTTGACAAGTCAGGAGACGAATTGATCACTGTAGCTTAGTCACAGTACTTATATGTCTAATCCAGTTCAATTTCTGGTCAATGGTACCCTCAAGAATATTGATTCTGGGGGACTCAGTGATGGTGATGCCATTGAAAGTCAAGGAATTGTAGTAAAGGAAAGCTGACATTTCGGGCCTAGACCCTTCGTCAGAAATGGGGGAGGGGAAGGGGATTCTGAAATAAATAGGGAGAGAGGGGGAGGCGGATAGAAGATGGATAGAGAAGACAACAGGTCACAGAGGTGGGGATGGAGCCAGTAAAGGTGAGTGTAGGTGGGGAGTTAGGGAGGGGATATGTCAGTCCAGGGAGGACGGAGAGGTCAAGGGGGCAGGATGAGGCTAGTAGATAGGAGATGGGGGTGAGGCTTGAGGTGGGAGGAGGGGATAGGTAGGAGGAAGGACAGGTTAGGGAGGCGGGGACAAGCTGGGCTGATTTTGGGATTTAGTAGGGAGAGGGGAGATTTTGTAGCTTGTGAAGTCCACATTGATACCATTGGGCTGCAAGGTTCCCAAGCGGAATATGACGTGCTGTTCCTGCAACCTTCAGTTGGCATCATTGTGGCACTGCAGGAGGCCCAGGATGGACATGTCGTCTGAGGAATGGGAGGGGGAGTTGAAATGGTTCGCGACTGGGAGGTGCAGTTGTTTAGTGCGAACCGAGTGTAGGTGTTCCACAAAGCGGTCCCCAAGCCTCCGTTTGGTTTCCCCGATGTAGAGGAGGCCACAACGGGAACAGTGGATACAGTATACCACATTCGCAGATGTGCAGGTGAACATCTGCTTGATGTGGAAAGTCTCCTTGCACCTGGGTTGGGGGTGAGGGGGGAGGTGTAGAGGCAGATGTAGCCCTTCCTGCGGTTGCAGGGAAAAGTGCCAGGTGTGGTGGGGCAGGAGGGGAGTGTGGAGCGGATAAGGGTCGAGAACGCCCTCAACCGTGTCTCCCGCTTTCCCCGCAACTCATCTCTCACACGCCCTCCCCGCAATAACAACCAAAACAAAATCCCTCTCATCCTCACGTACCACCCCACCAAGTTCCGGATCCAACGCATCATCCTCCGACACTTCCGCCATCTGCAATCCGACCCTACCACCGAAGACATTTTTCCCTCCCCACCCTTATCTGCTTTCCGGAGGGACCACGCTCTCCACGTCATATTCCGCTTGGGAATCTTGCAGCCCAATGGTATCAATGTGGACTTCACAAGCTTCAAAATCTCCCCTCCCACTACTGCATCCCAAAGCCAGCCCAGCTTGTCCCCACCTCCCTAACCTGTCCTTCCTCCTACCTATCCCCTCCTCCCACCTCAAGCCCCACCCCTATCTCCTACCTACTAGCCTCATCCCACCCCCTTGACCTGTCCATCCTCCCTGGACTGATCTATCCCCTCCTTAACTCCCCACCTACACTCACCTTTACTGGCTCCATCCCCGCCTCTTCAACCTGTTTGTTTCCTCTCCACCTATCTTCTCCTCTATCCATCTTCTGTCCGCCTCCCCCTCTCTCCCTATTTATTTCAGAACCCCCTTCCCCTCCCCCATTTCTGAAGAAGGGTCTAAGCCCGAAACATCAGCTTTCCTGATCCTCTGATGCTGCTTGGCCTGCTGTGTTCATCCAGCTCTACACCTTGTTATCTCAGATTCTCCAGCATCTGCAGTTCCTATTATTTCTGAGGGAATTGTAGTGGTTAGATTCTCTCTTTTTGGAGATGGCAGCCCAAGTCTGGATATTGTCCACGTCCTGCAGCAGTTTGGGTGTGGACTGCTGCAGTATCTAAGGAATTGCAAATGGTGCTGAACATCGTACAATCATCAGCAAACATTACCACTTCTGACCTTATCATGGAGGAAAGTTCAGTGATGAACCATTTGATGATGGTTGGGCTGAAGAAAATACCCGAAGGAACACCTACAGAGATGTCCTGGGACTGACACAATTGACCTATAACATTCCAACAGGACTACACAAGTTCGATGCAGGAAGCATGTTTCTGATGCTGGGGAGTCCAGAACCAGGGGTCACAGTTTAAGGATATGGGTAAACCTTTTAGGTCTGAGATGAGGAGAATTTCTTTTCACCCAGAGAGTAGTGAGCCTATGGAATTCACTACAACAGGAAATGGTTGAAGCCAAATCATTGTATGTTTTCAAGAAGGAGGTAAATATAGCACTTGTGGCTAAAGTGATCAAGGGATGTGGGTGCGGTGTGAGGGCAGGGTTAGGGTGTTGAGCTTAATGATCAGCCAAGATCATAGTCAATGGTGGAGCAGGATTGAGAGGTTAAATGGTTTACTTCTGCTCCTATCTTATCCAACAGCCAAAATTGTCTTCCTTTGTGCCACGTATGACTCCAACCAGTGGTGTAATTCCCCTGATTCCCATTGACTCCAGGTGACAATACCGTACTGACCAAAGAATCACATGCTCTCAAAGACAAGAGCATCAGTCGTGAGAATAGCTGCACTAAAGTTGGTCTACACATTAGCCATAAGAAGTCCAACAAATGATGACTTGATGGCCACAGGACTCCCACTCCTGCCCATTACCACTGGCAACAAAACATTCTCCCACTTAAGACACGAAGCGTCCAGCAAGGGCGATGTATGAGTTAACATCCATAAAAGAGTTGGCAAAGAAGAGTCAATCTCCCAGAGGCTCCATATGGTCTGGGCATTCAATGCCATCAACTTGCCACAAAGTTGCAACTGAACATGTCCATTGATGTATCAACTGTGAACTAGGTCAGTGAGACGTAGAAAGGAGCAGCTAAAGTTTCATGCAAGCAGTACGCCTTATACTGGCTTTGCCTATGTGAGATCCTGGGCATCACTTGGAAAATGTATGACAAATGACTGATTAGAACAGGTATTTTGCCCCTTGGACATATGTTGGGCCAGAGTGGCAGTGAAATGGACCCCACTAGAGACACAGATGTTTACAGCATGGAAACAAGCATTTTGGCCCAACTTGTCAGTTTTCACAATTAATCTAGTCCCATTTGCCTGTTTTTGGTCCATATCCCTCCATACATATCCCATCCATATACCTGTCCAAAGGTTTCTTAAATGACAAAATTGTATTCGTCTCCACCATTAGGTCTGGTAGCCCATTCCAGACACTCACCACCCTCTATGTGAAAAAAATTGCCTACCGGACCATTACGTATCTCTCCCCTCTCACCTTAAACCTATGTCCTCTATTTTTAGATTCCCTTACTATGGGGAAAAGCTGTTGACTATCTACCTTACTTATGCCTCTCATGATTTGATAAACCTCTATAAGTTCACCCCACAGTCTCCTACGGTCCAGGGAATAAAGTCCCAGCCTATCCAACCTCTCCTTATAACTCAATCCTTCCAGTCTACTTAGAATCCTAATAAATCTTTTCTGTAATCTTTCTGGTTTAATAATATCCTTTCTATAGTAGGGCAACCAGAACTGCACACAGTACTCCAAATGTGGCCTTAGCAACATCTTGTACAGCTGTAACAAGATGTCCCAACTCTTATACTTAATGCGCTGACTGATGAAACCAAGCATGCTGAAAGTCTTCTTCACCACCCTGTCTACATTTTAATCCACTTTCAAGGAGCTATGAACCAGTACCTCTAGATCTAAATGTTCTATAACTCTCCCCAGAGTCCTGCCATTAACTGTGTAAGTCTGCCCTGGTTTGATCTACCAAACTGCAACACCTTGCATATACCTAAATTAAACTTCGGCCCACCGGCCCAGTTGATCAAGATCTTGCTGTATTTCCAGATAATCTTCTTCACTGTCCACTATATCACCAATCTTGTAGTCATCTGCACACTTACTAACCATACCTCCTGCATTCTCATCCAAATCATTTATATAAACTGATGAATAACAGTGGACCCAACATCAATCCCTGTGGCACACTGTTGGTGACTAGATGGGAAAAGGAGATAAGATTGGCTAAAGAACAGATGAAGTTCCTTTAAGGAGCATCTTCAAGAGCAGGACAACTCCAGGGTTGCAGCAAAAGAGATTGTGACTGATCAGGAATGGTAATTGATGTCCATTGTTCGGAGGAACTAAGTACCAGGTTTTAGTCAAATACAGAGGATTCGACATTACATAGAATTAGGACAGAGTAAAGATTAAGAAATTCTTTCTATTATTGGGTGGGTCATTAAAAAGAGAAGACAAACTTAAGATAACTGATAAAAGATTCTGAGGTAAGATGAGGAGAATACCTGGTAAATTATTATGATCTGGAAGGTTTTGCCAGAACAGGTGTGGGAAGCAGATTCAATAGTGACTTTCAGAAATAAATTGATAAATAATTGAAGAGACTAGAAAAGAATAATCTAATTCTAACACACCTTTCACGATCTTAGGGTGTCTCAAGTAGCTTCACAGTTAATTAAATATTTCAAAGAGTAGTCACTGTTGCAATGTTGTATGTAAATTTATATTTTCAGAACACCATGTAGATCCTGTTCTTCTTTAAGTTATTACCTGGGATCTTCCACCTTCACTTAAGAGGGCAGGGAGCACCTTGGATTTTCTGATATACCTCACCAACCCCCTCCTCCTCCACCACCCTGCAACTCACACCCCCAACCTAACCACAGTTCAGTGCTCCCTTATGACATTGTTGGTTTGGTAAAAGATGCAATGTTTCTTTTTGAGGTTCATCCCATAGCAGGAATCTATGCTCTTGGGCAGTTCCTCAGGACACACAATTAGATTAACATCAATTGCACAAGAGAACCATCACCTTGATGAAAAATGCTCAATGGTCCAGCTGATACTTTCTAGTTTTCCAGCACAAGAGTGGGCCACAACCCACTGTGACAGACTGAGATATTCTAAGCTTCAGAACTAAACGCTAAGGAAATATAGAAGCATGGGACAGTCTATGTAGAGAGGCAATTAGGAAAGGCCACCAAGTAAGGTTTTTCAGCAACAGTACACTGAGGCAGGAAACTGAGTCGAGCTCCTTGGGTCAGATGCTTGACATGGGATGTATATTGTAAATATCAAGAATATTAAAGTTGGTTTTAAGGACTTCGGAGCAGAACATGCTGTATGGAGGTGGGTTGAGTTCTGTTGCAATTTCTGCCATGTTAAATTTGAGATACATTGGAATATGCTTTTACCAATTTTACTAAAAATGTATACTTTGGAGAGAAAATCTCTCTTTTCACTATCCTTCAGACATTGCAGCACACTCTCCCTATTACATACAAGTGTTAGCTTCTGGAATCTGATTTGAACCTGTGGCCACCTGATCCAGACGTGAAACATTCTGGTCATGGAGAAAGGAGACTGGGATGTGAATTATTGAATAGGTCTTTCAGAGACCAACCAGAAGCGCAAAATGACTTTATTCTGTGTTGTAAGGTTTGGTTGATACAGTGTGCATATTACCCGAGTACTTATTGGCAGTTTCACTTGGCTAAGGTCTCCACGCCTGTGAAGAAGAAGATTTGGATGCATAACTTTTATGGGCATTCCATTGCGGTGCTCAGGAGGTGTTGCCCTACAAAGGAGACTGAGACTCATTATATGACCTCAAGTGAACCTGACAGTCCTCAGTGAATTAAATGATGTCGACCAAATATCCCTTTTGTGTTTTCGTCAGAACTTATCGCCAATCGCATTTGCTGTACAAAGATAATCGCAGAATCACAGAATTATTATGGTGCCTGCACCCGTTGGTTAAATGAGTAACATTACCGAACGCCAATCTCCTGCTTTTTCTCCACGCAATATTCTTATCCAAATAATCTTCCAATGCCCTCTTGAACACATCGATAGAACTTGCCTCGATCACTTTTCCAGACACTGCATTCCATTCCCTAACTATTCGCTGTGTGAAAAGGTTTTCCTCATATCACCCTTGTTTCCTTTGCAGAGCGATTTAAACGATGTAAAAACATTTGAGAAAACAATAACAACTCCACTTCGTAATTCAGGGGTGATGAAGCACTCTGAGAGATCAGGAAGGCGCCGATATTGATTTCAGTTCTATTTAAACGCAACATTCTCAAAGCGGTGAAGGAGCCGTAGTTCAAGTTTCATGATTTTCGGAATCGAAGTACTGAATTAAATGCTGTATTCGGCGTAACTTTTTTCTTCTATTGTTGCAAATGTGGTGACCATTTCACTTTGAGATGGTGAATTTCTGAATTACAAGCCATCGATGGAACTCTGCATGCACCATCTGCAAACTCAGGATGATAGCTATTTGTGGCTAACCCCACATCCACCCAAACTTAAAGACACATTGAAGGCAGTTGTAACATTGAGTCAACACAGTGTGGAGCTGGAGGAACACAGGCGGTCAGGCAGCATCAGAGGAACAGGAAAGTCGATGTTTCGGGTCGGGACCCTTCTTCAGATCTGGCGTGGGGGAAGGCAGCTGGGAAATAAATAGAGGGAGGAGGGGCGGGGCGAAGGTAGGTGGGATGGTGATAAATGGGTGCAGGTAGAAGGTGGTGGGGGTTAGTCAATGGGAATGGTTGGGCGGATAGGTGGGAGAGAGGTTGTGTCAGGTCAAGGAAGCTAGACGGAGGATGGTGGGGCTGGGGAAAGATACGTCGGGTAGTGATAGGTGGATGAAGATGGGGATAGTGGGGTTTGTTCGCTGGGAAGGATGGGGCGGATAGGTGGGAATTAAGATCGACAGATTGCGTCAGGTCAAGGAGGTGAGAGGGAGGAGAGGTAGGACTGGGGGAGGGAAGGTGGGATGGTAATAAGTGGATGCATGTGAGGGGTAGTAGGGGTCGGTCGGGGGGGAAGGGAGGGGCGGATAAGTGGGAATTAAGATCGACAGGTTGCGTCCAGTCAAGGAGGTGAGAGGGAGGAGAGGTAGGGCTGGGGGGGGGGAGGGGGGGAGGGTAATAGGTGGATGCTGGGGGGGGGTAGTAGGGGTCGGTCAGTGGGAATGGAGGGGCGGATAGGTGGGGAAGAAGATGGACAGGTTGTGTAAGGCAAGGAGGCGGGGATAAGAAGGAGGTTTGGACGTGGAATGACGCGGGGGTGGGGAGGTTTGAAAACTGGTGAATTCTATGTTCAGGCCCTGCGGCCGTAGGCTCCCGAGGCGGAATATGAGGTTTTGCTACTACAGGATGCTTATGGCATCATTGTGGCACTGGAGGAGGCCCAGGATGGACATGCCCTCGAGGAAGTGGAAGGGGGAGTTAAAATGATTAGCGACCAGAAGATGTTGTCATTATCGCTGACAGAACGATCCCCCAGTCTGCGCTTGGTCTCACCGATGTAGAAAAGGCCACACCGGGAGCAACAGATACGGTAGACCAGGTTGGAGGATGTACAGGTGAACCCCTGTCGGATATGGAAAGTTTGTTTTGGGCCTTGGATGGAGGTGAGGGGTAGGGGGTGTAGGGGGAGGTGTAGCACTTCCTCAGGTTGCAAGGAAAGGTGCTGGGAGTGGTGGCGTTAGTGGGGAGTGGAGAGTGGGCAGTGGACCAGGGAGTCGCAGAGTGGGCAAGGGTGTGGTGGAGTGAGCAGTCCCTACAAAAGGCAGATAGGGGTGGGGAGAGAAATATCTCCTTGGTGGTGAATTGTATGTAGTGGAAGTGGCGGAGGATGATACACTGGATGCGGAGGTTGATGGGGTGATATGTAAGGACCAGGGGGACTCTGTCTTTATTTTTGTAGAGGGAAGGTGGTTTGAGGGCAGAAGTGTGAGAAATGTAAGAGATGCAGATGAGACCATTTTTGATCACATGAGGGGGAAAGTTGGTCAGGTCAAGGAGGTGAGTGGGAGGAAGGGTGGGGATGGGTGAGGTCAAGGAGGTGAGAGGGAGTAGCTGAGGGGCTGGGTGAGGTCAAGGGGGTGAGAGGGAGGAGGGGTGGGGCTGGGTGAGGTCAAGAAGGTGAGAGGGAGGAGGGATAGGGCTGGTCAGATCAAAGAGGTGAGAGGGATTAAAATCATGTCGATATGGTTACGCATTCCCTCAGGTTCCTTGGTCATTGCGTTCTTGGGTCTTACGTATGTTACTCAAACTGAAAAAAAGCAAGTCTTTTGGAAATTTCCCTGTGAATCCATCTCGGAATTCTTCTCCCCTTACTTTAGTTTCCAGCGTCCCAAACGTCTCACCATTCTCAGCCAGAAATTCCTATAGGGGACACTAAAAGGATAGTTCCCAGCCCGTCCTTTGTCGGTTGTTTTCAAGCATTCATTATTTAAACAGGTGAAGTTGCTGACATTTGATTTGAAACATTTAGCAAATTGCTGCATTTCACCAGGAGCCACCTTCCCTTTAATTATTTATTTTTTTTTTCCTATTCGTTTGTGGGATTTGGGCGTCGCTGGCAAGATCAGCATTTGTTTCCATCCCTAGTTGCCCTTGAACTGCCAAAGGGACGTTAAAGGCCAACCACATTGCTGTGCTCTGAGCCACACATAGATCAGTGGAGGTAAGGATGACAGATTTCTTTCCTCGAAAGAACATTAGTGAGCCAGATGGGTTTTTGCGATAATATAGATACTTTTTAATCATATTGTCCAGACATGTATCTGGAGCAAGTGGGACTTAAACCTGAATCTTCTGATCCAGAAATAAGGACGCTGCCACTGCGCCCCAAGAACCTTTTACGGCCACGTACAATTGTATCGTGGGGGCTAATAAGCTAATTCATTATTCCAGATTTTTGTTGAATTAAAATTTCACACTCTGCCAGGTAGGACACGATCTCAGATCTCCAAGTCAACAGCCTTCAGCGCCGAATGATTAGACTGGGGACATTGTTATTATGCCACTACCAACCCTCGTGGCGCCTCAATCATGACAGATTTTGTGGTCGGGTTAGGAAGAAATATGATCATTCTAAAGTAAATACTAACACAGTTCGACATTTCTATTAATATTTATTCAGTTCCCTATGTTTTAACCAGAAAGTCAAAACTAAGATACCTAGTATACCTATTTACGGAAATGTTACTACACAGCGAAGAAATAAGTGACACCAGCTCCAAAACAACAACAGAGATAACATGAATACAAGTTACGAATTACTTCTAGGGACAAAACTTAACGGTTCATAAAGTACAAGGTAAATATTTTCATGCAAACTAGAGACTGCAGTATATTCCGTCCTGTGTCTTTCTCTATTTCCACATTGCTATATTTAATTGAATCATACAAGTTACGCTCTAATTCTCTGTTTCCATTGCTGTTATATTCTCTTTCCGTTTTCTTTTATTCAGGGGATGAGGACGTCGCTGAAAAGGCAGCATTTATTGTCCATCCCAGAGGGCAGTTAAGAATCGACCACATTCCTGTGGCTCTGGAGTCACGTATAGGCTGGACAAGATAAAAATGGCATCTTCCTTTCCTAAAGGGCATTATAGATCTTAAATGACTTTAGATCTTAAATTTTAAATGACATTAGAAACATTACAGATCGTCATTTGCATTCTCTCGATTGCCATCTCATCTTCCACGGCCAGTACTGCACAACTTGTATTTATATTTGTTTCTTATTTCATAAAAGCATTCAAATATTTCATCCCATGTGATAATGTTTAGCCCAATCAAAACACACGACGTACGCGAACCGCCCTCTTGGTTTGATTATGGAACTTGGTTAAAACCCTGGAATTGTCGCCCTGCTTGTGCACGTACGGTAGGATTAAAATGCATACAAATAATATCACAGATCCAATCACATCCTAAACTTGGCGAGGCTTTCTAATTTATGCAGAAATCTTACACAAAACTTTAAGTGATGCAAGCAGGCTTATCAAACCATCCGCATCTAGATACTCGTGAAGCTGGCAAATTGTACGCTTACGTCTGATTCTTCTGAAACAGGTCGTTAGCCTGAAACCAGAAGTTATACCTTGAGGGGCACCACTCCGCATCAAACATCGCTGACCTGGTGTCTTACATAGGCGTATTGGGACGATTTGTAGGCTGATGATGGAAATTGGCCTGTTTGCCCACGTTTTGAGCATCAAGTCCTGAGCGGGACTCCAACCTAAATTTCGGACTCAGATGTAGGAGCGCTAATCACTGAACCACTATTAAGACTATTAAGTCCTAATATAAAACATCGCATTTGTTCAATTGGGTTCAATAATTATTAAACTACAGCTGTATTTATGACTTCCATTAATGGAAATAATGAAATTCTGCAAGTTTTCTGTTGCGAGTGATAAATCATCATGACTATAATGTTCGGTCATTACTGATCTTAAACTGAGATCTCATGCAAATATATCCTTGCCAAGGGAGTGAAAAGTCCCAAAGTTGTGGATTGATGAGATCTTCGTGGATGGCGCGTTAAATACCTTATAACATCAAACCCAATGGCACACGCTATGCATGTGCAATTAATCTAACCTGGTTTATTAGGATCATCTTGAAATATTAAGATTTCTTTTAAATGCATGGAAACCCATAAATAACATCATTTAAATGCATTTTAAATGGAAACATTAATTATTTATATGCGGTTGATATATTTTCGCAATCATTATTTTTGAATCAATACCTCCTGTCATCTGGTTCCAGCAATATGCCCTTGATCTGCACATACCTGTGGATGTTGACATGCTATTTTTCAAATTGTAAACTACAGTTATGCAAAGTCCAAATTGGAAATCTGAAACAAATACAGACAATGTTAGAAATTCACAGCGGGGTGTTTTGATTACAGTAAAAGGGTTAACTGTTTCTCACTAGATTCTGTGCTCTTGCTTTGCATTTCCAGCCATCTCTTTTTATTAGTGTTACAGAGTTCGAATTTTTATTATAACAAACGATTGGATGAACGAGATTAAAAATAAGTATTCAAAGAGTTTGAGTTAAACCTACCGTCATTTGTGGAAAATGGAAAGTAATAGATTTTGTTTTCACACAGCGCAGTGGTCTTTTAAAATCTGATGAATTATCGTTTAAACGAAAGCCCCAGAATTAAGAACCACGTGACAGTGCTCGACAACACAACTGTTTAACTGATGTAGAATGATACATCAAGGAGAAATAGCTGTGCACTTTCTATTAATGTAGTGGAGAATTTGTTTAAAAGGTTGGTCAACTCTCCCACTTTAACAATGGAGAGGCTGATTCGCGACGTAGTGTAACTTACTATCCTTCAGCAGAATTACTGGAGGCATTCTCAAAAGAGACATTATACTTAGTATCTTCAACTCTTCATCAACTGATCTAATTCCTCAACAGTTTTTTCAAGATTTTATTCAGTTACAGTTTGCACGTAAATTGTAACTTTTTTAAAAAAAATTCAGTTTGTAGTAATGATTTTAAATGGAGTTAACATTTCGCTAACAGTGACAGTCAGGGAAAATTAAGATGAATTATTCACCATGATGCTGCATATAACAACCAGAGCAAATATTCCTCTGAAGAAAATAAGGCAATTCAACCAAAGTGCTGCTTCACCTTGTTTGGGAGGGGGCGAGGCTTTCTTAGTGCAACATTTCCTCTTAATGGAAAGTAGAGAAATATTTTACTAACTTCTGGTTGATTCGCAAAGTAAATTTACCTCGTACATTCTCTGCCATTCACTCACTTTCACCAGGAAGAAACAAATCGTTTCGTATTGATTTAAAATCAAGAGAAAATATTCCCACCAAGCATTGGAAATTAGAGAGATTTAAAATAATTGGGCAAAATTTCAGATGGAGTTGCATAGTTCAGTTTAGATGCAGGCCTGTTGAAAACTTAAATGCATTTCCTGAAAAGTTGGCAGCAGTGAATTCAATTAAACTTGTCAAAAGGGATTTGGATCAACTTTGAATGAAAGTGATTTGAAGGGGTGTATGAAAAAAGCAGTGGAGCAATATTGTTCTATCCTAGATGTGTTCTGACTAGTGGTGCTTTGTGCAATTTTAACAAAACTATTTTTATACTCTATTTTTGTATTCTATTCCTTTTGATGTAAAGGCCAACAGTCCATTTGCCTGCCTATTAGCTGCTGTGCTTGAATGCTTGCTTTTTGTGCTTCATAGATGAGAACTCGCGAATCTGTAGTTTTCTGCAGTCTCTTTCCATTTAAATAATATTGAATTCTTCTATTCTTCCTGCCAAAGTGTATAATCTGAGATTTTCCCATATTATGTCCCTTCTGCCAAGGTTTGGCCACTCACATAACCTGTCTATATTCATCTGTAGACACTTTGTGTCATTTACACCACTTGCCTTCACACCAATGTTTGCATCATCTGCAAACTTTAAGAGAGTACAATCACTTTCCTCATGCAAATCATTAAGATATATTGTAAATAATTGCAGGCCCAGCACTGATCCCTGTGGTACTCTACTAGTTGCTGCATGAAAATATCCCCTTTATCCCAACTCTGTTTTCTTTACGACCCTCAACATCTTGGGCTATTATCTTATTAAGTAGCCTCATGTGTTGTACTTTATTGAATGCCTTTTGGAAATCTAAATATATTACAGTTACAGTTTTAGCTTTATCTTTTGCCAACTATATAATTGATTCATTGTCCTCTTTCTGCATTTTAAAATTACATCATTTAATTGGACTTTACTTGCACTTTCTGTGAAATCATAAACAGTTACCTCAGAACTGCATTCTTTGAAAAGACCACTAATTAAGATAAAGAACAGTTCCAGGATAAAGCTTCCTATGGACATAGAAATATGTTTTATGTATTCCTGTGACTTAATAGAATTTTGAATTTCTGATTCACAGATGATAGGATTATTCTACTCCATCATTACCCTATGCTCTTTATAACATTCAAAATTAGGACCTTGTATTTCAAAAGCAGACATTGCAGAAGGCATAGCTAATAATATAATGAAGCTACCATTTGATATTAAGATTGTTTAGAAACACAATTACCTGCCCATGATCTGCAGTACAACTTGAAATGAGTTCTCTATCTCCCTGCATTTTTTGGATACAGAAAGATTGTTAGGTGGATAAAAAGGTAAATTTGAAGAAGCAATAACAACAATTTGCATTTGTTAGTTATCTTCAACTTGGTAGAATATCAGAAGATGCTTCTTCATAAAAGAGATATCAAACTCATTTAAGTGTATTTTTCTAAACTCAACCTATGCTGCTCCTGAACAAGTCAAATCTCTGACTGAAGTCTGGCTTTATCATATTATGCATGATCAGAAGCAGGTCAAAAAGCTATCAGGTCTGCTATCCCAACACAACTACTTTACAGTATTCAAGTACAAGGGATAAATCCCTTCTCTATCACATCTATAAGTTTTCTTTATCTGTATCTTTCAAATTATGGTCTTGAGAATTTGATAGCCTATTTCAATTAATCACATAACTGAGCTTAGACTTTCTCAGCTTCAAATAACTCCTTCAGGGTTCTATCCCATCATTTCCAGTCTGGAGCTTTCACTGACGTAACCTATTGCCTGACTTTCCTGAACAAATTTCTTTCTCTATGAGAAATGATATTCTCATATTAAAGTTCAGCAAGGCCTTTAATGAACAGAAACAAAAAGCTTTCCAAGCTATGGAATATTCCCAAAACATAA
>NC_063361.1:34765087-34782473 GCF_021869965.1 Rhincodon typus | reverse complement strand
TTTCTGAAGAAGGGTCTAGACCCGAAACGTCAGCTTTTCTGCTCTTCTGATGCTGCTTGGCCTGCTGTGTTCATCCAGCTCTACACCTTGTTATCTCTTAACCTCTATGACAAGCTTTGTCGTTACACATCCTTGTTCACCATTCTCCAAATCATCACCAGGTGTTCCCCCAATGCTCTGTTGGTTACCCAGTCTCGAGCATTTCATCGTGCCTTTTACTTTTATCCTTTATGCAAGATTACATCAACCAATCAAAGAGGCATTCATCTCTGTCATGTTCCATCCATAAAACCATTAGGCAAATTCAGGGGATTATTTGGATAGCCAATGGTCTCAATGGAAAACATGACACAAGCATAGCAAAGTTTTGAAACATATGACCAGTGATGCTTAAGCATTGAAATTACACCATGTGATGCTGATATGAAGAAAAACCCTTACAATTTTCATAGAAATTCCATAAACTACAATCCTTTTTCTGAAAATAGCATTAACATGTATTTATTATAAATGGCATAGTTACCTAATTATCACTAGTAATTTCAATGCTAACTTCCCTGCTTCTTGCAAAAATAAAGGGTGTGCAGGCGAAGTATTAAAGAACTGAAGAGGGACAACATGACTGAAGCAAGGAAAGGTTTCATTTTGTTGGGTGAAATTAGAAAAATGCAGGAATTGCAATGTTTGCTTCTAAAAAAATGGTCAATTTGAATTTAACCACCAATACCATGCTTTATTGCCAGTCTGAAAGGACTGGCTGTTGAAGGAGGGTTCAATTTGTGCATTTAAAACAGTAAAGCACTTTTATTGTGCTGTCGTCAGGCATTCAGTAACATTTAATGGCAGGCATATGACCTTTTTAATACAGTAGCTATGACAAGCGCAAAATAGCATAATTGGAGATTTTGTCCTCACAAGCCTGAGTTGCCACTAGCTAGAACATTGAGTTTTATCACACTTGGGACAAAATATTTCAGATGTAATCTGAATTTAATGTATTATAAAAACTGAATTGGCACATTAAAAAAGTGAAGATTCGAGTGTTTTTTTCTGTTGCGTATTGGCACCAAAGTACTAAATGAACTTAGTGTCAACACTGCAGCAGATTACAATGGTTAACATGTCTACAGCAATAAAAACAAGTCCTGGATCAGCTCTCAGCAGCACAGGAAATGGCCAACATTATTTATATTCTAAATAAAAAGAGAAGCCTATAAATAATTTTATAGCTGCAAATACTTTATACTTTAATTATTTTAAAATGGTTTGTGTGAAACACTTAATAAATTGTTTATCAGCTTTCCTTAATTTTCTTCTATAATTTGTGTTTTTTGATGCATTTCATCTCTATAAGTTTAATGTTGGTGTGAAACCTAAAGTGTTTTGCCCTAATTTGATGTAAATCAGATGTGAGTATCTGATTGAATGAGATGTAAAGCATTGCAAAGATTTCCCGTTCAAGTTGTCTTGCTTGATTTTTCAGCATCAAGATGGGCATTGGCTCTTGATTCCGGTTTCATGCTGATAATGCAGTATAGAGAAATGCATCTTAACTTTAAAAAGGTATTTCAGAATTTGTGAATAATTTTTAAACACAACAATGTGCTCACCTATATGTCTAAGATATATTTTAGCACCCCATGTTGCAGTTTAAAAATCTGAAAACAAATCAGTGATCTATGGCAAGACAAAGATCAGCATTTTTTGGATTAGTTAAGGTGAAAGATTATAGATATATTTAAGGGGATAGATAAATGAGTTGGAAAGGAATAGAAGAGTTAGATGAACTGGTGTAGAACAGTTAGAGTTTTACAAATCAGAAACAAGCCTTTGTGATGCACGGCGCCAAATCCTATTTACTATTCCTACCATTCCTGTGCTCCCTGACTTAATTGGCATCAATCCAGCAGCACTTTTATTTTACAATTCTCATCCTTATTTTCAGTTCCCTTCAGGGCCTTGCCTCTCCTTAAGTGTGTAACTTCTTTCAGCCCTACAATGCCTGTGATCTCTCACTTGACCAATTCTATTCCCTTAAGTATTCATGATTTTAATCAATCTATCACTGGTGGTAATGCTGTCAGCTGCCTAGGTTCTAAGTTCTGGAATTTCCTCCTTAAATCTCCCAACCTCCTTTAATTCCTCCTTAAAAACGTAATTACCTGACAAAACTTTGATCATCTGTGCTGCTAACTCCTTGTATGGCTTTGTAAGAAATGTAGTTTGATAACATTCCTGTTAAGCACCATAGGTACTTTACTGTTTTACAACACTAAAGCACTACTACTGTTAAGTTATTTTTGCAAATGTAGAAACTTGTGGCAGACATGAAAATGCATGGACAGAGGAGGTACCTGGAGAGAATTCAATATACAACCTTGCATGCATAGTGTGACAAATGAGCCTAAATAGTTCTTGCTTACATTCATCAGCTTACTTAAACCAGAAATAGCTCTCCCATTGCACGCACACAGCAATTCCCCCAACTCAAACAGTAGAATTTTTAATAAGAATTTGAACTGAGATAGTTATAGGTAAATTCATTGACCTCATGGTCTCATTATGGACCAAGACTCAAAAAGAACACAGAACAAAGATACTACAGGGTTGTAGTACTGTTACCACGCTCGCAGCAGTGTGGATCCCTGCTGAAATCAATTTATTTACCCCTAAAATAGCCACCTATTTATGTACACATACGCATTTTTCACAGTAAAACAATGTACTTTTTAAATATTTAGTATTTCATATCCTTGTATTCTTTTATTCAATGTTTACATAACTGCTTAAAAATTCTATACCATTCTCCACATCAATCCATATAGTAGCAATTTCACATTCTAATAACTCAGAGAAAAGAAGTTTATTCTGAATTCCTCATTGAATTGATCAATGAGTACCTTATGTTTATGACCTTCAGGTTTGGTTTCCCATTATCTTCTCTATCCTGTCAAATTCTTTCATGACTTTAAGTCCATTATTTGGTCACCCTTCAGCTTTCCCTTTCCTTGTAAAGTCTTTTCACATGATGGAATCAGAAACTGATGCACTTCTGCTTGGTGACAGTTTTCAAGAATGTCATTGTCTTTTGAGATACTGCACAGAATTACAGCAGCAAAAATACTGTTTGCAGTTGCTGTAGTTAGATTGTGACCAGGAATTGTACTATGCAATATTAGAATCAAACATATGGTGATTTATAGAAGGTCCTCTGTTCTCTATTTTAATATAAGGGTGAAAGTAAATCAGGTTGCAATCCAAATGACTGCTTTATTATTAACATTGCACTGCACAATTTCAGCAGTGATTTTCCTTGAACTTCAGATGCAAAATTCGAACAGATGTTTATGAAAACTCACTTACAAACCCAATTAGAATCTTACTTCATGTAGCCAGGAAATAAAAAAAAACCTCACTCAGATTCATCATGTGAATAAATTAACCAGTGGTGAAAACATTGGAATGATGTCCCAATTAAACAACAGTAAAATACTAATTAATCATGAAACCCAAAAATGTAAGTTGTTATTCTTTACTATGGGAGAATTTTACAATTCTTTGAAGTATTTCTTTAATTTTCCCCATATTAAAATGCTGAACTTATTTCATTTACTGTGCATCAGAGTAAAGAATCAAGCCTTCTTCTGTATTACAAGTACTTTTAATTTTCATTCATAATTACAAAAAACCCCAAAATGTAGCAAGAAGAGCTGGACAAGGTACGGCAGAGGCAGCTTGCAGAGTATACAGAGCTCTGGATAGGTTATAGAAGAGGTTTACTCATTGCATAGTGAAACACACATCAGAGACAATTTGGCCAACTTCTGCTCCCATTTCTTATGTTCTGATGATAGAATTAACTGATATGGAGAAACTGGGACTGTTGTCAGTATACAGTAGGATGAACCTAAGAGAGTATTAAAAATTGTGAGAAGTCTTGACAAAGCAATTAGTGTGAAATTATTTCCTCAGGTAAGTCTGTTGGTAACCAGATTAGGTCACTGATTTGGAATAATTGGCAAAAAAAAGTAGAGGGGAAACAAAGAGAGCTTTTGTCATCAATAAGATTAAAATCTGGAACACCCTCCTTGAAAAGAGAGAGAAAGGAACAAAGGGGAGAGAATGAAAAAGAAAATGGGAGAAAGAAAGAAAGAGAGAAAACAAGAGAGAAAAAGAGAAAGAAAGAGAGAGAAAGAGGGGAAGATAAAGATAGAAAGATAGAGAGAAAGAAAGAAAGAAAGAAAAGCTTAAATGGGAACTTACAAATGGTAAATCAATGTGCAATGGAATAGGACTAATTGGCAGGGCTATGAAGGAAACAATGGAGAGAGGCATGCATTAGCCCGCTCTTTCCAAGGGCTAGGACAGATAAAATAAGCCAAATAGTCTCTTTCTGTCCTGTAAGATATGACTTAATGACTCTAAGCATTTAATGTGCTCTTAAAATGTTATACATTGAAATGAACAGATGTTTCAATATCAATTTTTGTCAGCAAGAGTTAACACTGCCATTCATCTCAATCAAATTGTAAATACATGAATGTGTATATAAAATTACATAGATACATGAGTAAATAGGTGCACATTATCCCTGTTACATTAACTGACTCGTGCACCTGCAAAACAGATTCAGCAAGATGATTCTTGAGTAAAAATGCAACACCCTGCCCATGTTTCATGTCAAGAGTTGAGCTCAGCAGTTGAAATCAACCAAACAACTAGCTGCAAGAGAAAATGGTTTCTGTTTCATGCATAGAATTCCTTTGCAATATAAATTTACCAAGACACTGCACAGGAAATCATCAACAAGATTTGCTATCAAGACTTAGCATAGGTAATCAAAAACTTGGTGATTTTTATGAAGGGTTTCACTAAAGTAAACAGAAGTTTTTTTTCACTTGTGGGAGAGTCTTAGAAACTGGAGATCTAAGCTATAAAACTGTCATTCACGGGTTGAATAATGAGTTTTGGAGAAAACATGGAACATGCTATCACAAGGAGTAGTCTGAGATTAAAAGTGGATGCATTCAAACAGTATCTAGATAATGAAAAATAAATCAAAGGATCTAGTGATAGAGGTGAGATGAAATAAATGGATGGAATTTCATGTGGTGCATAAATACCAGTGTGGACCTGTTGGGCTGAATGCCTTGTTTTTGTGTGGCAAATGCTTGGAAATTTGATGTAATGAACCTCAGCCTGTATGATTCCTTAACATTCAACCTGACTACAGTGGATTTGGAAGACAATGACTACAGTGAGATGACTTGTTTAATCAGCATTCAGCAAGGTGAACAGAAGGATTATGAATGTTTTAAATAATGCATTATTATATAATAAAGTTGCAACATTCAACAATTCGTTTCCAGAATACTATTGCACTCAGAGGCAGCTTGTTGTCACTTGAGAGTTCAGTGAGGGGAATTACCACAGCATCTAAGTGTTTCCATGCAATGTTGCTGCTGAAACTAGGACAGCTGTCGGCAATAGTGCCAAAGGTAAATTCAGCAAAAGTCTTAAGATATGGTATGTAAAGTGTAGATAAGACAGTTATGCTCTATGGCTAAAGTCATGGAAAGATGACAGGTCATGGCACGATGCAGGTGGAGAGATTTAATAAATAGATATTGTATGATGCAGTAAAACTGCCGAATGGATCTAACTTCAGCTCTAATGTTGATCTGGTTTTTGTGCACCTCCTGTGCAGCCGCCACTGATTTATGCCTTGCTCTATGTAAACACTCTATTATCTGTATGTCCTCAAATGATCTGCCTGTACTGCTTGCAAAACAAAACTTTTGACTATACTTAGGTATGTGTGACAACAATAAATCAAATCAAGTCAAGAAACTGAGATAAATGCAGACCATAATTATAT
The DNA here is from genome assembly GCF_021869965.1 of Rhincodon typus. Lineage (NCBI taxonomy): Eukaryota > Metazoa > Chordata > Chondrichthyes > Orectolobiformes > Rhincodontidae > Rhincodon > Rhincodon typus. The sequence goes on along the minus strand of NC_063361.1, from coordinate 34,776,595 downwards.
TAAAATACAGAAGTGAGATTAATGTAGATAGATTGGTGCGGGTCAAAGTCTATGCTTTATGACTATGATGCTACAACAGGGTTCTTCTCTCATGGGACACAAACCAGCTGTGGAATGGACAGTCCATCTTTTGACTGTCAGCAAATGGAGACTTTGAAACTCAGAGCTAGATACCAGAAACTGAATATTTAACATCAAAAATATAGAAGCAAAGTATCAACAAAGTTGATCTCAGGAACCTAAATTCTTATGAAATATTAAGAAAGATCGGTCTTTGATCATTGAGAATGGATTCAACACAAGTTGACATGTTTTTCATCAAAATTCATAACGTTGTAAAATGGCATAATGAAAGTAACAAATAAAATCTGGGAAAATAGGCTGCAACTTTTGAAAATGTCATATGAAAATGGGAGACAGCAGGTTAGCTGGCATCTGAAGAGACAACAGACAGTCTAATGCTTTAAGATGGGTCAGAACCAATGTAACATGTTGAAGCCAAAGGTGTAAATAACAAGCAAACAAGTGTGTGTCTGGATTCAAAGATGAATAGGATCATAGAATGGATTAAAATCTACATAGAAAGAGCTCATTTGGCCCATCATATCTGTGCTGGTTCTTTTGAAATTGTTATCTTACTGGTCTCACTACCATGCTTTTTCCATATCTCTGCAAAATTTTCCCTTTTGGAGTATTTAGTCAATTTATTGTTTAAAGCTACCACTGAATCTATTTCCATTGCCTTTTCAGACTTCACAGTCTTGTGATTACTTTCAAATGATCAGATTGAGTGATGAGGTATACAGGTGGCATTAATCTATGTGTGGCTGTCTTCACAGTTACCCCCTTCTAAAACCCACGTATTCTAAAAATTATTCCTTCTGTGTTAAGTTCTGTGTAAGAAGTTCAAACACAGATATTTCTAGGATTCCTTTTTTAAAATCAGACTGCTTTCAAAACATTGTGCTTTAGCTTATTTGATAGAATGCAGTAATAATTGTTATTTTACAGTTAGGTCCACAATTCTGGCAGTGAAAACCAATTAGTTGGTCTTGCGCTTCTAAACATTCACCAAGATATTACTGTGATACAGTAGAAAAGTTATTGATGGACGAATGACATAAAACCAGTCCTTGAACTTTGACATTTTGGCATTTTTATCAAAATGTTGGCTGTGATTTAGTGTGCACCATGGTTGGAAAATCCTGGTTGATGCTTCTGTGCAACACTGATAGCATCTCTGTCTTCCATATGAACCAACCGTCCTCTCTAAAGGAGCACCACTTTCAAAATGCACAGTTTTCCTGATGTCCAACCAACCAACATCATGCATTTTATTAATAACACAGAGTATGCTGGAAATACTCACCAGATGTAGCAGCATCTGGTGAGAGAAAGAGTGAGTATTTTAGGTCAATGACCCTTCAATAGTGAATAAGAACATTGTTATTGTGCAGATGGAGGCCATTTGGCTCATCATGTCTGTACTGACTCTCTGAACATTTAAATTTAATGCTAATATCCTTAGTGCATTTGTTTCAATTTAAATAAACATCTTTTAACCTCTTGAAAACCTGAATTGAACCTGCCTCCACCACATTTTCAAGCAGTGTGTTCCAGATCCAAAATGCTCATTGAGTGAAAAATATTGGCAAGGACACCAAAATGAATGAGCTCTGCTCTTCTTCAAAATCCAACAGAACTACTAAATCCCTCTGAGAGAGTAGAGACAGACATGTTTAATGTGTAATCCACAAAGCTGAACCTCTAACAGTGCAGCACTAGACTCAACATCATAGCCTACATCACGTACTCATGTCCCTTGCATGGCAGCTGAACTCAAACTGCAGACTAGACAAAAGTACCCATACACTGCTAGTACTTATGTCCACATGTTGGAAAAAAGTCTAGCAGGGCAACATCCCACTAGGGAAGAAAGATAAAAGGTGAGAAAGAAAGAGAAAAAATTGAGAGACAATGTGAGAAGAAAGAAGAAAACTAGGTTAAAAAAGAACATAGGTGGCTCTGCAGAAACTTGACCGTATGTTGGGCAGTGATGACAGCCCTGAATGCTCACCAAGTTACATTCTCAGTCAATTACAAAGATTTTAACTGATGCAGGTTCCTGGATTCTGTTATTTGATCCTTTCAGAACTTCCCTCCAACTGTTTGCATTAAGGGCTACATAAAGATGTACAATAAAGATAATACTTCACAGGTAAAGCAGAGATTTACTTCAGTAGTCGGTCTCCTTTCAAACTACCCTACTGTCTGGAACCATACTTCAATCATTGTTTGATTTTCTCAGACTGAAATCAAGCCCATAGTTCGTTTGACATGGGAATGAGTTTGCACCGCTTCTCTGATCAATAGTGCCTATTAAATGACTCCATTTTAATCTTCAGCAAACCTTGGAGCTTGTAATGATGCCAAGCTAGATTGCCACTGGCCACATTTACAGCAGACAGTCTAGTATTTTGTGTGGTGTTATGGAAATTTTTTAAGTGTTAACAGTTTTGGAGAGAATTGGATGCTATACTAAACTCCAGAAAAAGAACATTCTTGTCAAGTTTTAACCATACTGACAAAAAAGGCAATTACTCATTTGAAAAGTAAACTAACACAATTTATTCAATAATAACCATATAAACTTAACATTCCAGTGGTCAAGGCATGGCACCATTCACAAGCTCAATATGTCTGTCTTTCCAATAGTTCACAGGACTTTTGGTTTTCTTGGCTCGTTGAACCTGGTCTCTTGACTCAGTATATCCTGCGATATTTTAGCTTACCTAACTTAATTTTAACATATGTATTAATTCCTTCAAAGTTTTCAAGATTTCAATTTTAGTTTCATAATCTACCTTAAATGCTAAAGCTTCTAATCTACCTTAATTTCTGAGATTGCATACTGTACAGCTACTTGCTGCTGTGTCTCTCTCTGTTACCCTCTGCTAAAAGCAACTTCCTAACAAAGACAGACTTTCCTAAAAGGACAAAGACTGTACTTTACTGATCTGTACAACAAGGTTCTTACAGGAATTCAAAACTTTCAACAATTATTTTCATCACTTGAGTTTCCAAGACAACATCCACCATGACAAATATCCATCAACTGGCAATGAACTAATAAAACATGAATTCCCTAGCAAATTCCTTACTCCTCCAGCAAGTGTCCTGCAACAAATGCTATCTCTTGGCAGATGCAAAAGTCTCATTAGTACACCACTATTTTATATCTATTTTGAACATACCTTTACAATATTAATCTTTACAATGTTAATTATATTGTTGCACCCTTCAAGAAAACTAACAACTACTAAACAAATATTTGCAATACTTGACCAATGGGAAAAGTGTTCCCAACTTCCCAACAACAATTTGGTCCTGACCCAATCAGCTTCACATTCCTTCTGACAGCGAGCCATAACTTCACCTAAACACAAATGTCCTGGCACAGCTGCTTGGACCCTTCCTGACCATAATTTCAGGATTTTTTTCTTAAATTACCTGACAGTTTCTGGCACTTAAACAGACATACAGATTAAAACATTTCACTCAGCTTGTGTGAAATACAATTTAATAAACTTAAACCTTAAGTTCACAAATGTGCCATCTATGTGAACTCTAACACGTTTTCTTAAAAAAAATCATTTCCTGGTTTTCCCCCACTTACTCCTGTGTTAAGTAACAAAGACATTAGTTAAGGTTATTAAGGTGATAAATTTACTATTTGCACCAAATCCCCTTGATTCCACATGTAGAAGATCAAGTCTCACTCCAACAGCTTGAGCACAAACTCTTGGTTGCCCAGTCCCGCATTAGGGAATGCTGCAGTCTTTGGGTGGTCTTTTGAACATGATGTTACACGAATGCTCAGGTGAATATCCTGGCTCTATATCAAAGACGACCAGGCAAGTTGTCCTTATTGTTCTGGCCAATATTTATCTCCTATCAGTCATCCCTAAAACTGATTATCAGGTGTTTGTGGGATCCTACTGTGTAATATTTGTCGCATTACCAATGATACAACTGTGACTGCACTTCAGGAAGTATTTCAATTGACTACAAAGCACTTTGTAGTGAGTTAATGGATCTCTGCTGCACAAAGCTAGGAGACAAGAACTGTTCAAAGGTAACCTGGGTTAAAGAAAAGGTCAGTTAGGTTTGCACCTAATCATTATCTATTCAACCCTGCCATAAGTCCTTTAAGAGTTAAATTTGACTATGCCCTTGATGTTTAATGTGAGCAGAGCATTGGCTCCTGACCAGGTGACCATGGCTTGTGTGGGGTCAGTGTAGCACAGAAACCTCTGGAGTGCAAAACTTAAGCCTCAAAAAGTCTCTTTCTCTCTTTGTCTTTCATGGGTGTAGGTACCAGAAAATCTCTAGTAAGAGTCAGCAATTTCCACTCACCTTTCTCTGCAAATCTGCTGATGAATATTGCTCTTAGGGCTAAAGGGATAAAGGGTAAGGGTGAAAGTGGGAACAGGGGACTGAGTTGGATGATAGCCATGATTGTATTGAATGGTGGAGTGGGTTTAAAGGGGCAAATAGTCTACTTTTGCTCCTTTTTTAAAATTTCTATGCTTAAGGGAAAATCACCTTCAGAGATTTTGAAAGGGGCAAATTTTCAAAGAGTGAATGAAAGAAAACACCAGTGTGCAAAAACCTTGTGTCAACAGCAAAGAACTAAAGGGAATTGGAAGAAACCAATCATTGGCTACTGTGGTCTAGACCAGTACTATCAAACCATGTTTCTTTCATTTTCCTTTCATTTTCCACCCTTAACACCCATGTTTTGTCTGTCTTTATATGTGTGTATCTATCTGTGAAGGCGAACTTTAAAAAGGGTAGCATTTAAGTTAGAGTTATAACAAAGAATTATAAGTTGGCAATTTATATTTCCCTAATTCTCAGAATTAGGGAAACCTAATGGGTATTCTCTTTTAAATAGATTTTATCAGCCAGGTAAACTGTGGACTTTGGATAGTTTGATTAAAAATTTTCACACTTGTGATAACTCTGGGAATATTAGTGGTTGAGTTCCAGTGGTACCCAAGTGATTCTGACATTATTGCTATAGATAGGCTTCTTCCCCCAAATTTTACACATCGTTATGATGCCATGAGTACTATTGATTCTCGGTAGTGAACCTGGACAAACTACAGGTCTTCTTAATGTGTGTGAATGTGCATGCGAACACACACTCCCACGCTCATAAACTGTCTTATACAAACTCACGTACACATTCATGTATATACGCTCACATAGAAACGAATATACATTTGTTTCTAACAGCATTTGCTGTATGATAATTAGAACTGGAAACTCCAAAAGGCTTCATAATCCTTGTAGTTAAACATACTACTGTATTGCCCAGAGCCTTCAAAAAGTAGCTGGAATGTGCACTGCTGTCACAGTGACAGGATAGCAACAAGCGTGATGACATATTAAAATCTCTTCTATGTATCATAGTTTATATCAAATGGGTGCAAAATAACCATGAATGTCCCCATGTGCCTTTTAGGTTGCTCTGCGGTGTACTAGTTAAGTGTTTTCCAATAGAAATGTCTGCCTAGTGTGAGAGTGCCTATAGCAACATTATTTTGGCCACATGTGCTAATTTTAGCAGAAACCACCTTACACAATGCAGGTAAATGTTCTTCAAGTGTATTTATTTAACAAACATCTGCTACCATTCAGTAACCAAGGAAATAAATTCACTGACAATGATCAATAAACATTTGTGTACTCTGCTTTTCGTTTTTTTTTAAAACCAAATGCACACAAAAGGGTTAGAGTTCACATGCATAACGCAGTTCAGATGTGATTATTGACATCACAGCCCAGTGACTGAGTCTATTACTCATTTATTATTTACTAATCAGAAATGCAATTTTCTACATTTGGGAAGCTACATGCGGCAAGTGGCTAATGTATAGGACAACACTGCTTGATAATCCATACTCATTGCGTCAAGTCCTTTACTCTCCTAGCCAAGGATTTTCTGTGCTGATTTTGAAAATGTAGCTGATGAGGGTGTGAGGGTAATCAGACCTGTAGGAGCATAAGAGGAAGGAGGGTAGAGAAATTCTCAGCATTAAGAATACAGAGATGGACAGTGACGTCTTCTATGCTACAACGTTGAGTTAAAGCTTTTGTCACATCAGAATGACTTTGTACGCAATATATTTTAATAGCTAAATTCAGTGAACTCAGAGCCCAACATTTGGCTAGACTGCAAGCCATGACTGAAGTTTTCCACTGGTCTGCTAATGTGTCACTATGGTCTGGAAGTTAGACAGGGCACAGCTTTTGGATCAATGCAAATGGTTGTCAAGCCTCACTGAATTTAGTTGTGCTCCCAAGGTGAAGACATTAATGTAGGGTAGAGTTGGCAAAGACCTGTCAGTTAAAGACCTGACACAGTGGCATTCAAACAGAACTAATAGACTCTTAGTCATTGTGTTGTAAATGGTTGAATTTTAACACCCAACAACAGGTGGTTCTGGCATCAGGTCAGATGCTCCAATCCAAGTGCACTGAATTAAGGACAAAATCTGAGCAGCCTTGTTTGGCATCTGGATAGCAGGAGCTAGTGATACAACAGTAGGAATTAACCTGACTTTAAATGCAGAAAGTTGTACTTTGTGGTTGGTCCATCCTTGGATCTTGCCATTCCTGAACATAAGCACCAGCATGAAAAAAATAACTATGAAAGAGTCAGCTGTGACTCAGTGGACAGTAATCTTGCCCCTGACTCAGCTGATCATGGGCTGAAATCCCATTCCAAAGGCATAAGCATTTAATCCAGAATGATATTCTGAGAACTGGAAGGTGCAGTAGGTAGCATCCTTGCCTCTGAGCCAGAAGTTCAAATCCTACCCCAGGACTTGATGGCGAAGAAAGATGCATTCAAAATGGTGGCCAAGCATGTTCGAGCTTCAACCATTGCTCCATAGCTCCAGAATACAACATGCATGCAGCTACAGTGACCCAGACTACTGAATGAACTGTATCACACTATCACTGAGGCAGTCTCTAAATAACTGTGTTTATACAGCATCTTAAAACATCCCACAGATGTTTGAAAGTGTTCCACAATCAATGAATAATCTTTGAAATGTGAGCAGAAGTACTTTAACATAAGTAGAATAATGTATTGGTGCTCACTGTTCGATACTCACACATAATAAAGAGATCTCAAAGGGATATCTATGAAGCTCATAATAAGCTAGTGCCTTCAGGTGAGGGCAGGAGAAAATAGATGTGAGGAGCAAGGTAAATTGCAACATCTGGGAGACATAAACTGCTTCATTGCTGAAGATGTGAACAGAAATGAGTAATGTTAAGTATTTTGCAAACAAACGAATTAATGTAACAATGTGGTATTTTATAATCTTTAAATATATTTAATACCTTTTGTATCCAGATACATTTCCAAAAGCACAAGGTAGATGATGAATAAATGCCACTCACTAAATCAAATTTGTTTTACAGTTCATTGTCTTCAAATTAAAGCAAGGTTGCAGTGGGTTTGAAGTTGTGGAGGATGACTCTCAAGGGTGAAACATTACAGGGTAGAAACAATTGAGTACTGCAGAAATGATGGATAACCCAATGAAGTAAATCTCTCGCAGCTCAATGTCAAAATGGTCTGATTATCTCCTGGAGAAAAAGAAGGAGGCTTCTATTTTTACAGAGAATGGGGGATCTATCTAGTTATAGTTAAAACATCACTTTAACTCATTTTGTAGGGCAAATAGCCTGTTTTTATGGCTGAACCAAAATGACTTATTTTTCACCAACTTATTTAAGCAGCACAAGGAAAGCAGTTTTTTGCATCCACTCTCTCTCACACACACTCACTACTCACTCACTCTCACACACACACACACACACACACACACACTCCTCTCCTCTCTCTCTTTCTCACACACACACACTCCTCTCCTCAATCTCTCTCACACACACATTCCTCTCCCTCTCTCTCTCTCACACACACACTCACTCACAGACACACACACACCCTTCATTCTCTCTTCTTTGCGTTCTGAACAGTAAACATACACTGACTACTTCAATCTCTCGCACACATTAATGCTACCTTAATCTTTCATACAGCTTCAAATGACATATGTACAATGTTCCCACATCTTGTTCTGAAGCCATTAAATCAGACTAGGTTAAAATCTCATCAGCATTGGTAATTTCTTTGTAATTAACCTGGTGTTCGGTGTTCATGGGTCAGGCTAGACAGTGTCAGCAGACTATTAGGCTCGAGAGGCAGCACAGCTCAATCTATTTTTCCCCTCACTGTGCACCTTCCAGCAAAGCTGTCCGCAATATGCCCTTCAGGTCACTACCAACAGATTATTTTAAAAAATGCACACAATCAGCAGTGCACTTACCTGCCAATATTATTCAGATCTTTTTGTCTTATTGTAGGTTTGGTGAAATTAGCACAGCCAAGTCTCTGGATTGTGGGGGCCTTAAAGGACACCACACACAAGTTCCGTCTGCTCCTGTCTTCGATAACCTTTTCTGGATTAACAAATGTGCTATGAAGCATTTCAGTAACTTGGTTTCTCTGCAGCTTGTGATGGTTTGTGAAGCAAGATTTCACATCATTAGTTCGTAATCGGCCCATGCAGAAGATCCTATCTGTAGCACAAGCAAAGATTTTTGCTCAACAAAGTTGACAAAAAAACACTTCCTGATTTACAGTTTTATTAAAATTTTCTTCGTTGCAGCAAATATGGCAGAATTAGCCATGCCAAACTGCCATGGTACAAACGATCATTTAACAAAGTAAAAATCTGTCACATAATCAAATTAAAGTTTAACACAAGTTAGCAGAGTAAATGTCTCTCTATGCCATTCCTAATCAATGTGTCTAAAACCGTATCTCAGAAAAGCATTCCCCAGCTGTATCAGGAAGGTCAATGCAATTAGCTATTATTTCATCTATTCTGGCTGAGAATTACAGGTGGAATCTGTTCTGCATTTATATGGTCATTTTGAACATTTTTAAGGCATCAAAAATTATTCTGTGTCAGAACACTAGATCTCGTGAACATAGGAACCTTTCAACTCATCTGTCAGTCGTTTTCCACTCAGATGCCAAAAATCTGACACACCCACCCAATTTGTTTGGCTCAATCATTAGTTCGCTAGGCAATGGAAGAAAGTGCTTGAAAAACAAGATTAAATAATTACCATGAGTCTGTAAAATTCATGCTATAGATCCACCACTGCCATCTGCACTTGGAAACGTCAAGGATGGTTCTCTAATCTCCCAACTTACTTTGTAAGAACTTTTCCAATGAAATTTTTACAAAGAATATTGTTGAAAAGTGATAATGTTTTCTCGAAGCTTATCATCTTGCACTGATCAAGACTTTTCCAAGAAAACCCAATGTAAAGAGGAACATCACTTTATACTGCATGAAAAGAGAATGCAAGTTGGTTGGAAAATAAATTCTGATTGGTAGAGGCATTGTTAAGGAGTTCAATGATGCATGACAGTCAACTGTCAAGCTTTGTTTCAAATTAAACCAAGCAGGTGTCTCTGTTTGTAAGGCACTGCCCTGACCAGCAAACCAGAGAATAGCCATCACCTGTTTGGTTCAGTTGAAACAGGCACAATGTGTGTTCATTTTTTTTTTGTATAGAACAAGGTCCTGTATATTAATATATGTAGCTTCCAATATCCACAAGTATGCCACATGGTAGACCCCTTTACGTTGCTGTACTTATTAATGTCCTGATGAGTGCAAAATGAGAAACCTTGACAAAATGAATTTTTTTTCAGCATTGCTCAAGTTCTGACTATGCTAAAATTCAAAGATCCTTAGATGCCGCCTTCCAAACCCATGACCACTTCCATCCTAAAGGACAGGGGCAGCAGATACAGAGGAACACCACCATCTGCAAGTTCCCATCCAAGCCACTCAGCATCATGACTTGGAAATAAAATGATCATTTATTCAGTGTTGCTGATTCAAAATCGTGGAACTTCCTCCCTCATAGAATTATGGGTCTACCTACAGCACATAGAGTCATAGAGTAATACAGCATGCAAACAGGCCTTTCGGCCCAAACTGGTCCATGCTGACCATGGTGCCCACTCAGCTAGTTCCAATTGCCCGCATTTGGTCCATATCCCTCTAAACCCTTCTCATCCATGTGCCTATCCAAATGTTTTTAAAATGTTGCTATTGTACCTGTCTCAACCACTTTCTCTGGCAGCCTATTCCATATATGCACCACTCTCCGTGTGAAGAAGTTGCCTCTCAGGTCCTTCTTAAATCTTTCCTCTCTCACCTTAAATCTATGCCCTCTAGTTTTCAATTCCCCATCCCTGGGAAAGAGACTATACGCATTCATCCTATCTATGTCCCTCATGATTTTATATACCTCAAAAAAGGCACCCCTCATTCTCCTACATTCCAAGGAATAAAGTCCTATCCTGGCCAACATTTCCCTATAACTCAGACCTACCAGTCCTGGCAACATCCTCATAAATCTACTTTTCACACTTTCAAGTTTAACCATGTCATTCCTATGAAAGGGCAACCAAAACTGTACACAATAGTCCAAGTGTGGCCTCACCTGCGACTTATACAACTGTAACATAACATCCCAACTCCTATACTCAATGCCTTGACCGAAAAAGGCCAGCATGCTAAATGCCTTCTTCACCACCCTGTCTACCTGTGATGCTGCAATGAACTATGAAATTGTACTCCTAGGTGCCTCTGTTCCACAACACTCCTCAGGTCCTTATCATTTACTGTATAAGTTCTACCTTAGTTTGACTTTCCGAAGTGAAATACCTCACACTTATCTGTGTTGAATTGCATTTGCCAATCCTCAGCCCACTTCCCCATCTGATCAAGATCCCTCAGTAATTTTGATAACCTTCTTCTCTATCAATGATAGTTCCCAATTTTGTATCATCCACAAACTTATTAATCATGCCTTGTACATTCACATCCAGACCATTTATGTAAATAACAAATAACAAAGGTCCCAGCACCAACCCCTGTGACACAGCACTAGTCACAGGCCTCCAGTCCAAGAAACAACCTTCAAACATCACCTTCTGCTTCCTACCATTGAGCCAATTTTGAATCCAATTAGCTTGCTCTCCCTGGATCCCATGCAACCTAACCTTCATGACTAACCTGCCATGCGGGACATTGTCAAAGGCCTTACTAAAGTCCATATAGACAACGTCCACTGCTCTACCCTCATCTATCCTCTTGGTTACCTCTTCGAAAAACTCTTAAACGATTTGTCAGACACGACTTCCTGCGCACAAATCCATTCTGACTATCCCTAATCAGACCTTGGCTATCCAAATGTCGGTTGATCCTGTCCCTCAGTATCCTCTCCAATAACTTGCCTACCACTGATGTCAGGCTCACTGGCCTGTAGTTCCCCGGCTTGGCTTTGCTTCCTTTCTTAAACAACGGAACAACATTAGCCACTCTCCAGTCT
>NC_063361.1:34711931-34764587 GCF_021869965.1 Rhincodon typus | reverse complement strand
ACTTCGACCCATTCGACAGGAGTAGTAGCCGCTCCCGAAATATCCGTACGGTAAAGGGGCGGCAGTGGAGGCCTGGGGAACTGCGCACGGGGTGCATTGCTTGCCGGGTTCCACGACCCCAGGGCTGGAGACGTCGACTGTCGAATAGCTAGAACCGTGAACCAAAGGTGAAGGGTGAGCTCCGAGTGCAGAGTGAGCCATCAAATTCCTGCACTGGTTCGCAGAGAAATTGCCAGCACCAACAAAACCTTCCATTACCCCGTTATTCTTGCTAACCTCCTCCGAGTTGCTGTCATACAGGAACATCACAGTGTCGACCCAGCGCGGCTTGAGAAGCAGTGACACTGTCATATCACGTTCAGCATTGGTTCTATAGTTTCTTTTAAGAGACGCAGGACTGAAAGCAATAGCGAAATTCTCCCAGCTAACTGCACTGACGCACAAGCCCGGGTTAAAAAAACAAGCACGCCTATTGGTTGCCCGAGAATCACGTGCTATGCAAACACTGATAATAAAACTTGCCGCAGAATTGGCAAAGAAAGATTCCTTGCGAAATCGAAAATTTTAAAACCACGCGTTAAAAATGCCTAGTGCTTGCAATTATAAAACGCGGGGGAGTTGCATTGGAAAAATCACATAGAACAAACCACACATTTCCATTGAAATCAAACAATGTGACATTGTGACTAGATATGACAATGTGACGAAATAAAGGTATTTTCAGCATTTGGATACTGTCTGTCGCATAATCGGCGATGTATTTGATTCAGTCTGCTGGGGTACATTTTCCTGTTTTAACCTTTCAGAATAAATCACCCTTCTCCCTGTGCAGAGACACGTTTGACATTCTTACCGTCGCACCATCAGTACCTGGTGTGTATTGGTCGATCAAGGGATTCCCTTGGCAATTCGTTTGCGTTAGATCTAATCGTCGAACGGACTAATCCGTGAAATCTTTCCCTTTTCAATTTCTTTCCCTCCAAGTTGCCAAAAGAACCTCAAAATTTGAAAACTGAAGTTGGTGAATCCAGACTGAAGTGAAGCGTCTGGCTGCTGTCAGCAATTCTAGAAACCAGGATTTCTTGGCTGTTACTATTTTGCTGTCAGGCCCACCGAGTTGTCTTTTGCAACTACTGAGAAATGTTAGTTGGTTAGCATGACTTTTTAACTGGAAAAATAATAACGAACCAACGTTAAATCATATTAAAAATTATTCCTCACTTAAAACTGATACTTTCAGATGGTGTGTGTGGAAAGTTTTGAATTCCGACACATTTCAGCCACCTTTCAGTAAATCTACAGCATATTAATAAAACATACACACTCATAGATCAGAACTCCTCCTGGATGTACATGTACAATATATTGCTTTATTCTGTCATAAATCTTGTTTATCTAAAGCCAAGCTAAAATATGTAATGGTCATAAATTCGATTCAAAACCCTACGACAATTTTGCGGCATTCCCCACATCAGCAGAATGCATGAACTTAATTGAAATAGCATTGCCACATTGCAATCCTGGTGAAGCCGTTGGCAATTTATATGCGATCTGCGAGTTACGAGGTATCCCATTCCTGTGAAATTGTATATTTTGTATCCTGGAATTCTATTGTCCTTACCGTATGCCACCTCAGATTATACCGTGCAGTTTCCCATCCATCCTCCACAAATCAGTTTCACTCGTTAAAGTCTTAGTAATTGACAGAGATTTAGTACAGTAAAGCATGAAATTGTAGTATGGTTGCAATAGCTCTTGCTGCGAAGGCTTTAAAGAGGATCTTATCAGCATTTACTTACTCAAACATCATCAAAATGTATTTCGATTTTAATCCCTGGTTTTATTTTCAAATCATGCGTTTCATTTCACAAAGATCGCAAATCAGACCTTATTCTCCATCTAAAGTCACCCTGGTGTGTAGTTGTGCCCGACCGAGCTAAATCTTTTAGATTTATTTTCATTTGTTTCGAACACGTTTTAAACGAACATGTTTGGAATTATTATGTTTTTAGTGAAATACAGGTTCCTGGCTCACCAGGATTATAGTCCAGATTCAGATGCCCCTTTTTACTGCGTAGCGCCGCAAGAAGCTAATACTTCAAACTGCGCATGGGAGGTGGGGTGCGTTTTGTCAGATCAAAGGTGCTAGGTAGATGCAGTCTGTAATATTTGTTGTTTGCAAATTATGGTCGATGCTATCATTTAAGAGTGGTAGGATACTGTTTGATTTTAATCCCACATGAGCGCAAAGGTTTATCTTAATATTTAAAAAAACCCGCCTGTGATTGGCTCACAACTCTCTTCCTGATTTAAAAAGCGCCAGCACCATTAAGTTGGCATCGCTGCTGATATTCGCATCCGGAGAGAAAAGCGCAGTTTTGTCAATTTCTTTCTTAATGTTCGCCGCGGCAGTGACATGTTGGGATGATGTGGCAGTATTAGAAACTGGAATGAAACTGTTCCCTGTGCATTTGTAAATCACCTCGAATTATTACCAACCTTGAATATATGACAGAGCAAACTTTTTTTTTGAAAAAAAGACAATTTCTAAATTGTGGCTTAAGATGAAAATTAATTTCTGGATATAAAATAAAACTCAGCAACCATTTGCTGCACTCGGTGACACTGACATTGCTACTGGACGGATAAAAATCCGCAAGATAGGGACGTGAGTAAAAAAAAAGTCAGTATTAGCGCCGAGTAAAGCTGGCCCTGCTCAGTAGAAGAATAGAGGAATCAATTGCAAAATGCTACTCTTTTTCTCAATAAAATTCATGCAGATCAATGGACCAATAAATGGTAGATTTAAAGAGATTAAAAGGTCTAGCCACTAAAATATAACTCAAATGTCTGTGGGGCGTCCTGGGAATTAATAAGGTGCTTCAGTTATTTTCCCTTTCCTCCGCTTTGAAGCCGTCATAAGTCAAAAACTTAAATATTATGTGATGTTTTCAGTCTATTTAAACAACACTTTACGACAAATATCGGATTCCAATCTTCATCTTGAACGTTGTCAGTCTGCCGAATGAACCTCCCATTAAAACACGTCAAATAAAAGTAAACGTGTACGCTGAAGTATTTGTCTATCATGATCAATGGTGAAGAAGGAACGCAAAATGTCAAACATTTTTATAAATAAATAATGTATATCAGAAACATTAAGACTAAAGGAAGTCGTATTTCCTCCAGCAATATTTAATTGCTGCATCTGCTACCTTCTGTAGATAGTACGTTATACAGACTATCTCTTCCTATCGTTGCTTCTATCTGTTTATGAACGCTCAAATCAAAAGAAAACTTCTTTTTTACTGCCTACTTAATTGTGCCAGCAATGTTTTAAAAGTACTAAACAATACACAAGCGATGTGTTAACGTTTTTATGTGTGACTAACCGCAGATGGCCGTTAGTTTATTTTCCAGCATTACATTAAAATATCACATTAAATTCAAGTCGGCGGGTGATATGAAGTTTAGTAACGACAACAAAACATTCCTGTTATTCATCCGCAACTAATTTGCTAGTCTTTAATATAACCGTTGGATTATATTAATATCATTTAAAGCTCAGAAAGACTGATTAATTGACGCAGAGTATGTCTGCCGGCGCGACTTCTGCCACTTTGAAATTTGATTTTAATCTGTAATACTACCTTTTTTTAAACTAAATGCAAATACAACAAACATGTTTGTATTTTGACGCTTCACTGCTGAAAGGTGCACAATCCTGCAAGTTTAACACGAGATCTTGAGTTTGTGTTTGAAAAAAGTTGCAGCAGAGAGGGTCAGGGTTGGAGGAGGGGAAGTTAGGCCAAGGACGAGACACAAGTAATTAAGGAAGAGTCGGCTTTTTTACATACGAGTTAGACACGGCTGAAGGCCAAGGTCAAGGTGAAAGTTAAGAGTCTAGCCGCTCAGAAAGCTGTCATTCAAGTTCTTTTCCTTCCCGTCTGAGTCCCATCAAAACAAAACCCCTGATCGCTTCGCTGCTTCTTTTATTCGTTGAGTACAGCACTCGGAAGCCAAAACTCCTTAGGCAGTGCGGTTCACATGATGGTGTGAGACACATTAAT
The DNA here is from genome assembly GCF_021869965.1 of Rhincodon typus. NCBI lineage: Eukaryota > Metazoa > Chordata > Chondrichthyes > Orectolobiformes > Rhincodontidae > Rhincodon > Rhincodon typus. The sequence continues at coordinate 34,760,517 of NC_063361.1, read as the reverse complement.
TTAAAGCGGGAGAATGCTGTTTTCGAAGAGGTTCCAAGTAATCTCATAGGATATCCTTTTGTGCGACACTGGAACAGTTCAGCTTGTATGAGCTAAACAACCCGAAATAAGGGAAATAAGTCTCCCTGTTTGTACGTGTTTTCTTAAGAATGTGAAGAAAAGATAATTATGATGTCACTTTCCCATACAACAATTCTATACTTTTTCAACCTGTGTTAACAGAACACATTTCGTGAGCCACAGTAACAGTAACACGATAAAGAATAACTCAATGCCAGACTTCGGGTACCTGAGCCCAATAGTAAGAAAAGATCGAAAAAGCAACAGTGAACCTCTACTTGAGATCAGTAAACATGCTTTAAGTAAACTCTTATTTTATTTGTACTCGCTGCTGTTTGCACGTTCTGTTTTGTGGACAATATTCAATTTTTTAAAAAAAGACTTCAGAGATGTACAAAGACCATTATCACGGTGTTTTACGCCCTGTATATTCGCTGCGCCCTGATAGGAGAGGTTTAGAGCTGTTGGTTGTAATGCCATGCCCACACCAAAGTTGCAGTACAGCAAGTTTCTGTCTCTCCAAGGCATCACAATATTGCCGATTATAAGGCGGAGTGATGGTAATTTGGATTCAGGAACCGTGTGGACGACTAAACGGGCAAGATTCCAATGCAATCACGCACAAAATCTCCCTGATCACCCATCAGTTCACTTGTTTTGAAATAGTACCAAATAAACAAGAATTCCAGTTAAGTGCCAATATTGGCAAATTGGAAGAAATCGTTTTTGACGTGGTGGGGGAGGGTTCTAACCGAGCCAGCGCCTCACATGGACCAGAGAGGCGACAGTCCAATGTGACCTAGAGCGACCTCAATCACCTCAATTTTGAATTTTTGTTTTAAGGTTTTCTTTAATTTGAAAACGCACATATTTTTACCAGTGACAGACAGCCGGCTGTGTAATATTCCATTCTTTATATGAAAGCAGTTGCTCTATTTTGCTTCAAGCTTGTTTTCTTGCGAGATGGTGTTTTGAAGAGCAACCTTTGCGGCAATAGGTCATCAACGTACTGAAGACGGGTCGCATGCACAATTTTTATACATGATTGTAGAGAAATACATCGTGTTATGAAGTTAAGTCTTGAGTTATTTAAGTGGCCGGGAGAAAGAGAAAGGTCGTGCTAACCCTACGCACAAAGCCCGCGCACATTTGCTTTGCATGGCCTCTGCACGGTTCGCCTTAGCTCGTCCCCGCTTTGCTCAATCATTACTGATCTGGACAGTGTATCTGCGATACCCCCTCCCCCACCCTAGTCGTCGGCAATCTCTCGCTAACAAGTATGATCGTCGACCGAGGAAATTCTACCATTCTGATTTTTTAAAAATAGCTTTTTTCCCCCATTGGTCATTTGAGGTACTTAATTGATAAAAACTTTTTGACTTTATTTTACGAAAGAAATAGATTTGACGTGACTAAACTGGACACATTGGAAATGGGAACATTCACCACCGTTCACATCCCATTCTGTAAACAAGGATTAGGTAAATCTTTGCAACCAATATGGAGCATATTTTCTCGTTTCTGCCATCCGTAGGTATGGAAATGCTACGTGCCAGATCTCTGAGATGGATAGATCCCTCTTTCCTCTGGGTAGTTACAACACAATCTGTCCAAAAGGTATTTTAACGTGGGGAGAATGTTTGAGGCCTTAGCACGCTGTGCGTTATGAAAAGTGAAAAAAATTAGCAAATTTGAATATACTTAATACAAAATACTTAAAAGTGTCATTTGAAAGTTAAATCCTCTGTCATGAGCTATCAACCAGACTGCCAAAGAATCTGAACTGTTTTTGTATTTATTTATGTTACATTCCGTCTGTTTTTCACTGTATTTGAAATGACGGGATCCTCATTAGTATTCTTTATGTTCAGAAGCTCTCGTTTGTGTAGCGCCGCTCAAAATGGAAATGAAAACGGAATAACTAAAAAACAGACATACCCCCACTTTCCGCTAGGTGCGCTTAAAGATTTTGTTTTGCGGCAATAACTCAATCTGGATTGTTTTCCATTTTCTTAATCTTGAAAAATCTTTCACGAATGAAGTATTAAAACGAAGAAGAGCGGCGAAATCGTTCAAAAAGATACTGTGACTACTCGTTCTTAAACCAATTTTTGGCTTTGTAGTCATACCGCATTGCAGCTAGTTTTTCTGTTTGTGGTTGAAAACACTCAATGAAAATTAAGGAATGAAGTAGAAATAGCGTCTAACCCAAAGCCTGTCAGATTATTGATAATTCCGGGAAAACCAGAGCTGCGCATATTAACTACTCAAAGATTAATCTGACACATCCTATGACATACATTCCTAAAGGATATATCACTTTGGGAAGTTTCATGATCAAGTCCACGCATGGGATAAAATGAATTGTATCTGATCCAATTAAGTATAAAACGAGAATGAATAAGACGCGGTAAAGGCGAAGCTGGAACAAAACCACGGAAATGGTAAATAAAACTCCCAGTATAAAGTAAACAAAGAAATATCAACCTTTCGACTGTGGATCCTGGAACGCGTTGAATTAAGTTTTCCTTTCAGCGTTCTATTCAAAGCTAAATATCTTTTGAATGTTTACTTGATATAACTAACATATAATTTTGTTATTTTCGTCGATTCACGGGATATTTTGCTGTAATAAGAAACAAGAGCTGAAGGTAGCCAAATTTAGAGGGTACGCAGAAAAATAATAACGGATGAGTTGCATATATATCTTCAGGCTAAAGGGATGAAAGGACATAGGGGGAAAGCGGGAACAGGTATTGAAGTGGACGATCGGACAATATAATTTGAATGCGGAGCAATCTCAAAGGGCCGAATAGCCTATTCCTGCTCCTAATTTCTGTTTTTCTATGTTCCTATTTTGAATGACTTCCCTCAATTCAGGAATGATGGATTATTAACTATTGGAGCGGGTGGAGAAGAACCGAACGAGGGGTTTGGTTATAGATGAAATTATGCTTAAATACATCATTTCTTTGTTCAGCAAAGTTGGTGCAAACATGTTCTTTTCCAACAATTCGAATTGCCTATAGATGGAAAAAGCAAATTCTCAAGCGAGCTTCTATTACCAGACAACCTGGTGAGAATTACGTAGAGGTACATTGAAAAGTCTTAAACTGCGGAAATGCTGACTTAATGCAGAAATATAGGAGTAGACTGGGTAGTTCTTCGTCGAACGACATCAGCACTATGGGCTGAATGATCTCCAATTGCAAGTACATTTTCAATTATTTTTAATATAGTAAGGATTGTAGTCATTAGAATGCCCATGAATTGCATATTTCGAATCACTGGTACACTGGAATAGTGGAAGATTTCTGGTTAATGTCACTCAACTCTACAGCATCTGTAGCCTGAATTTAAAACATAAGATGATTCTCAATTGTTCATTCGCAACGAAGAGGTGAATATTGGGACGGTACTTATTTAGGCCATCAATGCAACACTTGAGAAAGAGAGGATTTACAAGCAAATACGCTGAGTGACATGAACACACAGATAGGGATAGACAGACATGGATATGCTACTTCTGCTCTTATGTCTTTTGGTCTTATGGTCAACAAGACACGGAGACAGTCAGACAGGGATGGGGGTGGTGTTGCGCAGAGAGTGACTAAGGCAGAGACTGACAGGAACAGTCAAACAGTGATAGACGGACAGACAAACGGTGAGGTGGAGACAGAAACGACGACAGAGACAGAAAGTTAGGAACACAAACATAGGCAGAAAGAAAAGATAAATAAAGCCTTGGAATGAACTATTCCTGCCTACTCACACTCGGGTACGCAAATGCGTCGTGCTGTGCAATGTTCCAATTAAAAGAGAAAGCTGTCTGAGGGATAGGCAGAGCTTTCTAACCTTGAACTTGAGATCATCAGGCCGTGGCTTTGTAGCACTGTCGATAGACTGAGATATACGTTGAAATGAACACATAACTGAAAAGTGCGAAATGTACGGAAAATTTAACTCATAAGTAAAACACAGAGAATGGAATTGAAGCATTTAAGGGGTTAGAGCAGGGGTACATTTGTAAATATATTTTCATAAGATGTTCGTGCACTTTAGAACGATGTTTGTGTTAGTCCATGTTGACAATGTGAATCAAACACCGAAGAAATCGCCAAACCGAAGGTGGCAATTTGGCCCTTTCCTGAACATATTTTCAAAAGATATATCATTCCTCCTTGTTTAAGTTGCGTTTTGTCTGTGTTCCCTTCACAAATGGGGTGCTGTAATGCGCAAAGCTTACAATTCATATTCACCTCTTGCCCTGCAGGCTTCCCTCATTCAAAAACAAACTGAGTGGGGAAGCTTCCCTTGTTGTCGGGTAAGTGAAAAATTGTGCCCGATTGGCCCTCAGATAAATTATTTTTCCCAATCCGTATGCCTATGTTTCCAGTGAATTTGTTTTTGTAGAATACTGGCTGTTTATGAATCTTCATGAATCTTTTGCCCGACAAAGGGTTGTCGCCAGTTGTATACACTTTTTCTGTGATGCTGATGGTTAATTTTTCAAAAAGCATGTTTAGCGATTTTAAGATGTAAATTTGATTACTTTGATCTTTGATGGAAGCTCACACTGTTCTGACTTTGAGCTTTAATGCCCGAGTCAGGCTGAGTATTGGGCTACCAGCCTAGTTTATTTGATACAAACATAAAGTCTCTCCTGCTGCTGTTGTTCCCTTAAGCCTTTAAGCACGTTGACACGTATAAATAAGAGAAAACCAATTCAGTTGCACAAACTGTAGCAGCAACAACAAAAAGTTAGCCCGAAGTTTATATGTATAAAATCGATACAATTATACAATAGACACACTGAAGTATTTATACAATTGCTGGAATATAAAGGCACTAATAATTCACTTCAGCAATAGCGAGATATCGACAGATAGACATTCCAATCAATTTGATGTTCATGCTATGTATTAATATGCCCATAGTGTATCGTTGTTGCCATTAGCAAGCACCATATGGCAAAAAAAAACGCAGCATTAATGTTAACATGATAATCGTTTTGTCGGTATACTATTGAACTAATGGATTATTGTAAATTTCCTATTAAACCACTCTATACATTTTCCAGATCTGGAAACTCATCCACACGCTTTCTTGCATTAAACTTTAAAGTAAAGTTTGTGTGTGCGTGTGTGTGTGTGTGTGCGTGTGTGTGTGTGTGTGTGCGTGCGTGTGTGCGTGTGTGTTTATGTGTTCTGTACGAAGTTTTGAAATGTGTTAGTTTGGAATGGAAGACAGACGTGTCAAATGCCATATTCCTTAGCTTTGATTTGTCGATATGTTTATTTATTATTGAATATTCCACTCACTAGAAAAGCAATGTTGTTAAGTTGACAGGATGTGCTTCAGTAACATTGCATTACACTTGTATTTTTAACCGTTCAAAATATGTCGAGCCGTGTGCCAGTTTTATCGCTGATTCCATTTTATTTGACGATAAGGACGATTTGACGTTTGGTGTGATGTTGCTTTTGTGTTTAATGCTTTAATATGAAAAGAACAATTCCTATAGACAATTAAAACGTTTTGACACAATCCCTTGAATCTATTCGGAGAGGACACGTTTCGTTTTTACTGCTAAAAATAAGGCATCATATGGATTTTACTGCTGACAGAAAGGGAAACATGTTCCTTTAAAAATAGAGTTAATGTCATCCCAAAATACTTTATCTCCTGGACAATTAAAATAATTTTGGCAGAATATAAGAACATTTGGAAGACACATTTAGATGCTGTTTAATGTACTACTTTTCCATATTGCATTATGTATTTGACATGAAGTCCTTATGCTTGATTATAGGCCGAGTATTGGGTCTTTGGATTGACCAATTAGGCACTCATCAGTTGCAGAAGTGAGTAAAGTAATTTTTGTATTAGGTTTCATTCTTAAATTATCATGGCGGAATATTGCATGTTAGCAAGATTTCATGTACTGAAACATCATAAGTGTCAGAAGCTCCCTAAGGCAAGTTGCATCTAATGGACGACTCTGTAGGAGACAATATTGAGTGCTAACGTCCTTAGTTGATTTCTAAGGAAATAGTTCGAGGTTTCCTGAAAGTACAATTACTTTGGTTATCTTAGTAACGAGTACAAAACCACAGAATGATTTCAGGACATAAGGAGGCCATTCCGACCGTCACGTAACTGCGGGCTTTCCGAAGATATAATTTGCTTAATTCTACTCCTCGATTTTCTCCTTGTATAGCTTTTTTACGCTTCCCTCCAAACTATATTTTCAGAATTTCCGGCGCACATGAGACTCCGAAGTTTTATTCTTGTGTAGAAGGCAGACGCGATACAAAGAGACGCGATAATAGAAAACACACAATTGCTGCACGAAATCGGCCAATTGTTCAGGTGTAACGTCTGATCGATCGGCGGTAGTGTAACCGCCGGCAAAACTGGATATCTATATTTGAATCGGGTTCCCCTTTTTACATGGGTTCAAAAGTCAGGCAGCCAGTTAATAATATTCCATTACTTCTGTCGCCTTTCATTCCTTCAGTTTAATGGGATGTATTGCCCGGTAAATAGATAATTTTTTTGAAGAAAATCTTTGTCCTTTTATCTATCCTACTTTTAATATTATTTTTAGCCTTGGTAGTCCACTATGGACGGTATGTACATTGCTGATGTTGTGGGAATATTCAACAATGTTTTTGCTGAGAACAACTATTTTTGCGTCGTTCAAGTTTAGTGTGCAGATTAATGAGATTTTTGTGTTCAGCTTAGGTTTTTTTTAAATTTGGTTTAGGCTAGTCCGCGAACATAATCAGAACCTCGTAGCTCTTGGCGTCCAGGTGCCGCCTCTAAATGTATTCCACCAACTAAGAAATAAGGATGGTGACCTGAGACACTGATACATTTGGTTCAGTTTTCTTCATTCGCTGTGCAGTCGCAAACGAACAGTGTTCTAAGTGGCAATGCGATCATTCAATTGCCACTCCCTTGTAACCAAGGACGTTTCAACATCAAGGTTGCATTTTTGAAACTGGAACAATTGACATTGTTTCAACTTTAACCTTTCTAAACAATGCATTTTGAATGATAAAAGTACGGGTAAGGATTTGATTTAAAAAAAAGAAACGAAGTTTCAAAACAGAAATTGATGGCAGGTGTAATCATTTGGAGCCATACCCGCAAAGATTTTATTAAAATTCGTGTCTTACAGACTCAAGATTTTCATATTCTACTACTGTTATGCATTATTTCCTGCTGTTTAGGTTTGTCTTGGGGGAAAAAAACTCTTGATGATCTTTATTTCATTGTATCAACAAAAGTTTAGAATTTAATTACCTCAACGAAATTCACCAATTTCTGTCCATCGGTTGCAATATAAAAAATAATAGAACATAGAAACATTCAACCTTCATGTCAATAACGCTGGAGATCCCCTATTCAATTACGTAACAGATGATCTGGACCTTAACTCCACCCACATGCTTCAACTCCATATTATTTCATATTCTGCTTCATCAAAAATCTACTAACTTCAGATCTAAATTACACTAAGTTAGCATTTACTGTGTTTGTGAATGTGAAAGGGAGAGAGTTTCACACTTGTACCGTTTTTTATGAAAAGAATTGCTTCCTTGCTTGTCTCTTGGATTTAATTTCAATGTTTTGTCCCTTGCACCATACTAACCAAACGGAAAAAAAAGACTACACCGTAATTTTTCGTTTGCTTTGTAGGTAGCTAACGAGACATTGTAACATCACTGCGCATACATTTCCAGCGACTCCTACAAAAGCTCGCCATCTTCAATTCTCCTGCGCTCACAGTCGTGTAATTATATATGATAACTGGCGAAAGCATATCTGGATGGTCCCATGAATAGTTAGATATCCATATCAATCCAACGTGTCCTAGACGGGAATCAAACATATTTGCTTGAAATTGTTGACATTTATTAACTTTTAAAACATCCATGCATCATTTTTTCTGACATATTGAAAAACTTGCACACTATATTTGTTTAACTTTCATAAGCAATGTACTGGATGATTATGTCATAATGTCGAGCACAGAGGCATTTCTTATCGCTTCTACACATTGAGACCAATAGTTGCTTCACATAATACGGTGCAGAAGGAGGTCATTTGACCCATCCTGTCTGCATTGGGACTCAGAATGACCGTCATGACTTCGCGCCATTCTCTCATCCTTCCCATGTATCGATGCACATTATTTTAATTTTGGAATTCTCCGATACATCGGTGGAACCTGCCTCCATCACAGCACCAGGCAATGCATTCCAGACCCAGCTACTCGCTGTGTGTATATATATCTTGATTTTTTTTTTTGTTTGGATTTATTTCTCTTGCAAATATTTGCTACTATTTTTAGGTCTATGTTTTACTTATTTTGTCTTCTACATTTCCTGTGGCCCAAAATGTGATCAACTTTTAGACTGTTATTCAGTTATTGAACATTTTCAAGACTGAGTGCGATAGATTATTTTGGAGTAAGCGATATGGGATGCAAAACAGGAGCGAGGGAGTTAGTATTGATGGAAGAGATAATCAATGATCCATTGAAAGATGTTCCCATTTCTTATGAGCCAATTTCAAAAATATGGACCCGAGAAAAATTGCTCTAGCCGTTTGTGCAGGCTTAGAGTTATAGAGCCATAGAGAGGTACAACACGGAATAGACCCTTCGGTCCGATACGTCCATGCCGACCAGATATCCGAGATAAACCTAGCCCAATTTGCTAGCATTTGGCCCATATCTCTTTAAACCCTTCCTATCCATATACCCATCCAGATGCCTTTTAAATGTTGTAATTGTACCAGCCTCCACCGCTCCCTCTGGCCGCTCATTCCATACATGCGCCACCCTTTGCGCGAAAAAATTGCCCCTTAGGTCCCTTTTAAATCTTTCCCCTCTCACCTTAAACCTGTGCCCTCTAGTTTTGGACTCCACCACCCCAAGGAAAAGACTTTGGCTATTCACCCTATCCATGCCCCTTGTGATTTTATAAAGCTCAATAAGGTCATTCCTTAGGCTTCGACGCTCCAGAGAAAATAACCCCAGTCAATTCAGCCTCTCCCTATAGCTTAAACCTTCCAACACTGGCAACATCCTGGTAAATCTTTTCTGAACGCTTAATGTAAATGCATTAATTTCCCCTTCCTGCTAATTTGGGTGAGATGGTGAGCACTTTATTTTGCTGTATGTTTGCACACTAAACGCAATCTACGCAATTTAACAGAACTAAGCGGTCTTGGCATGGATGAACATTGGGATCAGATTTCTCTAAAGGTGAGCTATTTCAGCTTTAACAAGCACGCCCCAGCCTTTACTTTGAAGTCCTGGCATGAATATCGAATCACATCACTGGCCTGGCTCCTGTGCAGAGAATAACCATTTCCATTTATATGGCGTCTTTTCCTATTAATGTCCAAACACCAAGCACGGGACTGAAGAATGCAATGGCAGGATTCTAATACCTGAAGAAGGGAAAATTGTAGACTACATGATTGACTACCAAGCAAGGATGTAATTAGAACAAAATGCAGTGCTGGTACAAAGCGGTTTCTTTATACTCAAGTGACAATCATGGTCGTAACTAAGTGTAGTCTAGGGCACAACTGGAACACATTGGAATGGGACTTCTTGTGAAATTCTGTTTTCCCTAGGAGATAGTTCTAGCCTAGGCGAGGTCAAAGTCCCTGCAAAGTAATGTCCTAAACCTCAGAATGTTCGACTTCAACACCACATTCCCCGACCCCTCCCCCATCATCTCCCTCTGCATTAGGGGTAGATAATTATTGGCTGTTCTGATAAATTGATCATTCTATATACAAAACTGATTTAAGTCGAAGTCATTCCCGAACCAAGTTGCTAATTGACTCCGGGTTTCTGCCACTACGTTGGTGTGGGTGTAAAGCGAACTCTACAAGCCATATCTTTATATTTGTCATTAAGTAGCGTTCACGATATCTTTACGGTATTTTCCCAATTCAATCCAGCTCCCACCTGTCCTTTAACGGGAAAAGTTCCATCTAGTTCTTCGCGGTCTATTAATCATTATGATTACGTTGCGTCTTCTTCTAGCATTGTCCATAAAATCTAAATGTTGCGGAGAATCTCGCCTGGTGTTTTTGCGCAGTTTGTCACGTCCCTCAACGAATTCCTTTCTCGAATTCATGCGGTTTGCATTACGCCCTTTCAAAAGACAGATGGGCTGTAGTAAAGGGATCACATTCGCGTCCAGTTACATTTGAGGTGAACGCGGCATAAATCCTTATTTTTTTCCACTGCACTGCAGGGTATCCTTGAACAGTTAAAAACAACCCAGCAGCTTCCCGGCTCAACAAAAAGGCGAGGGGGCGAGGTGGGGGAGGAAGAGGTAGATGGGCCAGACAAAACATAAGGTCACTTTCGCAATCTTTGCATTTGAATCATTTAATTAAACAACGAGGATTTTTTTGGGGTGGTCTGTGGAACAAATTCGGAAAGTGGACTTTGCCAGAAATCTGACGAGATCTAAGTTTCCCGGCTGGATTCCCTAAATCGCTGCACACAAACCATGGCAATTCTCGATTTGGCTGTTCCAGCTGTGACTTAATTAATTTTTTGGCTGCTGGCAATTTTTAGTTCAGCCTGTGGAATTGGATTTGCAGTTATCACTGAGTTTGGCAGATCACTGCAGTACACTGACAACACGCACAGAAACAGCCTCCTCCCTTAGCAACCCCTAAAGTCAAAGACATAAAATATTTCAAGGGGACGTGACGGGCTATACGCCGAGAGGCGGCTTATCCCTTCACTTGAGAGTTGAATACTCGAGTTATGTTTGAGATCACGAGCAATTTCTTCACTGAGGGGATTGTTAACTTTTGGAATTCGCGAGCCCGGAGGGACATGGTCCACGACTGCATTGGAGATTGACGAAGGGATGGAGTGGTTAAGATATAATATTACAACGTCTCCCACATTCTGTTCTCTCTTAAACTTAAGATATCCAAACTTTGTTGTCGATGTCTTAACTCACATCAAGTCCCGAGACCCTATCCCTCATAAGCTCACTGACCTACATTGGCTCCCAGTCAAACAACGCTTTGGCTTTAAAATTCTCATCTTAATTTTCAAATCCTTTCATGGTCTCAACCTTTCTTACTTCACAATCCCTGCAAGATGTGCACTCTTCTACTTCTAGCCTATTGCGCATTCCCAGTTATACATGCTCCTTCATCAGTGATCGAGTCTTCAGTTGTTTAGGCCAAAAAGTCCGGGATGCCTTCTCTAAATTCGTTCACTACTTCGGTTCTGAAGAAGTCACGTCGCACTCGAAACGTTAACTCTCTCTCTCTCTCTGCATAGATGCTTGCAGACCTGCTAAGTTTCACCAGCATTTTCTGTTTTTATTTCTATTACTGTGCCTCGCTTTTGTCCTTTCAGAAGACCAGAAGTTTTGCCCAGCTGACCTAAGTGACATATTTTATAATGCTCCTTTAGGACAATGCATTAGGTTGAAGATGCAATAGAAACATAAGTTCTTTTCTTGTTCATAGATTTATGGGCGATATGGGATACGTTGTTGGTTTGTGTGGGGGTGGTGGTGGAGTTCATGTACAAATTTTGTTATGATCTAAATGAACGACCAGATAGGCTCAAGGAGTTATAAGACCCTCTCCACGTCTCAGTTCTTACATTTTTTAAGCAAAATTGCTCTACTTTTCAAAGATTGTGGGACAATGTGGAGCAAACATTGAAATATGGAAACTGGTTTGGGTTGGGCGGCCAACGTGTTCTATCAAGAATACTATCTACTAGATTTGCATTGAATAAATATGGTTTATGTCTCAACTAAATGTGGGTGGTGCAACAGGCTGAAGAATGACCTAAAGTCTATTATTCAAGACTTGACTTCCCATCATCCCGTCTCCGTTGATCCAAATTCTCGCTGCTCTTCGTTTACAAATTCTCCATCGTTTGCAGTTCTTCCAGGGCCTCCTCCTTTTTAACCTGAATTCCGACTAGAAAACTCACCTTTTCCCGTTCAGGCCTCTGTCAATAGACTTCCCACTGGCTTCTCCATCAATGGGTCTTTGAACCATTGCAACTCTGCGTGTTGGATTTCCAGCGAACCCAGAAACCTTCGAACATCTGGTTTATATCTTGTCCCTGGAACAGGGAAGCGGGATGATGCCCATTACTACTGATATTCCCGAGATAACCCACATTGTGAAGTGCATTGTGAATTTCCTCTAAAGCAAATCAAAATGTTATTCTGTGGAACCAAGAATAACTATTCACACTTGGGGGTTTGGGGCAACTATAGATTACAATGGGAATCGAATCACGACACTGTCCGACCAGAACTCCCCAACTGATATCGATTTATTGAACTGAACTTTGGAAAAAATCGTGGCTGCCTATTTTAATTTACAAAAATCATCATTAAATATTGTTATTAGGGGTCTTTTTATAGCTCCATCTTTCAATGTCTAGGAATGCCGCGTTGGCGATAGCCCAGTGAGAAAAGGCAATGTTTAATCATTCGTGAGATTTTAACGTCACTGGCAAAGCAACATTTATTCCCATCCCTATTTGAGAAGATAGTGGTGAGATATCTTCTTAAACAGCCGCTGCTTTTGCTGTGTAAGTGCACTCCCAAGGCTGTTGGAGAGGAGGCGCCAATAGTTTGACTCAGTACAGTGCTGAACGGCCGATATTTTTCAAAATTTGAATAACAACAATGAAATTCCATTCGGACACATGTCACGATTTAAACAAAATGGCCTGTTACATCTAACATAACTGATTAGAACATACAAAATAACACTATGGTGTCTCTTTTCGGTCTGAATGTGTAATGTCTGTGCAAATATAGATTTGCTTATACTTTGATTCTGGCAAAAGAAAACAGTCTATATGCAACTGCTTTTTAAAAGAGAATAATGCAGCAAGTCAGCAGGTCTGACAGCCTCTGTGGGAAGCGTGGCAAAGTTCAAATATGTCCCATCTTCGACATAAAAAAAGAGGTTTATGTTTCTGAAGTAGAGTCACATTGGACTAAACACCTTAACTCTGTTTCTCTTTTCACACATACTGCAAGACCTGCTGAGTTTCTTCAGCAATTTCTGTTATTATTTCAGCGTCCGCAGTATTTTGCTTTTAGTCCATATTCCAACTTTCTACATTTAATGACATAATTTTCACTTCTGAGAAGTAATCGCTTTTTCGCCAACAGAGAGACCTAGGGGTTTAAGTCCATAGTCCTTTGAAAGTTGCATCACAGGTAGAAAGGGTGGTTAAGAAGGTATTTAGCACATTTGCCTTCATTGCTCAGACTATTCAGTATAGGAGTTGAGACGTCATGTTGAAGTTATACGGGGCATTGGTGAGGCAACTTTTGGAGTACTGTGTACAGTTCTGGTCGCTCTGTTATAGGAAGGATATTATTAAATTGGAGAGGGTTCAGAAAAAATTTACTAGGATGTTGCCGGTACTGGAGAGTTTTCAGTTATAAGGAGAGGCTGGATAGGCTGGGACTTTTTTCACTGAAGCATCGGAGGCTGAGGGGTGACCTTATAGCGATGTATAAAATCACGAGGGGCATTGATAATAGCCAAGGTCTTATCATTAAGTTAGGGGAGTTCAAAACTTAGGGGTATGTTTTTAAGGTGAGAGGAGAAAGGTTTAAAAGGAAGCTGAGGGACATTTTCTTTGCACACAGAGTGGTTCGTGCTTGGAATAAACTGCAGGAGGAAGTGGTAGATGCAGGTAGAGTTACAACATTTAAAAGACAGATGGATAGGTACATGAATAGGAAAGGTTCAGGGAAATATAGGCCAACGCTGGCAAGTGGGACTATTTTAGTTTGGCATGGACGAGTTGGACCGAAGGATTTGTTTCCGTGAGGTATAGCTCTATGACTATGGCTCTTCCCAGGAGTCAATGTCACTGCTCAATCCATATATTTTCATTCTGCCTGACTACAATTATCCACTTTCCCAAGTGTAACACTGTCTCGTAGAATCTGTCGATCTGTCCACTCAGTAGCACTGAGATGCTGTAATTCAACAAGAATTTGTTGGGGGTGGGAGTGGGGGACGGTACTGTCTATATTCGAGGATTACTGCGTCCCCGAAATAGTTACATGAAATTACAAACCTTCAAATACCCGACATTTCGAAACATTTAACTTGCGCTAAAAGAAATCTCGTACTTCGTGCAGATAGCAGAGAATTATTGCATAGCGGTATTTTAAACGAGTTTAACAAAATTATCGAATACCTTCTGTTGTTGCTGTCTGAACGGATGGGCATGAGGTTAAAATCTAATAGCGAGCTGGATAATTTCAAATGTAGTCAGGAAGAAAAAAACAATTTTATCCCCTACTGAATAGAAAATAAGCTCCGTTTGAGGTTTAATTCTCAAATAATTTGCCGTCCCAGATATCGTTCAGGGTGGGCTCAGTACAAAATTTGATTTTACAAACCAGTTCGAAAGGGAACAATATGTTTAGGATTTTATCCAGTTGTTACTTTCCTGAGCCTACTCACTCTACCATGGTAAAACCAAAAGCAGCAATATTATCTGTTTTCATTGCATTCATACTTCTATGTCAACTAGTTGTACACAGGGCAAAATACTTCCTTACTATAAATCACAGTTCGAAAATTTAAAGTGACTGTCCAAACATCCTTTTGTCTTGTCTGTGGTCAATTTCCATAGATAATCTGTCTGCTCTGATATTTTATTAAACGGTAAGGGTTCCGAGTAAGTTTTTTCAAAAGAATAATCTTCTGTTGTACAAAGCTAGTTGTAATAGCGGCAAAACTTGCAGAATAATTAAAAGATAAGGAATTGCTTAACAGTTCTGAAAGTATGCACCTACAAGACAGATGACAAAACTCACAAGATGAATATACAGAATAAAACCAACAGGTTGTGCACAATTATACAGACTATTAATCTGACTTCAAAAAGAATCGTTACGGAGAATGACAGTTTCTGGGAACATAATTAGTTTGCATGTGGGTAAGAGCAGACTCGATGTTCGTCCAAATTAATTAGAGCTCAATGATTCGAGTTATTAAGAGCAATTACTGTAGGCAGGTGCCACTCCCAGCTCTCATTGAGAATGCTAAATGCCGGTGTCCGGCTATCACCACCATTCCGCTATCCTCTCCACCCTCTCCCCCTTTATCTGCAGCTCCCCCTACCTCCACGTCCAGTCTTTTTTTCCCCCTTATTCATTAACGGGATGAGGACATCACTGGCTAGGCAGCATTTACTGCCCATCTCTAATTCCCAGAGGGCAATTGAGAGTCAACCACATTGCTATATGGATGGCAGTTTCCTTTCCCGAAGGACATTAGTGAACCAGGTGCGTTTTCCGACAATCGACAATGGATTCGTGATTCTTAATTTCAGATTTTTATTGAATTCAAATCCCACCATCTGCCGTGGCGGATTCGAACCCGGGTGCCCGGAATGTTATCCGGGTCACTGGATTAACAGTCCAGCTATAATGCTACTAGGCCATTCCCTCCCCAACGAAGAAGGATATTAGGCGAAACGTTGACTTCTCCTCCTCCAGATTCTGCCTGGTTTGTTGTGCTGTTTGCTCTCTCTGTGTTGTCGCTGCTTCTTCATTCTTTTAACCCAACTGTCTTCACTCATAGCGCCCAGCAAACCAGTGTACGTTTTTCGGCTTTTCCGCCGTAACTTTGAGTGAAGAAACTTTTTTACGCAAGTATGCTCTTGAAGTTAGACAGCTCGGGAGAAGCCTAGCTCCGTACAGTTATAGAGCCAGACTTGGCCTGAGACCGATCTTCTGGGGAATGTTTCTAGTTCATGTCATTCTCTTTCTTATTTTACTCGGAATATCACATACCTAGAATGTTGGGCATTTGTCTTGTTTTGTTTTCATACAATATATATTATAATCTGCTCAACATCTTAATAACTTATACACAGTTTCGAAAGAAAAATTACTTGATAAGTAAATGAATAGTGGTTATGCGTGATTATGATGACGGCCATAAGAACTGAGCACATCAGTTTAGAGAAAGTCGAGATAGCTTATTCGAAGCTGAATTAGATAAATCTGTGCACATTAAGTCTTTGCTTTGCAACCTGCTCATAGCGCAGATTGCGTGATATTAACACCCAATCTGAAACTAACCAATCCCTTTTTGCACTTCCCTATCCCATCGGTAAATAGTAACAACTAAACACTTGAGAAAAATATGCACACATATATTGCGCAAACTTGGAGTTCTGCTTAAATTAATACTAACATGTCCGCCGTAACAAAGATCATTTAGTATTCCCCCCCCTCCAAATTATTGCCTCCCTACCCCACCTCCGCATTCATATCACTGAACTCCTCATGCATGCCTTTTCTTATATTTTCTTCAAGCGTATGCAAAACTTAGCTGCACGGATTTTATCCCTCAGTAAATTCCATTTGTACAACTGTTCTGTGTTCGCCGAAGTACACAGGTTTCCTTTCACCTAAAGCGTTGAACTTACAAGTTTCGTCCTCATCTTTAAATCACTTTATGGTCTCACCTTATCCTATCTCTATAATCTCAACCAACTCGATTTTCTCCTGGACAAATTCGTTCCTCTAACTTTATCTGGTTATGTATTTCCTCCTCATTTAATTACTCTTCTAGAAGCGCAAGCATCAACTGCCTCAATTTTCTCTCGATCGTTCCATTCATCTCCTCTTTTAAAACCTCAATTCATCTCTTCAATCACATCTTTGTACACCTCTCTTGATGACTCAGTTCAGGAATTTGCAGAATTTAGGGGTATTTTTATTTTGGAGAATCCAGATAAATGCAATGTGGTATGATTTTGACCCAATACCCATTACACGCGTTTAGATACTGACCTCAGAAAGATAAATTTGGGATAGGTTCATCGACTTCTTTGACTTCGCGCAATCCAAATATGGGATGACTCACACAGCGTTTTCCGGCCAAAATTAAACTGTACAGTCGCTCTGACACCCGAAGGAAATCAAGTAAACGTCCAGAAACTCTGGTACCTGTAATTTTTCATAACGCCAGCTAATCAACAAATTGTCCATTATAACGAAAAATGACCTTTCCAATGGAGAACTTGTCAATTTGTCCTTTTATTTTAAAAAATGTAGAAGATCGAAGTCCACCATGAATCGAGACAATATTCCTTTGAGCGTGTATCCAACTTGAGCCTCTGAGATTTTATGCCATGCTGCCGAATGTAATATTCTGACCCGTTGTCATTAAAACCGTTTCAGCCCACGGCTACCATCATATGAAAAGCTTCAATGAAGGCCTCGGTATTGGTGGTTCTCCGAAATGAACAACTCCGACTCTGGTAGTCTATTTTTAAAAAATCTACAGCCCTTCTTACAGGCATCATTCTGGTCACCAACCTCTGCACCAACTGCAAAGCCTCATCACTTTTCCAACTGGTGCCTGGACCAGTGCTGGACACAACCTGTGCTGACATTCCGAATTCTTAGACCAACAGACCTAGCCCTCGACTTATTTTTATCCGTCTTCCTAACAGTTATCTGACTCTGGCCTGTGCACATTTAATGCGATCAGTAATTGGTCCAGTTCTCCTCACTGACCACTCGCCTTTAAATTTGTTCAAATACAATGACCAAATTAACGTGTTTGGCACTCAACATTCACCTAGACACAATAGGCACGCAGTGATCTGTATAAAATTGGACTGTATGTTCTAGATAGTTAGAATATACTGTATGCATGAATTTTCTATTTAGATGTTTATTAACACATATCAGGCTGTTGGCACTACTTGAAAAAATAAAATGGTCAATTCACAATTGCACTGAAGGAGTTTATGGAGAATGGACATAGCCCATCTATGCACATTGAGTTTAGCACAGAATACAAACTAGAGAATAAGTGTACCCAATTGATTAATTCCTGTTTAAAGACAATGGTCACGCACTTGTGCATATTCATCAAAAGTTACTTGTAGAGGATCATATGGCTTAATCATATTGACCTGTTTTCATTTGTTCTTTTTTTTCCAATAGGATTCTCACCTTCATCAAGCATTTGCTCATCAACATATTCACTACATCATACAAAAAGTACACTATTGAAACAAATACATACAGTGTTTAAAAGAATATTGAAATTTTAATCCATTAGCAGTCAAAACTGTTAGAATCACTGAGATCCGGGAGAACAATTTTGACAGGGTCTTGCAACCCAACTGTTTCTCAAAGCATGACTGCATAGTTTCAAATGATTATGACAATCTCTGAAGCATGCTGCTTCTGACAGTGTACTCTAGTTTATTTTCCAAAAATGAACACCCCTATGAATAAATTGTCTCTATTTTATTAGAATACAGACTCTGGAAGGAAAAACATGACAAATCTATATCTTGGCGTCCGTTCGCTTATTCTTAATTTGCTTGCTTTCGGTCTATCAGCCACGTCTGAAAACAACATTTGAACCTTTAACAGGCCTTCTGTTCAAGACAGATACCTGCAATTTCTCCTTTTCCACCATTTCCCCACAGTATGTTCCAAACATGGAGAAAAGAGCTGAATTCAAGAGACTGCATGCCGTTGACATCAAGATTGTATTCTATTGAACGTGGTGGCAAGGGATTCGAGTAAAATTGTAGGCAATAGTAATCAGTTGGACTCATACAACAATTAAGGTGGATAGTTGTGTGATGGTTGAATGCAAATTTCTTTAGTCCTGGGGCATCACTTTAGGTACCTCTAAGAGTAGAGTTCAAGGACAAACTATCTTCAAAACCTCTTCAGTATTCTCTCCTCTGTCACAAGTTCAGAAGTGGTGATGGTCACTGATCGTTGCACAATAATGAATACCATTCGTTATTTAAATATTGGAACAATCCATGTTGATATGCAACAAGATCAGGACAACATTCAGGTTTGGGTTAACAAGTGGTAAGTAACATTAAAGCCACATAAGTGTAAGGAAAGGGACATCTCCAACAAGGAAGAGTCTAAACATTTTCCCTTAACACTCAAAGGCAACTCCATTGCTAAATCCCCTAATATGAACTTCCTGGAGAACTACCATTATCCAGAACAAACTGAATTGACCACAAAAAGTAATTTGGTGACATGAGCAGATCAGACTGGGTTTTATTTTTCAGGGAATAATACACTTTCTGACTCCCTGGAACAAGTTAGGGTACGACTCGGTATTCATTCGTGGATGAATACAGTTGCAAAAACACTCAAGAGGCTGAACACATTCCAGGGCAAAGAGTTTTATCTCCACTCAATCCGCCACCTTAAATATTCAGTTTCTCTCCTGCTGACACTCAGTGGAGGCAGTGTCTGCCATTTATAAGATGCACTGCAGCAATTCATCAAGTCTCTTCAGGGGCATTTTCAAAGTTCTGGCTTCTACCACCTAAAAGATCAAAATCAGTAGATGCTTGGGAACACAACAACCTGCCTACAAGTTCTACTCCAAGTCATATACCATTCTGACTTGGTACAATAACTGGGATTCCTTCACTGTTTCTGAACAAATACCTCCTACCTTTCCCCAAAAAAACGGCTATATTGAATGCGGCAGTTCACCACCACATTATCAAAGCTAACAAAAATCAGGAAACAAATGGTGGCTTTGCCAATGAGACTCATAGGCCAATAGGACACAAAAAGAACAAATCCTTATTCATTATAATTGCTTCTTTCAGCATGTCTATTAAAATGAAGGCTGAACATATTTGCAGTCCCATAAGTCACTCATACACCACAACTGTTTTTGAAATGTGCCAGCTTCCAGTTAAATAAAGATAAACTCTTCAGTTAACATTCTCACTGTCACTAAATCTCCCAGTAACATTTCATAGCATCCCTGCAGCGCAGGAAGCGGCCATTTGGTCTATCGAGTCTACACTGAATCTCCAAAAAACATCCTATCCAAACCACAACCTTATCACTATAACCCTGAATTTATCATTTCTAATGCACCTAGCCTGCACATCCCTAGACATCACGGGGAAAGTTAGCATGACTAATCCACTTAACTTGCACATCTTTACACTGTGGGAGGAAATCAGAGCGCCTCACGGAATCCATGCAGACGTGGTGAGAATCTGCAAACTCCACACAGTCACCTAAGGCTGGTATCAAACCCGTGCCGCCCAGTGTTTGCAGCAATTGGTCCAATTATTACGTTGTGATTGTGAGAGTTGGCTGCAGTCTTTGGTGCATTATAGCAGTTGCTATACTTTAAGAAGTAATTGTTGGCTGTAAAGCCTTTGAGCCATCTCTGTCATGAAAAGTGGTAAACAAAGACTTCCACCAAAATGAATAAAAGAAACTTGTAGATGTGGTATACCTAGATTTTCAGAAAATATTTGAGCAAATGTCACATCAAAGTTGTGAAAGAGACATAAAGTGGCAACAAAAAGATAGATTAAGTCGTGGGAAGAAATTGGCAGCTGGAATGTAACGTGGGAAAATGTGAACTTGTCCACGTTGTAATAATAGAAAGGTGCTATTTTATTTAAATTGAGTGAGCTTGCAGAACTCAATGGTACAGAGGGTTCTGGGTGCCCTAGCACCAGCATCACAGGAGGCTAGTACGTACATGCAGCCAGCAATTAGAGAGGGAAAATAAATGCTGCTGTTTATTGCAAGGGGAATCGAATATTACAGCAGAATGCTTTGCTACAATTGCACTGGGCATTTTTGAAGCCACATATAATGTGTGCGTAATCTTAAAACAGTTCAAAGAAGGTTCACTGACTGATTCCTGGGATGAGAGTTTTTCTTTGAGGAAGTGCAAGATAGGCTGGGCCTGTATTCATTGGAGTTAGAGGATGAGAAGTGATCTTGTTGAAAGATGGGGTCCTGCAATGATTTGACTGGGTGAGTGATCTTGATCAGTAAGGGCATCAGACTTATGGGGAAAGGGCAGAGAAATGGATGAGGGGAATGTATGATCATCCATGATCCTATTGAATATCAGGAAAGGTTCGAGGAACAGCCTACGGGCGTTCCTATTTCTTATGGTCTTATGGTGAAATTGTGTTTCCCTTTTTGAGAGAGAATAGAACTAGGAGACACAATTCAAAAACAAGGAATGTCCCATTTAGAGATAGTGGGAATTGCCGATGCTGGAGTCGAAGATAACAATGTGTAGAGCTGGATGAACATAACAGGCCAGGCAGCATCAGAGGAGCAGGAAAGCTGACGTTTCGGGTCTGGACCCTTCTTCAGAAACACTTCTGAAGAAGGATCCAGACCTGAAATGTCAGCTCTCCTGCTCCTCTGATGCTGCCTGGCCTGCTATGTTCATCCAGCTCTGCACCTTGTTATCTCAGTGTCCCATTTAAATCAGAATCGAGGAGTTTTGTCTTTCTCTCTCAAAGGGTCATGAGTCTGTGGATTCTTATCCCGAAGAAACAATGATGGCTGCATCATTGAATACTTTTAAGTCAGAGGTAGTTGGATTATTGACTAACAAAGGACCTAAATTGCACCACCGGGAGGTAGGAATGTGGACTTCAGTTCACAATCAAATCTTATCGAATGACAGAGCTGATTCAGGCGTCGAGTGACCTACTCTTTTCTAAATTCTTGTTCTGTAAGTGTAAGTCTTTCTTTCTTCACGTGTGTACTCGAAGGACACGCAATGTTCATAGAAGGTAATGATGAATAATAGAGAATAACGTGGCCACAATGTGACGCGACGATTTATACTTAATTAATTAATTAATTACACTTCGTGAACAATTAACTTGATTCCAGTCCATTCAAAATGGAGTATCCCAGTTCAAGGATAAGGGCCAAGATTCCAAATAGTGCTACAGCTGTGGTCAAACTAGTATACTCCAGCCAAAAATATTCGACACACATATAATCCATCTCATACATACTAAACACAGGGAGGGTGTGGCGATGTAGTGGTAATGTCATTGGATTAGTAACCGGAACCTCAACATTGCAATTGGCGAAATCTGAATTAAGTTAAAAAAAAATTAGAATTTTAAAAAAGCCTAACGACGACTAAGAAACCACCGTCGATCGTTGTAAATATCCATCCTGTTCGCCAATGTCCTTTAAAGAAAGAAGTCCACTATGTTTACCTCACCAGCGACGCGCACGTCCAATGAACGACTATAAGGTGGACCTATGTTACTGTACATAAAAGAAAAATATAGTCTACCAATCTATAGGGCTGCTTTCTCATTGGAGAGAGCCAACTGGTGGTGGTTTAACTTGAAGGTCAGCACGCCTCAGGCGAGGGGAGAGGTTGAGAAGGAGAGCCCAGTGCAGGAGTTGAACCCACGCTGTGAGCATCACAAACCTGCCATCCTGCCAACAGAATACACGATATCAGAAAATGCTGGAAATACACAAAATACTCCGCAGTGTCTGTGGAGAGACAAACAACAGCTAAGTTTCAAGTCGATGGCCCTTCCTCAGAAAATACTTGAAACATTGAGATGAATCTCACTCCACTGATATCGTATGAAATGCGGAGTGTTTATACACTTTCAGTTTTTATTTCAGATTCCCAATCTTCAGAGTATTTTGCTCTCGTAATAGACGAAAGCCCTAGCACAGATACTGTAATGTTTCTGTCCCGTGTGTTTGTTTTAAACAGTCCAGGAACCCATTCACACTTTCTTTGATTGTAATTATGGCTTCAGCAGTCTACAAACAATGAACACATACGTTTAGTATACGACTTGGTGTTGTTGTATCCTACAAAAAGTACATTTTCGAATAGGAATTTGACATGTAACAATCTAAAATTTATATCAAAGAGAAAACTGCACAACATACAATTTTTCTGACGTTTTTGTTGACAAAATTCACTTTACATATAAACAATTATTAGCAGTACTCCCTTATTGCAGTATATTCATATTCCCAATATTTTTATCGCACGTATGTAAATTGTATTGACAGTGAATCTCTTTATTATAAAATAGTCAACTTTAGTCACACGCTAAATATGAAATTCGCCAGGACATCTGGGCTCATGCAGGTACGTACGAGTTTCTATGTAATCCTGTCCCTAGTATAAAACGGAAGAAACGAACCAGAGAATCAGTTAATTTGTTGATTAACCTGGCGGTCGGGTACTGCCGCCTAATAGATCCTGTTAATTGCGCAAAGGTTCGGCTTAAGGAAAATGTTTTAGTAGAACAGGTTAATAATTACTGCGCCGCCCTTTTCCATTACTGAGCAATTTGACATGACTGGCTGCGCTATACAACCATAAAGTGTCAGATTCAATGGAGAAAGTAAGTGGTAATATTCTTCATTAAAATAGTCCAGGATATTAGTGAGCCCGTCTACTGTGAGCCATCATTGAATGAAATCTTTTATTATAAATTACTTAAATCTCATCTTTCAATTGGTTGCGCAAATGATTACTCTTTTTTAAAAAAAACTTGAATTGCCAACTCTCTTTCACAAAGAAGACTTGAATGTAACAGGACATGCATGGATTTAACATGTAGAAACAGCTACCAAACCACGACGTAACAAGGAGAGCCACTGTATGTGACGGGCTAGTTTTGTTTTTAAGTTAGTTTTGACTTTGAAATGATTTCGGTCCGCTCAAGGTCAGAGACAGTTCAACGAAGCAGTTCGTGGCTAACAGTGAAGAAATTTGGCGGACTGTATGCCGAAGTCTTTTAGAGCTCTCTTATGGGTTGAAAACGGCATAGTTCTGGCTGTTTGCTGGGGGCATGAAACATTCTGTGCGAATAAAATGATTCTAGCAAGATCATCCTCACAGGAAGTAAATATACTATTAACCATAGAGAAACGTATGCGTTTGAACACTTCAGCATGAAACATTGCACTCCGTGATATCTTCAACGCATGTTGTTGAGCTCGTGGTGAATTGACAACATTTTAATCACGCTTGAAACCAGCGTTGGTCTCG
The DNA here is from genome assembly GCF_021869965.1 of Rhincodon typus. NCBI lineage: Eukaryota > Metazoa > Chordata > Chondrichthyes > Orectolobiformes > Rhincodontidae > Rhincodon > Rhincodon typus. The sequence goes on along the minus strand of NC_063361.1, from coordinate 34,736,538 downwards.
AATGAAATGGAGGGGGAAAGTTGCTTTGGTTCGTTTCAAACCGTTCATGGCGACAGTTATGTGCATAGTGAGACCGTGAAGTCGGCGCGTCATAGTCGATGATAAGCTTTTCTGAGAATGAAGCCTTTTAAAAGTAGATATTAGGGAGTCTCTGCATTCAATTGAACTTCATTGAGGAGTTGGGGGTGCTGGGGGTATGTTAAATATGACATTGTCCACTTGGCATACACGTTTACAGTTTTGTTCATCAATAAAAAGAACCCATTGCATTCTAAAGAGATATTGAAATTAAATACTTGTAATAGCGTTCATTTTATTTTTGTGTCAATGGTATACTTATCCAAGCCAAGGTCACTGTGAAATTCACCAGTTTTTTTTTATTCTTTATTAAGATGTTTCCCTAATTAAACCCAGTTAACCATCTCCATTACCATATTCTTCAAACGATTCATTGATTGGTTGATTTTATTGTCACGTGTACCAAAATAAATGAAAAACTTTGTTTACGAGCGGTACAGGCAGATCACAGCAAATAAAGGCTGTATAGATCAAAACGACTTCGAGGCATACAGGTTACATTCCAGGTTACATTATTTCAGATTAGAGTCCATTCAACAGTCTGATAACGACCAGAAAGAAGCTGTTCCTGAACCTGCTTGTGCGTGTTTTCAGACTTGCCTTCTGCCCGACGGAAGAGGCTGTAGGTCATTACCAGGGTGCGATGGGTCTTTGATGATGTTGGCCGCCTTTCCGCGGCAGTGCGCCGTTTAAGTAGAGTCCACGGATGGAAGGTTGGCTTTCGTGAGGGTCTGGGCTGTGCACAGAAGCTTCTGTAGCTCCTTGCGGTCCCGAGTTGCCATACCAGGCCATTATGCACCCGAAAGTATGCTTTCAATCCATTGGTACATCCATTCTGTTTTCGTCCATTGTCTGCTTCCATCGCTTTTTCTATTATTGCCACGAACAGAGTGGTTTCTGAGTGCCACATAAAATTCCTACATTGCTCGATTGTCAAAGCCTCACAGCCTTCACAGCTTAGCCATGTATATGTAGTCGATATAAAAGGGGGCATTGTGTGCTTTCCCTTTGAGCTTAACCCAACGAAAGCAATGTAAGGTCACACCAACATTGACAACTTCCTGCCCTAATGACAAAATATCATTCCGCCCGGGCTGTGCCATTGCTGGGTATCGGATGAATGGCGGAAATCTGTAAAAGAAACAGAAATCCAGGAAATATTGAGCAGGTCAGATAGATCTATGAGGATGTTCAAGGTTTGCTTCGGCAGCACACTCCGCCCTACCGGAAGCCCAAGTCAAACCAGCATCGAGAATATCATCAAGAGGAGAATATATCAGAGAGGAATAGCAATAGGGCAATGTTGAAAATTAAGAATTAATGAGAGCACATGGCATATGTGGGCTGAGGAGAATAAAAGAAGATGGCAGGCAGGTTACTAAAGGAGAACAAGAATGTGTAACCAGGGAGTGTAGGGCGTGACAGTCGCTCAAAGATTGAGTTAGGATAGGCTTTTTTTGGACATTGAGTATTAAAGGCGAGCCCGCCTCCGGCCGGTCGGTCTGGGAGTAGCAGGATGAAAAAATTTGTGAATTGAAAACATTGGAAGGGAGACATGGCAGCAGGAGCCGGGGCGAGAGGTGGCTTTCTTGAGCGGATAAGTATGAGAGAAGAACACTTCCGTCCAGAAAATAGCGCTTGCTCAGGTAACTTGGACAGAACTTATGTCTGGTCGATATGATGAATATGGATGGAACACATCTTTGTTCTTGCCTGCACCGTGGGTCACATGTGGTAGTAATATAATCATTGAAATTGTCTTCCGGCACTAAATATGTTGACTCACACATGGATAATGGATGCACTGCAGTGTGACCCAGGGGAAGATCAATGTTTATAGAAGGTGGGCGGGGCAAACCCAGTCGTACTGCCATTTGCATGGAAAAGGAGAGACACTATCAGATGAAAATTACATGACAATACGGTCTATTCAACACCTTCGTGTTTATACAAAAATTTACCGAAAACATTTTGCGTAAACCCTTCGTCAGTGGATTCGAAAGGTTAACTCTGTTTCTGTCCCCACAGGTGTTACCAGACCTGCTGAGTATCTCCAGCAATTTCTGTTTTTTTGTTTCAGATTTCCAGCATCTGCAGTTCTTTGTTTTACTTTACATGTAAATGGGTTCTATTCACTTTCGAGCTTTTTCGTTAACCCTTCCTCCAATATTTCTAGTTATTTTATATTCTGTCTTTTGTTTTTCCCTTCTACACTACTAATTGCTTGCGCTTGATATCTGCTCATAAGGAGTGGGTAATTAATATAATTGCACACATCAAACCGGAATATAATTTCAATCATTCAATTAAATACTTTAAAGTTTACATTATTTTAAAGAATCATAGAATCCCTACAGCGTGGAAAGAGGCCACTCGGCCCATCGAGTTTGTACAGACCCTCTGATGAGCATCCCACCCAAGCATAGCCCCAACTCTGTTCCTGTAAGCCCGCATTTACCACGGCTAATCTACTTAACCTCCACACCCCCAGACACTATGGAGCAATTTAGCATAGCCAATCCACTTAACGTGCAAATCTTCTTTTCAAATTTTGTTTTCTATTGTACAAGTATAAATACAATGAGATTTCCCCCAAACAGTTGAACGATCCTCTCTAAAGAGTGCTATCATTCATTGAAAAACCCCTGGTTGATGGATAAGGAGCGCAAGTTGTTTTTATATTAGTTCCATTTAACTCATTGGCGGTAGCATGGCAAATCGCACACCCAGTGACAATCTGAGAAAACAAGTTGTAGAGCTGGATGAACACAGCAGGCCAAGGTGCTCCTCTGATGCTGCTTGGCCTGCTGTGTTCATCCAGCTCTATACCTTGTTATCTCAGATTCTCCAGCATCTGCAGTTCCTACTATCCCAGTGACAAGCTTCTTGACCCACCAGAAACTGAGAATCGAGGAGTTTAGAGACAGCTTCTGGAAATCGGATTAAACTGAAGCTCTTGATATAAAGTTGTATGCAGTGACAGAGAAAACTGCAAGAAAGAAAGCAATCACTAGCCAGTTCCAAATGTGACTTTTAGGTACTTTTAGTTTGAAAGAAAAGAACGACTGATGGAGGCGAAGACGATCAGAGATTTGAAATTTTAGGATATGAGTGACAATGGAAAACAGGCCACGTTCCAAGATGAGCAAAACGACATTATATTTATATTGCCATTCATTCACATTTCAGACCCCTGCTGTCTACATCCCTCACTATTTCTATGACCTCCACCAGCCCCACAACCTCCAGGGATCTGTGTCCTTCCCAATTCTGGGTGCTCATCGTTCCACCGTTAGCGGTTGTGCCTTCTCCTGTCTTAGCCATAAGCACCGAAACTCACCCAAACCTTCTAATCCTCCAACCCACTACCACACCCTATCCTTCTATAAGTCTCTCCTTAAAACCATTCTCATTGGCCATACTTTCACTCAACTGTCATAATACCTTTATACTGTTTTTTTTTGTTCTAACGTTAGAGGCCTTCCTACTTTCAACACATTGTAAAAAAAAAACTAACGTTCTTAGGAGAAATATGGAACTCATGAGAACCATACAGCAATCAATAATAGAAACACAAAATTATCATAGAATTTTAAACAATATATCAAGACAGTTAGTAATGAAAGATGTGTTTAGATGAACTTGGGTTCTGAGGAAGGGTCACTCGACCCGAAACATTAACTCTGATTTCCCTCTACAGATGGTGCCAGACCTGCTGAATTTTTTCAGCAATTTCTGTTTTTGTTTCTGATTTACAGCATCCACAGTCTTTCGGTTTTTATCATGTTTTTAGGCTGAGGTTATTGCCAGTATTGGCCTGAGTCCATTAAGCTCTGTTGCAGTTTAGATATCTTATAAACGACTTGTTCAGAGATGTTATTACACATCTCTGAAACATGTGGGACAAGAACCCGGGCCTGCTGGTTCAGAGATTCAGCCCTCAGACTGTTAGCATGTGATAGACACCGCCTGATGGGCGTATCTCATTAGAAAAGATCTATGTACGTGAGCATTCGCATGGACGTCAAGAAGTCTGGACAGTTGAATTTATAGACCAGGGATGGATTCTCCTATGAGGCAAAATAACCCCCTCCATACGAAAACATAGATCGCGAATTACCTCTGGCGTTGGTCTCCTACACTCAAGCTCGTCCAGACCTGAGATGTACTGCAGTTACTGAGTTATACTTGAGCGTTGACTGCGGTTCTTAGAATTCGGTGTCTCTTTGTTCAAACCAAAATAGAAATTTCATGTAATTAAAGACTTTAATGATTAATGGGCCACAATGTTCCATCTAGAGTATATATGCAAACAACATACAGTTTTCACACTTGAGAGAGGACAGAAGGGGAGGGAATGATAAACACTCTGAAGTATTAACATAACAAGTTTAGAATTAAATTGGCAATATGTGTTGACATTTCAGTTGCCAGTTCGTGCGTTGTCGGAATTTTGAGTTGCATATACCTTGGTGATGTCCTTGAACCCAGACAGGATTTTGAACCTGGATTCCATCCTTAGCTCCCATAGCCTTGGCGAGTGCAGTAACAATTACTTCTGGAACAGCAGTCTGTTGGTCGGTAACTGCATTATCTAGCCTATTATTTGTTCGGTGTTTATAATTGAACAGCATCGGTAGAACAAATAGGAATACTCGTCTAAACAAATACATTAAAGACAACACCGAATTTAAAACCCAGTATTTTCGCACTAACTGGCTCTGCGTTGATCATAGTGAGGAGACACCACTTAGATAAGTTACAGATAATAAGCTTTCAACTTGCAAAGCTCAACCTTACAGACCATTTAACCACGTTGCTTCAAAATGGTCACCAGTAAGTCGAGCAAGTCATTCAGGGGAAACTCCTATGACCCGAAGAGTGGGTGCAATGTAGAACTCGCTGTGAGCGTAAGCGAATAGGAAAAATGAGTTTTAAGGGGCATCTAAATTGCCATATAGAGGGTAAGGGAACCGAAGGTCATAGTGAAAGGGGGAAATAAAATAGCCTACATTTGTGAAGTATAAATATTAGTATGGTGTGCTTGGGTCGAATGACCTGTTTCTATTCAGCGATTCAATGTAATTCGTTGTACCATTCAAACTAAACAAATTGAAAACAATCGTAAAAACATAAAAACGTTTATTTGCGCATGAACAGCACGCATGCACATATGAGCGACTCATTGCACGGGATAGCAATGAATTACCTGAATGGAGTTGAGGCATTTTTTTGAGAAATGTGATACCATTCCTTCACAATTACAATACTTTCCTTTTAGTTTTTGTTTAAAAAGACAACACCGGAAATTTAAAATAGACCGCGGTCAGGTTCTGAAGTTCGCTCTGAAACGTCAGCCGCACCCGTTTCTTGTGGTACCGCATTCTTTAACTCGACGCTTGAGACTCTTGGTTCAGGTGAAAGCCACCTGCTAATCTGGCTGGGCCAGTCTGTCGGAAAAAAAGCCAATTAATCATTGTTAGGCTGACTGCAACCCAAATAGCAGATATATAATTTTTCAAAAATACTAGTTTTAAAATGTTCGGTGCTGTAATCATGTCCCTTATACAATACAGTTAATTCCCAGCAGGGTTAGCTATATTAACTACATTATTTAAAATGAAATATTCATGTACATCCGATGTGGTTAAATGTCGAAACTTTGTTATATAACTGTGCCCATCAGTTAAAATTAATAACATCAAAAAATTGTATTTAAAGTAGTATTAGGTTCCAATTTGACTTGCAAACAAATAAGACTTCCCTTTAGTATTTCAAGCTTCTCCAAAGAAAATGGGATTTTCTTTGTCTCAAGCCTTTTCCTAAAATAAAAAATCTTTAGAAATATTTATACCTTTGTGGAAATGCTTCGAAAATCCAGTCTAGCTTGCACATCTACATCTAAATTGTACTTGTCACTCGGCTACAATTTAACGAGCCGGACATGTTCATTTCTGTGGCAATGTACACCAGCGGTTGCACTGCCGTATTCCTAATAGTTAAAATGAAATCAATAAATTACATTTCTGTAAAGCCACCCATCCAGAGGAAGGATTAAAGAGCTTGCAAAAACAGCTTTGAAAAATAAGTCTTTCAATGAACTGCAGTATTGGAAAGGAAAGCCATATCTCAATGATTTTAGATTCGACATCAGTGCCCCATTTAGCTAAGTTATGCGCGATAGAGATGAACGGAATGGGTTTCAGGTGAATGGCGTTGAATTCCAACCTAGCCCCCTCTCCCCCCGGCCCCTAAGCTCTCCCTAATGAAGGGAAATTGACAGTGAATGCGTCAACGCATGCACTTGTCTCACTCTCTCCTTGGTAAAATAATTGTAACGACAGCAAAGCAGTGCGAGATATGTGAACTCCAATCTAATTAGAACTTAGGCTTCGGGTAGCTGCAGCATAAAATGCTTTGACGATGACCTTAATGCGACAGAACCAAGGAGCAACAATTGACCTACTGAAGATATTATATTACGAATCAAATTTCAACATCTCAGATGAATAATTTAATCCCTTTTACTTCTTCAGAGTTAAAGGTACATGACGGTTCGCCTGGAAATCAACTCACAAACCGAAGTATTTTGTTTTGTATTAAACTATCCAAAAACACATTAATGTAATCGTAAAGTTACAGCAAAGCTCTGTTTCGAAACAACTGCATAGCGGAATAAGATAGCAACATAGGTATCACATACATTCATAGCACCTGTTCCTAACATTATTTATTATAAAACGTAAACAATCATTTAGTAAAGGTTTCTCCAATATAATTTATTTCTGCTCACAAATACTTTTCAAGAATATTTCCTCTTTAGATTCTTTTAAATGTAACCGCCATTTAGAATTGTTTTCGGGATCTCACCTAAGTTGGCATGTGCATGAAATGAACCTATTGCAAATCGGATAGGAAGTTGTCATCGTGCACTGTAGTTAATAACGGAGTACTTATATTTCTCCAATTTTCATGTCGATCTTTCTCTGAGGTGTATAAAGTAAAACAAAGAACGGTGGATGCTGGAAATCTGAAACAAACGCTGGTAATTGTTGGAGAAACTCGGCAGATCTGGCAGCACCTGGTTAGAGAAAACATGCAATAACAAAACCAAAAACAGACTTCATCTTTCGAGAACTGAAGAAGGATCACTGGACTCGAAACGTTAATTCTGCCTCTTTCCACAGTTGCTGTCAGACCTACTGAGTTTCTCTGAGGTTTCTTTGGTTTACCAGATCCAGCGCCGAGAGATTTACAGCACAATCTTCACATGCCTATCAACATTAACAATCCGGAGATAGCTTAAACTTCTCACGTAATTATTATATTTTTCGGGTGGGACATTACTGCAACAGCAACGTGCATCCCTATTGCTGAGGAGTAGTGATGGAGTCGTTTCAAGAAAGAAAGGGAAAGAAGGAAACTGGAGGAAGAAACAAAACAAATCATTATGATATTATCTGACATTAACCTGTGCACCTGATGTTGTTTATAGATTCATAAATCAGTTAGATTTTAAGGGCGATGGCGCAGTGGTTATGTTATTGGACGTATGTACCAAAAACTCCAGGGTTATGGGGACTTGTGCCCGATTCTCACTATGGCAGATTGTGAAATTTTAGTCCCTTTTTTTTAAATTCAGCGATATAAGGCTGGTTGGAAGATAACCTTTTAACCTTTGCTGACAGTGGTAAAAACCTATCTGCTTCACTGTTGTCATTTGCAGAAGGAAATCTGCCGTCCTTACCTGGTCTGGCCTACGTGTGACGCCAGACCACTGCATGCACTTGACAATTAGGGTTAGGCAACAAATGGTGGGATATCCATACACGCCTATATCTCATGAAAATAAAATTAAGACTCAAAGATCCGCTTTTAGAATTTATTGGGAGAACATAATGGATTCATAATGATAACTTTGGTGGCTAAAACGCACCTGAGAAACATTTTAGGTTGCATGTGGGGGTGTTTCAACTGGGTACTTACATTAATATACAGATGATGGTGGTGGAAATTTTAATATTACTGATCATCTTGATTCCCTTTCAGACTAATTCTCGTTCATGTTGGCTAACCTATGAGAAATTGTCTATATTTTCAAACTAAACAGTATCACCATCTATTCAACTTCAGTTTTCATGTGGATTGTGTTTTCGTGAATATATAAGTAACGTCTCAAGCAATAAAAAGTATCAGACAGACTGGATGAGAAAGTAGTTGTTCTTAATGAATGAAACTCAAAATGAACAGTTCCCTTGATCGTGTCAGGGTTGAAAACCCCAGATGCAAACACCTCTAAACTCCCAGTCTAAAGTAGAAAGGATTAATGTGGCAAGGACGTCCTGAAATCACGATGCAAATCATCAGACTGCTAACTTTTTGCAGCCTTAACTTTATTGTTACTAAAAACAAAATGATGCATATATGAAAGCAAAACAGAAAACAAAATCATAAAACATTCAGCAGATCAGGTAATATCAATTAACACAGTAGGGTGAGTTCAACAGTGTGACCAAGTGGAACACATAGAGGGAAAATATGCTTGGAAGAGTACGAACATAATAAAGCTCATCCAATTTATACAGGTGCAATATTTGATGGGTCCTATTCAGGATGCGTGATCCTCTGCTGAATTTTCCTCTCTGCACTTTAATGAGGTTATTCATTGTGTAAGACAAGCCAGGTTCTTGACTTTACTGAAACTCCCTTGAACTTGGTAACCCCGACTTCAATATCAAGAGAATACTCTCGTTTTACACATGCGTGAGTTCCTAACATTTGGAAGATTTGCCTCCTAAAGGGGTCTTGTTTGAATAGAAAAGATTACTGGATTTTACTTTTAATAATGACAGACTCAGGTACTTAAAGCTTCAGGACAATCTCGTGAAATTGAACTGTTTGGTCTTTCTTCTTTGACAGGCTGGAACAGTCTACAGTGCAAACAGAGTAACTTCTGTTTAGCTTCACGTATTTTCTATTGAAAAAATGCTGTAATTTTAGAATTGCAATTTCTTCCTAGTACAGTAAAACATTACAATAATCCATCTGCAGATTGATTCGCTTTCGGTATATTTTCTGCCAGTTCAACAGCTCCAGCCTAGTGAGCCCAGGGCTCTCTGTCCTCCGGGAAAACCTGCAAAGAGATACTTCTTTCTGGCTGCAGAACTGATCCTCTGGCCTATTTGGCCTGAGCAGAAACAACGGCGAGTAGCGTTAGCCTCACTATTAACTGTAACTTCTACTCGAAATGATTTCACATAAAATATTTAAGACGGAGGAATATTTACCAGAGTTCTTGACTGACGCAAATTAACAAGTGGAACTAAATTATAAATCGTTTGCTAAGAAAATTTATGCGCAAGAAGGTAAGCATTAGATTGGTGTTAAATGTGATTTTCTGTTGACCATTTTGCCTTAGGATCTAGAAAATAGATATGAAAAACCACTGAAGACATCGCGTCCTTTGGTAACGTCAGGGAAACGATACAGAAAACACAAATCTCCAAAGCATCCTGAATATTTTTTAAAAGCCCACAATAAATCAAAATATTTTACTTAAATATGAGTTTCAAAGCGAGTGGAGCTTGTAATTCTAATTGCAAGATAAAAATGAGCAGAAGAATTAAATTGAAATCACGATTATTGAGGAAAATTTCTGTGGAAATAGCAGAGGAAACTCCATTATTGAATATATCCTTACATTTTTCGTGAAATGAAATGTTGATAGATTTTGACATTTTATGTTGAGTTTAGAAAATAATTGTTCATATGCAGGAACCAATTCTCATTGCTTTTCTCTGATGTAATCCGTTTATCATTTTCCTACCTTCAATTTTTTAGTTTTTACTTCAGCAATTAGTAGAGCTGGTTGAGTCACAAAAATGAAATATTTTTTAACTTTCCAGAAAAAAAACCGTTGCCGAAACAATAGCATTGGGGCTGCCGTAAAACAAAGTGTTTGAATTTTGAACTGTTACCTTCTCTGTCCCTTAGTCCTATGTCTGCCTTACTCGCCACGTGTAAGACACACGAACATGCAAATACTACGCTTATAGCAAACATGCTACAGCCAACATTAAATAATTCACATCGTATGGATCAAAATAATAAATATATGTGGAAAGTGAAGATTTTTGAGATTCTGTCTTTGAGTTGGATAGTGAAATTTCAGCATTTTACAATTGACGCGTTGAGGTGCATTTTCTGATTGCTTCACAATGCTGCTCAATTTTAATGAACACTTCAATATCAGGATGAAGTCAAATGACTCTCTAAGAAGCAACAAGGACAGGTTTTAGGGCATCGAATACCAGGCATCTTTTGTTCTATAAAGGGACGGTATAGAAAACTATTCAACAATAATCGGCGCAATGACCAGCAAAGGAAAATCGAGGGGCATGTGAAGAATAATTTACAACCTGTTCACATCCCACTATTTTCCGACTTCCCGCCGATGTGAGGGATGTAAAATTCGCGCCCCTTTCTGTTTTGTACTGACCCTCTTCAATTCCCCTGCACTTGCACTATGTTACTCCAGATTCCAAGGCGGGCGTCCGCTCTAGCCACCAGTTTGTTTTGCGGAAATGATTTTATTTTAAAGATGAATTTTGAGCAGCATTTTCTTAGCCGTTTCTCTTGGTCCTTCTGTCTTTCAGATCTCTCTTTTAGACTCCCGTTTCTTTCGCTTCCAATTTCTGGCCGAATTCTCTCGCTGAGTCCAACTTGCTTATTTACCCTCTAGATACTTCTTTCTAATTTCGCTGCCTTTTAAGACTCCTTTAATTTCCCTTCCCTTGTTTTTCTAGCCTTTCTTGAAGTTTGCTTTCCCTGGTCCATCCCTCTGCTCTCCCACTTTTTCTGGTCGTTATCACAAGCAAAGCTATTTTAAATTACTAAGATGCACTAAGCAAAGTTATTTTAACATTAGTTTTCATTTCTTGTGTGAGGTATTGAGTTAGGCTTTATTTTAATTAAACGAATTGTTATTGGCTGATTTGGGATGTTTCATCGCTCACACAACCTCGCTATTAAATCGACGGAGACGGATAGAGAGAGGGCCAGATCATACAATGAATCTGTTTCTCCCTGTGAAAGCCTTACGGTTCTCAAAAGAACAATCAGTTAATGTGCATTGCCTGATATCTTTATTGAAACGACACACAGTTCAGATCTTCTCATTTCCGCGCACAATTAAGGAAGCTAGTGGACCTCAAATGCTTTTATTTTAAGTTTGATAAAGCGTGTTTCAGCATTTTTGGCTCGACAAATCAGAGCAGATCAGACTAGAATAAAAACGAAGTGGAATTTATAAGAAGTCAGCGTCAGTTGACTCGTTATTTCTCGCCTGTGGGAGGAAATGACGATAGCAATCCGTAGAATATTAAAATTATAAATTTAAGTGTTAATGATCTGTTTGTTAGAGGCATGAAGTGAAACGTGGTACATGTTTACCAGTGAGAACCGATGACACATTCCACATGCAAATCTATCTTTAGGAGGAGAAAGATATCGGTTACAGCGAGAGTTGGAAGTTGACATTCGGATATAAGTGCAGGTGCAGAATGCAATACCATCTAAATCTACTGTTTTGATTTTTCAATTCTAGATAGCAACGCTCTCTAGAGGATTCTTCATAGACCCCTGAAATTGTGTAAGACATGCATCCCGTGATCCTTCTGGCATTTTATTTTTCTGCGTCGAATAACACTATCGCATTAGGACTTTTATGTCGAATAAACTCGGCGCTGGCACCAAAGTTGGACAGGGTTCAGAAAATTATTAAACTTGGTCAAGAAACTACTGTTTCAGTTTAAAATGTCTTTGGCCCTTCCAACTTTCCATTATGCTTTATTTTACAGCAGACTGCTCTGCTGAATAGTTTAAACACTGAGAATGGAAGAAAGAAAACGCAAAGATACGTTTTGAAACTTTAAAGTGTTAGGGTTTTTAGTGATCCGGCCAGCTCTGTGATCGTCTTTAGAAAGGATTCCTGGGGAGATTACAGCTTTCTAACTTTAGAAACTTGTGAAATGTCACAAATGTAGAGGCAGATGGAACTCAATGCAAGCTAAACAGATAACTCGAGTTCTCTCCTTGGAAAGCGGTGGTGAACGTTTCGCAATGACAACTTCACATGTCTGTAAAATGAATCACCTTCAACACGGAGACACTGCAGAATTCCAATGCCTTTTTTAAAAAAAATCTTCTGTCGTGGGATGCGGTGGCACAACATTTACAGTGTAAATAAAAACATCCACATCGGAAGATTATTGTAATGCTCATCATATTAAAACGAGATTTACAAAATAGGAACAAGGGGGAATAATAATAAGAAGAAGAAACACTAAAAGGCTACTTGGCCCTTTGAGCCTGTCCCACAATTCAATGAGGTCATGGCTGATCTGCGACCCAGTTCCATCTGATTCAATAGCAAATCTTGCTTGGAGATCGTCTGCCCTTTTACTAAAATGTAACCGCCTAGTCATCATAAGCCAACGGTTCTAGATGGACGCTCGTTATTAAGGCTCTACTTCAATAATTAAACAAAGATAATATTAAAGCAAACTGCAAATTAGCTTGATTTTATACTACAAATAATTCAGAATAAGTGAGCCACTTGTGTGTAAAGAGTGAGCAGTAAATGTAAAAGAACAGAACTGTTTGAGATGCAGTCTGCTTGCCGAGTTTATCTGTGGAATACACAGCAGTATACCTTCACTATTCAAATGCCAGTGAATATAGCCTGTCCTCTATAGACACGGCATTACCATTGTCGAAGATGGTGCTCGTTCAGCTCCTTTTAGCCAAATCCACTGTCTGCTAGACCCCATTAGTCTTAAATACAATTCCACCTTTCAAATAAAACCAACAGACATAGCTATCCTGTCGAGGCCAGACGAGTACAATGCAGTCATGATGATATATAGAATAATGACCTCTTTTATAACGTCTTTTACATATGCTCTTTTCTCTATTTCGAGGATATTTAAAAACAAATCTTTATTGCTTTGTGGGAATTTGTAGAAAATATTTTCTTTTTTACCATTTGACATTTTAATGTGGAAATTAGATCGCCTTCTTCTCGAATAATGGTGTATCCGAACTGCTTTATTTTCCTTACTCGCTTTTCACTGAGTGCCATGAGGGAGGGTTTTTTTTATTTTACACAGGAGCCCAAACTTCAGCTGACAAAGCGGAAACTCGTGTTTAACTGAGCTGAATTGCGCCAAGTTTCCTGTTTCAAACTAGAACTGGGAAATGACGGGGTACTTGCTTGACCTTGAAATCCATAACAAATTGCAAATTGGCGTTTGATCGATAAATAAATCGAAATAATAGAACTACAATGTTGCAACGGACCAGGAGAAACGGGGAACGACCCCTTCCTGTAACAACTTCCTACTTGGTTCGATGCTCGTAGCTTGGTGCATTAATATCTTCCCTTTTGACTTGTGCGTCTAGATTATGCTCTTCGCCGACCTACTCCTTGCAAATCATCTCTTTACGACTCTGAGTCAGGTCTGTCTCAGTAAACGCCTAGGTCTTAAAGATATCCATTGGTGAAATATAGCAAAATAAATCCTAACAACAAAAACAGAAATTGCTGGAAAAGCTCAGCAGATCTGACAGCAACTGTGAAGAGAAAAGCAGAGTTAACGTTTCGGGTCCGGTGCACCAGACCGGAAATGTTAACTCTGATTTTCTCTTCACAGATGCTACCAGACCTGCTGAGCTTTTCCAGCAACTTCTGTTTTTTTTTTGTTCCTGATTTACAGCATCCGCAGTTCTTTTGGTTTTCACAAAATAAATCCTAAGTTTTGTTTGCTTATATGCTGGAAAGTCTTAGTGAGATCACTTCAGTGTCTGGGTTCATATTCTGGTCTCCAGATTTCAAATTTGGTACAATCACGTGGGACATCAGCACCCAAAACAACCAAATACCCCCATGAAGAAATTGTTAATAAGGTTTAACTTTTTAAAATTTCACTTTAAAATGAATCAGAATTAAGAATTTAATTACTTGCCAGCATAGAATTTAAACGTTGATAAAAAAAGAAGAGGTACAACACCAAAGCTTTTAGTCTTCCATTCATCAGGACGTGGAGACAAAAAAACAAACTTTGAAAGGGAACACCAATTTATACAAATGGAAAGATGGTTGGTTACACCAATGTTGGTACCGAGATGGAGCTGGGTCTGTTAACTATCAATTTTAGCTAACTTTTTAAATTCATTTTTGTTGGATGTGGGCACTGCTGGCCGGCCAGCATTTATTGCCTGTCCCTAGTTGCCCTTGAGAAGGTGGTGGTGAGCTGCTTCTGTGAACCGCTGCAGTTCACCTGCTGTGGGTTGACCCAAAATGGCATTAGGGAGTGAATTCCAGGATTTTGATCCAGTGACAGTGAAGGAATGGTGATATATTTTCAAATCAGGATTGTGAGTGGCTGGGAGGGGAACTTGAAAGTTGTGGTGCTCCCATATATCTGCTGCCCTTGTCTTTCTAGATGGACGTGGCTGTGGGTTTAGAAGGTCCTGTCTGAGGAACTTTGGCAAATTTCTGGAGTGCATCTTGCAGATAGTACACTCTGCTGCGACTGAGCATTGGTGGTGGAGGGAGTGCATGCTTTTGGATACAGTGCCAATCAAACAAGCTGCTTTGTCCTGGATGGTGTCAAGCTTCTTGGGTGTTGTTGGAGATGCACCTATCCAGGCAAGTGGGGTGTATTCCATCACACTCTTGAAATGTGCCTTGTGGACAGGGTTTCAGGATTCAGGATGTGTGTTACTCACTGCAGTAATCCTAGCCCTTCACCTGCTCCTGTAGCCACTGCATTTATGTGGTGAGTCCAGTTGAGTTTTTGATCAGTGATAACTCCCAGGATCTTGATAGTGGGGAATTCAGTGATGGTAACACCATTGAAAGTTTCTTTATCTTTATTCATTCACGGGATGAGGGTGTCTCTGACCAGGCAGCATTTATTGTCCATCCCTAATTGCCCAAAGGGCAGTTAAAAGTCAGCCACATTGCTGTGGGTATGGAGTCACATGTAGGCCAGACCAGGTAAGGATGGCAGTTTCATTCCCTAAAGGGCATTAGTGAACCAGATGGGTTTTTCCGACAATTAACAATGGATTCATGGTCATCATTAGATTCTTAATTCCAGATATTTATTGAATTCAAATTCCACCATCTGCCGAGGCAGGATTCAAACCGGGTCTCCAGAACATTATCTGGGTTTCTGGATTAACAGTCCAGCAACAATACCACTAGGCCATCTAGATGGTTAGGTTGGCTATTATTGGTGATGGTTATAGCCTGGCAATCGTGTGGTGCGAATGTTACTTGCCACTTGTAAGCCCAAGCCTGGACTTTGTCCAGATCTTGTTGTATTTGGACACGACTGCTTCAGTAGCTGAGAAGTCATGAATGGTGCCCTACATTCTGCAATCATCAGCAAATATCCCATTTGGGACCTTATGATGGAAGGAAGGTCATCGATGAAGCAGCTGAAGATGGTTGGGCCGAGGACACTGCCCTGAGAAACTCCTGCAGAGATGTCCTGGATCTGAGATGACTGAATTCCAACAACCATGACCATTTTCCTATGTGTCAGTTGTGACTCTAACCATTTGAGAGTTAGCTCCCAATATCCAATGATTCCAGTTTTGCTAGGGCTCCTTGATGCCACACTCGGTTGAAAGCAGCCTCAATGTCAAGGGTTGTCACTCTCACCTCTCCTCTGGAACTCAGCTCTTATTGTCCATGTTTGAACCAAGACTGTAATGAGGTCAGGAGCTGAGTGGCCCTGGTGGAACCGAGCAGGTTATTGCTGAGGAGGTGCTGCTTGATAGCACTATTGATGACACCTTCCATCACTTTACTGATGATTGAGAGTCATACTGATGGGGCAGTAATTGGCCGGGTTGGCTTTGTCCTGCTTTTTATGTACAGGAAATACTTGGGCAATTTTCCATATTGTCAGGTAAATGCCAGTGTTGTAACTGTACTGGAACAGCTTGGCTAGGGGAGTGGCAAGTTCTGGAGCAGAATTCTTCAGTACTATTGCCGGAATGTTGTCAGGGCCCATAGTCTTTGCAGTATTCAGTGTCTCCAACCACTTTTGATATCACATGGACTGATCGAATTGGCTGAAGACTAGTATCTGTAATGCTGGGGACTACCAGAGGAGGCTGAGATGGATCATCCACTCAGCACTTCTGGCTGAAGATTGCTGTGAAAGCTTCAGCCTTATCTTTGCACTGATGTGCTGGGGTCTTCCATCATTGAGGATGGGGATATTTGTGGAGCCTTCTCCATTGGCGAGTTGTTTAATCGTCCACCACCATTTGCAACTGGATGTGGCAGGACTGCAGAGCTTAGATCTGATCTGTTGGTTGTTGGATTGCTTAGCTCTGTCTATCACTGCTTATGCTGTTTTGCATGCAAGTAGTCTTGTTTGGTGGGTTCACCAGGTTGACACCTCATCTTCAGGTTTGCCTTGTGCTGCTCCTGTATGCCCTCCTGCGCTCTCCATTGAACCAGGTTGATCCCCTGTCTTGATGGTAATGGATGAGTGGGGGATTTGCCGATCCATGAAGTTACAGATTGTGCTGGAGTTAATGGCCCACAGCACTTCATTGATGTCCATTCTTGAGTTGCTAGATCTGTTTGAAGATTGCCCCATTTAGCACAGTGATAGTGCCACACAATATGATGGAGGTCATTCTCAATGTGAAGGTGGGACTTTGTCTCCAGAAGGACTGTGTAGTGGTCACTCTTACCAATACTGTCATGGACAGATGTATCTGCAGTTGGCAGATTGGTAAGTTTGAGGTTAAGTATGTGTTTCTCTCTTCTTGGTTCCCTCACTACCTGCCGCAGACCCATTCTGGCAGCTATGTCCTTTGGGACCTGACCAGCTCGATCAGTAGTACTGCTGCCGAGCCACTCTTGGTGGTGGACATTAAATCCCCCCACTCAGAGTGCATTTTGTGCCCTTGCCATCCTCAGAGCTTCCTCTAAGTGTTGTTCAATGTGGAGGAGTACAGATTCATCAGCTGAGGGAGGACAGTACATGGTAATCATCAGAAGATTTTCTTGCCTGTGTTTAACCTGAAGCCATGACCTTCATGGGATCCAGTGTCAATGTTGAAGACTCCCAGGGCAACTCCCTCCCAACTGTATACAGCTATGCTGCCACCTCTGCTGGTGGGACAGGACATATCCAGGAATGGTGATGATGGTGTCTGGGACATTGTCTGTAAGGTATGTTTCTGTGAGTATGACTATACAAGGGTGTTGCTTGAATAGTTTGTTTGACAGCTCTCCTAATTTTGGCACTTCTTCCCCCCGTTACCCTCCAACCTCTATGTTAATGAGGAGGACTTTGCAAGGTCGACAGTGCTGTTTCTGCTGTTGTCTTTTCTGGTGCCTGTTCGACGCCAGGCAATCTGTCTGGTTTTATTCTTTTGAGACTTTGTAGCAATTGGTCCAACTGAATGACTTGCTAGGCCATTTCAGAGGGCAACTGAGAGTCAATCACATTGCTATGCATTTGGAGTCACATGTAGGCCAGGGCAGGTGAGGATGGCAGATTTCTCTTCCTGAAGGACATTAGTGACAAGGTAGGTAGACTTTGATTGGCCTTTGGTAATGCAGCAGGATTGGCATTTCTCTATGAAAGGTGTGACGCATGCACAAAATCTTTTTGCTTACACATAATAGGGCTGTGTGTGTTAATATATGTGGCTTCTAACATACAGAAATATATGTTTCATAAAGCTAACTGATAATCTTAACATGGCTTTTGGTGTGTTTATTAGTATAATCTGGATTACTTAGAGGATGTTCAATACAGAAACGTAAGTAGTACTGGGCACTATATTCTAAGATATTCAAGCGAAGGCTGAGCATGGTCAGCATGCTGGCCACTATAAACAGTCAAAGGGATATGCTTTTTGATATAGTCTGCCAATTCCCGATGCTCCCCTAGCCACACTCTTCCAGTACAACATTGGCATCAACCTGACAATGTGGAAAATTGCCCAAGTATGTCCTGTACAAAAAAGAGCAGGGCAAATCTAACCCTGCCAATTACTGCTCCATCAGTCTGCTCTCGATCATTGGTAGAGTGATGGAAGGTGTCATCAATGGTGCTATCAAGCAGCACCTCTTCAGCAATAACCAGCTCAGTGATACCCAGTTTGTGTTCCACTAGAACCACTCAGCTTCTGACCTCATTACAGCCTTGATTCAAACATGGACAAAAGAGCTGAATTCCAGAGGAGAGGTGAGAGTGACAGTCCTTGACATACCTGACACATAGGAAGATGGTTGTGGTTGTTGGAGGTCAGTCCTCTCAGCTCCAGGGCATCTCTGCAGGGGTTCCTCAGGGTAGTATCCTGGGTCCAACTATCTTTAGTTGCTTCATCAATAACCTTTCATCCATCATCAGGTCAGAAGTAGAAATGTTCTCCAATGATTGCTAAGCACCATTTATGACTTATCAGATACTGAAGCAGTCCATGTTCAAATACAACAAGATCTGGACAATATCCAGGCTTGGGCTGACACGTGGCAAGTAACATGTGCACCACACAAATGCCAGGCTATGACCATCACCAATAAAAGATAATCTAACGACTGCCCTTTGACATTCAATGGTGTTACCATCACTGAATCTCCCACTGTCAGTATCCTGGGGGTTACCATGACCAGAAACTTAACTGGACTCACCACATTGACGTATTGGCTACAAAAGCATGTCAGAGACTAGGACTACTACAGCAAGTAACTCACCTCCTGACTCACCAAAGCATGTCCACCATCTACAAGGCACAAGTCAGAAGTGTGATAGAATACTCCCCACTTGCCTGTATGGATGCATCTTTAACAACACTCAAGAAGCTTGACACCATCCAGGACAAAGTAGACCGCTTGATTGGCATTAAATCCACAAGAATTCACTCCCTCCACCACCGATACTCAGTGGCAGCAGTGTGTACTATCTACAAGACACACTGCCGAAATTCACTAAACATCCTCAGACAGCCCCTTGCAAATCCAAATCCATGAGCATTTCCATCTAGAAGGACAAAGACAGCAGAGACATGGGAACACAACCGCCTTAATGTTCCCTTCCAAGCCACTCACCATCCTGGAAACATGTTATTGTTCCGTCACTGTTGCTGGGTCAAAATTCTGGCATTCCCTCCTTAATGACATTGTGGGTCAACCTACAGCAGGTGGACTGTAGTAGCCACAAAGGCAGCTCACCACCACCTTCTCAAGAGCAACTAGGGAGAGGCAATAAATACTGGCTGAGCTAGCAACACCCACATCCCATGAGTGAATTTTTAAAAAACTGCTGCTGTGGAATTCAGCTCTTTTGCCCATGTTTGAGCCAAGGCTGCAATAAGCTCAGAAGCTGAGTGGGCCTGGCGAAAGTAAGGAGGCATGGGATTCAGGGAAATTTGGCTGTCTGGATACAAAACTGGCTGTCCAATAGAAGACAGAGCATGGTAGTAGATGGAAAGTATTCAGCCTGGAGCTCAGTGACTCGTGGTGTTTCGCAGGGATCTGTTCTGGGACCTCTGTTCTTTGTGATCTTTATAAATGACTTGGATGAGGAAGTGGAAGGGTGGGTCAGTAAGTTTGCTGATGACACGAAGGTTGGTGGAGTTGTGGATAGCATGGAGGTCTGTTGTAGGTTGCAACAGGACATTAACAGGATGCAGAGCTGGGCAAAGAAGTGGCAGATGGAATTCAACCCAGCAAAGTGTGAGGTGATTCATTTTGGAAGGTCGAATTTGAATGCAGAATACAGGGTTAATGGCAGGATTCTTAGCAGTGTGGAGGAACAGTGGGGTCTACATCCATAGATCCCCCAAAGTTGCTACCCAAGTTGACAGGGGTTGTAAAGAAGGCGTATGGCATGTTGGCTTTCATTGGCAGGGGAATTGAGTTTAAGAGCTGCGAGGTTATGCTGCAGCTCTATAAAACCCTGGTTAGACCGCACTTGGAATATTGTATTTATTTCTGGTTGCCTCATTATAGGAAGGATGTGGAAGCTTTAGAGAGGGTGCAGAGGAGATTTACCAGGATACTGCCTGGACTGGAGGGCAGGTCTTCTGAGGAAAGGTTGAGGGAGCTAGGGCTTTTCTCATTGGAGCAAAGAAAGAGGTGACTTGATAGAGGTGTACAAGATGATGAGAGGCATAGATAGAGTGGATACACAGAGACTTTTTCCCAGGGTGGAAATGACTGTTACAAGGAGGCATAATTTTAAGGTGATTGGAGGAAAGTATAGGGGAGATGTCAGAGGTACGTTCTTTACACATAGAGTAGTGGCCGTGTGGAATGCACCACCGGCAGTGGTAGTGGAGTCAGATACATTAGAGACATTTAAGCGACTCTTGGATAGGCACATGGAGGATAGTAAAATGCAGGGTACGCATGGTAGATTGATCTTAGTAGGATAATAGGTCGGCACAACATCGTGGGCCAAAGGACCTGTACTATGCTGTACTGTTCTATGTTCTATGTTCTATGAAACACAAACTGGGCATCACTGAGCAGGTTATCACTGAGTAGGTGCTGCTTGATAGTAATGGTGATGACGCTTTCCATCACTTTACTGATCATCGAGAGTAGACTGATGGCTGGGTTGGATGTGTCCTTTTTTTTTTATGTACAGGACATACCCGGGCAACTTTCCACATTGTCAGGTAGATGGCAATGTAGTAACTATACTGGAAGAGTGTAGCTAGTGGAGCATCAAATTTTGGAACATAAGATTTCAGTACTATTGCTGGAATGTTGTCAGGGCTTATAGGCTTTGCAGTTTCCAGTGCCTCCAACCTCTTCTCGATATCATGTGCAGTAAATTGAATTGGCTGAAAACTGGTATCTGTGATGTTGAAAACTACTAAATGGGGCTGCAATGGATCATCCACTTGGCACTTCAGGCTGATGATTGCTGCGAATGCTTCAGCCTTATCTTTTGCACTGATGTGCTGGGCTCTTCCATCTTTGAGCATAGGGATTTTTTGTGGAATCTCCTCGTCCAGTGTGTTGTTTAATTGTCCACCACCATTCAGCCTGGATGCGGCAGGACTGCAGAGCTTAGATCTGAACTGTTGGTTGTGGGATCACTTACCTCTGTCCATCACTTGCTGCTTATTCTGTTTGGCATGCAAGTAATCCTGTTTGGTAGCTTCATCAGGTTGACACCTCATTTTCAGATGCACCTGGTGCTGCTCCTGGCATGCCCTCCTGCACTCTCCATTCAGCCAGGTTGATCTCCTGGCTTGATGGCAATAGTTGACTGGAGAGATATTTATAGATTCATATAGCACAGTAAAGGCCGTTTGACTCATCGAGTCTGCATTGACATAACTACCACTAAAGGTCTGCTAGTCCCAATTTCCTGCACTTGTCCCATATCCTTGAATGTTAAGATATTTGAAATGTTCATCCAAATATTTTTTAAACGTTATAAGTTTTCCAGCTTCCACTTCCTTCCCAGGCAGTGCATTTCAGGTTCCCATCACTCGCTGAGTGAATGCTTTTTCCCAAATCACCTCTAAATCGCCTGCCCCTTACCCTAAAACGATGCCCTCTCATGACTGACCCCTCAAACAAGGGGAACGGCTGCTTTCTATTCACCCTGTCCATACTCCTCATAATCTTAAACACCTCAATTATGTTGCCTCCTCAGTCTTCTTGGTTCTAAATAAAACAATCAAACCGTATCTATTCTCTCCTTATAGCTCTATTTCCTCATCCTAGGCAACATCCTGGTGAACCTCCTCCGTAGCTGCTCTAGTGCTATCACATCCTTCCTGTAGTGAGGTGACCAGAACTGCACACAGTACTCCAGCTGTGGCCTGACCAACGCTCTGTACAACTCCAACATTACCTCCTTGCTCTTATGCTCTATGCCATGACTGATGAAAGCAAGTGTCCCATATGCCTTCTTAACTATCCTTTTTAAATGCTGTGCCAATTTCAGGGATCTGTGAATAATTACCCCAAGATCCCTCTGTTCCTCTAAGCTACCCAGTGTCCTGCCATTCATTAGATACTCCCTCATCTTGCTTCTTCTTTCAAAGTGTATCACCTCGCATTTATTAGGCTTAAATAGCATCTGCCACTGGTCTGCCCATCTGACCAACCCATCTATATCATCCTGTAACCTACAACCATCTGCTTTGCTATTAACCACTCTACCAATCTTTGTGTCATGTGCAAATTTGCTTAACATTCCCTCCACATTTTCATGTACATCATTTATGTAAATAACAAATAATAAGGGTCCCAATACTGATCTGTGTAGTACACAGCTGGACACCGGCCTCCAGTCACTTAAACAGGCTTCTACCATTACCTTTTATGTTGTATTACTAAGCCAATTTCTGATCCATCTTGCCAAGTTTCCCTGAATTCCATCTGCTTTAACCCTCTCGATCAGTCTCCCACATAGGGCTTTGTCAAAAGCTTTGTTAAAATCCATATAAACTACATCACCCGAACTTCCCTCATCGACACACTTGATCACATTTTCAAAAAATTCTAACAAATTTATTAGGCATGACATTCCTCTGACAAAGCCATGCCAACTATCCCTAATTAACCCATGCCTTTCAAACTGAGTAATTCTTTCCTCCAATAGTTTCCCTACCACTAACGTGAGACTCACCAGTCTGTAATTTCCTGGTTCATCTCTATGATCCTTCTTAAAAATTGGAACCATATTAGCTATGCTCCTGTCCTTTGGCATTTCCCCCATAGTCAGAGAGAACTTAAAAGTTTGTGTCAGTGCCCCTGCAATTTCCTGCCTTGCCTGCACAGCAGCCTGGGATGCAATTTGTCCAAGCCAGGGGATTTGCTTATTTTTGTACATCAGGCCATGAGGTTGCAGATTGTGTTGGAATAGGTGGAGTACAGTTCTGCTGCTGTTAATGGCCCACAGTGCCTCATAGATGCCCAACCTTGAGTAGTTAGATCTGTTTGAAGTCTGCCCCGTTTAGCATGGTAATAATGCCATACAACATGATGGAGATTATTTTCAATGTTAAGGTGGGACTTCATCTCCAGAAGGACTGTGCGCTGGTTACTCTGACTGATACTGTCGTAGACAGATGCATCTGCAGCCAGCGAATTGGTAAGGATGAGGTCAGGTATATTTTTCCCTGTTGTTGGTTCCTTCACCACCTGCAGACCTAGTCTAGCAGCCATGTCCTTTAGGACCCGACCAGTTCAATCAGTAGTGCTGCTGCCGAGCCACTGTTGGTAGTGGACATTGAAATGCCCCACCCAGAGAACATTTTACATCCTTGCAGCCCTAGTACTTCCTCTAATGTTGTTCAACATGGAGGAGTATCGATTCATCAGTCAAGGGATGATGGTATGTGGTAACCAATAGGAGGTTTCCTTGCCTATGTTTAAATTGAAGCCATGAGACTTCACGGGGTCTGGAGTCAATGTTGAGGACTCCCAAGGCAACACCCTCCCAACGGCATACCGCTGTACCACCACCTCTGCTGGGTCTGTCCTGCTAGTGAGACAGAACATGTGAGTATGACTATGTCAGGCTGTTGCTTGACTAGTCTGTGAGACAACTCCCCCAAGTTAGGCACCAGCCCCCAGATGCTAGTAAGGAAGACTCTCCAAGGTCAACAGGGCAGCTTCTGATGTTGCCTTTTCTGGTGCCTAGCTCATCCAACTGGTTTCATTTCTTTGATGTGACTTCATAGTGATTGGTACAACCAAGTGAATTATTTCAGAACCAATCACATTATTGTGGGTCATGAATCACATGTAGGCCAGATGAGGTGAGGATGGCAGATTTCTTTCCCTGAAGAACATTAACGAGCCACGTGGGTTTTTCTGACAATTGACAATGGTTTCATGGGCAGCAGTAAATTCTTAATTCCATATTTTTTAAAAAATTGAATTCAAATTCCACCATCTGCCAAGGTGGGATTCAATCCTGGGTCCCCAGAACGTTAGTTGAGTTTCTGGATTAATAGTCTATCGATAATACTATTAGACCTGAGAAAGAATATATCCACACAAATTAATATTGTCCTGACCATGGAAGAGAAACTAAAGTGAAAAATATAGCCTTCCATTCTAATGATTGGAGCAACAGATTGATGTACTGTGCCTCCCAAAAATCAGTGGCCAATATTAGAAATGGACAGGCCCTGCATTTGGGAAACCACTGTCACCCAATCTGTAGTCTCAGTCTGTAGTCTTACTTTGAATCATAAAATTAATCTTTACAGGGATGTGATCTTATCAAACGTGATTTAAAATTTTATACATGACAGGTTTATTTTCACACCCGTGATCAAAAACATCACATGATTGAATCCCATCTAGTCTCCATACCATGCCACAGCCAATCCTTCCAATAATTCTGTCATCTTATGCTCATCCTCACTACTCACACATCAGTGATTGAACAAAACAACCTCTATGACAAGGGATAGTAGGAACTGCAGATGCTGGAGAATCTGAGAT
>NC_063361.1:34667307-34686931 GCF_021869965.1 Rhincodon typus | reverse complement strand
TGATAATGGAATAGTTTAGGTTAGATGGGCTTCAGATTGGTTTCACAAGTCGGCGCAACATCGAGGGCCGAAGGGCCTGTACTGCGCTGTAATGTTCTATGTTCTATAAGCCTATTTTTGCCACCTTATCTACCTGTCCTGCCACCTTCAATGATTTGTGGACCTGCACACCTCGATCCCTCTGCATGTCAATACTCCTCAGGGTTCTGTCATTCACTGTATAATTTGTACCTGTATTTGACCTTCCAAAATGCATCACCTCACATTTGTCCAGATTAAACGCCATCTGCCATTTTTCTGCCCACGCCTCCCACAGATCTATATCCTCGTGTATCCTCTGACAGTCCTCTTCAATATCCTTGAGTGATTTCTTCAGTGTTATAAATCTTTGGAATTCTCTGCTCGGGTTGTTGAGTATCTTTAAGACAGAAATCACTACAATTTGGACACTCAAAGTCCAGGGATTTAGGATAGGATAGGAGGAAAGTTGAGCAGTCTACAAGGCCATTTGATCTACTCCAACCCCTATTTCTTGTTTTCTTAATAACTCATTATTTTTCTGTTTTCTCAGGTAACCAGCTGGCCAATAAAATATTAATGGGGTCTGACTATTATAGTCATCGGATCTCTCACGAGAAACACCATATGGCCCCTCTCAAATCCTTTTCCATCTGAGCTCAAATCCTATTTGCATCCCTACATTGGGGAACGCAATTTGGAGCAAAGCATGGCTTCCACTTATTTTACAGAGTCCTAATTGGACAGGTCAGGTGCCAACAGACCCCCCAATAACTGATTGAATCTTCTCTAATGAATGTTTTAAAAAATTGAAGTTTTCCATTTCCTTTCAGCTTAAGAAGTTATAAATTTTTATCACACTTACTTGCATTCCGTTTCCAACAACTGCAATTGGAGTTGTGTTGATCTCCTGCTGCATTGGGAATTTCCTCCATCATATTGGGACTTTGGTTTAAGGCCTCTGTAGTGTCTGTCTGCACAAAGTAATTCACGTCACTTGGGGGACACACCTGATTGCGATTACGTTTCAGAGCCATAGACACCCTCTTGATCATTTGTGATGTAAAGTAGTGATTGCCTACAAAACCTTTCCTAGCCTTGAGTCCCCCTTTTAGAAGGACCTGGGTCTCAGGCTGGTTTTGGGCGGTGAATTGTAATTGGCAGGTAGGTGGGCACTGGAAGTTTGGATGGACCTGGGCCTCTAGTTGGAATTGGCTTGAACTCCCAATTTGTTCCATGCTTTTTACTGATGTGATGCTGCACGTGTCCTTGGGCCTGAGCTCCTCTTCACTGCCCTGTGATGACGTACTCTGGGTGTCCAGTTCTTCAGGGACCTCCAACTGTGTAGTCTAATGAGAAAGTCAACATTTGAGGTCATCAGCAGGATAGAAGTAAGTAGGTGACAGAGTTGGAACAATTTATAACAATGACACCAAACTTATTGCATATTATCTATTACTACCAGCTTTAAACATAGAAATCTCTTTGCTGTAATTGTGTTGAAGGGTGTAGCAGTGTGAGCAGTTTTACAATTAAGGCATTGCTGCTATACAATTCAGACTGTGGTCCATACTACCTGGATGATAAGTAACATGACAAATACATTACACTACAGTACCAATGGTGTGTCAAAATACAACACACTGTAGCCCACACAATCAAGACCATTGTACTTATAAAAATATATGATTAAGTTTTGTTCTAGCTCCTGCTGCACAGGCATATCATGCACATTTGAAAAACAGATAAACATTATCTAATTATATTAGAGTTGAAACCATACAGTGAACTGAGGCCAAGATCCTGGTTGAATTTAATCCCTGTTTACCTACCATCACTTGTACCAGCCCTGACTGAGATCAATTAAGTCAACGGGGAGTGCAGAACCAATATAGGAACCCTTTTCACAGTGCTTGGTCTCTTAGGAGAGTCATGCTGATCAGTGACCACTGGACAGTCTCTCTCGTTTTAGAAACACATAATAATTCAGCAAAGGATTAGGGCCATTCAGCCCATCAAGTCTGTAGCAGCCATAAGTTCTTCAGAATGACGAAGAGTCATACTGGAATCAAAACGTTTCTCCCTCCACAGATACTGCCAGACCTGCTGAGTTTCTCCATCATTTTTCTGTTTCTTCCCTTACGTTACCTTGGTTCTTTTGCTAGTTGCCATTAATTCTGTGCTCTCTGGTTATCTATCCTTCAGCCATCGAGAAAGGTTTCTCTTTTATATTCTATCTAAATACCTCATGTTTTTAAACACTTCCATTAAACCTCTTCTAATTCTTTTCTACTCAAATCAGAATAGCACCAACTCTTCCTATCTATTCCTCATTAGACTTTTGAAAATTAAAGAACTTTTTTATTTAGTTTGTTGCACAAATTCAATATACAACAGGAAATAGAAAGGAAGTAGTAATGGAGTACCTACTTAGCTCTGCGTCCAAACCCCATAAAATTAAGTTACACTGAGAGGGAATTGCAACATTAAATACTGACTCCTTCGTGGTTGATGTACATCAAGTTACATTAAGTAGAGAGAGGGGAGGGGGATCTCATAGAGACTTATAAAATTCTAACAGCCCCGTCAGAGTAGATGCAGGGAGAATCTTCCCGATGGTGGGTGTGTCCAGAACCAGGGGTCACAGTGTGAGGATTTGGGATAGACGATTTAGGACGGAGATGAGGAGAAATTTCTTCACCCAAAGAGTGGTGAGCCTGTGGAATTCATTACCACAGGAAGCAGTTGATGCCAAAACATTGAACGTATTCAAGAGGCAGCTAGATATAGCACTTGGGGCGAATGGGATCAATGGTTGTGGAGAGAAAACAGGATTAGGCTATTGAGTTGGGGTAATTTTTCTGGAATTGGGTCTCTGTAACAAGAGAAAGGTTGAAATGTCATTTTTCTGCAGATTTTAAGAATAACCTAACAGTCTTCTTTACTTAAATAGCTTGGTTTTAGTTTTTAATTATTGTGTTTTTGTGTAAGAAGGTTCTGTTCTGTTGTTAAAGAAAATCTGCAACCTTCTTTGACCATGCTTTAGTGACTAACCACCACATTAACTAATTTGAAAAACCATTGTCTAGTTGTACCATCAGCTAGAATTATAACAGTGATGACAACAAAAAAAAATTCAGAACGAGGTATCAGATTAATTTGATTTTGTCAGGATGTTGAAAGACAGCAACAGCAAAAAAATCTGATATTTTGATGGATTATAAGATGTCAAGTTACCGAAGCTGGAAGATGCTATTCACTATTTGAATAAAAGGAAAATACTGTGGCTGCTAGAAATCTAAAATACAGCACCCACTCAAAATGCTATAAGCTAACAGCGCATCTGGCAGCAAATGCAGAGACGGAAACAGAATTTGGGTTCCAGAGCTTCTAACGAAAGTATTAACTTTGTTTTATGTCTCTCGCCACTGAGAATTGCCCAGCTTTTTGTTTCCATTCATCCTTTATCACTTGATTTAATACTGATAAATCAAATGATGTAGAAAAAGGAAACATCAGAGACTTGAAATAAAATGCTAATTCCTTAATAATGGATCAATAATACTAATAGTCAATAAAATATAGCACAGGAGGAGGTAATTCAGCCTATCAAGTCCAAACTGGCTCTCTCATGCTAGCACCTGCAAGTCTACTTCACTTAAGCACCAACTCAATTTCCTTCTGAAATCACCACATCCATTTGGACCACCATTGGAGGCAATATGTTCCAGGTCAAAACCACTTGCTGCATAAAAACAAAAATCCTCCTGCATTTCTTGTTCAAAATCTTAATTAGGTCAATGTCCACCAGACGTCGTAGTACAAGCTGAAGGGAGCAGCTTTCACCTCTATCAGATCTCTCAATCTCCTTTACTCCACACAGAAAAACCCCAGATTTTCCAACCTAACCTTGCAATTAAAATCCCCCATCACTGGAACCATCTGAATATACATCAGGAATTGTTCCCTCTCAAGGAACATTACAGCCTTCAAAAATCTTGATGATCATAACACAACACAATATTCAGATCATGAGACTGTAGATTATTCTTGAAAATTCATCTGATTAACTAAAACCCTTTAGAGAAAAGGATTGTCATTTTTACCTAGTCTGGCCAACAAATGACTGCAGATCCATACAATGTGGTTGACTCTTAACCATCCTCTGAAATGGCCTTAATAAGTCACTTGGTTGTATCAAGCCAGCACAGAAATAAGATCTTCATGAAATATCCTTGATACTTACACAGGATGCAATCTCCAGAGATGAATTGGGCACTAATTGGACCCATTCCTGTGCCTCTTCTTTGATCTCTGTATATAATTTGTCCTCTGTCTGGAAATGGCTTTCTGCTTGGTCGTCTGGTTCAACATAGGCTTCTGGCTGGGTTTCAGCATCTGACTTGACCTCTTGCTCTTCATTGTGTGGCTCACTGCTCGACATTTGGGCTTCTGGCTGAATCTCTGTCTGTGCCTCTGGCTCAACCTGGACCTGGGCTAGTGGTTGGGCTTCCACTTGAGCCTGGTCTTGTGCTTCCTGTTGTGCTTGGTCCCAAACCTCTGACAGAACTGGGTCTAAGGCCTGAGGCTCAGCTTGCTGTGGGTCCTGGTCCTTTGACTGAACCTGGTCCTCAGCCTCCTGCTGAACATGTCCTTGGGCCTCCTGAGCCTGGTCCCAGGTTTCTGGCTGAACCTGTCCCGGGGCCTCCCAATGTGCTTGGCCTAAGGCCTGTTGTTGAACCTGATCCTGGACCTCTGTCTGTGCCTGGTTGCAGGCCTCTGCTTGAACCTGGTCCTTGGCCTCTTCATAAGCCTGGTCCAGAGGTACTATTTGAGCCTGACCCAGATCCTCTGTTTGATCCTGGTCCTGGGCCTCATGCTGCATCTGCTGCTGAACGACTGGCTGAATCTGGTCCATGGTCTCTGACAAAGCTTTGCCCTGAGTCTCCTCTGGAGCCACTGTTTGGGCATGGGCCTCAGGTTGAGACTCTGACTGAGCTCGGGGCTCCAGTTTGACTTCTTGTGGAGTCTCTGATGGGGCCTCTGGCTGAGGCTCAGTGAATGCCTCATTTTCAGACTTTACCAGGACTTCTAATTGGTCCAGGTTCTGGTCCAAATCCTTTGCTTGCGTTTGAGTGTGGCTGTTGCTTTCTGGGGTTCTGTCAGTGCTGTCCAAAGTCACCATACACAGTCCATCAACTTGCTCCATGACATTCAGTCCTGAATCAACATCAGTACTGTCTGGAGGTGTTCCATCACTCTTCTCCACATTCTCATTCTCAGCCTCACTTGTTCCCTGGATCGGGCACCTCTCTGCTTCGGGAACAGGGCTGGTCTGTGAAGAGAAAAGCACGGCTTTAAAAGATTGATACTCAAAAGATAGATTTTGTTTGCCAAATATTAATAAATTACAATCTGCAGGTATTGCCAGATGAACTCTGTGCATGAAAAATGACCATCATCATTGGTTTCTTCCTCAAGAAAAGATGTAATGAGGGTACATATGAGACTGATTGGAATATCAGGGATGAAATTGAAAAGAAAAGTTATGTTTATCTCAATGCTTTAAGATAGATAATTCAACTATATTACTGTTCCCGGTATTTGAATGGCTCTAATAGCATAACTCTGCCAAAGAGCTAGCACAGGCAGGATGAGCCAAATAGTTCTTTCAATACTATATCATTCTCTGATTGTATGACCATGTTGAAAGGATTTCCTATCCCTCGGCTCAGGCCAATGAAATATAACATTTCTCCAAATCTCTGTTGCTGGGGTGTGGAGCAAAGACATTTCACTGAGTTAGGCTTCCCTCATAGGTGAGCCTCCTAAGTGAGTGTTCAATGCCTATTTGACAGTCACAGGGCACATCTGATCCTTACTGCATGTATATATGTGCAAAGATATGCTGACAAGCCATGAGGAGCTATAGACCTCTCCTCATGGAGAGGTCCCTCCTCTAGCACAGATTACTGGCAGAAGGAATCTCCTTTGAAATTCAGAACATCGCGAGGAGCTTTGAAACCCCACAATACTAAAATTGAATCATTATCCAATGAGCAAATTAAAATAAAATTCTTCGCCTTCAGAATTAATTGTCTCGATAACTGGGTTCACTTCAGTTCATTGCTAAATTTTGTGTACTTTTCTCTAAGCTGATTATAAGTGAAAGTTATTAAATTTGGGTTCAATTTTAACTCCTGTGCATGGACCATGGAGCAGAAATAGCAGAACATTTATTCCTCAACCAATATTACGAAAAAATGCAGGTTACCTGCTAATTACCTCATTGATGTTTGTGGGATCATGCTGTTCTCAAATTAGTTGCAGTGCTTTTTTTCCATTATAATCTTCTCCTCCGGGAGGAGACTGCCTGGCCGTTGGATTCCCATGATAGCTTGCAGGGACCCAGGAGCAACATCCCTAGCACATAGTTCCAGGAAAGGGGAGAGATGATGTGTCGGAAGGAAGGATTATTCTGGGAGTCAGGGGAAGCCCAAAGAATCCATTCCAATTTCCTTGGGAGCCCGCATTCCAAATAAAATTATACACATTGTACCATCCTCAAGATGCACCACTGCTACTTGCCAGGAATTCTTCTTCAACACCTTCTAAGCCTGCACCTTTTTACTACATCTAAAGCACAAGGACAACAGGTGAATGGAAACAGCACCACAAAATCAAACAGGCATCTTGATGTGGAACAATACTGTCATCTATCGCTGTCACTGTATCAAAATCGTTGCATTCCCTTCATAACAGCATTAAGTATGTAACAAGTTCTGACCATGAACTCTGTCATCTATTTTAACAGTTTTTACCTCCAAGAGTCTATAATGTTTTCATGTTTTGGCTTTCAGCAAAGCTGACCTTTATTCTGCTATTAACATCTGCTATTGATATCTACTACAGGCCTACTTCGTCCCTTCTCTACACCATTATCACTCCCTTTGCCCATTATTTTTGCAATACCTTTAATCTCCAATCTCCCTTGTATCCTAACCTTTCCTTGACTTTCCTTTTTGTTTTACCTGCTTCTTCCTACCTTTCCAAAAACATAAAGCCATCAATTTTCCACATCTCTTCAGTTCTGAAGAGGAGGTACATCAGATTTGAAACATTCATTCTGCTTTCTCTCTCTACAGATGCTGCCAGATCTGCTGAGTTTTTCCAGCATTCCGTTTTTATTTTAGATCTTCTGCGTCCACAGTATGTTGCCTTTGCTACATTAATGTGGGTAGATTTGCACCACCATCAGCTTTAGGCCAGATGGGCAAGGATGGGCAATTAATGCTGGCCATGCCAATGACAGTCTTATCCCACAAATGAATTTTTAAAAAATATATCATTCTATGACCACATTAAAAGGATTTCCTATCCCTCAGCTTAGGGATTTTTAAAAATTGAAAATTTGCCCCTCTTCCGGCCCTAGCTTCTGTTCCTGACAGATTTGACCCTAATGAGGAGACCGATGTTCTCACTCGCACAGGCTTCAGATTGAATTAGTAGATCAAGACCCATTGACTATCACTGTTTATTAAAAGAGGACCCTGTTGAAGAGACTTTGGGCAGTTGTCTTTGTGACCAAAATTTACCACCAGATCTACTCAGGAAAACGCTGAGTCAGTCCTTCATTCCATTTCGACTGATCATTGCCATATGGAAATGAATTGAAATCAAAATTTAAGGTTGGAGAATTGAACACTGTGTGTCTTGGGAACCCAGGGTCAAGATGAATCACTTGCAGGTTAGGTGCATGGGATAGCTATCCACACCTCCCTGATCAGGCTCATCTCCTCTATCTCATGAACAGTAACCAGCCACCCTGCTATCATAGTGATACACATTCCTGTTGATGCACCAACTCTCCAAAGGTTGTCGTGCATAACAGCAGTTTCATTCTTATAGCGCCATAGCCAGTGAAACCTGGGTAGGACAGCCCAAACCCAATTCTCACAGTGCAGTGAGAAAATGACTTTAATAGTCTGGATATGACTTGAACCCAGATTCTAAATGTCAATCTCTAACATACAGCATGATCCAGTATTTTACTTCAATGAATTCAGTATGGAATGTGAAGTAATCTTTGTGCACCCTGGATGCTAAAGGGAAGAACTTGCATCATATAGACCTTATCATGATCTTTGTCATTCCAAAGAACTTTACAACAAATGAAGTACTTTCTGAAGTGTCACTACGTAATAAAGAAATGAAGCAGCCAATTTGCACATAGCAAGTTTCCAAAAACACCAATGTGATAATAACCATTACACTAATATTCAGGAATGTTGGTTGAGGGTTAAATGTTGAGCAAGACAACTTCCCTACTCTTCTTCAGTTCTGCTGTCAGACGGGGCAGGATCTCCATGTATCATCTCATCCAAAAGATGGCACCTCTGACACTCCCTCTGAGTATCAGCCTAGATTTTAGTCCTCAAGTCTCTGGAGTGGGAATTGAACTGTCAATGTCCTGACGTAGGGGGTAAGACCCTATCTGCTGAACCGCTGCTGAGACCCAATAAACTGAGTTTTGTCTCATCACAA
Organism: Rhincodon typus; assembly: GCF_021869965.1. Classification (NCBI taxonomy): domain Eukaryota; kingdom Metazoa; phylum Chordata; class Chondrichthyes; order Orectolobiformes; family Rhincodontidae; genus Rhincodon; species Rhincodon typus. The sequence goes on along the minus strand of NC_063361.1, from coordinate 34,678,369 downwards.
AACAGTGAGTCAGGAAAAGTGATGTAATTACAGCAATGGGGGCTGGCGGTGTTGGTGGCTTCTGCTTCATCAAGGTTGTCGATGAAAGATTCTTCTGGTTCTGCGACTCTCCCCGTAGGTTCCTCTCTGGGTACTTCCGCCCTTTCAGCAGTAATTCCTTCTGTTCCTGCTTCTGCCGGATCTCTTGGCGCATCTGCCTGGAGAGACAAGATGAGAAAATATTTTATCTTGTTTCTCAATCCACCCCTCAAATTTTCTACCCTCTTGTCATGAAAGGAGTGACTGTTCTTGCCCTGGGCATGGGCAGCCAAATCTTCAGCTCACCGCCATTTATCATGGTTGAGCCCTCTTTGTTAACTGAGTGCTGGTGGTCTACTTGACCAAAGCTGGTGACGGGGTGAGGGGCAAACAAAGCATACAAAGAGATCCCAACACTGCACACATCCAAGATCTACATTCCTACACTTCTCACAGGGGGCATGGATAGTGATTGCTAAGTTATCCCCTTTCTCCCAGCACAAGAGAAGTTTTATCAGTGGAAACGTCACCAGCTCTGTCCCACCGTATTCAGCAAACTCAGCAGAAAACAAAGGCACATGATGCAAACGTGCCTAGTCTGCATGGTTCAGGTCTAGACCAGCTACACATTTAGCAAGTGACCCAATTCAAGCAACCCATTATTCTTCCTCAATCAAAAACAACTCAAGTCCAGGAGCCGAAATAATATTCAAGGAGAGTAGCTATTGGAGTAGAGGACTGTCAGCAAAGGGGCAGTGAAACATACCCAGTTAATTGCAGAAATGAAGGAGACAGACATAAATCAACATAAATTCTACCTGGCACATTCTTCCCGAGCCTTGGAGGCAATAGTTTCCTGGAAAAGCGAATGTTTGTATTTCAAGAATTTGTCATATTTTTCTGAGCCAGCAATGGGATAAATTCTTCTGAAGCTCCCCATGTTTTCGTCTTCATACTTTTCCATCTGCTCCACCCAGGCAGCCTGGTTGCTTTTTATTTCATCAGCTCTAATTTGAAGAGAAAGGTAACAATTATTTCTTCTGTTCTGTACTCTTGGGACAGGTCTCAATCTTTGTGTTCCTAAATTGCCCAGTCTTTACCCTTTCATTCCTCCTCCATGACAACCAGGATTTCAGGAGAGACCTCTTTAGCCAAAGAAGTCATGAGAATGTGGAAATCACAATTACAAGGAATAGTTGAGGTTAGTAGCAGGGATACATTTATGGGAAAGCTGGATAAACACAGGAAGGAGAAATGAATAGAAGAATATGTTAAAAGGTTCAATGCAGCCACAACTCTTTCTCTGATACATCGATGACATCATCAGAGTGGCTTCCCTCTCTCATCTGGTATTGGAAAAATCCATTAATTTCACTTTGAATTTCCACCTCACTCTCACCTTCACATTGTGCATCTCTGACTCCTCTTTTCCCTTCCTTGATGTGTGTTCCATTTCAGGGGATAGGCTGGCAACCAATATCTACTACAAACCCACTGACTCCCACAGTTATCTTCATTATACATCCCCACAACCTGCTTCCTGTAAAGATTCTATTCCATTCTTCCAGTTCCTCTGTCTCTGTCACTTCTGCTCCAACGATGCCAACTTTGACAAGGGAGCCTCCGAAATGTCCACCTTCTTCCTCAACCGAGGATTCTCCAACACCGTGGTTGACAGGGCCCTTATCCAGGTCTGACCCATCTCCCGCACTTCAGCCCTCACCCCTTCTCTTCCCTCCACAACAGCAATAGGATCCCCCTCATCCTCACCTACAATCCACCAGCATTTACATCCAAAGGGTCATTCGCAGCCATTTCTGCCACCTCCAGCAGGATGCCACCATCCCTCCCTTGTCAGCATTCTACAGGGACTGAGTTCTGAGGAAGGGTCACTGGATCCAAAACATTAACTCTGATTTTTAATTCATAGATGCTGTCAGACCTGCTGAGCTTTTCCAGCAACTTTTGTTTTTGTTCCACAGGGACTGTTCCCTCTGGGATGCCTGGTTCACTCCTCCTCCACTCCTAACACCTCCACACGCCTCCACAGCACTTTCCCATGCAACTGCAGAAGATGTAACACCTGCCTGTTTACTTCCTCCATCCTCACTTGCCAAGGTCCCAGACACACCTTCCACATGAAGCAGTGATTTACCTGCACTTCATTCAATCCAGTCTACTGCATTTACTGCTCACAATGTGGTACCCTCTGCATTGAAGAGACAAAGGCAGACTGGGTGGCTGCTTTGCAGAACATCTATGTTCTGTCCGCAAAAATGACCATGAGTTTCCAGTTGCCTACAATTTCAACACACCACTTTTGTCTGGCCAACATATCTGTCTTGGGCTAGTTGCAGTGCTCCAGGAACTCAGTGTCAGCTGGAAGCTTCAGTTTCTGCTTGAGAACTCTGCAATCTTCTGGACTCAATATCGAGTTCAATAATTTTAGGGCCTGAGCACCTTCTTCCATCTCCTTACCTCAACTCCCATACACCAGGCCCTGTCATCACGTGGACTGCTACCACAAACAATCCACTGTCAGCTATTAACCGACCCCAAAAGCAGCTATTCATTCTCCCAGGCTGACCTTTACCCATTCCTTTATCTACCCAACTGTTTTTCTCTCTCTCTGGGCTCCATCTCCACCTATTGTTTACTCTTTCCCATACCACACCCCTCTCCTTTAGTGCATATATCGACCTTTTCCTAACTACAATCGGTTCTGAAGTCACTGGACCTGAAATGTTAACTCTGCTTTCTCTCCACACATGCTGCCAAGCCTGATGAGATTTTCCAGCAATTTCTGTTTTAGAGCCTATGACCTGTTCCACAATTCATTTAGATGGTGGTCGGTCTGCATCTCAACATTATATATATGCATCTTTACTGCATATCCCTTGATATACTATCCAAATAAATAGATCAGTCTTGAAGGGTCCAGCATTTGTTGCTTTGTGTGGGAGAAAGTTCTGCACTTTTAACCATAAGCTGTGCAATAAAAATGCTTCCTAAATTTGTTTCAGCCTAGCTCTGACATTAGGGATGTGCCTTTTGTTATTAAATTTGTCTCCTGGTGTGAAGTAATGCTCACAGAGAGCAGAGGGCCAAAAGTACAAATCACTGAATTCCATCAAACCAACAGACAGATAATGAGATAGTAGGAACTGCCGATGCTGGAGAATCTGAGATAACAAGGTGTAGAGCTGGATGAACACAGCAGGCCAAGCAGCATTAGAGGATCAGGAGAGCTGGCGTTTCGGGTCTAGAGTCTAGACCCGAAACATCAGCCTTCCTGCTCCTTTAGACAGATAATGAGCTGGGTTTTGACCGCCAAATTGGATGAGATGCATTCTGGGAGATAGCCTCAGAATTCCAGCTACGTGACCCTCACACTCACGGCCACTGTATACATAAAGCCCTAGTTAAACCGCATCCAGCGAACAGCACTCAGTTCTGGGTATCATTTTCAAGAGGGTGTATTTGCCTCAATAGATTTAGCAGAACGACACCTGAATTCCAGGGATTAAATTACAAAGGGAGATTACACAACTGTAATCATTGCAATTCTGAAGGTTATAGGGATGATTTGATCAAAATCTTTACGATATAAAGATTAAGGGAGTTGATAGAGTAGCTAAATAGGAACTATTCTGCTAGTTGAAGAATCTGGGGCCAGAGACTTAGCCTAAGAACTACAGCCAGATGTTTCAGCAATGAAATTTGAAAATATTTCTACATGAAAAATATAAGTATTTTGGAACTTGGCCACAAGTGCAATTGATTTTAATATTCAAAATTGACAACTGATCTAAATTATTAGCATTTTATTAATTTGAGTTATTTAGTGATACAGGGCAAAGGCAGGTGAATGGACTTAGATCACAGATCAGCCATAGTGTCTTTGAATGGCCGAACAGACTAAAGGGCCTACTCCTGTTTCTATATTTCTATTTGTTAATTGAAATTTTTCACGTTCTCTCTCCAACACAATGTTACCTGTCCTCACGGGATTTGTAGATATGAAGGAGTCGCTCATTTGTTCGACGCCTCTCTTCTTCTAGAACTTTCCGCCGGTCACAAGCACCGAGATTTATCATACAAAAAGTATCGTAAAGGAGGTTATCTTTCACTTCTTGGTCAAGTTTGGAGTCAGTGGTAAAACTTGGAGAATGATTAACCTGTAATAGTCACAATAAAATTTGCTCAGGAATAAATAACAGAGAATAGCAGCTGGTAAGATGCACATCCTGCTAAAAGTAATTGACTGTTAAAGGGGCACTGGCTCTAATGAGTTGTCACTAACACCTAGAAACATAACAAGTAGATAATGGCACAGAGAAGTCAGGTTTAAGGTAATTGGCAAAAGAGTCAGAGGGCAGATTTGAGGAATTATATTTTAAAATCAAATGAGTTGAGTTGAGCTGGCTGGATAGGCGATGGAAGGAAATTCAATCCAACAAAACAAAAAATGTTCTGAAGAAGAGTCACTGGACCCAAAACACTAACTCTGCTATCTCTCCACAGATGCTGCCAGACTTGGAGTTTTTCCAGCAACTTCTGTTTTTGAAGCAAATTCAACAGTAGCTTCAAAAAAATATTGAGAGAAAATTTGCTGGGCACTGGTAAAAAGGATAGTAAAGAAAAACAAATTGGATTATTCTTTCAAAAAGCTGGTACAGGCATAACTGGCTAAATACATCCTTCTCTGCCTTACAACTCTACCTTATCTGCATACTGGTGAAATATCTACCTAGAGTATACATAATTATCATAAAGATCTCTGTACCTCCAGCAACCAGGGTTTCAAAGATTGGTCCAGAAGGATATCAAAGCCAAGGATCTCAAAGCAAGCACTGCCAGAAATATGGTTCGGGAAGCACGTGAGGTAGTTGTGTTTCAGAACCGGATATGCAGCCAGGATAGTTTTGATGATCACATCTTCAATGCTGCTCCACAGCCTCTCCAAGTCATAGGCATTGTTCTCCATGTACTTGTTAAAGAAAGATAGCTTTCTGGAAAAAAAATAGATGTCACAGACTAGTCAGCTCCCAACTTTCATAAATCATTTATCTGTCAGATGGCCTTATCTAACTTGTAGCATCATTTAAAACACTACAACAATGCATAATAATAGAATGAATTGATAAAAGAGGCAGTCAGTTTTTTCCCCTTTTCTCCTTGCTCAATTCTGAAGAAAAGTTGTATTGGACTCAAACTTAAGTCCGTTTCTCTCTCCACAGATGCTGCCAACATGCTGAGTTTCTCCAACAAATTTGATTTTTATTACAGATTGCCAGCATCCACAGTACTTTGCAATAACAACAGGCAACCAACAAAGCAGTTATTAATGCTTATCATTTTTTTCTCTCTCTCCCAAATCCTTGCTCAAATATGGGATATGGGTACTAGTACCCCTCTTTGCATGGCCCATAATCCGTGTAAAAGCCCAGAAGGGGACAATTTTAAACTGAAGTTTTTTAAACATACAGATTATAAATTATTGAGGCTCATCTGCAATAGTAACTGGAGGCTTGAGCAGAAAACAGTGACATTGTTCCTATCAAGTCACAGTTTTTGGGAATAGGTTCTAAATTCAGAAAGAACCCAGAAATGTAAATATCATTTTGTTTTCTTCCTCAAATTCCTTTGTGGATCAGGAGCTCCCCTTTGGTTCCTGGGTGGAAAGCCTAGACCCCCTTCGTCTCTCCCGCCCTCTTCTTCCAGCTGCAATGTCTGTCCTGCCCCCTTGAGGGCATACCACAAGGCCACAGGGTCACCAGCACCGGCTAGTTGTGTCCCTTGAAGTTTCACTGCTTTCAACAATGCCCACACCCTCACTGCTCCCACATTGGCTCAATGTGTCCATCCCTGTAAGGCAACACCTTCCCACAGCCAATCAGAAATCCAACAAACTCTCTGGTACCCAAATGGATGACTTCTGACTGCCAAACGACAGCTTTCTTTACTTTCGATATTTTTATAATTCATACATGAAAATATTCAATGAAAAAGAAATTAACGCCCCAAATGATTTTTCTCCCTGGGTTTTCTTGCAGCAACAATGACAGATCAATCTTTGGCTCTTGTAGACGGCAGAATAACACAATTGTGTCGATGACTTTTCACTATAGTCCCCAGATGGCAGTCTCCTGCAAACTGATGTCAATGTCCAGACAGGTGCTTACTGATAACCTCCTTGCTGTTTTGATCAAGCAATTGGCCAGCAACATGTCGATGAGTTTAAATGGATGAGGCCTCCCTACTGCCACCTCTGGATCAGTAGGCTGCTCACGAGCTTCAGCTCCCTCAACTGGAGTGTCAGTCAGTATTTGAGCATTAACTATCAGTAAAGCAGAACATTTCCTTCCAAGGCAGACACACTTATTTCTGACAATCAACCACATTTGGAAAGTTTGCATTGACTCACTATTTGATTTGGTGCCTCATTTTATATCAAGCAGATGAAGGGACGGATTGTGGCAACCAAAGCATCAGGAGCCTAAAGCCTAAACACCCAAATCCATATTTCCCATCATTGTTTTTTTCTTAATTATACTTTTATGGGAGTGAGCATTTACTACCCATCCTTAACTGCCCTTGAGTAGGTGGTGGTGGTGAGCTGTCTTCTTGAACTGCTGCAGTTTATGGATGTTTTTGTGAAATATCTGTATGAAATAATTCATCAAGTTGAATATCAGACTGCCACTGTGATGGGTCTAAGACTACCTACTATTCAAGCTTCATTTACTGGAATGATTGATCCATTGATTTCCATCAGAACTGCAAGACAGGGCACATCACAGGAACTGTGAAAACACCAGCCCCTTCTCCAAATGAAGCCCTTTGTTATTTGCGCTGCTCAGACAGTATCTTAATTTCATTAGGGATTGATCCTAGTCTGGGGTGAAACAGGTGAAAATTAAACATGGAGAGGACGTAGGTCATGAAAACGCTTTAGGGCTGCTGAGGTCTTAGTTGGAGGTGGGTTCAAAGGTTTGGAGATGGCCAGGGTACAGTGTGAGGGGCTCAACACTCATAATTACCCCTGCACCAAAATCTCATGCTTCTAGCCATGGTTTTTAGGGCTGAGCAGAGGCCAAGCACCTCCCACAGGCAGAGTAGGGAGTGCAGGCAGGGTGGGGGAGTGGGGGAGTGGTGGCGTAAACATTAAAAATCGAATGGGCAACTCACCTCAGGTTGTATAGACCTCCTCACAGCCAGCTGGACAGAGGCCTGGAAGCCAGTTGCCTGATAGCCATCTTGGCTTGGGGATGGCTAGTGGCAAAGACAGACCTAAAAAGGGGAAAAGAATAAAATGTCTTAAAAAAAGAGGGGGAACAGGAGGAGGTAATGAGCTACTGTGATAATGGAATAAGGGCTGCGCTATCTCTCCTGCTGCATTGATCACCATCCACACCTACTGTGCTTTTACAAAGGCCTGGGCCATTCTACTCTGTGAGAAAGCCACAAATATTTACTCTGCTATTGTGCTGTCTCACCTTTTACTACCTTTGTTTTCATCCCGGACGAAGTTCTTGCTGTGCTTGTTGATAGAGTAGTTGGTGAGGTGCATACAGATGTCCTCCTAGAAGGATCGGAAGCACAGGGTCGTCAGCATCAATAGGAATGTCAAATTGCAGCCAAGTTTCAACAAGCTGCTACATTGGAGTCCAGCCATGCAATTGCTATTAACTCATTCATGACAGTTTCACTATGAGCAGAGGGGCAAACAGAGTTTCCGCTACCTGGGTACATATAGCTAGGGAATAAACAACAGCTAGAAATAAAGATCAGGCTTATGTTTGTGTAGCCCCTTATGTGATCTCAGCACATCTCAAAGCACTTTAATACTGATCGTGTACTATGTGAAGTAAATGCTCTAAGTAAGGGGAATGCAACATCGAATTTTAGCACAGCAAGCTCCCATAAGGAGCAATGAGATAAACGTTGGGTAATCTGTTTTAGTGACATTGATTAAGGAATAATATAGATCAGGACACCAGGAGGAACACCCATGCTTTACGTTAAATAGTGGTATGGGGTCCTTTAATGTCTACCAAAGGAATAGGCAGGTTCTTACAAGCTTCCAACAGTGTAGCAGCCCCTCAGTACTACGCTGGAAATGTCAACCTCAATTATGGCAAAACTTTGAGATTGTACCTTGAAGGCTGGACCTATTGAGCGAGTGTGCTACTCATTGACAGAGTCATAGTTGACATCAAAAGCACTGCAAAAGTAGTGCACTTCCAATGGGCCAGGACACCTATGACTACGTCACACAACTGGACATTCATCCATCTGAGAATAGTGACAGGTTGATTTTCCATGAGGTGAATCATGGCCCAGCACATTCATGTTCCCACACAACATATCAGCACAGTAGAATGGGAATGTTGAATCAGAGACACTAATCCAGAATTATGGCTGACTTTTTGTTTCGTAATTCTCCCTAGCACAGAAAAAGCCATTTCTTTTGTTCCCATCTTTCAAAAGTCCAAATGAAAGATGGAGTTAATTGGATACTAATGAGACTGTTTCAGCCTAACCCACCCATCAGAAAGATGACGGAATGGGTGCAATGCTGGTTTTATCCCCTCTGCAATCCCGCTATCCATTGAATTCATGGAAGACAAACATTGGGCAGGCTGTTCAGTTGCCCACTCTAGCTGATAATAACCCTGGAGCTTTCATCAGGATGACTGTACTGTCCAGTTACACAGTATTTTTGCCCAATTTGAAAATTTTGACTACGCACAAACAAACATAATCAAGGAAAGTTCATTTAAAAAAATTATTTGAACGTGCCAGCATTTTTTTCCACAGCAGAGTCTAAGAGATCCATATCTATCCTGGAGATGAGCTTGGAGGGGTGGCAATGAAGAAGTGAATGGATGCATTGCAACAATCATACAATCCTTTCGGGTGAAAGGACACAGCAGGAAAAGTGGCCCAACCAAGACAAAAAAAAGAGATGCGTCATATTAGATCCAAAGAGGAGTCACCAAATTGCTATTAAAAAATGTTACAAGCCTGAGAGCTGGGAGCAGTTTAGAATTCAACAAAGGAGGAGTGAGCGGTTAATTAAGAAAGGAAAAACAGAATGAGAGAAACTTGTAAGGAACATAAAAGTGGACTGTGAGAGGTTCTACAGGTACATACAATGGAAAAAAAATTAACAGACAAATGTAGGCCTCATATCTGAAACTGGAATGATAACTTAGAATACTGTGAACAGCTTTGGTCTCCTTATCTAGAGAAAGATACACTAGCATTGGAGGCAGTTAGGGTAGGTTTACCAAGTTGATCCCAGATTTTGAGGGATTTTCTTATGAGGAAAGGTTAAGTAGGTTGAGCCCGTACTCACTGGCACTTAGAAGAATGAGGGGCAACTTTATTGAAACATATAAAGATTCTTAAGGAGGTTGACAGGGTAGATGTGGAGATATTATCTGAGAACAAGACGTCACATTTAAGACACAGATATGAAGAAATTTCTTCTCTTAGAGAATACTGAATCTTTACCAAAGGGCTGTCAAGGCTTGGTTGTTAAGAATATTTAAGGCTAAAACAGACAGTATTTCAATCCAATATCCACAACAAGCCTAGCAACTCCAACAGTTACCTCATATACATCTCGTTGCACCCTGCTTCCTGCGAGGCTTCCATTCCATTCTCTGAGTTTTTCTGCCTGTTACATCTGTTCTGATGATGTCACTATTTTCCTCAATCAAGGATTCCCCCCATCCCTACCACAATGGCCATTATCTGTGTCCGACCCATCTCGCACACTTCTGCCCTCACCCTTTCCCCGCCTTCTGTGAACAAGAATAGGGTTCCCCTTGTCCTTACTTACCACCTCACTAGTCCTTGCATTCAAAAGGACCATTCTAAGCCATTCCCACAACATCCAACAGGTTGCCACCACCAAACAAACCTTCCCCTCCCTTCCACTATCAGTACTATAGAGTGATCATTCCCTCTGACATAGCCTAATCCATTCCTCAATCACTCCTAACACCCCTTGACTCCCCCGTGGCACCTTCCCATGCTATTGCAGAAGATGTAACTCTTGCCCGTTCACCTCCTCCCTTCTCACTGTCCAAGGTCCCAAACACTCCCTCCAGGTGAAGCCACGTTTTACTTGTACTTTTTTTCCCAAACTAGTGTATTACGTACCCCCACTCACAATGCAGTCTCTTTTACTTTGGCAACACCAAACACAGACTAAATGACCGCTTTGCAGAATGGCTCCACTTGTTAAAAGGAATTACCCTCACCTCCCAGGTGTTTGTGAATTCAATAAGCCACCTTGCTGTCATGTTAATATTTCCGTCCTGGGTTTGCTGCAATTCCAACAAAGCACAATAGAAGCTTGAAAAACAACACCTCATTTTCAGCTTAAACACTTTACAGCCTACACTAGATTTACATTTTACATATCAATGACTCAACATTGAATTTCATAACTTCAGAACCAGACCATATTATGTCTGTTCTCTATTTTTCTTACAATCGCTGCTACCATCCGCTAAAACTTGGCCTTGCTTTCTATACTCTTAGTAGAGAGGACCCATCCTCTCCTTTTCACACCTTAATACATACCCATTTTACATCTTTTCATCTCTTTCAAGTCCAGTACAGGCCCTCAGTTTTTTGCACTTGGCTTCTGTACCATTTGACCTCATGAACTTACTCTGTCGCTGTCAAAAGTATATGACAAAAAATTTTTCCAACTCTTTTCAATTCTAAAGAGTCGTACCAGACTCGAAGAGCTAACTGTTTCTCTCTCCACAGAGGCTGCCAGTATTCTCCGTGGCTTTTTCAGATTTTTAAACAGTGAGGGGTATTGGGGTAAAAACCCCTGAAAAGTGGAGTTAAGGATTATCAGATCAGACATGATCTCATTGTGGAGCAGACTCAATGGGTCGAAAAGCCTACTTCTGCTCCTACATCTTATAATCTTATGGAGAACTAGGAAATGACAGAGCAAATATACAGAGATAACAAGGTGTAGAGCTGGATGAACACAGCAGGCCAAGCAGCA
>NC_063361.1:34613387-34666907 GCF_021869965.1 Rhincodon typus | reverse complement strand
TGATAATGGAATAGTTTAGGTTAGATGGGCTTCAGATTGGTTTCACAGGTCGGCGCAACATCGAGGGCCGAAGGGCCTGTACTGCGCTGTAATGTTCTATGTTCTATGAAATTAAATGGGATTGAAAGCTGTTGAATCCCCTTTTTTTTTCTTTATTCATTCACAGGAAGAGGGGGTCGCTGGCTGGGCAGCATTTATTGCCCATCCCTAATTGCCCAGAGGACAGTTAAGAGTCAACCACTTTGCTGTGGATCTGGAGTCACATATAGGCCAGACCAGGTAAAGATGGCAGTTTCCTTCCTTAAAGGACATTAGTGAACGAGATGGGTTTTTCCTAACAATTTGCAATCGATTCATAGTCATCATTAGACTCTTAATTCCTGATATTTATTGAAATCAAATTCCATCATCTGCCATGGCAAGATTCGAACCCCAGTCCCCAGAACCTTATCTGGTTTCTGGATTAACAATCCAGCGATAATACCACTCGGCCATCGCCTCCCCTGGGCCAGGCAATCCACAAATCGGGGTAAAAAGGGTGGTCATAGAAATACAGGAAGTGTTGGTTGTCATTTTCCAAAACTCTGTATTACAGATTCTGGAAAAGTCTTGGCAGATTGAAGTGCAGAAAACATAACACCACTATTTAAAAAAGAACGGGGGAAAACCAGGAATTACTAAAGTCTAAATTAAAGGATGCAACAGCAAGATATTTAGAAAATATCAATCAGATTATACAAAGTCAAAATGAATTGATGAACGGGAAAGCATGTTTTACAAATTTCTGTAACTTTTTAAGGATATCACTACTAGAGTAGATCAGGGAGAGCCAGCTGTTGTGGTGCATTTGAATTTTCAGATATCATTTAATCAAATACCAATATAAAAGAGATTATTATGCAAAATCATAGCACATGAGACTAGCAGTAATATGCTAGAATGGATTGAGAACTGGTTAGCAGATGGGAAACAGAGAGTAGGAATAAATGGATCATTTTTGGAGAGGAAGGTAGTGACTACTAGGATACAGCAAGGATTGGTACTTGGGCCCCAGCTTTTCACAATATACATCAAAGATTTGGATGAAGGAATTTAACGTAATATTTCCAAGCTTGGTGATGACGCAAAAAGAGGTGAGATTGAAAGTGGTAAACGTGATGTAAAGAAACTCCAGTTCCTTTTAGAAAGTTGAATGAGTGAGCAAACATAAGGCAGATGCAGCGTAACGTGGTTAAGTGAGAAATTTCCCATTTCAGTTGGAAAAACAGAATGACAGAGTATTATTTAAAGGGTTATAGATCACAAAATGTTGATGTCCAAACAGCGTCCTGGGTTTCTTTCGATACCAGTCACTGAAAGGTAGCGTGCAGGTCCAGCAAGCAGTTAGGAAGGCAAATGTAGATTGGACTTAATTGCAAAAGGGTTGAGTGCAGGAGTAAGGAAGTCTGTCACCTTTGAGTATTGCTTGCAGTTTTGGTCACCTAAATGAAGAAACAATATACTTGCCTTAGAGGGAGTGCAGCAAAGGCTGGCAGACTGATTTTTGGGAGGGTAGTTTATCATCTGAAGTGAGATTAGGTCAACTGGGACATTATTCACTGGAGTTAACAACAATGAGAATGGATCCCACACTTTTGAATGGACCTCTTACATGTTCTCAGCAGCTGTAAAATTGTATCCTGTACTCTGTTCTGTTACCCTGATGCACTTGTATAGTATGATCTGCCTATAAAGCATTTAGGATAACACTTTTCACTGTACCTCGGTACATGTGACAGTAATAAATGGATCAAAATTTTAACAGTGCTAGATGGACTGGAGACAGGGATATTCTTTCCCCTGGCCTGGGGTTCCAGAATAAGAAGCCATAGGCTCAGCATACACAGTATGCCATTTTGGACTGAGATTACTCAGATGGCAGTGAAAATGTTGACATCACTTATATAGTTAACAAATAGATACACTTCTCTAGGCTACTGGGTATTTAAAGAGTGGGGAGAAAGTAGGAATATGGGGTTGAGATAAAGGATCATCCATGATCATATTGAATGATGGAGCTGGCTTGATGGGTCAAATGGCCTACTCCTGTTCCTATTTGCTGTTTCTCAGCCTTTTTGGAGGTGAAAAGTCAACATATCACCAGAACTCCTGAGTTTGCTGCATGACAAATTTGTTTAAAATCATCCCCTTGGGAAAATGACCAACTATATTTATTTTAAAGCAAGCTAACTCCACTTCAATGCCTTGTAGCTTTAAGCAATAAGCCAACAGATTTACTTACTACATTCCTGTCTGTAGGTTCAGAATACTTTGTGGTGGCAAAACGGATCAGGCCCTCATCGTAGAAATATATCCGGAGAGGGTCACAGGAAGTAATTAAGACGTAGAGTCTGAGGTCAAACTTGAACCCATCCAAGATGAATGGCTGCATAGAAAGTAGATAGTGTACAGTAACAGCTAAACCATTACTCTTGGCTTTTTAAAAGCAATGAATACATGGTCAATATTCCTTCTCATTTTTATCTAATGCACACAATTGCTTTGTTGAACTGCCACTGGACATTCCAGACTAATGCAGAGCTGGGACACATCTTTGCATCTTAGAGAGAACATTGGCTACTGTATCTGCATTGTGCCAAAGTGATCGACACTTATAAAGTAAGACAAAGGACACTTTAACCATGGAACTACTTGGGAGAGATGGAATGTGGTTGATGGTGGTGGAAGATTGTGTGGTGCTGATGATCATAATCCCCACCCCGAGGGATCCAATGGGCATAGTGCATATGGTCACCAAAAAAAGGGGACAGGAGACTCCCAGATTCAGTTAGCCACTGGCTATTTTAGAAGTAACAGACAATAGATGTCCCTTAAGTGACACAGGCTGAACAGTTAAAATAAGGTTCAATCCATTAATATATGGGACAGTGTCAGCCACACTAATGTCAATAACCTACCTTCCCTCTTGCTCTTGTCCTCTTACGTGCATGCACTGAGTGCACGGGGATATGTCACAAAGGGATGCTATCCTTTCAGGCGAGGCCTGGGCACCAAACAGAGTCTGGCTATTCAACCACACAGGCTGAGCCATCCTGGTTTGAATTCAATGACCTCATTTCCTAGATTTGTTAATGTGTTTTAGTTTTAAAATTACTGTCAAATCAGATCGAATTTCACCACTGGATATTGTCCAAGTCTTGCTGCATTTGGACATGGACTGTTTCACTATCAGAGGAGTCACAAATTGAGCTGAACAGTATGCAGTCATCAGCGAACATTTCCAGTTCTGGCCTTATGATGAAGGAAAGGTTAATGATGAAGCAGCTGAAGATGGGTGAGCAAAGTACACTAGCCTGATCCTGAGCGGGTTCTTGTGGCACAATGGTAGAATCGCTACCTCTGGCCCAGAAGGTCCAGGCTCAAGACCTGCCTGCTTCAGAGGTATGTCAGAAGTTTGATGGAAAATATCTAACTTGACCCTGAAGAATTACTACAGTGATATCCAGGGACGGTAATGCTTGGCCTCTAACAATAACCAACTTCCTTTGTGTTAGGCAGGATTTCAACAAGCAGAGAATCACTCTCACCTTCCTCCTGAATTTCACCTCTCTTTACCCATGTTTGGACCAATTCTATAATGAGGTCAGGAGATAAATGGCCCTGGAGAAACCCAAACTAAATTTCAGTGAGCAGGTTATTGCTAAGCAAGTGCTGCTGGTGATGGTTTTTTCCATCATTTACTGATGATTGAGAGTCAACTGATAGGAGTTCTTTGAACCAGCCTTGAACTCCATGGTTGGTAGTAACTGTAGAGGGGGGTGGGTGATATGCCAGACCATGAAGTTACAGATTCTGTTTGAATAGAATTCTGCTGCTGTCCTTCATGGATGCCTGGTTTAAATTACTAAATCTGCTTGAAATTTATCTCATCTTGCGCAGTATTAGTGGACCACAACATGAAGGAGGGTACCTTCAATGTGAAGTTGGGATTTTGTCTTCACAAGAACTGTGAAGTGGTCACTGTTACTGATTTGGTCATGGACAGAAGCATCTGCAATAAGTATGGTGATGAGGTGAAGGTCAAGTAGATTTTTACACATGTGTGCCCTTTCCATCTCTCTCAGAGACAGTCTAGCAGCCATGTCCTTTAAGATTCAGTCAATAATAGTGCTAAGCCATTAAAATCCATATCAAGACTTTTTCAAATCTTTTTAAATAAATTTATAGTGTTCTTCCTTCACGATGGTGATATAGTGGTGATGTCACTGCATTCATATTCAGAGGCCCAGGCAAAGGCACTGAGAACAGGTTCAAATCTCAATGCAGTAGCTGGAGAAATAGAAATTCAGCTAATAAATCATTAGCTGGTCTCAGTGATCAGAACTGTGTTAACTGTCATTGATTGCTGCAAAAACCCATCTCCTTTAATAATATAATCCTTTTGGGATAATATTGTTGCCCAGTCTGGCCCACATTTGACTCAAAACTCACAGAAGATGTGGTTGACTTTTAACCACCCTCTCAAATGGCTTAGCAAGACACTCAGTTCAAGGGCAATTACAGGTGGGTAACAAACCTTGACCTTGCCAGTGACACCGGCATCCAATGAAAGAATAATTAAATATAATCAATGCCATTCAGTTAAGAATTCTCCTTTATGAATGTTCGTAGATTAACGCAAATATAATGGGAACTAGTGGTGTGCATAGCAAGATACCTTTGGAATGTAAACCTGGCAAACCATGTCTTCCCCTGGTTTAACTTCACTCGTGTTTCTGGTTAAGAAAATCCCACGCCCCTGACATTCAGAATCTGGTTTGCAAATGAAGGTCTTCGATTTCCTTGCTCTGCTATAGGCCATAAACTCATGATAACTGTAGAAAGAAGCATGTTCAGATGAAATAGAGAACAACACAAAATAAAAAATATTGCATCTCTACAATGTGTTTTACAAACTTAGGATATCCAAAAACACTTGACAGCCAATCAAGCACTGCTAGATTGTAGTCACTGTTATTCACATAGGAAATGTGGAGGTAAGCTGTGCACAGCAAGGAAATGATGGGACTCTCATCAGGCGATGATTACTTCAGCACTTTTGTTCACATTAGTATCTGTAGGGGGTCCATTCAGTTATTGGACCATCCTGATGCCTCAAATGCATGCAAACATAGTCTGGTTCAAGTAAAAGATGCCTTTGGTTTGTTCGGACAGAGTCAAACTCCAACATTTGCGTGTATCTTTGATATGGTACTATACGGAACAGAACTGCATTCGTGACTCTGTATGTGTGTGTATATATTATATACACAATAGGATAGTTTTTACGAATCATGTATATTTTGAAATAAAGAAAAGTATCTGTGGGATCTCTAAGCTCATTTGAGAAAACAGGGCCTCAAATTAAAATGACATGAGAGATGGAAGTCCTGACAATGCAGCACCATTTCAGCTCAGCACTGGAATTGTCAGCCTGGATTTTTTTTGTAGGTTAATGATGAGGGTTTGAAACTCACTGTCTGACATGGTAGCCACAGTAGAAGCCTTCATCGCACTTACAAATACTTGGCTAGGCACTGCGAGTGCCACAACCTTTAAAACAATGAGCAATGACCCAGAGTAGGATTAGGCTGGACGGTTCTTCCTTTGCTACTGCAGACACGGTGAACCAAATGGCCTTCTGCACCATAGATTTTTTGTTATTGTTTGTCGTTGGGGAGAAGATGACCATTTTCATCACTGGAGGGTTCGGCAGGATTCAAGTGGATGACAGCTAAGTCCTATTTGTGCCCAGAAGGATCTGTTGCAGATAATTGTATTTTCTATGTTTCTATGTAAAAAGAAAGGGAATCTATGCAAGATAACCCCTCCCAACTCTATTTGTTTGCCAACACTTCAGGACTGTTGTTTCACTTTCTGGTGCTCATCACACTGCATTCTGCTGGGGTTAAAAAATAGATATTGGACATCTGCCTGTGAACAGTTTTTTTTTTGCTTTGCTATTAGCTAAGCAAATAGACTGCTGTAAAATAGTCCATTTGCTGTTTCTCTTGATGGTCTTAGTAGACACTCTGAACATTTACAGAAGATTTGACTCTAAACTTTAAATGTTGATACCTGAAAGGACAAATAGTTTACATCTCTACTGAAAATCAAAGTAACCCCACTGATCTCTGGAAGGTATAAATTCAATCACAAGGGATGGGAAGAGAGCAGCTAAGGTTAGTTAAACTAGAGTGTAGTTACATTGTTCCAAGCTTAGCTTTAAAACAACAACTTCAATTCACACATAGAATAACATAATAAAATGTTGCAAAGTACTCTGCAAGAGCCTTATCAAACAAAATTGGACATCAGCAAAAGGCAATATCATGACAAACTAAAGTTTAATCAAAGAGGTGGGTTTTAAGAAGCAGCCTAAAAGGAGGAAAGAGAGGGTTTAGAGAAGGAGTCAAAACCCTACAGATCATGGGAGAATGGAAAATCCAAGAGTACAACAATTTTGAGGGCTTGTTAAAATATGAATTGGAAAGAGCGGCTGTTTTGATTTTACTGCAATGGGACTAGATGTCTAAGAAGTGTGAGGTACAATTCATTTTTAACTAAAGAGAAATTAAAGGCGGGGTGTTGCTATATTCCAAAAGGCGGGTAAAGTATAGAACTGAAGCCAGTCTTTAAGCAATTTTATAAATATTTATTTTTGGAGTTAACAACTATAAGCATACACCTCCTAACGCAATGTACACAGTTTCAGTCTGCATCCATTTATAGGGATACAGGTGAATTTGCAGCTAATGCTCACGAACTACTTAAAACTAATTTAAAACCGAAACAATGCATGGTGAATCGACAACACAGGGCATGAAAATTCAGCATGAATAGGAGAAACACAGGGTGAGAGATGAGGAGGGAATTACTTATCAAGTAAGATGACTTCTCTTGCCTTGTGAACTGTCTAAGTGTGATTCGAGAATAGATCCAGAGCTGGGAATATTTTACAAACCTTGGGTATTATGGTGCTTAATAAAGGTTGGAAAGCTCATGTCATTCAGTAGGAAGTACCCAGAGATGAAAGTGAAGTGGATTAATGGGGCTTAATTGTCTATCTTTTCCATACTTTTTAAGATGAGGGATACTCAGCATACCCAGAGGGAATGTAAGGTTTCCTGCTACTGGCACCCAATGGTGCTGTCAAGCAACACCTGAGTAACATCTGGGAGTAAGTAAAATTCCCCTAGTTTTCTGGACCACGTCCTTTAGCTGTAAGCATGGAATGGAATATGATTGCACCAATGTAATAATGCAATTTGCAGTTCCATCAATACCCAATGGTCTTTGTGAAGAAGGTTGCAAATATTTTGTTTACAGACTTTCTAAAACATATAGGATCTTTACCACAGGCTGAGGAGATCATCATTCTATCTGGACTTAAACTTCCAGAGATATAGGTCCAGTTTCTAACCCAATCTGTTGCCCAATGTTTGTTTCCTTGTTGTGTCCTATAAGTATAGCTTTAGTCTATCCTCACTGTGTCGTGAAGTTGCTTCACTTCCCTGACCCTTCAATGAACTTACTCAGATGGCAGACACCATGTCTTTGGGAAAATGTTGTAATCCTTTGGGTAAAGCTTTAACATTCTATTTAAGTTGCGAGCCAGCAAATCCTTCCTGCAGATCTCATTCATTCCAGGAAAATGATTAATTTTCTGCAGAAAAAAGAATGCAATCAATTCTTATTGCCTGTTCACAGGTGTACAGCAATGCTTGTCATTTATTGTGCCTTTACTTTTCTGGACGCACTGACTAATGCGAACGTACAGTCCTACAGCTACTGGATGCCCTCTTGTACCTCATGCATGACTCCACTCTTCAACTATGTCTCTTGCAATTAATTTACCATGGGAGGCTTCACAATCTATACTAATGCCTCATATTTTCAACAGAAGCCAGTCCATTACAATCAAGTGTGAATATTTTGTTTTCTCCTGTTTACCTCAATCTAAAGATGTTGCAGCTAACTTAGTGCCACTGGTGTGGTAGCTGAGATCAGCTGATTAGAATCTTCCAGATTTTTCATGAGACCATGGTAAGTATTTTTATTTTGGTAATACCTTTTATGGCTAAACATATCCCAAAGTGGTCCAATTGAATATCCATCACTGTTATAACGTAGGAAATACTGCTGTCAATTTATGTATAACAAGATCCCACAAACAACAATGTTCTTATGACTATACAACCTGCTTATTTGGTATGATGGTTGAAGATAAACTAGTCAACATAACACTGGGGAGAACAGCTCCTCTATTCTCTAAACAGTGCCTTTCATCATTTACATGCATCTGACTAGGGCTAGGTTTAACTTCTCAGTTTAAACACAGCACTTCCAATAATGCCGCAATCCTTGCCTTTAGCATTGGGAGTGTCCACTTGGATTGTGTGCTCAAGACACTGGAGTGAAATTTGGATCCATTACATTCTGCCTCAAGAAGCAAAGCAGATTGACAGTTGACAACTCAAATTATACAGTTGTTCTGTTTATCAACTGAATCATCCCCTTACATAAATGTGTGAGTTTTCCCTGGTTGATACAGAAACTGAGAAAATTATTATTTATCCTAGGCAGGTTAGTGATAGCTAATTACCTGGTAGCGTTTTAGTTCCATGGCTTTGTCCAATGAGACTGAGTAGTCAGTCCAGAACAGAGTCCATTCTTCGTCATCACCCACCTCTTTCAACCCAAACTGAATGGCTGCACGACGAACTATGAGAAACAAAAAGCAGAAGTCAGATCAACTAATATCTTTAAATCTAAGACTGTTAAGTTTATTGTTAGTTAAGGGTATTAGGGGATATAGAGCCAAAGCAAGAGAATTGAATTAAGATATAGATCAGCCATTATCTCAAAGAATGTTGTGGGGCAGAAAGGTTCTTTCCTGCTCTTAAACCATGAACTCAATATTGAAAGTGCATCAACATGTAATCTTTCCGTAAGTGAAGTGAGTAACTTATAGAACAACTTCCGAAGGATAGCTTGTAATTTAAGCAACTTTTCATACATCTCTAGTAAGTTTATTGCTTCTTCCTATTTTGAGAAAGGAGAAAGACTGACCTGGTCAATCTTCCAACTGAAAAGAGATAATAGCTTTATTATCATGCTTAGTGGCACATTTGCAAGTTAAGGGAGCATCATTGTGAAATAAAAACAGCAAGTCATGGAGAAAACTCAGCAGGTCTGGCAGGACCCGTGGAGAGAAAAGCAGACTTAATGTTTCAAGTCCAATTTGAACACAGAAACATGGGAAATAGGAGTTGGTCATTCGACCCCTGCCTCCACCCTCCCAAGTCCTGTTAGAATTTTATAGGCTTTGATGAGATCTTCCATCATTCTTTTGAACTCCAGTGAATGTAATCCTAACCAGTTCAACCTCTCCTCATATGTCAGCTCCATAATTCATGATGATCACAACTGTTCATCTGACACAAAACCTTGCTCCTGCTTTTCCACCATATCCTTCGATCCCTTTGGCCCAAATGCTACAGCCAACTCCTTCTTGAAATCATACGTTTTGGTCTCAATTGCTCTCTGTGGTAGTGAATTCCACGGGCTCACCACTCTCTGGGTAAAGGAATTTCTCCTCAGCTCAGTCTTAAATGGTTTATCTCATATCCTTAGACTGTGACCCCTAGTTCTGGACTCCCCCATGGTAACATCTTTCTAGCATCCACCCTGCCAAGTCCTGTTAGAATTTCATAGGTTTCCATGAGATCTCCCATCATTATTCTGAACTCCAGTGAATATAATCCTAACGATTCAATCTCTCCTCATATGTTAGCCCAGCCATCACCGGAATCTGTCTAATAAACCTTCACTGCATTATCTCAATAGCAAATGCATCTTTCCTTAGATGAGGAGAACAAAACTGCACACAATATTCTCGGTGTGGTCTCACCAAGGCTCTGCATAATTGCAGCAAGACATCCATGCTCCTGTACTCGAATCCTCTCACTATGAAGGCTAACGTATTATTTGTATTCTTCACCACCTGCTGCACCTCACACTTACCTTAAGCGACTGGTGTACAAGGACACCCCAGTCTCATTGCACATTCCCCTCTCTCAATTTATAGCCATACAGATAATAATCGGCCTTGCTGTTTTTTCTACCCAGCTCAATAAGCTCGCATTTTTCCATATTTGCATATGCCATGCATTTGCTCACTTGCTCAGCCTATCCAAGTCACACTCTGCATCCACCTCATCGGTCACCCTCCCACCCAGCTTGATGTCATCAGCAAATTTGGACTCAACTCCACCTCCCTCCATGGATGCTGACAGACCTGCCGAGTTTCTCCAGCACTTTTGGTTTTTATTATAGATCTCCAGCAGCCAGTGTTTTGCTATTTTTTGTGGAATTATTATGAAATGGGGAAAAGCCACTAAGCAGTAATAACAAGAAGTCAAAGTCAATTTTTTTTATTGAATGCTGTATGTCTCTACAGCAAGCCCAGCGTCATTTCCCTTCCATAATTACTTTTAAGAATGTTACTGAAACAACCGAGTGGTTCGGTGGCCACTTCAGAACGCAGTTAAAAGACAATCACATATTGGCCATATTGAGTCAGGATAGCAGATTACGCCCCTAAAAAGACCTTAGTGAACCACATGGATTTTACATGGTCACCATTACAGATACCATATTTTAAGTCCAGATGTATTTAAGTTATTTATTTGAATTTAAGTTCCTCAGTGGCCTGAAAGGGTTTGGAACTGAAATCTCCACATTATTATCCTAGACATCTGACCTACCGATCAGAATTCTACAGACCCCTGGGGTGGGATGGCAAGTGGGTGGGGACGGGCATAAAATTGCACGTAATGCCTTGGACACTTTTCCCAATTCCCATCTGCTACCCTCAGACCCACAGTAACTTTACCTGTCGCAAGAAAGGCACCAAGGCTTTGAGCCAATAAAGGCCCTTCAGTATCCAACTGAAATGACCAACCAAAGGCTTCCGCCTGCTCTACAACACATTTTCAGGAAGCTGTTGGAGATTGGCATCCCCCCCCCCCACACCGCTCTCCTTCACTGAGGTCTGGCCCTCGCCTGGGTTTTCTGGCATGTGCACCATAGGCCCCACACATCCTTAGTCTTCTCTACTGACACTGCAGAAAGCACTCACTGCCGTCCCCCTCAACCCTCCAACCCCAGAGTAACTTCCATCTGACTCCAGGGCTTTGCTGGTGATTGGATGTAGTTTCAACAGTGGTCACTGCACTCGATGGTGCTTGTTAAACCAGACAATTGCTAGCCTATGACTGGATCATCTTAACTAAGACTTTATAACCTAAAAGCAGGGGAAAGAATTCTTGCCCTGAGCCATTTAATGCCCAACCATGCCTCTAATGGCTGCAGGGCAGCTGGCTGGAGCAGGATTGCGCTTGCTGTCCATTTTTCCCACAGGAATGAGCAGGAACTCCCCAGCCAGAAGTCAACTCCAGCTCACTACATCACCAGCATAACCTCTATGCTACCCAGCTTATGTCATTCAATGAACAGGCATTTAAAATGGGTAAACATCACATTCAATGGATTTTTAATGCAGAGACATTGAGTGTTTGCCCCATATGGACCTACAATGCTCATTATTTAATCCATGGCCTGTGTTCAGTTAACTGATCTCATCCTGGGAGGCAAATGGGAGGAGGACAATCCGTTACAACACAGTGCAGAGCTGGAGGATCACAGCAGACCAGGCAGTGTCAGAGGAGCAGGAAAATTGACGTTTTGGGTCGGGATGCTTCTTCAGGAAATGCAATCAATCAGTTTCCTGCTCTTGAACTGGGGGAAGAGGGGTATGGGGATGTGTGCAGATTAGAGGAATCATGAATGAGTCAAACAAATCTCATTCATGTTCAGAAGCTCATAACTCGGAAATGTCTTGGAGATAAATTGAGAGCAGCATGAAACTCAGCTCTGACTGGACCCTGCCCATGACACAATCTTCCACTGACTTACCATCTAGGCTCACTGATGAGGGATAATTTGTATTTATGGAATCTGAAATCATTGAAAAGTGCAGCCCAGGAGGAGCAGGTCATTTAGCCTAAACTGGCTGTTTGGAAGGATTCCCTGCTCCTTTTCCATAGCTGTCCAAACCTTTTTCCCTTTTAATATTTGTTAAATTCCATTGCAAAGATTTTTATTATGAATCTACTTCCACTGCCAGTGGAGTCCAGAGTGAAATGAATGGCTATACCAAAGGAAAATTCTCATTTCACTAATGTTCTTTTTGACAATTACCTTATATCTGTTTCCATTGGTCACTATCATCTGTGTTACTGCTTTAAGGAGAATGCTATTGAATGAGGCAAGACATTACAGAATCTCATTTATTTTTATATGACCAGGAGCCTTTTATCCATTAGTTAATTTCTGTAAAGCTTTGTTCCCTACCTCTAATTTTCACCTCCACCTAAAACAGCGCCGCACCGCCAACCCAACTTCAGTCAGTTCCCCTGATCATTCAGCACAGGTTTGAATTCAACAAAACAGCTTTCAGATGCACATCACCTAGTTTTGAAAAAGACATTTACCCAACCAGCTGTCAAGGGAGTTACAAGACATTTATTGAGTTGGGCTCTTTTGAACAATGTTTGCTGACATCACTGCACTGATGATTGCCAACTGCACATGCACACAATATTAAGCCGATTTTTAAAAATAAAAGAACTCTACTTTAATACTTTGTTTCTCTTACCTGATATAATCTATAATATTTCATGTAATCATTAATTGGCATTTGTTGCTATGTTTATGTAAGATGCTGCTGCTAATGTTAATGTCCCTTGGTGTCAGCAAGCACAGCCTGTTTTGAAAGCAAAGTCCTAGTTATTAGGGCAGGGTCCAAATTTGAAATTGTGGAGCTTGGGCATTTCCAAGAAGGAGGAAAGTGAAGGTGTCACAGTAAAGGCCGGCTAGAGTTGCAGATACTCACCACTGGATTGCTTGCAGTTTGTAAGATTGATCCATATTCATCTGAAACAGGAAAAATACAAAGAGACAGACACATGCACAAGGAGCTTTGGTTCAATAAAGACAACTGCCTTCTTTATCTCTCTCCCACCCTCAAGTATCATAATTCTGGGGGCACTGAAATGATGTTAGATAAATAAACAGGTTTTCTTTTAATTTCCAGTGTGTAATGAATGAGTCAACATCTGACAAGGTGACTACAGGAGAATGGAGGGATAATTTAAAACTACTTTCCTCTAAAGGATACTAGAAGGTGAGAGATTAGATTCTGTTCTGGTACACAATTACCGTTCTGTTGTTGAAACAGAAGGGGAGTTTTTTTGATTTTATCTTTATTTGAATAGTATATAATTAAAAAATACCTGGTAATTGCAATGTAACAGTCCAAAACTCTGAACACTGGTGCATATTGAAGCACAGTTTCTGTTGTGTCTAGAATGAATTCTGGTGTGTAACTCTGCTCACTCACCCCATTTGACGCATGTCTTTTTTCTCTCTCCTTTTCTTCATCACTTTTCTCTCTTTCATTCCGTTTTCACTGTCTTTCCCCTTCTATACTTCCTGCCTCATATTTAAAAGTCACTCTTCAGCCCCAAGCCACTAGTTCAGTTCCTTGATCAAAATTCCCAGTTCTTTTCCTTTTCCTTTTGAAACCAAAGCTCTGTTGTCCAATATCTCACTCCAACTTATTGTTAGACAATCTAAAGACTTTAAACCCTTTGATTAGTATCGCTTATCCGCCAATAAATTGAATGAATTAATTTATTTTCTAAAAAAAAATTGAAGATGTTGAAGATCTGAAACAGAAGCAGAAATTGCTAGAGAAACACAGTAGATCTGTCAAAACTGAGGAAGGATCACTGGACTTGAAATGCTGTTTCCCTCTCCACAGATGTTGCCAGACAAGTTTCTTCAGAAATCTCTGTTTTTGGTTCATATATTTTCTAATTGTGGTGATGTCTTGTTGTATGGGCAATGGATCATTAGATTAACCAAGATGTATCAGAGTGATTAGAAAGCAGTAATCAGATTCAGGCAGAGTTCAAACGAAGATGTAAACAGAGACCAAATGACAAAAGAATTTAAAAGAAAATCTTTTAATGTATAAACTTCACATTTCAAAGCACCTCACAAGCAATGTCTTCTTGAAGAACACTGACTGGTTATGTCAGGAACTGTGCCATCCAATAAATTACTCATTGGCTAATATCCTTTCCTCATAACAACTGTCAATGTCCTTGCCTTCTTTTTAATTTCATTTGTTACTTTTGCTTTTCCAACATACTCCTCTCGTCTCTGAGCCACCTGCTCTCACAAGAGTACAGCTATTCCTGTACCAGAGCCATAGGTCTCTGGACACCTTCCTAATAGGGCAACAAGGTGGCTCAGTGGTTAGCACTGCTGCCTTATAACACCAGGGACCTGGTTTCAATTCCAGCCTTGTCAGAAATGTTTTGGGAAATTTGGAGAGTCTCTGAGGTGAGGAGCAGGGAGTCGATGCACTTAATTTTTATCTCACTTCCACAGATATTTGTTAATACTCAAGATGTTACTAAACTCACAACTGGTACAAAGCCTATTGTTTATTAATAATACCGCCCCTTCCTCCTAAAAGGTATCTCACTTTATTGAACACAAAGTGAACATCCTGTGGGTTACCACTGATCAAAAATTAAATTGGACCAGTCATATAAATACTGTGGCAACAAGAGCAAGTCAGAGAGGAGTAACTCACTTCCTGACACCCCAAAGATGTTCCGGGTGGTGGGGTCTAATTGGAGTTGGCAGAAGTGTTTGAAGAAGAGTCAGTGTGGACTTGAAGGCCTGAATGGCCTGCTTACATACTGTTGGGATTCAGTGATTGATCTTCTTCGAGCGGGGAAGGTTAAGGAGAGATTTAACAGGTGTTCAATAGTACACAAGAGGAGAAATTTATCTGTGTTGCTCGAGAAATATTTAGAGAATTCTCTAGCTTGCACTGCATATTGCGTTAATCAATAAAGACTGAAATGATTCTTACCCACAAATGTTTCCCCACCCCATAACAATGTTGAAAGAAGCGAATCATACCAGAGTTCCTGGACATTCATTGTATGAAAGATCGTCAACAGGCTGTTCAACATGGTCAACTTCACAGTTGCGTGAAGATCCTGTTCCTCAGACAATGTTTATAATCACAATTATTTTGAAATCAACTTGTTCAGACATGTTATGACACAATTCCAGGACAAACTAGGCTTGAACTTGTTGAACAAGGGGCACTGCCACCACACCACTCAAGTTCATACTACAGAGGAAGCAAAAAAACTGACTGAAGCATCACCCACTCTCCACCCCTTCCTCTCTATCATACGCACACAGTTTAATGCTAATGTCCCAAGGTCAAGGGCAGCCAACTCAACATACACTAGGATTTTCCAAATCTTTCTGCCGCATCATGAGCAATTCATTCACCCGCTAAGTGGGGACAAAAAAACAGTTGTGTTAAATTTGACAATTACCATCTGGAATCTAAATAAAAGACTAAGTTTGCTTTTTGTTTAGTAGTTACCTCTTTTTCTTCATCATCTTAACTCGTGCTCTGTGAAGGTCATCCGAATACATATTATGCCTGTTGCCAGTTGTTGGAACCTCTGGAGGGGCCTCAGAGTCCTTTTCCCTGTCATCCTCTATATCATTGAGAGTCACTGTTCCTGTGCTTCCTTTTTGCAGGCCCTCTTTTGAAGATCCCTGAGGCAAACCCCTCAGAGGATCTTTCATTCTGCTAAAACATAAAAAAGAATTCCAATGACACTCATTTCTTCTGAATTATTTGCTGGAGATTCAGTAAGAAATGAATCGGGCTTAGTGTTCAATTATTGACTAAATTCCTGTCAAGAACCACAATCCCATTGACTGTTGATGCGAGAATGATTCTTTGAGCCACTCAGCTGCCAACGCACATTACCCCAATAGGTTCACTTATGAAAACACGGTATGAAGGGGACAAGCCTTACACTGCTGGAATCTTGCTCCAGTGCCTTCAACAGTAAAAGACACAAGGGGAAGGGTTGGAAAAGAGGGAAAAGGGGAGAAATAGAAATAAAATAAAATATAGGCAGGTTAAAAAAAAATAAAGAATGAGATGCAAACAATGGAGGACTGGAACTTCCTAAATTCAGCAGCTCCTGCAGTGTAAAAGGGTGAATCCAACACAATCAGGTCAGGAGAAACTTGACAGTTGAGTCAAATAGAATGTTAGACTTGTTTTTTTTTCAAGTGATTCCTACACTTCCAGTCACCTAGCGATCTTCACCTCAATATTCCATCCTCAAAGGATTGGAACATGAAGATTGCACCCAATCATAACACAGCACGGAGAATCCCGAGAGAAGGTGATGGCTGTAATTGGCTATTGATTGATTAGTCTGTCAGCACTGGGTCCAAACAGGAAAACTCCAGCTTTTTAAAAAAACTGACAAGTTCACACCTTATTCCTAAAGACTTCAAGGAGCAGATACAGGTTTGTATGTATGGTCAGAGTGAATGAGCTGGACTTTAAAATACCAACACTCTCCCTCCACCTGGACTCCTCCCTCTGGCCTTTTACCGGCACTTGATCTGTTTATTGAGAACTGTCAATGTGATATTGGTTACCTCAATTTCTCTGCCACTGCCCCCCTCACCAAATCCAACCTATCTCCCTCCAAACTGACTGCACTCCATGTACTTAGATCAAACCCTGACTTTGTTATTAAGCCTGTCGATAAGGGTGGTGCTGTTGCAGTCTGGCGTACTGACCTCTACATTGCAGAGGCTGAGCGCCAGCTCTCAGATACCTCCTCCGATCTTCCCATGGACCATGACCCAACAATGATACAGCAGGCCATTGTACAAACTACGGTAACTGATCTCATTTCATCTGGTGATCTCCTCCCGACTGTCTCCAAGCTGATGGTCCCCCAGCCCTGCACAGCTCCACTTCTACCTCCTTCCAAAAATCCACAAACAGGACTGTCCAGGCAGACCCATTGTTTCAGCTCGTTCCTGCCCCACAGAACTCATCTCTTCCTGCCTTGACTCGGTCTTCTCTTCCCTGGTCTAATCCCTGCCCAGGTACATCCGTGATTCCTCTGACGCTTTACGCCGGTTTCAAAATTTCCAGTTTACCGGTTCCAGCTGCCTCCTCTTTACCATGGACGTGCAATCCCTTTACATGCCCATTCCCCACCAGGAGGGTCTTAGGGCTGTCAGCTTCTTCCTGGAGCAAAGACCTGAACCATCCCCACCCACCACCACCCTCCTCCGCTTGGCTGAACTTGTCCTCATTCTCCACAACTTCTCTTTTAACTCCTCTCATTGTCTTCGGTAAGAGGGGTGGCCATGGGTACCCGAAAGGGCCTCGGTTATGCCTGTCTCTTCATGGATATGTGGAACATTATTTGTTCCAGTCCTATATTGGCCCTACCCACAACTCTTTCTCTGATATATCAATGACATCATTGGTGCTGCTTCCCTTTCTCGTCTGGAATTGGAAAACTTCATCAATGTCGCTTCCAATTTCCACCCTGCCCTCACTTTCACCTGGTCTATCTCCGAGTCCTCCCTTCCCTTCCTCAACATCTGTTTCCATTTCTGGGGATAAACTGGCCACTAATATCCACTATACACCCACTGACTCCCAGCTACCTGAACTACACATTCTCACACCGTGCTTACTGTAAAGACTCCATCCCATTCTCTCAGTTCCTCTGTCTCCATTGCATATGTTCAGATAAGGCCAACTTCGACAAGGGAGCTTCTGAAATGTCCACCTTCTTCCTCAACCGAGGATTCCCCAGTTCCATTGTTGACAGGGCCCTCAACCAGGTCTAATCCATCTCCCGCACTTCCGCCCTCAACCCCCACTCTTCCCTCCCATAAAGGTGATAGGGTTCCCCTTGTCCATACCTACCATCCCACCAGCATCCATATCCAGAAGATCATCAGACACCATTTCTGCTACCTCCAGCGAGATGCCACCACCAGAAACATATTCCCCTCCCCTCCCTTGTTCACCTTCTGTAGGGACTGTTCCCTCCGGGACACCCTGGTCCACTCTTCCTTCACCCCCACAACTCCCACAGCCCCACGGCACCTACCCCTGCAACCAGCGAAGGTGCAACACCTGCCCATTTACCTCCTCCCTCCCCAGTATCCAAGGGCCCAAACATACCTTCCAGGTGAAGCAACACTTCACCTGTACTTCTCACAATCTAGTCTACTGCATTCACTGCTCATAATGTGGTCTCCTCTACACTGGGGAAACGAAGCGTAGACTGGGTGACTGCTTCACAGAACATCTACATTCTGCTCACAAAAAAGACCCTGAGCTTCCAGTTGCCTGCCACTTTAACACACCACCCTGTTCCCTGTCCAACATCTCTGTCTCTGGGTTGCTGCAATGTTCCAGTGAAGCTCAATGCAAGCTGGAAGAACAATACCTCGTTTTCCGCTTGGAGACCCTGCAGCCCTCCGGACTCAATATCGGTTTCAATAATTTTGGGCCTAAACTCAACCATCTCCTAGCTCCCTACCCCACACACCAGGCCTTGTTATCACATAGCTTGTCACTAACAGTCCCTATTAACAGCTATTCACCCTCCTAGCCAGATCATTATTAATTCCTTTGTCTATCCAACTGCTTTTCTCTCTCTTTGGGCTCTATCCTTTAGCCTATCTTTTACTCCCTACTCCACCCCATTCCCTATTTTCTGCATATAAACCAACATTGTCTCCACTACCATCAGTTCTGAGGAAGGGTCACCGGACCCGAAATGTTAATTCTGATTTTTTCTTCATAGATGCTTCCAGATCTGCTGAGCTTTTCCAGCAACTTCAGTTTCTTTTTAAAATAGATTCAGTTCTTGGCTTGGGACAGAAAGGATGCAGCAAACATTCCCAAACTTTCAATCACCTGTCAGGGAGAACAACAAAATGCATTTATACAGCAGCTTTTGTTACGGACCAGACCAAACGCCCTTCAAATATATCAAGGGGGTAGCTTAAACTGAACCTTTATCTGATTTAAAAACAAGTGCAAGGTGCTGTGTCCCAGATGTAATTCGGTTAGTTACACAACTTGGCTTTAAGCAAAACACGCCTTATTTCTTACTCAACAATCAATATACAAACAAAAGAAAGAAGAGTTGGTCTAACTTTAACTCTGTTGAAAAACTTAACAGAATAGTAGATTATTTAACTACTAAGCAGCAAATGTTCCAATATAGCAACATCCCATAAACACGATCTTGGCAAAGGCAAAAACCAGTAAAACAGATTGTCTCACATGTCATTCAGGCAGCAGAGAGAACCCAAGTTTTTAGCTGTAGCAGACAGAGAGATGTAGCAGCTTTCACAAGCAGCTTCCAAAAAAAACCCCAACAATTGCCGAAAGCTAAACTAAAACCCTAGTTCTGTGGAGCCTGACTCCACCCATTCATGCTGCTTCTATTGTTAGAATGTGAAAAAAAACCCAAGGCCTTACAAGCTGTTTAGTTCATTGGCTTGGAATAGGCCGCTCACCGTCTCTGTCTCAACCTTTCTTCATTAAAAAAAAAACGGAAAAAATACACCTCTTAAAGCCATAGTATCATCATACTTTAAACACTCCAAGAAAGAAATAAAAAACTGAAAGAACTGCAATGCTGGAAATCAGAAACAAAAACAAAAATTGCTGAAAAGCTCAGTAGGTCTGGCAGCATCTGTGGAGAGAAATCAGAGTTAATGTTTTGGGTCCAGTGCCCCTTCCTCAGAACTGACAGAACTTCAGCTAGAGTCTGCTCTGCCATTTTATACAATCATGGCTGGTCTCATTTCGACCTCAACTCCACTTTCCTGCCCACTTCTTTCTACCCATTACTAATTTTAAAAGTCTATCTCTTCCTTAAATTTACTCAATATCCTGACATCCACTGTACTAGGGGGAAGTGAATTCCACAGATTCACGAACCTTTGGGAGAGGCAATTTTTCTTCAGCTGTTTTAAATCTGCTACCTTATCCTAAAACTATGATCTCTCATTCCAGATCACCCAAATGAGGAGATCAGATCTTCATTTTTAATGATTGCTACGTGGTCATGCCCACCTGAGAGGGCAGAAGGGATGCTGGCTTTACATCTCACCTAAAATGCACTTTGAACTTCCATTGCGCTGAATAGGAAGTCATATAGTATGCATTTCATTGTGTTCAATTCCTCTTCTAAATGAATGACAGCATCCTAATCATAATCCTATGATTATGTGCTGTGCCTGCACACTAACTTTTTGTGACTCATACACTGGACCATCTAAATCCCTCTGCTCTTTGAGATTCCATGGTTGTTTTCTATTGTAATTCATAATCTGCTTTTACAATCTTCCTGCCAAAATGAACAACTTCACATTTTCCCACATTATACTCCCTCTGCCAGATCTGCACACTCATTCAACCTATCTATATCCGTCTGCAACCTCACGTTTTCTTCACAACATACTTTCCTGTCTATCTTAGAACATTCTGCAAATTTAGAAAGTATGCTTTTTCTCTCCCCTCATCTAAATCATTCATGTAAATCATAAACTGTTGAGTCTCCAGCAGACCCATGCGGACATCTACTTATCACATCCTGCTAGTCATACAAAAATCCAATTACGCATTCTCAGTTTTCTGGCAGACAGCCAAATTTCTATACCTGCTAATAAGTTACCCCTATACCATGAGATTTTATTTTCCACAATAATCTTATCTGTGACACCTCACCAAGTCTGGAAATCCAAGTACAATAAGTCTACAGACTCCTCTTTAACCACAATACATGTTACTCCTTCAATGAACGCTAATAAATTAGTTAAATGGGACTTCCCTTTGATAAAACCGTTATGGCTCTTCTCAATTACTTTGAGTTTTTCCAAGTGTCCTTTTGACTGATCTCTATAACCTGTTTATTGATTGATTCTAACACCTTCCTGATCTTGGCCTATTGTTTCCTGTTTTCTGCTTCCCTCCTTCTTGAACAGAAGGGTTATATTTGCTAGTTTCCAGTTGTCATGATTGTAACAAGGTCAGCTAGCTGGATATCATAGAATGAATGCCCTGATTGGGTTTGTTAATCTGGTCCAATCAGGGAGTCCTGGCTGAGATAAAAAAAAGTTGTGTCAGAGATACTGACACTCTGGTGCCTGACTCTGTAGCGCAATAGTTAGAGACTGCTCATGTGTAAATAAAGGGTTACTTGGTGATAGAATATCGGCCTCTACAATGTTATTTCACCAGTTTGATGGAATCTTTTCTGAATTGAGGAAATTTTGGAAAATTAACACCAACACACCTACTCGATCATTAGTCATATCTTTGAAGACTCTCCAACAAAGTCCATCTGGAGAATCATACATTTGTCAGCGTGCAGCTCAGTTTGCTTAGTACCAATTCACTCATGATTGTAATTTCATTAAGTTCCTTTCTTTCTTCCATCTCCTGATTCACCGCTGTTAAAGGATTTTTGTTTGTATTCTCTACAAAGGAAGCATTTCTTTATTACCTATGAACTGCCCATTCCCACTCTGAAGAAGGGCAACTCTCAAATTACTTGCTTTTTTCCTTTTTAAAATACTCATAGAAACTTTTACTACCCAATTTCACATTTCTGTCTAGCTTCCTTTCATAAACTGATTTCTTCTTCCTGATTACCTTGACAGAGATTGATGTAATTCTTTATAGTCTGACCAATCAACTTTTCTGCCACTCATCTTTGCACAATTAAATGCTTTTTTCCTAATTTTTATTTACTTATTTAGCTGAACACAGATGGATAATCCTCCTTTTGGAACGTTTCTCTGTAGTAGGATTATACTTATTCCACATAGTTAGATATATCCCCTTACATGTTTACCACTGTATTTTGATTGATCTTTCCCCTAGCCTACTATGCCAGTTCACTTCAGCTAGCTCAGGTTTCATATCCACATAGGTGCCCTTATTTAGGTTTACAGTACCAGTCTTTGACTCAATCTTCTCCCTTTCAAAGTGGATATAAAATTCAAATCATATTGTGTTCACTGCAACCTAGGAGTGCCTCAACTCTGAAGTCATTAATATATCCTGTCACATTACAAATGTGCAGTTTGCAGCACTGGGGCAATTAGAAATGAATAAAGGGACATTTTAATTCTAAATACACAAGACTTATTTCCAGTGAGGACTGAGGACATAACTCTGTAGCCCTTGCTCCATCCCTATCCCAGAAATATTGACTTTTGACACTTTATTTACTGCTTTTTGGACCCTGCTGTAATCCTACCTTGTGATCCAAAAATAACTTCTACTGGAAAGGTTGCAGATATTTTTAATGTGAAAATAAAAGCCAATGCAGGGACTTCAGTGCAGCTTTACAGGGTCCAGATCCTTTAATTGGGAAACCAACTCATATATCATGCTAGCTTGTGAACTGAAACGTCTTGCAAACCACAGCTATGACATTCCCTACCTGCTGTGTACCTTATACTTAATGAAAGACTGCTCACATTCACATTCAATGCTTGCCCCTGACTCCAAAATAATCCCGGTTTTCAGTAGGCAATTATTTGGTTTAAGGACTTGCTAAATTCAAAATTACTTAAAAAGAACATAATACAAAATTCTTCTAGAGTTTAAGAGGGTGAGAATAAATCAAGCCTAAATAATGTCTTGGATTTGAATTCTGATAAATAGTTAAA
Source organism: Rhincodon typus (assembly GCF_021869965.1). Taxonomy (NCBI): domain Eukaryota; kingdom Metazoa; phylum Chordata; class Chondrichthyes; order Orectolobiformes; family Rhincodontidae; genus Rhincodon; species Rhincodon typus. The sequence continues at coordinate 34,644,161 of NC_063361.1, read as the reverse complement.
CCCAATTGTCCTGTGTGTGTCACAGGGTGATTTTAACTAAATTCACTTGAGTCAAAATCAGACAGGGAATAAAACCTGGGCCAATCTGATCCCATTAGTTTACTGCCTGGTGAGTTCAGTTAAAATGATTCCCCCAACCCACAGGTGTGTGCATTCATTATGGAATTATGTATAAGAATTAAATTGTTAAAATGCAGTTTTTCTCAAAGTTCACTGAGACATTTTTGAATACCACCCTATCTAAAGGTTTATCTTCTAAGGTATTGATTACAGTTGTGATGAAAAGAATCTGCATTTCAAGTGTCCCTGTTTTGAATATCTTTGTAATACGAGAAATTAGTGTCAGCAACAAAGGCAGCCAAAACACAAAACATTAATTCTCTACATTGTCTATTTCATATTGCAGCTTTTCTAACCATCCCAAAGCACTGTCTAATCAATGAAGCACTTTTGAAATGTAGTCAGTGTTTTAATGTAAGAAATGCTACAACCACTTAGGAACAACAATGTGATAATGAAATAAAATAATGAATCTGCAATTCAAGGAAGCAACTAAACATTTGAAAACGCAACTGCCCTTAAACAGAAGCAGTTTTGGTCATCTAGGTTTCTGAAATAGGATTTCTAGGCTTTAGACATGGGAATAGGTATAGAAATACTGCAACTCTTTGGTGATGCAAGATACCCTTTTGGAAAGGAACATGCCAAATATGCCACACTAACATGGAGATGAACAGTGAGGGCTAGGGAGGTCCCTTTGACTAATTTCTCTGTTTTTTTTGTATTTGCTTGCAGAAACAGGATGTTGACAGTTCATTTTGGCAACAGAGACACTTGTATCTTACTTCTATTATAGTTTGAATTTCCTTAAGCAAAAGAGAAAACGTTGGCCATTGCCTGCACCTTAAGTTGAAAAAATACTAACTTTATTGTTCACACATTGAATGTGAAACGGTAGGAGCTCAAATGAAGGATAAAAAATGTAGACTGGAAGATTTGCATAGTTTGGAGAGGAAAAAATCTACAGCTACCCACATCTAGAAGTTAAGCAGTCAGCTTGAAGAATAGAAATACAGCTGCTGGCAGACTTTAAGAAGCAGTGGACCAGGAGAACAGAGCTATTAAAAACCAGTGGTGTTTATAATTATTTGCTAACCTATTATTTAAACTACTGCAAAGGATCTGAAAGTGAAGATCAGGCTCTAGCTGAGAAAATCTACATTTTACAAGACAGCTCTGGAAAAGCTGGGAGTTGGCTCCCAAAAAGTGAGGATCCTCTATAACATGAAGAAAATAGAGTCAGAGTCAGAGAGAAAAAGTCAGAGAGATTTGACACATCGTGTCCATGCCAGTCTAAAACAATCAGCTAACTAAGTAATCATATGTCATACTGAAGCTGATAGGTGGGGGAGGCAATGACCTATTGCTAGACTATTAATCTACAGCCCCAGGTAGTGTTCTGGGAATTTGAGTTTGAATCCCACCATGGTAGAATTTGAACTCAGTACAAGTCTGGAATTAAGGATGTGGATGATGAAACGGTTATTAATTGTCAGAAAAATAAATCATCATCTAGTTCAAGTACGTCCTTCAGGGAAGGAAATCTGCCAACCTTACCAGGTCCGGCCTACATGTGACTCCAGACCCACAGCAATGTGGTTGGTACTTAATTGCTCTCTGGGCAATTAACAATAGGCAATAAATGCCAGCCTAGCCAGCAACACCCATATCCTGTGAATGAATTTTTTATAAAAGCATTTTTGTTCTAGGAATAAACAACATCCCCCCACCAGAATATAAATTTAAAAAGTGTAATTATTGGAGAGCAATTGTTCTCTAAATAATGTTTTTAAGGAAATCCCATTGCCTGAAGTGTGCAACACAGAAACAAACCATTCGCCCCAAATGATATCTACATTCTACACAGTGAAATAATAGGTACTTTGTACAGCTATCTGACTCAGCTGCAATCCTTTAAGGAGTAAATGGGTTCATCTCAGAAATCTCGTTAGAACACAGTGTACTTACTTACCACAGGCTACTTACCCTGTGGTCACCCTTGTTTCTGGCAACTGACACAGCCTGATGAGCACCACCGCAAAACCCACTCTCTTGAGGTACAGGTAATGAGCCAACCAAGAAGAGTGGGAGGGTGGGAAAAGATAGTCTTTCAAAAGACATTAACTGACGTCATTAAGGTATAATGTTGTGGTTTTCTTATATCACTCCTGGACGAATAGAGCAAGTGCTCAGTACATAGTTTTCAAACCACTATTTAGTGTGCAACTCCATTTTCCTCCCTGTTTGTCACAACACAGACAACATTAGGAATGATACCTGCCAAGAGGCGCAGTAAGTACAGTGAGGAAGTCGTTAAATCTCACTCATCCCACTAACCCTTCAAGATTCAAGAGTAATCCAATACATAGTATCACCTCGAATGAGCTACCTGCCTCCTGACACGAGCACAGTCACTCTTACTTGTACACATAAACACTTGTGAAGAACTCTCTTGGTAGTCCAAGAATATGATGAAAGGAGAAGGCCTGTAATATATGAAGTGAATGCAGCCCATACCTCCATTCCTGATGTCACTGGAGCAGAACTTTATGATGTCACAGTAAGATGATATCAAACAAACCAGGGACAACAGAGCAATGGATATAAACAGCAACATAAAGGCCTTCACAAGATCAATTCCTTTACTGTTGGTTGGTAATTGGAACCAATGGTCTTCCTCAGTCTTACCTCATTTCCCTACAACTGACATATTAAAAAAAAAGCCAGCCCAGCAATACTGCATCTTAATTTACATTACCTTCCTTGGCATTTCCTTTGACAAAGTACTTTTTCCCTTGTGATCATTTTTTTTTCAATGTGGCAACAAATTAAATGAATTTTCAATAAATCTAAAGAAACTGGAATGAAATTGAAGACTTTCAAAGGCACTGTGTAATCTGATCAATTTGATATGAAGAACTATATTATAGGAAAATCAGAAAAATGGACAGACACCCATCAAGGCAACAAATTTCAGATAACGAGCAGAATTTCCCCCTCCCTGGCAAGAGAAGTGGCAAGAAACAGAAAACAATGAGGCGAGTTAACCCTGAAGAGATACTTGCTTCCTGTATGTTACCTAACCTAATCAACTTCTGGGCAAGAAGGTCCATTGAAGATGTTCTCAACCTGTCATCAATTAAGGCCCTTAAGTAGGGAAATTTTGACCACTTAAAATCCTCAACTGGCAAAACGTGCCTGTTTCCCAACATAGAAACGAGGCAGGCATTCCTACCAGAACATAGCAGCCTCCACTGCCCCAATCTGGGAGCAAACAGAAGCAAGGATGGCAGGAAAAAAAGAGTGGCTTCTGAAAGTCACACCCTCTGCTCTAGCCTACAACCCCACCTTCCCAAGATGCCTACCCTTCAAAAATAAGCTAAGAATGTATTAGAGATAGTAGGAACTGCAGATGCTGGAGAATCCAAGACAACAAGGTGCAGGGCTGGATGAACACAGCAGGCCAAGCAGCATCATTGTTGTCTCCGGATTCTCCAACTGTGTTTAGGACATTAACCTCTGATTGTGTCCAGGTCTGCTGGCCAATGTTGAAGTCTGCTATAGGCCTAGAAATCTGCCTGTGCTCTGCCTGTCAGGTCTTAATGAACTGTTTCACGTGTGATACGTCATTTATCTTGACAGTGGGGGTGTCATGTCAGTCACCACCTAACATGTTCTCGCCGCCCCCATTTTGGTTAAAAAGAGGGAAGTTGTGCCCCATGTTTCCTGGGTACGTACATTATTACTTGGGAATGAGATCATCATATTCTGTGTGACAGTAATGTGGATGATCTGAAGAAGACCTTCTAAAGTTTCTTCTTTCAAAACAAAAATGACCTTGCAGCTTCCATCATTCTGTGCTTCATTAACTCCAGTCTGTGGATCAGTTCTCAGTGGCTTCTTGCCTGTCTCCCGTCTGAGCCCAGACACTGAGTATTGACATTTGGGAGAACTAATAGGATTGTCTGGGAGAACAAAGTTCTACTAGACGCAAAGTCACAATCTCAGAGGGATAGTCATAAAATTGAGATCTGGCCTCTTCCAGAAGGAGGAGCTATATAGTGATAAAGAGCAAGGGACATTAGTTGCATTTTCCGCCCCTCAGTCCAAAGTCACTGAAGTTAGTTGCGATTTCCACCATTCATTACCCCGGATGAAAAAAGCTAATTGAGCAAGGATAGGCTGTTTTAAAATAATCCCACAGTTTTCATACACCACAGTGCAATTTAAACTCTCAGTTTCTAGATTCTGATTTGGTGCCATTCCACCAGGATACTGCATACCCTACATCTCTGGGGGCTGATGCTGGTGGGTTTGGAGACATGGAAGAAGTTTTATTTAGTAGATCCTCTGACAATGACAGATATATAAAACTAACCGAGGCCAGTTGCATTGAACTGGAAAATAGAGGTGAGGCTTTGGAACTGAATACTGTGATCAACAACATCAAAGGCTGCAGAGAAGTCAAGGAGAGATTGTGCGCTGTGGGCATGGATGTGGGTGTGTGTGACCTTGCTTCAGGTGTTTCAGTGCTGCCCTGGGCGTATGTGGAAAGCTGACTGGCGGAACTCAATCAGGAGTTGCAGGACAAGTTAGCACAAGTCCAGGAGGTACCAACATGAATAAAGTCCTTGAAGAGGAAAGCAAGTTAGCACAGACAGAGAGTTGGGTGTTTTGTGTGGGAGCGATGTTGCTTGCAAAGGAGAGTACAGTTCAAAAAACACAGATTGCATTTAGACAGTGTCTTTACAAACTTGGAATGAAGCAATGAAATAATTTGGAAGAGTGTTCACTATTGTAATGGTGCTGAGAGAGGTGTTCTGTTGACAGAAAGGACTTCATTGAAAATTTGTTTGAAAAGCTTCGTCTCAGACAATCTGGTTTTCTCTCTCTACTGCACTGCTGACTCAGAATCAGGAAGGTCAAAAGGCTCACTCAGAAAATGAATAAACCAATTTCAGAAACAGCTTGCTTTATAGAACACCTGACACAATACTTGGATATTCCAAAATACATTTCAAGGAAACACAGCAGGCTCCCATGAAATGCAACATGACAATCAGCAGGTAAGTAACTTAGTGACAAAAACAGAAACTGCTGGAAAAACTTAGGCCTGGCAGCATCTATGGAGAAAAAGCAGAGTCAACATGTTCTGAAGAAGGGTCACTGGACCTGAAATGTCCCTGATTTTTCTCCACAGATACTGCCAGACCTGCTGAGATTTTTTCCAACAATTTCTGCTTTTGTTTCTGATTTCCAGCATGCAATTATTTTAGTTTTTTTTTGCTAAGCAGTTTTAGTGATTTTGGTTGAAGGATAAATGTTTTAAAGGAGACGACATGGGAGCTTTGAACCAAGGTCTCAGACACAATGTCCTATGGGAGCCTGAATGTGTTTCTTATAGCTGAGCACATATCTACAGCATCTTTTAAAAATCAACCATAATAGAAATGAACAGAAAATATAATTAACAGTGAAAAATGACACTTTTTACAGTGCATGCCATTCTTTTCATTACAGTTTCAGTTTTTAATTTATGGACCTGTTTCAGTATGCTCTCTAAAATAAGCTAATAAATGTTCCACATGTTTTGTCAACGTATTCCTGAAAGTATTAGAAATGGAATTTCTTAAAGTCACCCAAAATTTATCTTTTTTAAAAGTGCCATACAGATTGGCAGTGTACCAGGTTTGATCTGCAGGCTGTACTTGTGATCACAATGGGGAATAGTGCACAGTGGCGAACAGGAGGAGTTGAGCAAAACAGGATGAAATTCAGTCAGGATTTTCACTTCTCATCGCTAACTGGTGAAGCCTATTGAAAAGGTACATGTTAAGTGCATATGGAGTCAGGAGAACATTAAACGTAGATATGATATCTTCCATGTTTGGACTGCCTTCCCACCCATATTATCTGAACTTAACTGGAATGACGACTTGAGCATGAGACACAGGGCAGGTGGCAGCATCTACAGTCATGCTTGAGCAATGAACATCTTCAGCAGAAGAAATGATCACCAAAGTGGACAGAAAAAACACAAAGACTTTGGAAAATGAATAGAGGCAATGCCTGTTGGACACTGGAGAGTTTCTGCAGAGTACTTCAATTTCCTGCATTGATAGGTGTATCCTGAGTATCCTATTGTAGAAATAAAATAAAACAGTTCTGCTTTCTCTCCACAGATGCTGCCAAACCTTCTGAGTTTCTCCGCCAATTTCTGTTTCTATATCTATTTGCAGGAATTGTATTGGGGTGAGAGCGGGTAGGAGGACAGACTCAAATCTACAATTGCAGCATGGGCATGAAAGCCATCTGGGTTTATACTCTGGGTTAAAGTAAAAAGCTGAGGGCCTTTGTAATCTTTGTCTTAAAATCACAAACACCCCAGTTCTAAATTTAAACAATGCTAGAAAAGAAATATAACTATAAGAGTGGCTTTGATGATCCAAAGTAATTTCCACTTCGTGCAGCATATTCAAAATGTAATCATCATTGTAGGAAACACAGCACCAATTTGTACACAGCAAACTCCCACAGCCTGTAATGTAATAACAACCAGATAAACTATGTTTACTAATGTTGGCGAAGAGATAAATGTTAGCCAGGATGTCAGGGCAAACTTTCCTCCTCTTCCTAAAAAATCTTCCTAGAATCTTTCAATGTGCACTTGAGAGGGCAGGCAGGGCTAACAGTTTAAATTCTCATCTAAAAGTTGGTGCATCCACAGTGCAGCAGTCCCTCAGTTCTGCATTGAAATTATTAGCCTAGAATATGCACTTAGGTCTCTGCAACAAGACTTGAACCCATAATGTTTAGATACACAGAGGCTACAAGTGTTGTCATGTTCTGACCCCTTTTCAACTATGATAGGCACATTCCACACTTTGTAAAACTAAACAGCAGCATGCCCACCTTGCAGCCCAAAGTAGATCAGAACATCTGCACTGATAGTTCTGACCTAGCCCCAGCTACACTAGCAGCTATTGCAAACTGCTAGAGGAACAAGATCACACAAGCAGTTTCCAACAGGAAGTTGCTGGAGAGTGATTTAGGATGGGACTCTGTCCGAATAATCTTCTCCTTAAGGCCAGGACCATTTGTGGTATCCCCTCTAACTTCTGATACACGTTCGCTTGCCACAGGCTCCAACTTGACAACTCACTTCCTTTGCAGGTGAGATGGAACTGTGCTGATATTAAGAAAGCTTCAAATGTGCTGAGCTCAGAAAAATACATTCCAAAGTTCCGACTGGAATGAATGGCGTTTTTATCGTGGTTTCAGAACTGGTTGTCCATGGGAATATTTTGCAACCATACTCGTTTCTGTAGCCCCAGCCTTGATGCAATCATAGGCTTTTGTCAAGACATACTCCACAGTTCTACTGCCAAACCATACAGGAGCCAAAGGTTCTGATTCAACAGGCTCAGTTTATTCAGCTGTCCCACCATGTTTACTAATTTTTCAATGTATACCATGGAGTTTCCTCAATGGTAAATGTGCATGTAGAATCATACAGGCAAGGAAAAGCCCAGTTCCAGTAACACAGCAGGCACACTGTCAAAACCTTCTGTTCCTTAGGCTGAGTGAAGGAAGTTTGGGGAGTGGGTGTTGAAGGAAATCTAACCAAGCTCCCATCTCTGAACGCTGTCCAGTTAAAGTGTATACACATGGATGTTAGCTTAGAGCTCAACCACAACTGTCTCCATGACCAGTCAGTCCATGGTAATTCAGAGAGTGGGGAATTTCTCTTGAAGAAGATTCACTTAGTGTGAAAGCACATTTAGGATCTAATAATCATATACAACAAGTCATATGCAACCAAAACATGCATTTATATAATGCATTTAATTTAGTCAAATATCTCAAGATGCACCAAGAGAACATCAAATAAAGTTTCATATAAGGTTCCTATAAGGAAGCATTAGGAGAGTTGATGAAAAGCATTGTCAACAACGTAGGTTTTAGAATGAGTTAAAAAGAAGTTTAGTGATTTTTCTTAGTGTAGTGGTTATCATGTTCGCCTTAGACATGGGGACTTCCATTTCAAAATGGGCAGAAACACTGTTAAAGCTCAGGTATCAAAGTGTGGGGAATGGGTACGTTGCTCTTCGTTGTAGCTGGCAGCATCAGCTGGCAGATTTAGGAGGCTGTTGTAGTGAAATGATAATGTCACCACATCTGGACCAGAAGGCTGGCATTCAGGTCCCACCTGCTCCAAAGGTGAACAAGTTGATTAAAAATATCTAAAGGAGAGATAGGAATGTGGAGTTGAAGCCACATTCAGATCAGCTATGATCTTATCAAATGGTGGAACAGGCTAGAAGTAGCTGAATGGCATACTTCTGCTCTTAATTCATAAGTTCGTACCTAAGTTCATTTGCGAGCACAACAGGGAATTCCAGAACAAAGACAGAAGTTGCTGGAAAAGCGCAGCAGGTCTGGCAGCATTTGTGAAGAAAAAAATCAGAGTTAATATTTCCGGTCCAGTGACCCTTCCTCAGAACTGATGGTAGCTGAGGTAGCTACCATCAGTTCTGAGGAAGGGTCACCAGACCCGAAACGTTAACTCTGATTTTTTCTCCACAAATGCTGCCAGACCTGCTGAGCTTTTCCAGCAACTTCTGTTTTTATTCCTGATTTACAGCATCCGCAGTCCTGTTGGTTTATATTTAGGGAATTCCAGAGATAAGGGTCCAAGCAGCTATTAATGGAGGAACCAGTAGCAAAGCAAGTGAATACACGAGGCCAGATTTGGAGGATCTTTATCTAAGAGTTTAAATTCATAGCATAGGTAAACCAGGAGTCACTTCCAGTCAGTGAGCACAGGAGAGATAGTCGAATAGGACTGGATTTTAATTATTGTAAACACAGCAGAGTTTTGGATAGGGTCCTGTGAGAGAAGAAGGAAGGCTGTCATCACTGGAGCTCCTGAAATTGTCCCCCAATCTAAAGCAGGGAACTGAACCCCAGTCATGTATTTGGGCTACTCATGGTTACTCTAGTAGTGTCAACACTTGCAGACTGGATAATTTAAGAAATCACTCCAAGTTCGTTTTGCTGGTACCTCTACCAAAGTTCCACTTGCTTACTTTTCTCATCTGTGTAAAGCCATTGGCACGTTCTGGAAGTTACTTCACTGTTGACAGTGAATACAAAGTATTGAAGAGTCGCATAGCACTGAACAGTCACAGGTAGCACCTACTATTATTGCCTCAGTAGCAACTTCTGCCATCTAATCTCAGTAACCATCACTTGCACATCAGAAGATTTTAAGTCGAAGTGCCACTCCAGAGTCTTAAGCACAAAATCCAGGTAGATTCTCCCACTGCAGTGTGGATATTGCTGTACTTTCAGATGAGCTACATTCAGAAAAGGTACTAAACCAAAGTTTGCCTACCCAGCCTGGGAAATGTAAGCAATTCCATGGTAATATTTTAAAACGAGCTGTGTACCCAGTGTCCTGACCAATATTTACCCTACAGCAAACATTACTAAAACAGGATAGCAGGCCATTTATTTCTTTGCAGCTTCTAAGAACTCACTTTGTCCATATTAACTACAACATTTCCTACATTACAGTAACATTCTCTACACTTCAGAAGTATTTCAATGTCTCGGATGCACATAGGACATCTGTGGTCAAGAAAAGTGCTAAGTGCTAGTCTTATATTGCATTTCTAATAAGACTGCACGCCAAGGGTTTTTTGGATCATCAGGTATTACAAGATGTTCTATAAAATGCACCCAAGTTTCCACATTGCAACAACATTGCCCCTTTAAGGCCAGAAACTTGTAAAAGCTGTAAAACACAGCAAAGTGCCAAGCAGTGAATTTTACCTAACACAAAGCAGACTTTATTGGACAGCTGAAATTTACAGACTGTATGCAGGACAAAGGTACAAAGTTACAAAGTCACAAAGTCACATTAGATCAGTGAAGAAAACATTGTAGTTAACAAAAAAAACCTTTAACACTGAAGTCATGGAAATTTCTCAAGAACAAAACCCATACCTGGAATAAGAGTTGATTTTTTTTAAAAATCTCCTAATCGACAGCAGCTTTAAAGCACTTCGTCTTTAAGACCGTTTTTGAGTCCCATAAATAGCTTTTAGTGTAGAACTGGTGCGCCCACCATTGCTAAGCCATCATTCAATAGCAACACTCTCATCTCGGCGGTAGAAAGCTGTAGGATCGAATCATTAAGAAACTTGAATATAATGTAGGAGGATACTTCAGCAAAATATTGAGTGAGTGCCATGCTGTTGCGGATGTCATCCTTTGGATAGATGCAAGGATCCCATGGCACTGTTTCCAAGAAGAGCATGACAGCTCTCTCCTGCATCCTGGCCAATACTTAACTCTTAACCAAAATCACTAAAACAGATTAAATGGCCATTACCATGCTGTTATTTATGGGAGCTTGCTGTATGCAAATTGGCTTCTTCATTTCCTACATTAGAAAGAGGGCTACACTTCCAAACAAATCTACCTAATTAGTTATAAGCGCATTGGGATGTCCTGAAATTATAAAAGGTGCTCTATAAATGAAAGTGTTTTTCTTTCATTTTCTTCTTATGTCATTCCCTGATCCCGTGTTGACTTAAATGGCTCCACGGCCAGTTAAAGACATTACAATAGGTCTCCAAAATCTTTGGTTAGACAGCAGAAACATTCAAGACAGTGTATTCATTTTCCTGCTGTGTAGCTCAGTTGGCTGGATGAATGATTTGCAGTATAAGCTAACAACAATGCGGGGGGTGGTGGAAGGAATCAGGGAGAACAAGGTCAGGATTAAAGTTTGGAACCAGAAGGAAGAAATTAAACTTAAAAACACAAAGAACTAGGGGAATCAAAAAAAAAAGTACCATCAGGACAAAAGAGAATGAATGAAGGGAAAGTAGTTAAAAATTAATAGCAATAAATTTAAGACTAACAGTATCGTAAATATACTGCACCTGATCTTTGACCACTTAATGTGTCAGCACAAGGGTGGGATGTCAGTTATGTGGAAGGCCTGAAAAAGGAAGGATTATGCTCCTTAGAGAAGAGATTAAGGGGAGATTTAACAGCGGCACTAAAAATTATGGAGCATTTTGAAAGGGTAAATAAGGAGAAATTTTCAACTTTCTGTTTCCAATGGCAGGACATTCAGTAATCCGAGGACATGAATTTAAGGTGCTTGCCAAAGGAAGAGGGGAGATGAGAATCATTTTTAGTAGTGAACTGTTACAATTTGTAAATGGACTGAATGAAAAAGCATTTGAAGCCGATTTACTAGAAACCTTCAAGAGGAAAGTAAACACTTAAAAGGAAAACAAATCAGATTTTACAATGAATGAAATACCTTCTGAAACGTAGTCACTGATATAATACAGGAAATGTGCTTGCCAATTTGTGCACAGCATATTCCCATAAACAACATGAAAATTAACCAGTAACCCAAATTATTTTGTGATGTCGATTCAGGGATAAACATTAGCCAAGGCCCTGAGAGAACTCTCCTGCTTTTCTTCATAGTCACGTTGTGGGAACTTTTATGTCCATCTAGGAGGGAAAATAGGGCCTGGATCTAACATCTCATAGGAAAGACAATTCTCCATCCATTGTAGTTCTCTGCTTGCTGTTTTTTTTAAGTAGTTAACAGATTCCACAAATTGTTCTTCCAATCATTCCAGTTAACAAAGTCATAGACTGGACAGATAATATGAACAGCCAGGCTGACATCATCTGCAGAGCAGCCCCTGAGTAGAAATATTGGAAAAGAAGAAACACACAGCAAATAAATTGCTTGGTAGTACAAAACTCAAGTATTGCTGAAAATAAAAGGGACACACTGTCAAAGCTTTTCATCTTGCATTCATCAGAACAAATACAAGAATAGCAAATTTCAGAGGCTGACAATGAGCACTTCTTTTTGTCATGTAGTATAAGTTATTGCATCTGTTGAAATTTCTTGCTTCTGTCCTGATGTTAATTAATTCAAGGGATGTGGGTGTTGCTGGCTGGCCAGCATTTGTTGCCCATCCATATTTGCCCCTTGAGGTGGTGGCGAGCTGACTTCTTGAACCACTGAAGCCCATTTGCTGTAGGGACACCGAAAATGCCATTAGGGAAGGAGCTTCAGGATTTTGCCCAAGTCCAAAAGAAGGAACAGCGATATATATCCAGGTCCGGATGGTGAGTGGTATTTTCATGAGTGCAAGATGAAAACTTTCAACAGCATGCCCCCGTTTCAGCAATACATAGCAAAATAATTCTTTAAAGGAGCCAATTGGTCATCAGGATTTTGAAAGTTTTCTGCAATGTATCGGAGTGTTAAAAACAGAAATATAACCAACTGAGATGTTTGTAATCTTAACTATGCACTCATCATATGTTTCAGTGACCTCTTGTACACAAATGATTATTGACAATGTACAAGCAGACATCTCACAAGTGGCATCTTCCCACCTCCTGAGATTTCATTAAAGATCATGATTTTACTGGCCAGATATAGCTATGAATGCCCTGGAGTTTCCAAATATAAAAAGCTCATCTTCAGGACCCAACTGCTATCCACATCAGGAGAAACAAAACGTAAGGGGGGACATTAACAGAACTGTGTTCTTTTTTTCCAAATATTTTCTTTAAAACTTGAAGTAATGAAGGAAACACAGCTACCATTGCACTACTGGTGAAACCTTGCTATGCACCATGTTATAATGACCATAGAGTGATACAGCATAGAAACAGGTCCTTCAACGCACCATGTCTATGCTGACCAAACTATACTAATCCCATTTACTTGCATTTGGTCCATAGCCTATGATGCCCTGGCATTTTAAGTGCTTCTCCATGTGCTTCTTAAATGTTGTAAGAGTACCTGTCTTCAATGAGACAGGTACCAGTGAGGGTCTTCTGGTGCAGTGGTAATAACTCCACCTCTGAGTCAGGTGGTTAGGGTTCAAGTCCCACTGGCCCCTAAGGTGTGTCATTACATATCCGAGCAGTTTAATTAACTATAATGATTGGTGAACCTGTTATACTAGCATTGGTTGAGGAATAAATACTGGCCAAGACGCAAGGAGGGGAGTCTCCTGCATGTCAATGAATAGTGCCATGGTATCTTTCATATGCACTTGAATGTACGGGCAGTCCTTAACCTATCTCACCTCTGATAATACAGTAATGACTCAGGTGTAGATCTGAAGTGTCTGCTAGATTGTATGTTCAAGTTCTAGGTCAGGGTCAGAACCTACAACATTCTGTTGCAGGAATGAGAGTGCAACAATGGGACACTTGTGCAGAAACAAGCAAAATAATTCTGGCCACTTGTGCATCTCTGTATTCCATTCCTCCACCATTGATGACCTGCCTTCAGATTTTTTTTATTTCAAAATATACTTTATTCATAAAAGACTATCTTTATATATACAGTCACAAATGCAGTTCGGTTCCATACAGTAGCATATCAAGGAAACAAACAAACATTGGAGTTTGACTCTATCCAAACAAACCAAGGGCATCTCTTACTTAACTAGACTATATTTACATATTTTTGAGACATGAAGAGGGTCCAATAACTGATCAGACCCCCATTTAACTTCAGCAGGAAGACCTCAGACAGAAATCTTTCCCCGCTGCGCCTTGGCCACAGCTGCCCCAAGCTTTGGTGTGTCCCTCAGCATGTAGTCCTGGACCTCGGAATGTGCCAGTCTGCAACACTCGGTCGAGGTCAACTCCTTGCTCTGGAAGGCCAACAGGTTTCAGGCAGACCAAAGAGAATCTTTCACTGAGTTGATGGTCCTCCTGTCCTTGCTCTTGCCTTGATTTACCTTGGCTCCCAAGGCCAGTTCGAACCAGTCGCAGATGCTCGTGAGGATGAACACTGACTGCAGATCTGAGCAGAAAGTGGCAATGTCATCATATTGCCTGTAACAGTCACCCCTCGCAGGCTCACATCCTTCCTGAGGGACTCAGCAAAAAGCTCTATACAACACACAAAGAATGATATGGAGATGCCAGTGTTGGACTAGCATGGACAAAGTCTTAAGTCCCATGACACCAGGTTATAGTCCAACAGGTTTATTTGAATTCACAAACTTTCTAAGCACTGCTCCTTTGTCAGATGAAGTGGAGGGAAGAATACAGGCACAGAATTTATAGGCAGAAAGATAATGGTAAGATAATTCCAGGTAACTAAGCATGATAAAAGATGAATACAAATGGTGTGAGTGGCCTGTCAATAGGCTGAAATAGCAAGTCTTTGCAGGTGGTCAAAAGTGTCAAATGGTGTGAGTAAAGTATCAACAGCTGACTAGCAAGTGATGGGATAAGCTATGATCCAAGGCATGGTATATCGGCAAAGCCATGTGCACGCTATAACAACGGACAAATAGACACCACACAACCATCGCCAGGCAGGAGTGTTCCCTCCCAGTCATGATTTTGGGTTCATGTTGTGCTACATGTAACCCCACTATATTGTTCTGCATCTGTAAAATCTTCCTTACTGTTCTGTTTTGACACTATCACCTTGATAACTTGTTATTATCTTTCTACCTTAATTAGTTTGTACAGTTGTGGACTACTTGTTACTTTGGTTAGATCCTCATCATGCAACTCTTATACCTATCATGTTATTCCAGCCATTTAGTTTGTCTCCAGCACCATCCTATTTTTGATTTTTTGTAATTAGTAATCGGATCATAAGTCATCTCTTTACTTGCTATTCAGCAGTTGACACTTTACACACAGTTTGACACTTTTGATCACCTGCAAAGACTTGTTATTCAGCCTGTCAACATTCCACTCACACCATTTGTATTCATCTTTTGACACTCTTAATTACATGGAAATATCTTACCATTATCTTTCTGCATATAAACTCTGTGCCTGTGCGCTTCCCTCCACTTCACCGATGAAGGAACAGCACTGTGAAAGCTTGTGATTTCAAATAAACCTGTTGGACTATAACCTGGCATCATGTGACTACACACAAACAAGGCAGGAGAGAGCGTGCAGCCATGCCTGACTCCAGATCTGATCGGGAAGCCTTCAAATGCCTAAGCTTAACTCCAGAATTCCTTCCTTAACTTCTCTACTCTCTTTCAACTGCTCAAAACCTGCCTCAAGGGCAACATTTTCGTCACTTGCATTAGTACTGTCTAATGTGGTAGTTCTTCAATATCTGCCAGGTAATGTTCAAGTGAAGAGCCTAGTAAGGTTTTACTGCATGCAAGGTGCTATATAATTGCATAGTGCTATTGTTTATTATCAAATATCCATCAACTTGGTCAATTTCTAATGTAACCTGATTAAGTTGAAAATTTTTGTGTCTAAAACTAATTGGACATATACTCTTTGCTTTTAAAAAATGGAGGATATATACAATGTGTTTATAACGAGAAATACACTGAAAACATGCAGAGTAATTTAACTGATAACAAGTCAGGAGAAATGCTTAGTACAGCATGTCAGAACAAAGTGACAATATCAGGGTCATTACAGTCAGTAGTGCTTGCTGCACAGTAGTAGTGTCCTCACCTCTGAGCCCAGTTGCCTGGGTTCAAGTCCCACCTCCCCAGAGGTGTGCAATAACATCTCTGAACAGGTTGATTAGAAAACGTGTTTTCTTAGAAGAATGCCTAATACGCCAATCTTGACACAACTTTTGCCTTAGGAACCCAGGGTGATAGTCACTGTAATAGTTAACATGGCAAATGCCTGCACCCACAGTCTCAGACTGTGACTGTCCCAGTTCTGTCTGTCAGCCCTTTAATTGCTGGAAGCTGTAGATCAGTCTAATAGCCACGTTCTTCAAAAAGTGTACATCTCCCTGTTGCAATCAATTTTGAGAAAACAGCCATAATGCTTCATCACTGTCACAAGACTGAGCCGCTACCTGATTTGTAACCTGCCTTTAACTCTTGAGCTATACTCTTTTCAGCAAAGCAAATTGCCTTAAAAGCCAAGAGCAGAATGTACCCAGCTGACAACAAAATTTTACCAACAAGGTTTCCCACAAACATCACCCCATCCCCCCAATCCCATCTCTCCATAATTCCCTCATGTTGGACCAATGTGTTTTGTGTAATTGAGTTACCTTGCATTAGGAATAAAATAGGATGTCAACAAAATAATAATATATCAGTACAGCACAATGGAATGCTGAGATTCACAGTGGTATCAGTGGCTGCACTCTATAAAAATGCTAATGCAGAATAGCAATAAAAATAGAGAGGAGAAAATGGTGAGATCGGACAAAGATCTGGAGCAAAACTATTTTATGGTGCAACAGCCTGAAGGGTTTGAATTCAGCCAGCTACCTCAAACATTTTAAAAGCTGGTCGAATTAAATGAATAGTGTGCGTTCTGGTAGTGTTCACTGTCTAGCACAGAGTATTTATGTTGGGCTATTCTGGAGTGAACTTTTCTTTAAAAAATACATTGTCCATTACCCAGTTGGTCATTTACCATTACAAGCCTAAGGTAGTCATATCAAGCTCAGGAATGCCAACTACTCAGGAAAATGGCCTCAGACGAAAGAATGGGTCAAATCTGCACATTTCCCCCTTAAGATGGTTTAAAATCGCCGTATGAATAAAAATAAGGGGATTAACTGCAACTATACAGCACATTTCATGAACTTTAGGCTTCCTAAGCTAATGAACATTTGAAATGCACTTAGGCAATTTTGGAGCCGACTTCCGCACAGCAAGATCCCACAAAGCAATGAAATAGATTTTCTTTCGGTCATATTGATTGATGAATAAATATTGGCCAGGATATCACGGAAAATTCCTGTGCTTTTCTTTACCATAGTACCTTGGGATTGTTTGTGTTCTCCTGATTAGGAAATTAAGATTAATGTCTCTAGGTGAAACAAACCCCTCCTAATCATGCAGCACTCCCACAATACTGCACTGGGAGGTCAGCAGTGGTCTTGCATTCAGGTTTCTGGAATGCTATGGGCTGGACCAATGCTGGCCAAATAAGACTTCTTTGCCCGCCCATCTAACCTGACGGACAACACAGGTCACAAAAAAAAAACACATATAAAGGGGGGAGCGAGAGGGATAGAATTAAACCAGGAGGAAGGAGTCAAATTCTTTCACCTTAAACTCCACCCAATGATTCAAATCTGTGAAAGTGAAACCTGGACAAGGAATATTTGAAGACTGATGTTACAGAGTGAAGTCATGAACCCAGCGAAACATCCTGCTGAACGGTACACATATCGGCCAATTCAGCAGCAGCCCTGAAACCATTTAAATTGTTTATGCTGCATTAGTTTGCAAACATGAAATGTTGGCGCTGTGAATGGATCCACATTTGAAACCTTCAATTCATCACTTATAGCTGCAGTTGAGTAATTCGGCTCATAAATCTGAATGCAAAACGTTATACGGTTCGATTATGAATAATAGAATATGATGTCAGTACAAACAAACATGAGAAAAGGTGCTTTGCTGACAAAACAGTTAAACAGTTGCATCAAACCCCACTTCAACATTATCAGCATTCCTATAGCACAGAGGATTGAGATTAATACTTCTCACTTCACAAAACTACAGTCGCTGTAGTGGCCAAACTCTAAGAAGACTAACTTTCATTTCCAAGTCAGAATGCTGTCTGGATTTTGGATAAAAGATACTGAGGGTATGATTCATAGGAAAGCAGAAACATTCTCTTTGGCAAGCCTTTCAATGTTTATCCTTGAATTAAAACAGATTATGAAGTCATTACCACATTCTTCTTGCTCAAACAGAACTTCCATAATAGGAAGAATTATAAGAACTGTTTGACATATGTCTTCACCATTGGTCACAGAAATAATTAGAGACATAGACTCATAGGGACGTATAGCAAGGAAACAGACCGTTAAGTCCACTTCATCCATGCTGACCAGATATCCAAAATTAATCTAGTCCCATTTGCCAGCATTTGGCCCATATCCCTCTAAAACATTTCTGTTCACGTGCCCATCCAGACGCATTTTAAATGTTGTAACTATACCCTCCTCCACCACTTCCTCCGGCACCTCAGTCCATACACACACCACCCTCTGTGTGAAAACATTGCCCCTCAGGTCTATTTTAAATCTTTCCCCTCTCACCTTAAACCTATTGCTTCTAGCTTTGGACTTCCCTGTCCTGGGGAAAAGACCTTGGCTGTTCATCCTATCCATGCCCCTCATGATTTTATAAACTTCTATAAGGTTGCCCCTCAACCTCCAACACTTCAGAGAAAATAGCCCTGGCTTATGCAGCCTCTCCCTGTAGCTCAAACCCTCCAAACCTGGCACAGCCTTCTAAATCTTTTCCGAATCCTTTCACGTTTCACAACATCCTTCCTACAGCTGAGAAGCCAGAATTGAAAGTAGTATTCCAAAAATGGCGAGACCAATATCCTGTACATGATCTCCCAATTCCATTACTCAACGCAGTGACCAATAAAGGCAAGCCTACCAAACACCTTCTTCACTATCTTGTCTACTTGCAACTCCACTTTCAAGGAATTATGAACCTACACTCCCCAGGAGCTTATCATTAAGTGTACACGTCTTGCCCTGATTTGCCTTTCCAAAATGCAGCACCTCATATTTAACTAAACTAAACTCCACCTGTCACTCCTTGGCCCACCAACCCATCTGATTAAGGTCCCATTGTACTCTGAGGTAAACTTCCTGGCTGTCCACTGCATCTCCAACTTGGTGTCATCTGCAAACTTACTAACCATACCTCCTATGTTCACATCCAAATCATTTATATAAATGACAAAAAGCAATGGACCCAGCACTGATCCTTGTGGCACACCACTGGTCACAGGCTTCCAATCTGAAAAGCAACCCTCCAACACCACCCTCTGTCTCCTACCTTCAAGCCATTTCTGTATCCAAACAGTTAGCTCTCCTACCATTCCATGCTATGTAACCTTGTTAACCAGTCTACCATGAGGAACCTTGTCAAAACGCCTTACTGAAGTCCATTTAGACCACATCCACTACTCTACATTCATCAATCCTCTTCATCACTTCCTCAAAAATCTCAATCAGGTTAGTGAGACACGATTTCCCACGCACAAAGCCATGTTGACTATCCCTAATCCTAAATACATGTAAATCCTACCCCTCAGAATCCCCTTCAACAACTTGCCCACCACTGATGACAGGCTCATTAATCTATAGCTCCCTGGCTTTTCCTTTCCACCTTTTTTAAATAATTCTTAAATAATAATTAAATAATGTCTTCTGGCCCCTCACCTGTGGCTATCCATGATACATATATCTCAGCAAGGGGCCCAGCAATCACTTCCCAAGCTTCCTGGGATATACCTGATCAAGCCCCAGGGATTTATCCACCATTATGCGTTTTAAGACGTCCAGCACCACCTCCTGTGTAATATGGACACTTTTCAAAATATCGCTATTTCATAGAATCCCAACAGTGTCGAAGCAGGCCGGTCAAGTCTACACTGACCCTCTGAAGAGCATCCCACCCAGACCGACTCCTGTACCCTATCCCTGTAACCTTGCATTTCCTATGGCCAATCCACCTAGCCTGCCCATCCCTGGATACTATAGGCAATTTAGCATGGCCAATCCATCTAACCTGCACATTTTTGGACTGTGGGAGGAAACTGGAGCACCCAGAGGAAACCCACGCAGAATGTGCAAACTCCACACAGACAGTCGCCTGAGGCTGGAATCGAACCCTGTGAGGCAGAAGTGATAACCACTGAACTACTGTCCCACCCCAAGTTCTCTAGCTTCCATATCCTTCTCTATAGTAAACACTGATGCAAAATACTCGTTCAGTACCTCACCCATCTCCTGCGGTTCCATGCATTGGCAGCCTTGCTGATCTTTAAGGGGCCTTAGTTAATAAACTCTCTCTAGTTAATCTTTTATTCTTGATGTATTTGTAGAATCCCTTTGGATTCTCTATAACCCTATTTGCCAAAGTTATCTCATGTCCCCTTTTTGCCCTCCTGATTTCCCTCTTTAGTACACTCTTACTGCACTTATACCCTTCTAGGGATTCACTTGATCCCTGCTGTCTATAGTTGACATATGCTTCCTTCTTTTTCTTGACCAGAACCTCAATTTCTGTAGTCATCCAGTATTCCCTACCAACCTGGCCCTTCACCCTAACAGGAACACACTGCTGAAGGTTCCACTGGAATGACAATGTGGTAATTTCTGGGCTTGTTTTATGTATCAGATACAGTGCATCCCACAGCCCCCTCCAAGGTGGAACAGATGCACAGGGCTGATCTTTCAATCAGAAACAAATAATGATGACCCTTAATGATTTGACTGCTCATGCACAGCGTAATGTGGCATCAAGTCATTATAGACCAGTGACATTTCTGGTGAATACTGAAGTTACTGTTCTTAGCTCCTTTGCTCAAAGTGCTATGAATGCCCTCAGCTTATTTTGAGATCAACATCTTCTATTCTTGCTCCAAAACCACATAATCTAAAAGTTTGCTTCGAAAAGATAAAAGAATCAGAAAAAGCTATTCAGTTCCTCAGCATGTTCCACCGTCATTCAATTAGATAATGTCCGATCCTTGCCTAATTTTCCACTCAAATCCATTGAAGCAGCAATACATCGGCAAAGATAGAATACCGACTGCTGTTATATTTACAGTGAATGAGTATGTAGCCTATCCCATCAGGACTGAAAGGGAAGATACTGTTCCAAAACCCCTGACTCCCAGAGTCCAGCATATATTTAGAAATTTCTAAAAATTATACTATATAAATGCACAATCCTGCTGATCAATTGTGACTTTCAGACCTGCAATTCTGCCTGCTTTCCACCAGGCTCACAACATCAATGCAATACTGAGGTCGTGTGTGTTACATTGTCAGAGGTTGATACCTTCCGCCACGGTCTATTCTGCCCTCTCAAATGGGCTTAAAAAAATCCCACAACACTGTCTCATGGAGCAGCAAGGTAGTTATCTGATATTCTAAACATTATTCATTCCTTAATCAATTAATATTCCAGAAACAAAAACAGATTATGTAATTATTGCATTGTGGGTGTTTGCTGTGCACAAATTGGTTGCTATCTTTCTTACAATACAACTGTGGCTGCATTCCAAAGTACCTTGTTGACTGAAAGATGTTTTAGAATGTCCTGATTTTGTAAATGGTGCTGCAGGAAAACAAAAATTCATAATAATTACTATTTGATATTGATCAATGAAAATAATTCCTAGGAGACCGGGGGAAAACTGGCAAGAAAACAAAATCAAGAGCACTAGAGCATAACAAAATAATCCATTCTGTCAATAAATGCAAACTTGCTTGTTTCATCTGAAGGAACAACAGCTGAAAGGTTTCCATCTGGACACTGTCCCTTGCATTTGAGTGACTAATGTTGCATTTACACTTGGCTTATTTCAAATGGCTTCTTGAAAACCATTTCAGTGAAGGGAATGTGTAACGTTAACCTACTGTGCTTCAGGTGGTAATGATAATATTCCACAGTGTAATGAAAATATGTACAAGATATTGAACACAGCAGATAGCCCATGGGCACTTGTGTGATTTGATATTTTTTGTCTCTCCTTTCAGGCACGTGACAACATAACTCACGGTTGAGACTGTAAACCTACAACTGAATGTTATAGTGAGTCTTCAATAAATTATTTATTTCCAATCTTCAATATGTCTGTCTTCCAAAGATATTTTTAACAAGACAAATATTTAGTGAAGTGCTGATGTCATAGCATTTCAAGTGCATTCAGAATGCAGTGACCATTGTTATGGGGGTAGAATCAGGTCATCTTCCAGAACTGGGTTTCATCAAAACACAAGTCTGGAACCTGTCAGTGGTGGTGACGGTGGTGGTTGTGGTAGTGATGGTGATGGTGACGATGGTGGTGACGGTGGTGGTTGTGGTCGTGGTAGTGATGGTGATGGTGGTGGTGGTGGTTGTGGTAGTGATGGTGATGGTGACGGTGGTGGTTTTGGTAGTGATGGTGATGGTGACGGTGGTGGTTGTGGTCGTGGTGGTGATGTGGGGGCAGTGAAGAGCTTCACCTGTGTTCCACCAGTTAGATGCTCCCCCACTTCAACCTTAAGCTCGACATGGTGATCAACATCCTACAACATTCAATGGACCCCCAACTTGGGTACCAACTCTGCATGGATATATAACTGGACATAGTGTTACATGATCTCTTAACTCCAACCATTCTGCCCACCAGCTTGCATCACTGATCTCCGAAGATATCTTCATTAGACATCATTCTGGGAAATTAGCAGGCGCTTTGTTAAGCATTTGGCTGACCTCAGGAATCATTCAGTTAACTGGTTTCCATATGTTTGATTTTTATTTTTCTCATTATTATAAAAATGTGCTTTAAGAAAAAAAGCAATATTTTATTGCCCCTGGGATTTTTCTGCCTGGTTTTACCAATTGCAATGCCCTGGAAATTAATCTTTCTCAGCGCAGTACTGAACAGTTGGAATCTCCATTAAAAATAAAATTCTACAGATGCTGGAGATATGAAATAAAAACAAAAAGGTGCTGCAAGAACTAAGCACCTTTGGAGAGAGAATCAGAGTTAACATTTTGAGTCCCATATGGCGCTTATTGCTGCCAGACCCGCTGAGTTTGCCCAGAACTTTGTTCTTATTGACAACTCCTAATCCTGATGTGCCCATTAAAAGAATTGACATTTTCCCAGCAGCAGAGAGGATGCATGATACGTTGCCAGTTTCCAATTTAAGGCCATTTATGAACCATGCAATGTCCACCATCCCACTCACCAATTGCTGATCTCAAGCAATTGAAACAGACATCCCTCAGCACACGTGCTGAACAACAGTGGGACCAGCATCGCTCTGCTGCCCTTAACAATTGTGTAATCTGTTGCCACACTGCTAAGATGCCTGACAAATCTACTTGAGTCTACAAAATTCAGAATCAGGAACTGGAATACAATATGCTTTGCATTCAAATGGGATGTGCTGCAGAATGCTTTTGCCCGATTTGAAATAGCAAACATGTCATTCTCTTTCTATCCAGAAACTTATGTATAAATCATGTAATCCACAGCAGGTTCTTTTCAATGCCATTAATCCTAATGTTTTCTCTGAGGCACCAAACAAAGAAGTCAATTGATGTGCAGCGTATGCAGATTTGCTCAGCTCTGCCTCTCAGAGATAAGTGACTTATTTTACGTCACACAAACATCAATACTTAAACTGTTTCCTGTTATATATCCAGTTAGCAAACAAGAGTTGGTATTGCAATAGGAATGCTCCCTCAGTATCAAATCGCTGAAGACAACAATCTCTATTTAGGTAGCAACTTTAATGTATTAAAATGCCTCCACAGCACTTCACACGAGCAAAAATGAAGTAATTTGGCATTACGTCTTAACAACCAATGCTCAAAACAGTGATAAAAGAGATAGGTTTTAAGAAACATCTTGATGGAGATTGATGCATGTAGAAGGAGTGAAGAGGTTTATGGAGGGAATTCCAATTACTGAGGGTGGAGGCAGCTGAAGACACAGTCAGCAATTGTGGAGTGATTAAATTCAGAGATGTGCAAGAGTCCAGATTTAGAGGAGTTCAGATGTCTCAGAAAAATGTTTAGCGCCTGATGGAAGGTTTGAGGGAGGGCAGTAAAAGATGTATTTTATGGTTCAAAGTTCAGGAAGAGTAAATGTAAGAACAGTTAACAGAAATAATGTCAATACCAAACATCATACTGTGTAGCTCTTAGATTCCAAAGTGCAATCCTTGAGTAAGGATCACATTGCTGAAAATTAGAATTAGACAGACAAGAGGACGGTATGCATTTGTGCTCAGTATTTATCTGCATCTTCATTTTCACACTGCTGATTTGTTGCGGGTCAAATGTGTTGATCTGTGTCACAAGCACAGTATGTTCCAACGAAGTGTCAATTCCCTTTGAACTTTGACGAACTGCAATATTGGCAGCCAAAGAATGCTGCCTGTGATGTAGAATCAGAAGCACATTCCTCATAGATTCCAGGCTGCAGAAGCTGTCAGCACAGGACAGGTTTATGAAAGATGCAAAACAGGCTAACTCACCAGGAGCAGCTGAACCATGCCCATTCATTGGTAAGTATAGAATTCATTTTACCATTTTTTGCCCCTTTGAACTTTGAGTTAAGTGAATTTGAATCAGCGTAATGAACATCCATATGTATATGTCTGCGTGTATACGCGTGAGCATGCATGAGATTGCATGTGTGCATGAGCAGGTTTTAACATTAATGTAAAATGTAATGTGCTTGAGCACTCATTTGATCAAACAAGTACCAAATGTTGTATACAAAACCCACTCTTATTAGAATACCCAAAGTGCAATCTGTGAGAAATATTGAAATTATGAGCAAAACGTCACATCAGTTTGGATTTTAATCCTGCCTTTCCAGCCAGAATGATGGGTTCAGATGTGGTTTTCAGTTGGTAGACAGGCAGAATCCAAGAGTCGCTGCAACATTTTCTCACCCAAGTGGAACTATGAACTGACTCGGAAGCAAAGTAGACCATAGATGATACACCAGGGGTATCGCTCTCATAAAATGTTTCTACAAGGTCTTGAAAATGGGGCAGTGCTGCCACTAAATCAGGCATCCACAGGAAGCAGCTGTGAATGTTATTGCTCAACATTCACTTCCATCCCTAAACTTGCAACGGTGTAGTGGAATTATCGCTGGACTGTTAATCCAGAGACCCAGAAAATGTTCTGGGGACCTGGGTTCAAATCATGATGGTATCTGAAAATAAAAATCTGGAATTAAAAGTCTAATGGTGATCATAAATCCACTGTCAATTGTGGGGAAAACTCCATCTGCTTCACAAACATCTTTAGGGAAGGAAACTGCCATCCTTACCTGGTCTGGCTGACGTGTGACTCCAGACCTGCAGCAATATGTTGACTTTTAACTGCACTCTTTGCATTTAGTTTGTGAGCAATTAAGTATGGGCAATAAATGCTGGTCTAGCTAGTGATGCCCTCATCCTGTGAATGAATTAAAAAAAAAACTTCACTCTCACCAGTGATGCAGATCTTCCATACATGGTCTTCCGCAATGTTGGCTAAACCTCCATGACTAGATGCTCGATGAATGCGGCATATAACCATATGTTGTTCAATGCATAGCTCCCTTGTCTTACTCAGAAGGCTCTTGCTTAAATCCCATTCCAAAGACTTGAGGCTTAATACCCAGGCTGACACTCACAGTGCAGAAGTGAGGGAATGCTGCTTTGTCAGAAGTACTGTTTTTTAACCTGAATGGTGGTCTGTCTGCTCTCTCAGGTGGAAGATCTCAGAATACTATTTCAAAGAAGAGCAAGAAATTTCTCTCCAGGATCCTGGCCAAACTGCATCTCTTGATCAACTTCAGGCAGGACTTACAAAGGTAATGGTAGGGCCCTGGGAAGTGTTATCGGAGAGACCTAGGGATTCAGGTGCACAGTTCCATGAAAGTTGCATCATAGGGAGACAGGGTGGTAAAGAAGGCATTTGGGCACGCTTGCCTTCATTGGTCAGAAGAATGAGTATAGGAGTTGGGACGCCATGTTGCAGTTGTACAGGGCAATGGTGAGGACACTTTTGGAGTACTGTGTACAGTTCTGGTCACCCTGCTTTAGGAAGGACATTATTAAATTGGAAAAGGTGCAGGAAGGATTTAACAGGATGTTACCAGGACTAGAGGGTTTGAGTTATAAGGACAGTCTGGAGCTTAGGAGGTGAGGGGTGACCTTATTAGGGGTTTATAAAATCACAAGGGACATAAATAAGGTGAATAGCAACGGTCTTTTCCCTAGGGTAGGGGAGTTCAAAACTAGAGGGCAAAATTTTAAGGTGAGAGGAGAAAGATTTTAAAAAGGACCAGAGGGGCAACCTTTTCACATCGAGTGCGGTTCGTATGTGGAATGAACTTCCAGAGGAAGTGGTAAATGCTGGTACAGTTGCAACATTTAAAAGACATTTGGACATGTACGTGGCTAGGAAAGGCTTAAAGGGCCAAACGCTGGCAAGTGGGACTAGTTTAGTTTGGGAAACCTAATCGGCATGGACGAGTTGGGTTGAAGGGTCCGATTCAGTGCTGTGTCACTCTCTGACTCTAAACGGATGAGATGGTAATTTTCTCATTATTGTTTTTGGGACCAATTGCCTGTTGCATTTCCAACAACAAAAACATTGACCATACGATTATGCTGGTAGGCACTTACTCATTAGTGTTGGTTTGGGATACAGGAATTACTTAGATTTCCAGGGATCTTTCAGACTCCAAGGTCTGGAAAATAACAGGTCTGGACTGATTGCTTTGGCTCTCTGCGCAGTTTCTGTTGTTAAAAGGAATCGATCCTCTTTGGCCCAATCTCATCAAAATAAAAGGTAACATGGAAAAGTGGTAAACATTAACTTTTTCAATTCATTCATGCCGTTTTTGACATTTGATGGCTACATCAGCATTTATTGCTCATCCCTAACTATCTGCAGAAGGTGGTGGTGACCTGCTTTCTTGAACCACGATAGTCCGTGGGGAGTAGGGACATGCACATTATTATTAGGGAGGGAGTTCCAGAATGTTGATGCAATAACAGTGAAAAAAAATCACGATAAAGTTACAAGTCAGGATGGTGTGTGGCTTGGTGGGAAACTTGTAGAGAGTGGTGTTCCAAGGCATCTGCAGCCCTTATCGTTCTAGGTGCTAGAGGTCATAGGTTTGGAAGCTTCTGTCAAAAAAGTCTTGGTGAGTTGCAGCAGTGCAAATTGCAGATGGTACTACCACTGTGCATCAGTGGTGAAAAGTGAATGTGAAATGTGATATACGGGTGCCGATCAAGCAGGCTGCTTAGTCTTGAATGAATTTGAGCTTCTAGAATGTTGATGGAGCTTTACTCATCCAAGCAAGTGGAGAGTTAGACCATCACATTCCTGACTTGTACCCTGTAGAAGGTGGGCAGGAAGTGAGAATTACTCACAGCAAGATTCGGACCACCTTTTGTAGCCATGGTATGTACACAGCGAGTCCAGTTCCATTTCTGAACAATGGTAACCCCAGGATGTTGATAGAGAGGTTTCAGTGAAGGTAATGCCATTGAAGGTCAAGAGGAAATGCTTAGATTCTTTCTGGAGATGATCATTGTTGGCATGAATGTTACGTACCACTTATCAGTCCAAGATTGGAAGTTGAGATAACAAGGTGTAGAGCTGGATGAACACAGCAGACCAAGCAGCATCAGAGGAACAGGAAAGCTGACATTTCGGGCCTAGACCCTTCTTCAGAAATGTATTTCTGAAGAAGAGTCTAGGCCCGAAACGTCAGCTTTCTTGCTCGGCCTGCTGTGTTCATCCAGCTCTACACCTTGTTATCTCAGATTCTCCAGCATCTGCAGTTCCTACTATCTCTGAAACAAGATTGGAAGTTATCTGGATCTTGCTGCATATGGACATGGGCTGCATCAGTGTTCGAGGAGTCACAAATGGTGCTGAATATTGCGCCAGTGAACATCCCCACTTCTGACCTTAAAGGGAAGATTATTGATATACCAGTTGAAGATGGCTATGCCTAATAAATACCTTTAGAGACTCCTGCAGTGATATCCTGGAAATGACTTTCAACTACAAACATCTTCCGTTGTGTTACGTATAATTCCAATCAGCAGAGGGGTCCCCCCAAACCCTATCAACTCTAGTTTTGCTATGGCTCCTTGATGCCATGCTTGGTCAAATGCTGTCTAGATGTAAAGTGCAGGGACCCCTGCAGATCGGTTCTTTTGTCCATGCTTGGACCGAGACTGTAGTGAGGTCAATAGATGATTTGCCCCAGGGGAGGCCGAACCGAGCATCAGAAAACATTACTGAGCAAGTGTCACTTGATAACACTTTTGACAACACTTTTAACAAGCCCATCATCTTGCTAATGACTGCAAGAAAACTGATACCACAGTAATGGCTCAGCTGGATTTGTTCTGATTTTTATGCACAAAACCTGTGTAGCAATTTAACACATTGCCAGTATTGCAGCTGTGGTAGAACAACTTGGCTAAGGATGCAGCTAGTTCTTGAGTACAAGCTTTCAACAGTATTGCCAGAATGCTTTCAGGGCCCAGGGACTTTGCAGTATCCAGTGCCTTCAGTCACTTCTTGATGTCATGTGGGGTGAATTGAATTAGTTGAAGACTGATCTGACGCTGGGGACCTCATGAGGAGGCCAAGATGTTCTCATTACATAATAGAGCAGATTCAATTAATAGTGATTGATGTTGTTGACTTGCTCGCCAAGCTGGCTGGTTTTTGTTCAGACATTTCATCACCAAGCTAGGACATTAGTTCCAATATGTACAACGACCTCCCGCTCGTCCCTCACCCCTTTCTGCACCTTCTTATAGATATCCTCGATCCTGGCACCAGTGAGGCAACACACAATTCTGATGTCTCACTGTCAGCCACAGAATCATCTGTCTGTGCCTCTGGCCAAAGTCCCCTATCACAATCGATCACTTGGAAGCTGACCCCTCGTTACATTACAGCCAGTGTCAGTACCAGTGGCTGTCAGTGCTACATTCCCCTGAGAGTCCATCACCCCCTACATTTTCTAAAACACCATACTTGTTTGAGATGGGGATAGCCAAAGGCGACTCTTGCATGACCTGCCTCCCTCTCCTAGTTTTCCTGGATGTAACCCATCTACCTGATTGTATTTTCAGTTTATCTCCCTTCCTGCAACTGCCATCCACCACACTCCCTCATTGCCTCTAACTGCCACTTCAACCGATGGGATTCATAACCAAACGCACTTCCTGCAGACATAATCGTCATGGAAACTCTCCCTAATCTCCCACATCTGGCAGGAAGAGCACGTCACTCTACTAAAGGCCATCTTTGACCTTTAACAATCTACAGACCCAGGGAATAGCACAGCCTTACTGCTCTGAAAAACATTGCTCCAGGCTAACTTAGTACACATGTTTTACATTTTTAAAGTGTAATCAAGAGACAGATCTCAATAAAACATATAATCAAAACAGAACCCACTCTACTTACTACGGTGGATTTAACAAAAAAAACAATAATAAGGTTAACTTTAAAAACCACTTAGCTGCTCTTCTGCTGTGAGCTGTCCCACACAGGTTTCTCCAAGGTCAGCTGTGAATTTTGCTGTTTGTTAATATTTTCTTAGACAAACTCCGATGTCCAGGGATACTTGAAATCAAACAGCAGAACAGTCAGCTGTGCAGATTCACTGCTGTGTCAGACAGCAGTGCAGGTTTATTTCTCCATTTGATTCACTGCCCATGTGGTCACTACCTTTGTCTGTCTTCTTTCATTTTAAAGTGGCTTTGTTTTGATCTTTTTTCCCCAAAGTTCCAAAACAATGCAACAGCTTATAAAACAGTAATTACTGCTCATAGAATTCGAGGACATCAACTTCAACACTGAAATACCTTGGAAAAGGTATTTCAGCCACAACTTTTTCCAGTCCTGACCACTTATCTTAAGAATGACACCCCAATTCTCGTCATTTTAGGAAAGGGAACACAGCCTCTCAGTATCTGCCCTGTCAGACCCACTAAGAACTTTCAGTGTCTCAATGAGTCAAGGTATTTGTTGGCACTCCCCATTCTTTCACATTCCCCATCTCCCATTATCCTATTCCATACTGTCATCCTCATTGACCCATTTTCCATATCTATCAACCCATCCAGTCCTTCCTACCTTCACTTACATCCTCCCCACATCCTTATTTCTCTGAGCATTCTGCCCAGGACCCCTTCCTCATGCTGTTCTTGCTCCTAAACTCTTCCTCCAGTTACCTGGCTCTAAAACACTGGCACCCAGCATATCATCATCAACTGGAATGAAGAACCAAGTTCCAACTTCAACCATTACCACTCCTTCTCTTTGAATTCTATTCATAAACACTTCAACCCAACCCCATCTTCACACCCACAAACTCCAATCTTTGTTAGCTCCAGGTTGCTGTTCCTGCCCTCTCCCTACTGGTGTACGCACTGTCTTTCCAAGTTGCTGTTGTTAATTATCCACTATTGACTTAACCCCAAGGTACATTGAAAAGGTCAGACCAATTAAAAGAAAGTTTTCCACAGTATCACTCCTTCCCCATCCCCTGAACCATCATCAGTCCCTCCCCTTCCCCATCCATCTAACCATCACCACAACCTGCCTTTCCCCACCCTCTAACCATCACCCTCCCTCCCTTTCCCTATCCCTCTAACCATCACTGGCAGGTAGCACAGTGGCTCAGTGGTTAGCACTGCTGCCTCACAGCACCAGGGACCTGGGTTGTACTCCACCCTTGGGCGACTGTCTGTGTGGAGTTTGCACGTTCTCCCTGTGTCTGTGTGGGTTTCCGTTGCATGCTCCAGTTTCCTCCCACAGGCCAAAGATGTGCGAGTTAGGTGGATTGGCTGTGCTAAATTGTCCCATAATGTTCAGGGATGTGGAGGTTACGTGCATTAGCCATGGGAAGTAGAGGGTTACAGGGATAGGTAGGGGGATGGGGATGGGAATGGGTCTGGGTGGGATGCTTTTTGGAGGGTTAGTATGGACTTGTTCGGCCAAGTAGCCTGTTTCCACACTGTGGGGGATTCTATGATTGAGAGTCAGATTTTTTCACCACTCCCTCCCCGTCCCCGTCCCCATCTCTTCAACCGTCACCACTCCCTCCCCGTCCCCGTCCCTCCAACCATCACCA
>NC_063361.1:34540309-34613377 GCF_021869965.1 Rhincodon typus | reverse complement strand
CAACCGTCACCACTCCCTCCCCGTCCCCGTCCCTCCAACCATCACCACTCCCTCCCCTTCCCTGTCCCTCCAATCGTCACCGCTCCCTCCTCTTCCCCGTCCCTCTAACCATCACCACTCCCTCCCCTTCCCCATCCCTCTAACAATGTAACTACCTGCCAAAGGCAAAAAAAAGTTACCCAGGGCCAATTGAGAAAAGAAATTTCAAAAATATTTGCTCCTTTGCAGGACTATGGGGCACAGGAATGGGACTAATTGGATAGCATCTTTCAAAGAAACTAGAAGGTAGAATGGAGCAAATGGCCTTCTTCTGTGCAATAAAGATTCCATTAAGTCCTTGTCAGGAAAGGAAAATCTGAAAATCTTACAAATCCTGTATTATTCATAATAATGCTCATCTTATCGGGTGCAATCTCCATCCCACACAAAAACATGTCAA
This sequence comes from Rhincodon typus, assembly GCF_021869965.1. Taxonomy (NCBI): domain Eukaryota; kingdom Metazoa; phylum Chordata; class Chondrichthyes; order Orectolobiformes; family Rhincodontidae; genus Rhincodon; species Rhincodon typus. The sequence continues at coordinate 34,612,938 of NC_063361.1, read as the reverse complement.
ACTACCTTGCTTAAACAGGACAATCATGGAACCATAAAATAACAGTGCAGAATGCCTTTTGGCCCATCAACTCTGCACTAGCTATTCGAGAGTAACAGTTAATTCGCTACTCTTGCCCTTTCCCTATATGCCAGCAATTCTTTTCCAATTCTTTATCCAATTCCCTTTTAAGAGCAACCATTAAATCTATATTCATCTTCGTACAGTGCATCCAAATCCCGACAATTCATTGCATAAACAAGATTTTGTAAAAACTTCCAGCTCTTTGGCCAATCATCTTAAAATTGTATCTGGTCAACAATCCTTCAGTCAAATTCAATTACTGCAACTAGAAACAGGATCGGCTCACGTCATTAATGAAGGTACTACATTATCTTGGCTATAAGCCATTGTGAATAACACAGATTGGATGCTTCAACAGAAAAATAATTCAAACTAACCTTTATTATAGAGTCTTAGAGATGCACTGCCTGGATAAGGAAGGTAAAGAAACAAAATACTAAAAGCAAACTACTGCAGATGCTGGAAATCTGAAAACAACCACACAGAATGCTGGAGAAACTCTGGGGCAGTTTGGAAACAAAATTAATGTTTCAAGTCCAGTATGACTCATCTTCAGAACGCATCAGTTAACTCTGTTTCTCTCTCCACGGCAAAGAATGAATGCCATTTACAACAATGACAGAGAAAGAACTGCATGAATTAACTGTATCGCCCTTCAAAACAGCCCATGCAGATTTGTGATGAGCACAAAATGATAGCTTTCCTATTCAGCACTAAGTTGCAAGTTAACATGGTGGTTATTCACTGAGGCAGTCACATGCTGCTTTCAAGTTTCTTTCGACCGAACAAAAAATTATTATTACACTGAAGACAGAAGCTTTGTTACTTTTTAGTTATCCAGATACAGAACATACTTGGGAAAAACAACTTAAAACAACCACCAAAACTAAGTTTCAACAAATTTCCCAACACAATCACTTTGCAATGATCCAAATCCAGAGAAAATGTACCTCTGTGTTAATCTTTAAGTTTAACTGGTTCTACTCAGTTTCCATCCTGTGAATTGTGGAGTCATTATACAGGGATACTCAGGAAACAAAGTTTACACTTTCTCACCTTCAAATAACCTGCAGATTCCTAACCTGGCACTCCTGGTCTAGAAGTTACACTAACTAAACTTTTCTACTGAAGTACTCATTCCCTTAACTGCTTGAAAAACTACTTTCTTGGAGAGAAACTACACTTGCGTCTAATCCCAGTCAAATCTCCTCCAAACTGCCCTAAATCCCTTCAATCTCTGGATTTTCTCCACCAAAAGATAAAAATCATTCCTGATTATTGTAAACTAAAACAAGTTAATGGTCTTCAATATTTATCCTGTATGTCGTAAACCATTCCAGTATAAATTATTTTCCATCAACATTCTAGGGGTTCCCTCCACCCTAACTCATATTGGCTTATGTTACTGTTCTGGAAGGGCTATCTGACTAGGTTTTTGGGAAAAAAAACCCTTCACAAAGGTAAACAACACCTACATGCCACTATTTTGAAATCTAAACTCTAAAAAATGACACCGACATGTACGACAATCAGACTCCTTCCATCACATCTGTGCTTTGGAACACAGTACTCAAATTTCTTTTATATTTGCTCTTGACAAAGCATCCAATACAACATTATCACCTTTCCAGGCACATGATTCTTGTATTGTACAGTTGAAACATCAAACTCCATCAAAAGAACAGTTCGTTCTTGTCCTGAAATTTCTCTGAAAATAAAAATCATAAGATTGTGGTCTGTAAAAAAAAAAGTTTGTTCAGCATTGTTGGTGATGTAGGTGTCAAATGGATATAGAGTTAACACAAGACTCAACTCTCCACCCATTGAATATTTCCATGAAATGCATTCAGTTTCTTTGAAAAGTTATTGATGGGCTGTTCAATCCCTATTTTATCTTCTGGCTGCTACTGCCTTACTATACTAATGTCACTGGCATCAATAGCCAGTTTGAATGAGTTCAATGTAAAAACCAGTGTGATTGTCAGCACAGTTTTCAAGTTGTCAAAGGCACTCTGACATCCCCATGTCCATTCAAAGCCACTACAGTGCTGGGATTCGAAACAAACTTTTGATAAAATCCTCTCATTTATCACAACATTTGTCATAACCCTGTGAAAATTCCAAACCAGCCATTAATTTCACTTATCTTTAGCCTTGTCCTAGTGTGGCCCAAATATTTCATTTCTGTGCTGGCAAACTCAATTCCAGCTAAATTTATAAGAAAATTATCTCGTTGCAGCCAAACAATTCAGTCAAGTGGCACAAAAGTTATTCCCAGATTTGGCTGAACCCAATCAAGCTGTCAATGTAAAACTTGGAGCGACATTGTCCCTTAATGATTTTAATGGTTAATCATTGGAGAGTTGCTGGTACTTTTTTTTTTAAATCAAGCAGCATGACTTTGCATTGGTAAAATCCATCTGGTTTAGCAAACTGATATTTCTCCAGCCCCATCAAAGAAGCTTGCAATATAGTTTTGATGGTGAATCATATATGCCCAGCTCTTTAAAAACAGTGCTCCAATTTTGGAATGGGATACAAATCCACTTTTGTTACTACATTGACTTAGTGATAATGATAATCAGAACAGAATCTTTGCAACCCATCTAGTTTGGGCACCATTAAGATACATGAGATCCAGCTACTGTGACTTGGTTCAATAACATTCTTGCCCATCAAAATTGAAATCTGTTCCTCACTTGAGCTAATTTCACTGGATTGAATTTGTAAGAATGTTGTTTTATAGGTAATAAATCCACTACACTAACACCATGAACAGTCAAAGATGTCTTTCCTGGCTTATTCACACAAATTGATTTATGAGCCTTTAATAGCCTTGGTAAGTTATTTTGATAGTTCTCTACAAGATAAAAGATTCTGATATCTACTTTGTGGTTGGTTGGCTCACTGAGCTGGTTCGTTGTTCCGCAGATGTTTCATTACCCTGCTGGGTAACATCATCAGAGCAGCCTCCGATGAAGCGCTGTGGTGTTTTCCTGCCTGTTATTTAAACTCTGGTGTCCATTCAGCTGGATTACCTCTCTTCCGGTTTCCCTTCACAGTGGAGTATATATAGGGTCTAGCTCTATGTGTTTGTTGATGGCCTTCTTAGTGGAGAACCAGGCCTCTAGGAATTCCCGTGTTTGTCTCTGCTTGGCCTGTCCCAGGATCCTGGTGTTATCCCAATCAAACTGGTGGCTTTCCTTATCCGTGTGGATAGAGATGAGTGAGTATTGGTCGTGTCTTTTTGTTGCTAGTTGATGTTTGTGTATCCTTGTGGCTAATTTACTTCCTCTGTCTGTCGAATATAACATTTGTCGCAGTCTTTGCAGGGGATCTTATAACATAACGTTGGTCCTGTCCATTGTGGTTAACAGGTCTTTGGTCCAGGTTAGCAGTTAGCCTAGGGTTGATGTGGGTTTGTGTGCTACTCTGATGCCCATTGGTCTTAGGAGTGTTGTGGTCAGTTCAGATGCGTTCCTCATGTAAGGCAGCTGGGGTGTGCAGTATCTTCCTGGTGTCGTTCGTGCAATAGGCATCTTCTGACCCAGTTTTTTGGGTATATGTTGTCATTGAATACCTGGAAAAGTATTCTTCTTCTTTTTGGCGTAGCTCTGTGCTGCTGCAATGTGTTCTTGCCCATTTAAATAGAGTTTTCATGCAACTTCGTTTGTGGGTGTTAGGGTGGTTGATGTTGAAATTCAGTACTTGGTCAGTGTGTGTGGCTTTCCTGTGTACCTTTGTTAGGAATTCCCCATTGGTCCTGCGTTCCACCATGACGTCCAAGAATGGCACCTGTTTGTTCTTCTCCTCTTCCTTGGTGAATCTGATCCCAGTGAGTGTTGTTTATTAGTTCGTGTGTGTCCTCTAATTTGGTCCGTTTAATAATTATGAAGGTGACGTTCACGTATTGGATCTATAGTTTTGGTTGGATTAGCGGAAGGGCCATACTTTCCAGTCTCTGCATCACCGTTTCGGCTTTAGTCCAGAGATAAGTGATCCCATGGGTATCCCATTGATCTGTTCTTATATTGCACCATTTACAGTTAAACAATACCCTTTCTATAGTAGGGTGACCAGAACTGCACGCAGTACTCCAAATGTGGCCTCACCAATGTCTTGTACAGCTACAACAAGACATCCCATCTCCTATATATAATGCTTTGACCAATGAAAGCTAGCATGCCAAAAGCCTTCTTCACCACCCTGTCTACCTGTGTTGCCAGTGTTTCTCTTGCTAGTGGTATGTCTATTGATGTGAATAGGCCAGTGACGTCAAATGATACTATGGTCTCGTCGTCGTCTATTCTTATGTCCTTGATGGAATGGAGGAACTCTTGGGCTGAGTGGATTGAGTGGGGTGACTTGCTGATGAGGTGCTTTAGACTCCTTTGTATCTCCTTGGCTAATCTATGTGATGGCGTGCCTGGCAGGGAGACTATGGGTCTTAGGGGTACTTCTGGTTTGTGTACCTTCGGAAGGCCATAGAATCGGGAGGGTGTTAATTCCTTCTGGTTTCATTCTTAGGTCGTCTGTTTTGATTTGACCAGTCTGTTTGAGTCTCTTGAGTGTGTTGAGTATTTTGTTGCCCAATTGTGGTGTTGGGTCTGTCGGCGCTTGCTGGTATGTGTTCTCATCAGCTAGTAGTGCCTGTGCTTTGGAGAGGTAGTCGCGTTTATTTAGGATTACTGTCATGAGCCCTTTGTCTGCTGATAACTAACCTTTTCAGCACTTCAGTATTATCTAGTCTCATTGCTAGAGGATCAACTTTTGCTTCCCCATTTCTGATTCATTCTTCAATTGTACTAATACCTTCATTTCACTCCCTATTTTTTTCACTATCATTTTTGCAATGACATTTTTTTGCTGATGACTCTGATTGAGGAGATGTTGTTGAATCATCTGGTGAGCCTTACATCCGTGGTGGATGAGTTATTAGAGGGGATTCTGACAGACAGGGTCTACAGACATTTAGAGATGCAACAGCTCATTTGGGACCATCAGCATGGCTTTGTGCATGGAAAATCGTGTTTCATGAATTTGAATGAGTTTTTTGAAGGGGTGACCAACACAGTAGATGAAGGCAGTGTGGTAGACATTGTTCACGTGGACTTTATCAAAGCCTTTGACAAGGTACCACAAGGTAGGTTGCTGAGTAAGATTAAATCTCATGGGACCCAGGGAGAGCCAACCAATTGGACACAAAATTGACTTGACAGTAGAAGACTGAGGGTGGTGGTAGAGGATAGTTTTTCAGACTGTGACCAGTGTGCCACAGGGATCAGTGGTGATACCACCGTTATTCATCATTTATATAAATGATTTGGATGGGAATTTAGGAGGTATGATTAGTACGTTTGTGGATGACACCAAGATTGGCGGTATAGTGGACAGTGAAAAAGGTTATCTGGGAATAGAGCAAGATCTTGATCAACTGAGCCAGTGGGTTGAGGAATGGCAGATGGAACTTAATTTAGATAAATGCAAGGTGTTGCATTTTGGTAAGGCAAACCAGGGTAAGGCTTACACTGTTAATGGTAGGGCCCTAAGGAATGAAGAGATCTCAGGGTACAGGTTCACAGCTCCTTGAAAATGGAGTCACAGGTAGACAGGGCGGCGAAGAAGGCTTTTGGCATGCTAGCTTTCATTGGTCAAAGCATTGTATATAGGAGATGGGATGTCTTGTTGTAGCTGTACAATACACTGGTGAGGCCACATTTGGAGTACTGCGTGCAGTTCTGGTCACCCTACTATAGAAAGGGTATTGTTTAACTATAAAGGGTGCAGAAAACATTTACAAGGATGCTACCCGGACTGGAAGGTTTATGTTTTAAGTAGAGGTTGGGACTCTTTTCCCTGGAGCTTATAGATGCATATGCCTCTCATGATTTTATAGAGGTCTATAAAATCATGAGAGGCATAGAAAGGTAGATAGTGGACAGCTTTTCCCCATGGCAGGAGAATCTAAAAATGGAGAGCATAGGTTTAAGGTGAGAGGGGAGAGATACAAAAGGGTCCAGAAGGTAAATATGTCAGGCAGAGGGCGGTGAGTGTCTGGAACAGGCTGCCAGAGGTAGTGGTGGAGGTGAGTACAATTTCGCCGTTTAAAGAACACTTGGACAGCTACATGGATGGGATAGGTATGGAGGTTATATAGACCAAACACAGGCAAATGGGACTAGTCTAAATTGTGAAAACTTGGCAGCATGGACAAGTTGGGCCAAAGGGCCTGTTTCCATGCTGTAGATCTCTATGACATCCACAATTCTTAAAGACACTGATTTCCATTCGTGGTTTTGAGTAGCAGTCCTATGGAAGCTATTCAGGCTTCCTAAATGGTTCTTTGAAAGCTATTGTAGGATTAAAGGTTGTTTGATATATGGCAGAGTTTCCTCCTACCTGCCATGTCTGGCAGTATTGGTGACTAAATATGTTTTTAATATTTTAGCTCATGTTTCCCGAACACGCAAGGGACATGCATCGGATTTCCACAGTCACTGGTAAAATTTCGATGTGGTAGTTAGATGGAACAACCACCTGATGGACCAGTGCCCATTTCTCAGTGACTAGTATTTGAGGTGGTTGCTATTTCCTCATTGCTACTTTAAATATCAAATGATAACAGTCAGCTATCGATTTGGATTCAATCTGTAAGACAGCTGTTTTCTATTAATCTTTCAATTCAAAATCTATTTGTTGCATTTCTATTAAAGACGATGGGCTAAACACGTTAGCCTCATTCCCTTTATTGTCGCTCTTCGTAGTTACATTTTGTGTCCAATAACTGAGTTTCTAAGTCATCTTCCTTTTTCATAGATTTCTCACTGCTTAACTCTACAGGCCTGAGATCAAGTTACAACACAGAGCCAGGAAAAAATACAGTAAGTTCCTTCAGTTTATTTTACCAGCTCAGTTTATTTTACCTCCACTAGTTGTTCCCCCACACCCAGGGTGAGGCCAATATTTTTGAATGAGCCAGGTCAATTCCCAGTATAATATCAATTCCTTCTATAGGGATTTGCTTCACTACACCAACTACAACATCTCCATTTATTAAATTACTCCTTAATCCAACTCTGGGGATTTGGATATCGGTTTGTAGCCTCGGTGTATACCATGTACACAGTATTTTCTCATTCATTAACACATTGGAAAACAAATGGTATCATGAGCCAGCACACAGACTAACTTACTCCATGTCCCTCAACATCTTTACTGATTTATTGTACCTTTTTCAGATGAAATATTCAGAACTTCAGTTTCTTGACTCTCACTTCTTAGTACATTCTAAGAAACTATTTCTACAGCTTTAAAAGCCATTTCTTATCCTGATGCTTTCTTTTGTGGATTCCTCAGATATTCCTACTACTGCAATCAGTCTCTTGTTTAACCTCCAGCAATTAGCTTTTTCTCTTATTACAATGGAAGCATTTAGTTTTCTTTATATAAAATGTGGGACTTATACAGTAAACAGTAAGGTCGGGAGCAGTGTTGTGGAACAGAGGGACCTAGGAGTACAAGTGCATAGTTCATTGAAATTGGCGTCACAGGTAGACAGGGTGGTGAAGAAGGCATTTAGCATGCTGGCATTGAGTATAGGAGTTGAGACATTATGTTACAGTTGTACAAATTGCTGGTGAGGCCTCACTTGGAGTATTGTGTACATTTTTGGTCACCCTGTTTAGGAAAGACAGTTATACTGGAAAGTGTGCAAAGAAGATTTACAAGGACGTTGCCCGGACTAGTAAACCTGAGTTATAGGGAGAGGTTGGCCAGAATGGGGGTGGCAATGGCCTAGTGGCATTATCGTTGGATTGTTAATCCAGAGACCCAGGTGATGTTCTGGGGACCTGGGTTCAAAACCCACCACGGCAGATGGTGGAATTTGGATTCAATAAAATATCTGGAATTAAGGGTCTAATGATGACCATGAATCTATTGCCAATTGTCAGAAAAACCCATCTGGTTCATTAATGTCCTTTAGGGAAGGAAACCACCATCCTTACCTGGTCTGGTCTACATGTGACTCCAGAACCACAGCAATGTGGCTGACTCATAACTGCCCTCTGGGCAATGCTGGCAAATGAATAAAGGGAAAAAAAGGATGGGACTTTATTCCTTGGAATGTAGGAGAATGAGGGGTGACCTTATTGAGGTTTATAAAGTCATGGGGGGCATAGATAGGATGAATGCATAGAGTCTTTTTCCCAGGGATGGGGAATTGAAAACTAGAGGGCATAAGCTTAAGGCGAAAGGTGGAAGATTTAAGAAGGACCTGAGGGGCAACTTCTTCTCGCAGAGTGGTGCATATATGGAATGAGATGCCAGAGAAAGTGGTTGAGGCAGGTACAATAGCAACATGAAAAAAACATTTGGATAGGTACATGGATAGAAAGGGTTTAGAGGGATATGGGCCAAATGTGGGCAATTGGAATTAGCTGAGTGGACAACATTGAACACTTTGGGCTGAAGGGCCTGTTTTCATGCTGTATTATTCTACAACTCTTTGGTTCTAGCCTTTCTCTTTTATTAATTTGGTGTCCTACAATTTCTTCTCTAAAACAAGTAACTCTTCTATTTTCAGATTTGCTGTTTGCCCAAATCATTACCTGTAACTCTGTATGAGATATAATAGGCATCTGCCAGAACTGCTCCTTCCCTAATCTGTGATATTAACACTCATCTAAATAAGTTTCTAGGCTTGCAGAAATACTATTTCTGAATTCTTCTTTGGTAATAACTTTCCCTACGTTCAGAATTTTTCAAATTTCAGTGATCTAATCTATTAATCCCACAGCATTTCTTTTTCTCTTGTAAATTCTACAAACATCTGATCAGGTTGCTTTCATGCAGCTCTAAATTGGAATCGATTTGCTTCACAGATAAACTCTTAAACATTGAATATTGCTTTTTTCATTAGTTGCATAATCTGATTTCTGTCTTCGGACAAACTTGCACACACAGTCATAGCTGTAGCCATCAAAACGCTATAACATTAGGAGCCAACCCCTTTTGACCATTTGCTCTGCCCAGCCAACCTGTCAAACAAGGTGAAAGATCTTTAAACTCCACCCTCAGTTAATTTAGGCATGAAGGGTAGATTTTAGTTAAGTCAAATGCTTAATTGGAATCAGCTTTACGCTCACATTTTTCTGGCCAAATCATGTTATTTAATTTCTTTAGTTCTTTGGAGTTCAAGCTTAATATTACTCTTTTTCTTTATCCTCTCTTTCAAATCCAAGTTTTATTTCCAAATCTATTTTCCTTTCTCCTACTTTTCCATTTTCTTCCCTTTCCATTTCACTTTTCTTCTTTTTTTCTTCCAATTCAAGTCTTTTCATTTCACTTTCTTGCTTTCACTTTTTTCTCCAATGTAAGTTTTTCATCTAAGTCAAGTTTTGTTTCCATTTCTCACTATGCCACCATGGCTAAGCACTTAAGACAGACTGTAATGTTGGAACTTTTAGCTTTATTTCTTTATTTTCTACTTAAAACTAAGAAGGTCTGCCATGTGTAACTTTTAATCATATTTCACATGTTCTAAACTATGCTATAATTACTGTGTTTAACTTTTAACTTTGTTCTTTCTTTCTACCTTGTTCTTAAGATTCCATACCTAGGTACTTGTACCTAAGATGGCGTCTTGTGTGGCAACACTTTTCACTGTACTCCTGTTCTTGAGTACATATGGCAATAAAATCAAAATCAAATGAAATTCTGGATGTGACATTTCAATTTCAAGTTTCATCTTTCTAATTCTGAATGTGGGATAATCGTTTTCAGCATCTCCACCCTAAAAGATTCAGCTTCTCTTTCTGTCTTCAGTTTATCTGCTGACTCTCTATTTAGTCTTTATATCAAGGATTTCAAATAACTCACTGTTACACCCTTTATTCTAAAAAACCACTTAGCACCAAAGTTATCTTAAAAATCCAATCATGCAATAAAACTTCACAACACTGTTACATTCAGAATCTCCACATACCATTTGTTTAAAAGAACCACAGATCTCTCTTAACTTCAATGACTTCAAATCCCAGGGTTCATTCTCTGAAACAGTCACATGGGGCTGCAAAGATTTTTAAACAATGGAAGTTTATTGTTCAAAAAAAAATGTAAAAACGAAAGCTATCTAGATATTTAAAAAATCTTAAAATAGCAGCAAAACAAAGTTTCAACCTATTTCCCAATACAATCACTTTACAGCAATTCAAATTCAGAGAAATTACAGCTTTGCATCAAATCATTGAGTTTGACTTAACTGATCCTCACCAGTTTCTTACAATGAATACCTACAAAACTAAGTTTATCCTTTCTCAGCTTCTAATAACCTGTAAATTTCTAACCAAATACTTCTGGTCAATAAGTTGCACAAACTAAACTTTTCTGAGATACACATCTCTTAACTGCTGTGAAAAGCTCCTTTTTAGGAGGGAGAGAGAGAGAGACAAGACTTGCTTCTGACCCAGTCAGGACTCCCCTACATAACAAGATGGTGATGGAGAAAGGCTCCTGAGCCAGGGCTTGTCCGGACTGACTGCCTCTCTTTCCTTGTTTTTGTTAAGTTTGTTTTATTTTCAGCTTGTTTGTGGAGGTAGCAGCGACGGCAGCGGCTGAAGGCCCAGACAGGGTCTTTGGGGGCGAGGTGGCTGGTGTGATACCACTGCAGCTTCTTCAGGATCCATGGAAGCGGCTTGGGGGCTCGGTTTTGTACTAGATCGGGATTCTGCCGATCTGCAGCGAGGCAGCTGCTGAGCCCAGGTGGTTGGCCACAAGGTGCCTGGTGATGCAGGCTGGACGGCGAGATGGCATTGCGGAGGAGTGAGTGTCCAGCACAGGGGAGAGATCGAGCCTTGTGGAGAAGCCCAGCATGGAGCATCTGTGGGTCCATGGCTATAGGAGAACTGTAATTCTTTATTTTTTCTACTTTATACTAAAAAGGACTGTAATGTTTAACTTTTAACATATTTCTTTATTTTTCTACTTTGTACCTAAGATTTTGTGCCCAGGTACCTTTGTACCTAAGATGGCACCAGGAATGGCAACTTGGTATGTTTTTCACTGGGCTGTACTCCTGTGCTTGAGTACACGTGACAAACTTAATTCTAATTCTTAAAAACTGTCCTATATATATTCATACATTCAAAATCAACTATCACCCACATGCCACTATTTTGAAATCCAAACTCTAAAAACTACACGGACATCCATTCAAATCATACACTTTTCATCATATATGTTTCATTACCTTAAATATAATTATGTATACACTATTATAACTGAAGTCCCTTATCTCTGGTAACATTCTGACCAGGATTTTTATTTTGCAGGATGAATGTGCTTTACGATCTTAATTCTTCATTAAATCAAACACTGTAATTTTAAGTATTAATAGTTTTTAAAACACATTTTGATCTGCATTTAACTTTGTACAGAATTCTCGGCTGCCCATTAAAAATAAACTGCAGCTACATCGTGATGTTGTGAAAAAGCCCCATAACCCCCACCCCTTCACCTTCGTTTCCCACGTCTCGTTCCATAACCTCCCCCTCCCAGACGCTCTCCACTACCCTATCCCATTCGCTCCCCCACCCTCTCCTTTCCCCTATCTGACAGTCTTTTCTCTCTCCTCTACTCCACTGAGAATCAAAATAAGTTTTAAGTCCAAATAGGATGGTAAATGTTGCTATTCTGAGCGAATCTGATGCAACATTCGCGAATCTGGTGCGTGTTCACAATGAACTGCAGAATTCTTTCAAAACTGATAAACGTAACTTTACACTGCCCTCTGGTGGATAGGAATTCCTGAACAAGTGCATTTACGAATCTGCTTAATATGCCTTGAATTGAAAACAAAATAGTTCATTCACTTCTTTATCTCTTCATTTTTAGACTCGGCACCTTCGTCATAACTTGTGCAAAACTAAACTTGACAGGTCAACTTGTTGGACAGCAAGATGAAAACTACCAGTGTTCCTTCTGCTGCAAGTGTATTTGTGTTTGCCCGGGTGTATGTCTTTTATATATGCGTGTGCGTATATTTCGGTATGGGGATGGCGGTAAGCAACTGGGTTTGTGCATTTTGTCTCCATTTGAGTGTGAGTTGATTTGTGTTTATTGTTTGCATCTGTATCTGTACTCATGTTTATGTATATTTGTACATGTATAAGGGTTAATATGTGCATATATTTGTATGTGATCGGTGTTCGTGCACAGATCGTGCTGTACACAGAATATGACGACAGGGTCAGGGCCAGAGACTCCCCCACCGCACTCCGAAACATAAATCCTTTCGATGCCGACCATTAGAGAGGGAACAGGGAGATCCCAATGGGAAGCCACATCTCACTGAATCAGCGCCGTCACAAGCTGAGAGAGAAATTGTCATGGAAATATTTTGTTCTGCACACCTGCTGCTGTTTTGTTTTCTCCCCTCAAGTGACCTGATCTGTTTTGCTGCTTCCCCATCCCTCCCTTCTCATTCCAAAATACAGGTACTTTATCGTAAAAAAAAAGTTGTTTTCACAAGAAAGGAAAATGACAGGCAGGAAAAGAGCAGCTGGTATGGACTAAGGGGCCTTCGCCAGACTGTTATGATGTATGAAGTCTGTGATTCACAACATCTCCCCACCTACCAGCAGCTAACGTAATCTCCCGGGAGAGGTAAACCCCACAGCCCATTTGAGGGATTTACATCTTTTGAATTACTAAACTGGACGGAACTTTGAGGAGGAATTGCTGGTGTTCATTTGGAATTTTACATCGATCACTGTCAGCCGTTCTCTAATTGTAACCTCTTGTCTTTAGTTCTCTAAGTAAAAGTCATCTTGAGAGAAACCACTTACTGGAAACAAAGGCAATAAGGGCAGTCTTAGCATTCACCACTCGTATATGAAGAACTAGGGCAGAAACCAGCAGCCCATTATCTAAACCGCAGCATTTACAACTCCATTGACATCAAAAAGTGAAAAACAATAAAATTGCAGGCGACGGATTCCACTCCAAGGGGCGAAACGAAAATAAAATTACACCCAAAAATTCTCGCGTTGCCTCTTAAAACAACATCATCTTTCTGGTAGCCATCTCCCTTGGTCCCTGTTTTATATACGAACAGGATGTGATATCACCAGCGACAAATTAGCTGCTTATGACATCGCCCTGACCCTGATTACGGGGATATGGGGCCAACTGAGCCTTCCCGCCCAAAGGACAAGGTTGGTTTTTCTGGCCATGAAGATTTGAGGTTTCCTCATTTGATCCCTTGTAGAATTCAGCCCAGGGACCTGCTTGAGTTCAGTGAGCTGATCATGACAGAGGCACCAGGTTGGGACTAGGGGGATTTAAAAACAAACCAACACGCTGGAAAACTATACTGATGAATGTGTGTACGATGCCCTTTATTGTCACATAGCTTGTCCAATGTCATCCTTCATCAACTTCCTATGAAGAATGACCAAATTGGGCTAACCACAGAGCAGCTGAATTTATGCAGCATGACTGATCCTATGTCCCACAAAGAGTAAATACCTTCAGCTAAAGTGGGGTAAGAACATTGGAGGAGAAAGATGTTTACAGAACACCTGGAATGAGAACCGTTGAGGATAAAGGACAACATTCCAGGCATTATAGCCAGACTTACATTAGTCACAAAGTCCTATCTGACTGATAGCTAAAGAACAGTACATATTTAAGAAACAGTGAGACATGAATCAGAGAATTGCAGACCAGTTAGTCTAACATCAGTTGTAAAGGAAATGCTCGAGAGCATTTTATGGGAGGCCATCGATATTCATTTAAAAAGCAGAAGGGATGGTCTCGTGGATTTAGAGGCGGTAGGTCATGCCTCATGAATCTACTGGAATTCTTTGAGGAGGTAAACTGAAGCTGTGGATGGGAGCAGTCCAAGTTTTGAAATTATAAATTAGCATTTGATAAAATTTTACATCTGAGACTTTATTTTAAAGAAAGTAACTGCAATTAATGGAAAAGTACTTTCCCTTTAGTTATCTCCTTCTCCTATTCCAACCTGGAGGCATCACAGTCAAGCCTAATTCTGTTCTCCACTGGTGTTCATGCATGCAAATTTTGTGGGAAAAAGATCCTGTAATAAGGAATTTAGGAGATTAATTTTTGCTCAGAGAAGGATTAGAATGTGGAAGTTGCTATCTTAAGGAATGACTGTGGAGGACAGCAGAGATATTGTCAGGGTAGGCTACAAATCCAAAAGTGAGAAAGGATTAGGGGGATGTGCTGTTTGTTGAGATAGTCATGCGGATGGAGCACAATGACAGCCATGATGGATACAGTTTGGATGCATGATTTATTTCTTTCTGTAGTTCTGTGTCATTCTTTGTGTCTATATAAGAGCATAAGAATCACGAACGGGCATAGACCAGAAAACCCCTTGCGTTAGCTTCCCCCATTCACTAGAAATATGGGTAATCTTCTACCTTGATTTCACATTTCCATCTTCTCTGCATATCTTATTAATTTCTTGAGATCAAAAATCTGACTATCCCAGCCTAAGGCAAACTCATTAATGGATGTGGACCAGGAATTCTAGCTGATTTCTTTCCACTGTCAGCCAAGAACACTCTAACTAATTGTGAAAATGAACTACGCTATCCACCACCGTAAACATTCTCTCCTTTCACTGCCAGTGCACAAGGGTGGCATTGTGTACCATCTGCAAAGATGTACTGTAGCCAATGCACCTTCAACAGCAACTCACAACCATATCACCTAGAGGACAAGAGCAACCTTTTTTTCCAAAAATATATCTTTATACACATAAATAGTCACTAGAGCAGTTCAATTCTATACACAGTCTTTACATATGTGGAACAAACAAACCCAAGGCATTTCTTACTTATACAAGACTATATTTACATATATCTGAGGCACCGGGAGAGTCCATTAACTGAATGAATTCCCATTGTCCTTTGACAGAAAGACACTAGAGGACAAGGGCAACAGGTGCATTGGAACAGCACCAACTGCCATTTCTCCTCGAATCACCACCCTGGCTGGGAAACATAATACCTGGACTCTCATTGTCACTGGGTCAAAATCCTGGTATTTCCTTTCTCACCCCATTGTGGGTGTACTTACACCACAAAGACTGCTTGGCTCAGGAAGGCAGCTCAAAAACAGCTTCTCAATGACAATTAGAAATAGACAATAAATGCTGGCTTTGCCCATGAAGCCCACATCCACTGGAGGATCTCTGGACCTGAAACGTTAACTCTGCTTTCTCTCCACAGATGTTGCCTGACCTGGTGAGATTTTCCAGCAATTTCTTATTTTGTTACAAAGAAAAATCACGCAAGTACTAAATGAATTCTGTGTATTTTTCATTTCAACATTTTTGATTCTTACATTTTTCCATAAGGAAACTGCCCAAAAGCACAGTGACCCACAGCATCACAATCTCCACCACGGATACGGCAAGGAGGCAGGACCCAAATCCATTCCGACCAATCAGAGAATCAAACTCTGGCTGTTCACAACAATGTGATCCACAATGACTGTCCACTCAAATGTTCCCCCTCCAAGAAATCCAAGTTGCATTAATATACTACACTTTCGTGGGCATTTTGGAGCCTGAGCAATTGCTCCAATTGCTAACCAGAATCTCTTCCACTCTTGCCACCTGCTGTTGGCATGTGTTATGAATTAACACTCAACCTGTTTTGCCATGTTATGACACACCTTCCTTGGCCATAGAGCCTTGCAGTGGGGCTCACACCCAGAACCTCTGGCTCAGAAGCAGAGACAGTACCCCTTGTGTAACAAGTCCACTTACTTTTGTTAATCAGTTTGAAGTATTGTTGGAGGCTGCAAAAAATATTAGTCACTCAAGAATCATCCAATCAATCATTGAACAATCCATTAGCTTCCTGATTAACTGTAGAGAGGAGGATGAAGGGGCAATATAATTAATGATGGGAGCGTGCAGATAATCACATTGGAGGCAAGGAGCATGTGATAAAACCGCCAAACAGAGTTGACAACTTTATGTAGACAAATAAAAGCTGTTGAATGGGTTATCAGGAAATGCTTTATATGTGGACCATAAAAATGGATTCAAGTTAAAATTAGAGGTATGTTTGGAAGGAAAATGGATTGTGTGGTTATATTGTAAAAGTAATGAGGTTGATCTATGAAAAAGCAATGGATGTTTTGGACCTTAGCTTCTTGCAGATTTTTATTTTTTTAAGTGAGATAAATGAGCTGGAGAATGTTAAATGTGTTTTAATGTGGATAAATGTGAGGTTAAACATGTCTGAACAGGAAATACTAACAGAGTACACAACATACATTTGTCCATTAGCAAAGATAGAAAAGGAAAGGAAAAATTATTAATCATTCATTGAAAGTATCCAACCAAAGTGAGGATGTTGTAACAACTTGGTATTAAGGCAATAAAGATGAGACAACTCATAATTAGATTTAATTTTAACATGATAAAATATGTGCTAAGGCACATCCCAAATCAAATAAGGAGATATTAGGACAGGTGTCCAAAGAGGTAGGCTTTAAGAAGCATCTTGACGAGGTGAGAGGGAGGGAAATGGAGAGGTTTAGAGAGATACTTCAAAGTTTAGGGGGCAGCGTTACTGAAGGCACAGCCACCATTGGTAGAGTGATAGAAATCAGGAAACAAATAAAAACAAAGGACTGCGGATACCGGAAATCAGACACAAAAATAGAAATTTCTGGAAACACTCAGCAGGTCTGGCAGTATCTGTGGAGAGAAAGCAGAGTTAACATTATGGGTCCAGTGACCTTCTTCAGAACATGTTGATTCTGCTTTCTCTCTACAGATTCAGCCAGACCTGCTGAGTTTTCCAGAAATTTCTGTATTTGTTTGTGATAGAAATCAGGGTTGTGCAAGAGGCCAGACTCAGATTCCTGTGTCTGAGAGATGATCCTGTAAAATATGGTGATGGGAATGGTTGATCTGGAGTATTCCTTTATGTTAATTTGTGAGTGTGGGACAAGCTGAAATAGATTCAAACTACTATAAATTTGGAACAGAAACGTGACAATTCTTTATGAAAAAGTAACTGATATGTTGAATAGACTTAAAAATAATTATTGATATTAAAGGATGATTTAAGGTTATAGTGGGCAAACAGGAAAGCGGAGTCAAGATTACAGGCAAATCAAACATGATCTTAATGAATGACAAGTGGGACAGGATTGCAGGGCCAAATAGCCTCCTCCTGCCCAGGTTTCATATGTTTTTAATATGAAAAGAAATAGACTGGAAACTATGAGAACATTTGACCCAGGCTTTCAAAAGTATTACAGGGTATTGATAATGGAGATATAAATTAGTGTGTGGTTACAGATATGCAGTAAAAGTTTGACAAAATTAAAATGATCCCGATAGTTTGAAGATTTTTCCCTATGGATTACTACCCGTGTAGTATAAAGGTGAAGTCACCATAGTCCCACTCTCTCATTAGAGAGAGAGATGATTGGTGGTGGTTTAAACCTGAGGGCCACTGCTCCTCAGGTGAGGGGAGAGGTTAAGAAGGAGAGTCCTTCATAGTAACCTCAGCTGGTGTAGGAATCAAACCCACATGGTTGGTATCATTCTGCATTGCAAACCAGCTGTCCAAGTATCTGAGCTGGCCAGCATTCCAGGATAGACATCCATGGGAAAGAGTTTATCAAAATAGTTCGAAAGAGACAGTCTAGCTTGACTCACTAACTCTCTGTCTTTCTACAGATGCTACCAGACCTGCTGAGTGTCGTAGAGTCACAGAATTGTACAGCACGGAAACAGTTCCTTCATTCCAACTCATCTATGCCGACCTGATATCCTAAATTAATCTAGTCCCATTTGCCAGCATTTGGCCCATATTCCTCTAAACCCTCCTATTCATGTAACTATCCAGATGCCTTTTAAATGTTGTAATTGTACCAGCCTCCACTATTCCTCTGGCAGCTCATTCCGTGCACACACCACCATCTGTGTGAAAAAGTTGCCCCTTAGGCCTCTTTTAAATGTTTCCCCTCTCACCTTAAACCTATGCCCTCTAGTTTTGGACTCTCCTACCCTGAGAAAAAGACCTTGGCTATTCACCATATCCATGCCCTTCGTGATTTTATAAACTTCTGTAAGATCACACCTCAGCCTCCGACAGTCCAGGGGAAGTAGCCGCAATCTACTCAGTCACTCCCTATACTCAAACTCTTCAACCCCAGAAACATCCTTGTAAATCTTTTCCAGGCCCTTTCACCCATAGTAGGGAGAACAGAATTGAACACAGTATTCCAAAACTGGTGTAGCCAATAGGCTGTCCAGCCGCAACATGACCTCCCAACTCCTATACTCAATGCACTGACCAATAAAGGAAAGGATACCAAATGCCTTCTTCACCACCCTGTCTACCTGTGACTCCATCTTCAAGGAACTGTGAACCTACACCTCAAGGCCTCTTTGTTCAGGAACACTCCCCACGACCTTACCATTAAGTGTATAAGTCCTGCCCTGATTTGCCCTACCAAAATGTAGCACCTCAAATTTATCTAAATTAAACTCCATCTGCCACTCCTCGGCTCATCTGGTCAAGGTCCCATTGTACTCTGAGATAACCTTCTTTGCTGTCCACTACACTACCAATTTTGGTGTCATCTGCAAGCTCACTAATTGTACCTCTTATATCAATGATTTTGATGTGAACATAAATGACAAAAAGCAGTGGACCCAGCCCTGATCCTTGCGGCAAACCATTGGTCTGTTTCATAAATCCTTCTGTTTCTATTTCAGCAGATGCCTGCATCTATGTGTGCCTTAACACCACATCCAGCTCTGCATTTACCAAATAAGCAATGCATTGTGCCAAAAAGTTATAATCTCATAACAATTAGGATGGTTAAAGCCATTGACAAAAGGTAAGCAGTGACTCTAAAACTGTGTTGATTGTGAATGAATTGAGAAGAGAAAGAATGGGCTTTGGCTGCGCACCAAATGGTCAACCAACTTATTGACGTCCAATACAAGCCTCCAATGCAAAGAAAGACCTCCTTGCTCCTATAGCAATGGCTGCAAAGAATTGACAAACTAGAGCTCAGCATCAACCAACACATAAAGGAGAGGTGGGAAGAGAAAAGTGTTGGTGGGTGGGTTGGGTGGGGGGCGCGGGGAGGTGGGATGGAGAGAAAAAGTAAACAATAGCATTTGGTAACTAGATGTTAGAGCTCTGTGTATTTAATAGAATTTGGAGCCGAGATTTTCCTTTAATCTGTCTTTTCAGTTAAACTATGAAATAAATTTTCAAAAATGTTTGAAATCAAGACTCCCACAGTTTCCTAAATTCCTCGATTCCAAACTCCATACACATGGTGCACATGCATCTAATTAAGGTGATTTATAGAGCAGTATTGGTAAAAAAGGAAATTATGTGGCAATATATCATGGTTAGTGTCAGTCTTTACTACTCCATATTTCCTTTCTATGAGGACACAGGAGAGTCTGTTAATCAGCAGTGAATGTAAAAGTAGATTAAAAAAATAGGATTTAAAAAAGGGTAAGATTCCTTTATATGTAAATATTACTTCAGGCAGGGGTAAAGGCAAGCGTTGTGTATTGATAAACCTCACACAGCTGTATTAGCATATGGTCACCAGAGCAGGAGACTTCAACATCACCACCAGTGTTCAAGGATTTTGGTTTAGTTGTAATATACACCCACTTTTTTTTTAAGTTATTCCATTTCATTTTTCTCTATTCCTTTATCATCTTGTTCCTTTCACCTTGTTCATTGTATTTATATCAGACATTGGTCAATCTCCAAAGTCTGCTGTGAGCAACTTTTATTCACCCAGCAGTCTACATTAGCAGACTATTTGGCCAGAGGGAGGCTGAGGGTTAAATTCAATCCTATCTCATTCAGTGTTCATGAGCCCACTACCAGCTGGAGTGACACTGGAATGGCCAGTAGTAGGATTCAAGTTCCGTATTCCCCATTTGGACCCCTCCTATACTGGGAGCCATTATGGTCAATCCCATCTCCCCCCACACCCACCCCAGCTAGTTAGCCCAGCAGAAACCCTGGACTGAAATTGGGAGTGAGAACCTGCTGGCAGAATAACAGCAAGTTTATTGCTCATCACAGTTATTGCTTTCGACATGAAACAGTTTATAACAGGGAAGAGATATGTCATGTGTTGTGAATCGCCACAAATTGCTGGATAATTTTTGCTGCTCCACCCTCTTCTTCCAGTTCCACAAATAAGGCAGGTCGCATTCTGTGTCCTCTTGATTTTCAACAACTTGCCCTGTTAAAACAACTTCTGTAAAATTCATGCACACATTGTGATCATTAAGCACTTATTACCTACTATAATTGACCTTAAGGTTGTGGAGAACCGGCTCCTTGAACTGCTGCAGTCCATGTGGTCTCATTGTGCTGCTAGGGAGGGAGTTCCAGGATTGTATGCCAGTAACAGTCAAAGACACAATACATTTCCAAGACAGGATGGTCTACGTCATAGAGATGGTACTATTATCAGTCTCATAGCAGAAAGTTTAACATTTGTACCTAATTTGACTCTAATTCTTCTCTGTTCTGCTATGTCTTTTTCTCTCCTTATATCTTGTTGGATAAAGAGATAGAATGCTGACCCTTTCAACGATTTTCAGTGCAGGCTTGTTTATAGAGCTGAAGGGTGAATGTGCAAAATTGAGCAAATGGAAGATGCCATGAGATGCCCTATACAAGCAATTTCCAGGCCTGGTATGACTTCAGAGCCTTTAGTCTATGGAGGTTACAGACTAGCTATTGACATACATTGCTGGAATGATTCTCTCAATTCCTAATGCAACAACTTTCTAAATTGCAACTGTGGCATTGTAGGCAATACAATAATCCATGCCCTACACTTTGTCAGAAAGCTCTATGGAGAAAGCAGCGGGATCAAAATGAACTTTTAAATAATGTTAGCAACTGACTGCCCATTGAGTGAGGATACCGAGAAAGAAGTTAAACCAGGCATTGCTTAG
Organism: Rhincodon typus; assembly: GCF_021869965.1. Taxonomy (NCBI): domain Eukaryota; kingdom Metazoa; phylum Chordata; class Chondrichthyes; order Orectolobiformes; family Rhincodontidae; genus Rhincodon; species Rhincodon typus. Next base: position 34,591,856 of record NC_063361.1, on the reverse strand, counting down.
GCACTTATTGGTCTCTTTGTGGCCTGATGTTTTCTTTCCGCTCTGAACAGTCAGGAAGAAGCAAAGTGCAGTGGAAACAGGAGAACATTTTTCTGTCAATTGGGAACAAGAGTCTCACTAATACCCAGCCTCCTAATGTAACCTTGCTTAATTGAGAAATACCCTGGAGAACCAATTAATTCACAGTTTTGAAATCCACTCCTGTTAATATCTGAAATAACATTTGTAAAGTTACACCCTACTTGGAGAGTTGGAATTGAAAGAAAATGATTATATTACAAATGAATCACTGTCAAGGCCTTCTTAAAGAATCATTTCCACTGATTAAAATTTCCTGATCTTAGTGTTGTGCTCACCATCACAGTAATAGAAAGAAGGTTGAGTAAAAGTCAGTGTTCAGACAATTCAGACAAGCTCCCAACAGTGGTTTTTAAGGAAATCAATCACAACGTAATCCTGATTAACATCCTTTAAATCATTTAAATATATTTTAGCTTAATCAGTATATGTGAATGGTATCATTAGAGTTAAATATTCATTGTGCCAATGGCAGGAGAGCAGAAATACCATTAGCAAAGTGTGGTACAGATACTTCCCAATCAAAAACATCTCTGGAGCAGATGGGACTTGAACCCAGGCTTCTTAATCCAGAGGTGGGGATACTACCACAAGAATCCTCAAGTCTGCTGCACTTGGTATTCTCAGGCAGACTCCCATCAAACTACTAACCAGGCCTGACTCTACTTAGCTATCAAAAGCAGATTACATCAGACAGTTTTAGACTAGCATAGCTGTAGACAGCAAAGTGTGCTGGAAACTCTGGAATGACTGAATAACAACTCAGTCTGTTAATTGTGATGCATCAACTGATTGAACCCTGCAGTCTTTCCAAGTCAGCAACACTACATACACCATCTGCAAATTTCCAATACACCCAAATTTTGGAACAAACAAACATGCACATTCTTCAGAAACAGAGACATATAAATACATGCTCAAAGCCAAAGATATGCACTGCAGAATGCACAGTAGTACTTACCCGAAATGGAGGCAGATTCACATACTCATCCTCACACTACAGGATCAAATACCTCTTCTTCCCAAAAATATAAAACTTATGTTTTGATAATAGCTTTTCTAAGAATATATTTCAAAGTAGTTTGACTTGAAAATTGCAGAAATGGCAATAAAATTCAATGTGTCTCCATGTAGCATGTTTCCTTTTAATATGTACAATATGTATTCCACATCAGGTATACAACTTAAGGGCATAACTTTTCAATTTGAAATTAGAGTGCAATAAAAATAAACTTTTCATACACCATGTTCTGAATTGCTTCAATACATCGTGAATTCTCTTCATGTTTGCAGTGTATGTTTTTTTGTCAGGTAAAGGGTTTTACAGTTCTCAACCTTCTACAGAGTCTCATACACACCAAGAAGCAGAGACACTAGACATAGGAATATACACCACAGAAAAAGACAGGGACACGCACACATTCATATATTACAGAAACAGACATGCATACATGATCAAGGAGGACACTCATACACATGTCACACACACAAACATACAAATATAAATACTCTTTCTGAATAACAGGTTTTCAAAAGTTAACCAAGTTAGATGGAATGTAAGAAGATGTTACTACTAATTATAACTACTTTGATCACTTTAAAAACACTCCCATATTCCAAAAAATTGGCATATGAGTTGTTCCTTCAGTTGTTTGGGTAACCCTAAAGGGTCATCTTAACAAGGTCCATTGGTGAAGCCCATCCTACCTCCTTCAATTTAAAACTATCATTTTCCATGTGATAATGTGCCCAGTCACACCCAGAGCTCTGAGGACAGTCTGGATGTCAAAAACAGGCTGGTTATTTCCATAAGGAAGAAGAAGACCAAACAGGAAGGAGAATAAGTTCATTGAATGTGTGCTTATTCTCTCATGCAACTACAGCACGATTAAGACAAAGCACGTGGGCAATTCCAATCACGGAGGGAGCTGTAACGAAGGAATCAAAATAATATATTTTAGAAAACAGAAAATTCAGTTATAACTACATCTATTTTGCAGATGTTGAATGATGGAAACCATGTAGAGTTGAAGAGCTAGAGAGGAAATTCCATATCTTAAGTGTCTAAACATCACAATTCACTCTATCATGCTAGTGCTAAAACAAATCCAGTCTTAACATCAAGCTGAATTAGGGCTGCCAACTTCTCAGTCTTGCCTCAAGTGTCTATAAATTAAAAGTGAATCTCCAGCAACAGTGCCACGAACAACTTTTGGGAAAGGAGGAAAAAGTCATAGAAACATGATTATAAAAATTGGGATTTTTTTGCATTAATTGAAATATATTGGAAATGAAATGAAAAAAAAAACCCAACATCATCACAAAAACAATTCAAGTCTGTTTCCATTATGATTGGTCCTGGGAATGTGGAATCCTGCAGGATAGCCATGTTGGGTGACCAATGGCCAGAAGCTAAGGGAGGGGCTGTTGGAAAAGGAGGTCTAGGACAGACGGCATAGTCTCAGAATAAAGGGGTGCCAATTTAAGACTGAGATGAGGAAGAATTTCTTCTCTCAGAGGGTTGTGAGTCTTTGGAACTCCTTATCACAGATAGCTGTGGGGACACAGTCCTTGTATATATTTAAGACTGAGATAGATAGATTCTTGATCAGTAAGAGAATCAAGGGTTATGGGGAACAGGCAGGAAGTGGACCTGAGCAATGTCAGATCAGTCATGATCCCAATGAATAGTGAAGGAGGCTCAAGGATTCCTGTTTCTTATAGTCACGTGATGAAACCTCTCAGAATACTTGGAACAAGAAAATATTGGGAAAATTTCACTGTAAACCCTGCGTGATCCAAGCAAGATGACATTCCTATTAAAGATGTTGGGAAAACCAATTGCTATTTACAGAGATTCTGATTAAAGCAAAGTCATTGCCCTTTTGTTCAAAGTTCAGAGTCCTGGGTGAAAAGTCAAGGATGGAAGGCAGAAACCAGATTGAAAAGAGTAGAATGAAGCAAATCAGCAAGTAATGGACTATCCTTAGGTTTTAAGAGTCTGTAGCTGGTTGTAAGAAAGAAAATAAGACTTCCGCAGGTGAGGAGGTGTGAGGTCAAACAAGTGCTTTTTACTAAGCCTCTCATGTGCTTTGTGAGATCAATGGTTTATTATTTGATTTGTTAAGCCAGAAAGATTTAATACCAATTAAAACACAAATGAACACTCAATTGCTGAATTTACTGATTTCAGCCAGACGAGGAATGAATTGGCTGTGCCTCAAATCAACAACCCAGTCCAGGAAATAAGTAGCCTGATTTGCCTCTTCACTGTCTATCTTTGACTCTTGTGGGTGTAAATCATATAGTACTGAAAAGGTCCTTCAGCCCATCAAATCTGCACTGACAAAAACTGCTCTAAATCTACACTTGTCCTACTTTCCCACATTAGGCCCATAGCCTTGAATGTAATGAAAGTTCATCCATCTACTTATTAAAGGTTTCCCACCTCAACTACCCTTCCAGGCAGTGCATTTCAGATTCCCACCTTAAAATTAGCCTCCCTCGATACTGACTCTTCAACGAAGGGGAACAGCTGTTTCCTATGCACCCTGTCCATGCCCTCCATAATCTTATACAACTCTATCAGGTCCCCCTTCAACCTACTCTGCTTGAAAGAAAACAACCTGATCTTATCCAGCCTCTCTGCATAGCTAACTTGGCCTATCCTGGCAAATCTCCTCTGTAGCCTTCAGCGAGTGCAACATCTAAATGTTATGGGGATTTCTGCCTCGATCACCCTTTCAAGCAGTGAATTCCAGATTCCCACCACCCTCTGGGTGCAAAGGTTTTTCCTCACAGCCCCTTTAAACCTTCTACCCATTGCCTTAAATCTGTATCCCTTTGTCATTGATCCTTCCATCAAGGGGAAAAGTCTTTTCCTGTTCACACTATCTATTCCCCCCGATAATTTTATACATTTCAATCATGCCCCCCTCAATCTCCTCTTCTTTAAGGAAAACGACCCAAGTCTATCCAATCTCTCTTCATCCTGGTAAATCTCCTTCCTCTACATTCTCTCCAGTGCAATCATTTTCCTCCTATAATGTGGGTTTCCAGAACCGCATACAGTACTTTAGCAGTGGCCTGTCTAGTCAACGTTTTATACAGTTCCAACAACCCCTCCCTTCTCCTAAACTCTGTGCTTCACCTAATAAAGGCAAGTATGTCTTCTTAATCACTTTAACTAACTGTCCGACTACCTTAAGGGACTAGTGGACATGAACACCAAGATCCCTCTGATTGTCAGTATTCCCCAGAGTCCTACTGTTCATCTTGCATTCTTTTGTCTTGTATGCCCTGCCCAAGTGCATCACCTCACACTTTTCCAGATTGAATTCCATTTGCCTTGATCAGCTCATCTGACCATCCCATCTATGTGATCCTGTAATCTAAGGCTAGTCTCCTCACTCATTACCACCCCACCAGTTTCCATATCATGTGCAAAATTCTACTTTCAAGTCTAACTGCTTTATATGTACTAGTCAGATATTTGATATCACACATGATGCATACTGGCTATGTTACATTATGAAGGATGTAGAAGGTGTTAGCACGCGATCCAGAATAACACCAACATCGTGAATTCATTTTCCATTCTGGCTGAAGGATGCCTCAGCCTGCCCCTAAGAGTGAAAAGTAATGCTAAACCAGAATGTGAAAGAAACTGGCATGGAAAAAGCTCATGATAAAGTGTTAGCTGACAATGAGTCAAGGACCTGACTTTTGGCAGAACACATAGAGTCATAGAGTTATACAGCACAGGAATAGACCCTTCAGTCCACCCAGATCAGGCCAACCATAATTTCAAACTAAACTAGTCCCACCTGCCTGCATTCAGCCTGTATCCCTCCGAACATTTCTGCTCTGACAAGACATTATGCTGTGTGTAATAAAAACCGAAAGCACTGCAGATGCTGTGAATCGGGAACAAAAACAAAGTTGTTGGAAAAGCCCAGCAGGTCTGGCAGCATCTGTGAAGGAAAAAACAGAGTTAACTTTTCAGGTCCGGAGACCCTTCTCTGTGTGTATTGTTATGGAATATTTCCAGCATGCTGATACTAATATAGAAATGTCTTCCATTTTTTGTCACTCATAGCCTTAATTCTGATGAACAAAATAAATACTGGATTGCTTTCGATTGGAATGGAAGGTGCCATCTCTGACATATTTGGAAAGAAAGAGGTTTGAAAGCTCATTCTGCAAAGGGCTGCAATTTGATTTCCTCAGAGTTCAATGTTGACCATAAAGGATTTTCTAAGACATTATTTAAACCCCTTGCCAAGTCACTTGTAAACAAAGCCATGGAAATTGTGAACTTGTGTTGCGTTTTGCTTGCCCTGGACAGTGGGCATATGCTTACACTGTGCAAGGATTATTTTGTGACACCTCACTCCAGTTCAGAATATTTCCTGGGCATCCCCAACTATGTAGTTATTAATTTTTTTGCAACTTGTGATATCTTGTTATGATCAAATTGGCTGCTGGATTTCCTACATTGCAACAGTAATGGGATAGATGCTGAAAGCCTGCTCATGGGATGTGGGATGTGGGTTTTGCTGGCTGGCAGCATTTATTGCCCTTCCCTAGTCACCCTTGAGAAAGTGGTGGCGAATTGTCTTCTTAAACCACTGCAGTCCATTTGTTCTAGGTAGACCCACAATGCTGTTAGGCAGTGTAAGGCAGGATTTTGATCCAATGATGCTGAAGGAACAGCAGTATATTTCCAATTCTAGATGGTGAATAGCTTTGAGGGGAATTTGCAAACAGTGGTGTTCGATGTATCCACTACACTTGTCTTTTAGGTGCTGTTGAAGGATCTTTGGCGAATTTCTGCGCAAAGTCACACAACCTTCTAAAAAAAAATTGTTCCCATCTCTGATGTGCTTTTGCCATCCTCTAAGAGAGGAATCTCAACATGTTGTTCAGAAAAATAATTTCTAACTACTTTCAAATACTCTCCTGACTGACCACCCACTTATCACCATTAAACATGAACTCATTGAAAACTCACCTGCCTTGATCCAAGCTCACACCAAATCCTTCTCACCTATCAAGTATTTCTTTCTAAAACAGATCCAGCCATTCAGGATGTTAGAAAACACTTCTTTATGTAAATGATGACAGAAGTGTGGAATGCCCTCCCACAAAAAGTGGTCAATGTTAGGTTAATTAATTGTTTTAATTCCAGGATTAGTGATTTTTTTTTGCTGGCCAAGTATATTAAAGAATACAGAGCTAAGGAAGGAGGGTGGAATTGGTCTACTGATCACTCATGATCACAGCTAATGGCAGGACATGCTTGAGGTGTTGAATGGCCACTTCCCATCCTTGTGCTTCTATGTTTATCCTTTTCAAATCTGCCCCAGTCATTCTGGAAGGTCCAATGGCTAGAATGTAAATCAGAGCTATCCCTGTTTAAACACATACACATTATTAACAGGATTGATTCCACAGCACTGGGAACCCCAGTACTTAGCAGACACAATTCTGCATTAAGAAGAAATGACAGAATAAAAGAATCAAAATCATCAACATTAAAACTATACAAAAACAAAGTTGCTGGAAAATTTCAGCAGGTCTGGCAGCATCTGTGGAGGAGAAAACAGAGTTAATGTTTCGGGCCCGGTGACCCTTCCTCAGAACTGATGGTGGCTGGGAAAACGTCAGTTTATGGTGAGATTATGGTGACTTTATGGTCAGTTTATGGTCAGTAAGAACTGACGTTTTCCCAGCCACCATCAGTTCTGAGGAAGGGTCACCGGACCCGAAACGTTAACTCTGCTTTCTCCTCCACAGATGCTGCCAGACCTGCTGAGCTTTTCCAGCAACTTTGTTTTTGTTCCTGATTTACAGCATCCGCAGTTCTTTTGGTTAACATTAAAACTGTGTAATACATGGGCTGTCTCAGAACTCATTGACTGATCCTTTAGTTTTTCAAAATGATTGGTTCTTTTGTGTGTAACCTTCCGTAGCGCCTTAACTGTGACATAGTCTCCAATAAATCCAATAAGGAATTCAGCAGAAACTTCTTTATCAGGAAGTGGTTTGAATGTGACACATTCATTGGGGAAGGACTAATGGAAGTAGTGAGACCACGTGGAGCCCCCTGCACTGGTCTGCTACGAAGAGCCCTTGGAGAGAGACTGTGATGTTTGTCTTTTTAACTTTGCTTCTTGTTTTTCTGACCTATGGTTATACTGTGCATAGCTGTAATGTAACATTTTTCTTTCATTTTTCTGTTCTGTAACTGAGGATTGTACTTAAGTACCTTGTACCTAAGATGGCACCATGAGTTGGTGACATTGTTACGCTGTAACTATTTTTTAATTGCAAAAATATATTTTATTCATAAAAGGAAATCTTTATGTACATTCATAGGTTAATGAAGCCATTCAGATCTAAACTGTCTTTACTTACAGCGAAGAAAACAAACACTGGGGTTTGGCTTTCTCTATACAGGGTGTTCTGCTATAACACAATAGTTGCGTTCCAGCGCGACATTGTGTAATAGAAAATCGCACTATAGAAATAACTGGGCCTATGGGAAAAACAGGGTTCAGGCCAGACCACCAAAAAAAGTGTAACACAAAGGATAGCACTACTGTCAACAGCAGTTTAGACAGGCTGGTCCGACTATGACAGCGGCTTAGGAACTCCTTCTCGGATTGACACAGCTGTCCTCACTATTTCCAAAATGTGCAGGACAGTTACCCAGATGTCCTGGTCAATACTAATCCCTTAGTCAGCAACACAATGACAGATTGTCTGGCCATTATCACATTGTTGCTTGTGGGAGAGTGCTGTGTGAAAATTAGCTGCTGTATTTTCTACAATGACTGCACTTCAAAAATACATCAGTGGCTGTCAAGCTTTTTGTAACATCCTGAGGTTGTGAAAGGTGTAAGCCTTTATAAGCAAGAAGATCTAGGTTCAAGTCCTGCCACAGAACTCAATGGCCAGGGAAAGTGCATTCACAATGTGACTAAAAAGATTGAGTATCAATTGGCAAATTCTTCCAACATTGCCAGTAGCAGACTGTAAGACTGGGAGAGATTCCTGGTCAGCCATGTGACTAAAAGAACATTGGAGACTCTACCACCACAATCCATAGTTCCACACTGCAACATATACATATGTGTATGTTGCCATAGCAACTCAGACTCGTTCAGCGATCTTATTATCCCACCACAAGGATATCGAGCAACATGGAGCAAAAGGTGGGAAAATCAACCCATGATCTGACTAATTACTTAAATAGGCTGCTGGAGCCCCTTGTCCTGTGCCTCACAGTGTTTCCTTTCAAGGTAAGTTAGATATACTGTTTTTCACTCTCCCCTACACCCTACTTTTCTTGATAACAGATGCTGGCTTCCTACTTTTCAGTTTTAATGAAGGCCAACAGGGAGAATTTCTCTGGGACTCTCAGAATCACAGAATTGTACAAGTACACTGTAAGTATCATTAGCAAAGGACTCCTGAAAGCAAGACGCCGACTTGATGGAATTGCATTATAGCCAACACAAGTTCATGTTTTAGAAATAGTGTTCCCCTATTCGTCAATCACATTATAGCCAATTCGCGTTGCCGGAACACACGTTATAGCAGAACCCCCTGTACTTACAATGAAACTCTTGGCATTTAGCTGAGGCATTGTGAGGCTCCAATTACTGAATGGACCCCCATTATGCTATGGCAAAAAGACCTTAGACAGTGGTCCTTCCCCACTGTGCCTTGGCGGCAGCTGGCCAAAGCTTTACTGCATCCTTTTGCACATAGTCCTGGACCTTCGAATGTACCAGTCTGCAACACTCGGTCGGGGTCAACTCAACTAACCTTGTAACTGAAGAAGCTGTACCTAGGGCCAAATGGTTTCCTTCTGAGTTGTAATTATTCTATTCCATAAATGGTGGAGATGAATAGTATGGATGCCTTTAAAGGGAAAGTATAAAACACATGAGGGAGAAGGGAATCAGGAAAAAATGCGAACTATGTAATAGAGTAGGGTACAAGGAGACTGGTGTGGACTTTAATGATCAGAATCAATCATTTGAGCTGAATAATCTACTTATGTGCTGCAAATTCTATCATTGTGCACAATTCATGGAAATATACTTGTATTTGATGGTGGTCCCACACTTTGGATATTCTCCTAGCTTCTCAGATAAGCCTTTTCCAACATCTGTTGGACAATACGCAGGGGGGTTGAATTGAGGAATACAAGTGGTGGGGGTTGGAGGGCACAATGACACCATGGATTACAGATGGAGGAATATCTGGCGGTTAAAATACTGGTATGTAAATCGCCTTCTCAATTTTTTCTTTGTAAATCATTCGTCTGACAGTTCCTTGACCTCTGACAGCCTTTTTTTTTGGGCTGTGCACTCTGAGACGGTCTTTGGCTGTCATAGCTGCTGGCTGGCAGGGTTATTGCAAACAGCTGACACATTCCCAATGGCAGTCGCAGTCACAGAACATGCTATCCACCTGTTTAAGACTCAATCGTGAGCGTTTCTCCCTCATACTGGTCTCTTATCCCATCCACATAATTACATTTGTTATGTAAATCTGGTTAACAGCAGAGACAAGCTGCTGTCTTCCCTTCACCAGTATCGCAGAGAGATGGGTAGATCCTGGCTACAATCCATGTACTGGGTTTTTAGTAGTAAGATTCTGCAGTTTTAAAAACTCAAATATATATGTCCAACATATGATCATAAGAAATAGGTGCAAGAGGAAGTCACTCAGCCCATTGGCACTATTCCTCCACTCAACCAGATTACAGCTGATCTTCTATTTTATTTTCTCAACTATCCACACACCCCTTGATATCTCTAATGTCTAATGATAGGGTCCTACCCTATCAAGCTCTACCATGTCCACGTTCAATGACTTAGCCTCCCCAGCCTTCTGGGTAGAGAATGCCAAAGATGTTTGAACATATAAAATAGGAGCATAAATAGACCATTCAGTCACTTGGCCCTTTTCCAGTAAGGCCATGGCTGATCTGTTTGTGTTTTGAATTTCACATTCATATCTATCCCCAATAACCCTTGATACACCTGCTTAACGAGAATTTATCCACAATGACTCCATCTCCACCACCTTCTGAAACAGTGAGTCCAAAATCATACAACCCTCTAAGAGAGAAAAAATCTCCTCATCTCTGACCTGCATTTGCCACCCTCGAGAGGAATCTCATCCTTGTCTTGACATGTTGTTCAGAAAAATAATTTCCAACCACTTTCAAATACTCTCCTGATGACCACTCATTTACAGACACAGAGTCACACAGCATGGAAACAGACCCTTTGGTCTAACTCGTCCATACCAATCAGGTTTCCTAAACTGAACTACTCCCATATGCCTGGACTTGGTCCATGTTCCTCTCAACCTTTCCTAGTCATGTACCTATCAAAATGACTTTTAAATGTTGTAATTGTACTCACCTCTATCACTTTCTCTGGCAGCTCATTTCATATATGCACCACTCTCTCTGTGAAAAAGTTGCTCCTGGGGTCCCTTTTAAATCTTTCCCCTCTTACCTTAAATCTATGCCGTCTAGTTTTGGACTCCCCTACCTAGGGGAAAAAACTTTGGCTATTCACCTTATCTATATGCTTCATGATTTTATAAACCTCTATAACGTCACATCTCAGCTTCTATATACTAAGGAATAAAGTCCCAGCCTATCCAGCCTCTCCTTATAATTCAAACCTTCCAGTTTCGGTAATGTCCTTATAAATCATTTTTGCACCTTTTCCAGTGAGACTTCAGAAAAATAATCCAAGCTCATACTCTCAGGACGGCACTGAGATAGGGCGCCATTACTGGAGATAGGTTTAAAAAAAAAACTAAGATGTCGTCTGAGGTAAATGTGAACAATGACATGAATCTATTTCAAAGACCATTGCAAAAACAAAATAATTTGTAGGCTGGAAATCTGAAATTAAAATGGAAAATGCTGAAAGCTTTCAGCAGGTCAGACAGCATCTGTGGAAAGTGGAACTGTTCAACATTTTTGGTTGCTGTCCGTTCTGTTCTATTAAACAAGTAAATTGCCCATACCTTCTCCAGTTTAGAGGAATGAGAGGTAATATCACTGAAATATATAATATTCTTAGAAGGCATGCAAGGATAGATACTGAGAAATTGTAGATATTTCAATTAACCTGTCGAGATGTGTTATGACCCACCTCTGAAGCAGGTGGGCTTGAAACCAGGCTTACTGGCTCAGAGATAAGGACACTACCACAATACCCTCAATACCCCTATTGAGAAGTTGTATCCCTCTCATGCATGCAAAACATTAGTTAACCACTTTTATTATCTCAACAATGCCTGGTATAACTGAAGTGTAACATCCTTAATTTTAGGTTCAAGTCCTCTCCTGATGAAGGATAGCATTCTTTTAGCCGTTTTGATTATGTGCTGTACCTACATACAAATTATTTGTGACTCAAGCTAAATCAATCTGCACCTCAGAAGTCTGCAGCTGTTCTCTGTTTAAGGTTAAATAATATTCCCTTTTTATTCTTCCTGCCAAAGCAAACAACTTTACATTTTCTCACAGTATACACCCTCTAGTTTTATACTCCCCTACCTGGGGAAAAGGCCTTGAGTATTCATCCTATCTGTGCCCCTCATGATTTTATAAACTTCTGTAAGGTCACCCTTCAGCCTCTGACCCTCCAGGGAAAATAGCCCAAGCCTATTGCTCTCCCTATCGCTCAAACCCTCCAACCCCAGCAACATCCTTGTAATTTTTTTCTGAACCCTTTCAAGTTTCACAACATCTTTCCTATAGCAGGGAGACCTATATTGAACACAGTATTCCAAAAGTGGTCTAACAAATGTCCTGTACAGCTGCAACTTGACCTCTCAACTCCTATACTCAACGCACTGTCTGATAAAAGCAAGCATTCCAAATGCCTTCTTCACTACACTATCTACCTGCGACACTACTTTCAAGGAACTATGAACCTGCACTCCAAGGTTTCTTTATTCGGCAACACTCCCCCGGTCCTTACCATTAAGTGTATATGTCCTGCCCTGATTTGCCCAACCAAAATGTAGCACCTCATATTTATCTAGATTAATTTCCATATGTCACTCCTCGGTCCACCTGATTGAGGTGCCATTTTACTCTGAGGTAACCTTCTTTGCTATCCACTATACCACCAATTTTGGTGTCATCTGCAAACTTACTAACAATACCTCCTTTATTCACATCCAAATTATTGATATAAATGACAAAAAGCAGTGGACCCGCCCTGATCCTTGCAGCACACCACTGGTCACAAGCCTCCAGTCTGAAAAGCAACCCTCCATCACCTGCTTAGGGTCAACTTGGTATAAAAATACTCAGAGATAGTAAAACTGCAGATGCTGGTGGCAGAGATAACACAGCGTGGAGCTGGAGGAACACAGCAGGCCGGGCAGCATCAGAGGAGCAGGAAAATTGACATTTCGGGTTGGGGTCCTGAACCAAAACATCTTCCTGCTCCTCTGATGCTACCTGGCCTGCTGTGTTCCTCCAGCTCCACATTGTGTTATCTTGGTATACAAATAGCTAGTTCTCCCTGTATTCTTGTTAACCAGCCTACCTCGTCCAATGCCTTAGTCAAGTCCATATAGACAACGTCCACTGCTCTCCCTTCATCAATCACCTTTGTCACTTTAAAAATCTCAAATCAAGAATTCAAACTTAATCACTTCCTTGCATGACAGGATATCTGATGAGAAACTAAATAAATTGGGCCTATAATCTCTGAAGTTTAGAAGACTAAGAGATCTCATTTTAAAAAAATACATGATTCTGACGAGGCAAGACATAGTATATGTTGAGAGATTTGTTTCTCCCAGCTGGGAAACCTATAACGCAAGAATACAATCTCAGAATAAAAGGTCAATTATTTAGCAACGGGAAGAAGTTATTTTTAACTCAGATTTGTGAAACTTTGGAACTCTGTATCATAAAGGGCTATGGACGCTCCATTGTTGAACATTAAGTGAGACTGAGATTGATAGGTTCCTTCGTGAATCAAAGCATTATGGGGAACTCCTGTTCTTATTTCTCATGTTCCAAAATTCTTTTTAGTTTAAAAACAACACAAAACTTTTTTGTTGAAGAATTTTTTTAAAAGTTTCAACTTATTTTGCATGAAACTGATTAGGAAAAAGGGAGAGGTAAAATCCTTATTTGCATTCAGTTTCGGTACAAGCCCTTCCCGAGGATTTTTTTTCTGACTCAGACCGAACGAACAAGAAAAGGAAACAACAAAGCGCAGGCGTCCGGGAGTTGTAGTCCACCGACTCCGAGTATGAGCAGTGACAAGGGGGAGGCTGTGATGGGTAAAACTACAACTCCCGGCGTGCACCTGGGCAACAGCGGCTGTCACTTCGCCCCAGCTGCTGGTTTGTGACGGAATCGGCGTCTCATAAAATACAACCTTTTCAGTTTTTTTTCCGCCAGGAGAAAAATAAAACCTGGGCCCGTGGCAGAAAAGTTTGTGTGTATTTTTTAATTAAAAAATGTTTCCCCCGCCTTTTAAAATTTTAGTTAAACTTTATGATGTGTAAGTGCGTAGTTGCTTGTTAAAGATTCTCCCTTTTGCTTTCAGTTTTTAAACCTGGTGTCAGTCAGCTCTGTTTCGAAGTCCTTACTCCGGTAAGTTTTGCTTTAGACAGACTTTATTCTCTGCATTATATGGTTACTGACGATAACTTTGTATATCATGATGTTGAGAAGCAGGTCAATATAAGTTTGAAGTCTGTTCGAGCCCAGGTAATAAATGGGTTTTATTTTAAACGGAAGACTGACTTGTGATGAGTTCCAATTTGTTATTAAAGGCTGATCGACTTGAAAATGTCCTATTTTTATTTAATTTTCAACTTCTGAAAGCGTTGTCTGTTTGTTGGGATACAATTCCATGGCTAAACAGCCATTTCCTTGTATCCTAGCCAATTGCCTTGCCCTATGCTTATGGTGGAAAGGATCTGTACATACAAGTGTAATCATTCAGGGCACTTAGTGAGGCTGCAGCAGGGAAGTGTGTACCACGTTAGAGTTATAGGGTAATATAGCATGGAAACAGGCCCTTCGGCCCAATTCGTTCATGCCAACCAGGTTTCCTAAACTAAACAAGTCCTGTTTGGCTGTGTTCAGTCCATTGTCTTTCTAAACCTTTCCTATCCGTCGGCCGCTATTCCTGACTAGACTAGTTACTGGGATCAACAACAGAAATTGCTGGAAAAGTCACTCAACCCGAAACGTGAACTCTTAATTTCTCTTCACAGGTGCTACCAGACCTGCTGAGCTTTACCAGCAATTTCTGTTTTTGTTTCTGACTTACAGCATCTGGTTTTTATTTTGTTACTGGGATTTTGAGATTGGACTGTGAGGAGAGATAGGGTGGGTGGATCGATCTGAGTACCAGGGGTTTAGAGAATGAGGAGTGACCTTAATGAAACAGTATTCTAAGGGACTTGACTATACTGCAAAATGTTTCTGTGACTAAGAATCCAGAATGTGGGGTCATAGTTGCAGAAGAAGGTGTTGACTATTTAGGACTGTGATGGAGAGAATTGCCTTTTATCTTTTGAACCCTCAAGACCAGAGAGCTGTGGATGCTCATTTTTGTTTTATTATTGACTCATGGGATGTGGCATTGCTGACTGTTGCCTGTCCTTAGTTGCCTTTGATGTTGGTGGTGAGTACATTCAAGACAAAGCATCATAGAATTTTGAGTACTAAGGGGTATAGGGCTAGTTTAGGAAGGTGGACTGGAGCAGGAAAATCATCCCTGATTGAGTTGAATGATAAAGAAGGCTGGAAGGGCTAGCTGGATGACTTTTATTGTGACGAAATCCCATCCATTGTGTGTCAGTATTAAGCTATTTATCCCATTTCATTATTTTATCAGATCATGGCTGATCTGTACCTCAACTCTACTCACCTGCCTTGGTTCCAATCTCTTTGATACCCTTACCCAAAAAATGCCTGTCAATCTCAGACCTGAAAATTTTAATTGACTGCTGGTTTTCTGGGTGGATGAATTCCTGGTTTCCATGGTCCTTTGTGACAGCACAGTGTTCAACATGTATTTGCCTGACCCTGTCCTCTTCTCATCCAGGTATACTTCCAGGCAAGGATCACTGGTGATCTGGAATTGGATTTTTGGCTTCCTTTCCCTTCCCTTCTGTGCAAACTGAATCTCTTTATCCCTGATTGTTTTGTGTTTCTATATGTAATTCATCACCACTTCTACTTTGAATGTTAATATACATTGCTTCCCAGTCTGACAATGTATTGACTTTAAAACCATCATCAATGTTTTCAAACTCCTCCATGGCTCTCCCCCTGTCCCTATAAACTCCTTCCAACAGCGTCCATAATCCTTCACTTCTCCAATTCTGTGCTCTTGCAATTTCTCAGTTTACATTGTACTGCCATTGGCAGGGTCCTTTCATTGCTTATTGTCTAAGCTCTGGAATTCTATCCTTAAAGCTTTCTACTTCTGTCTCCTCCTTTCAAGATGATCTTTAAATCCTATTTCTTTGATAATCTGCCATAATATTTCCTTATATAGCTTGGTGTTAAATTTTCTTTAACAGCTTCCTGTGAAGCATCTTGGGATGTTTTACTACATCAGTGCTGCTATTAAAATGCAAGTTATTGGTGAATGAAAAATTTCTATGTAAATTTGGAGGTACGTGTTATTGTATCCATAATTAATACTTGTATTATGGATGTTCTTATGAACTTTGTTCAGAAACAGTTGACCAGTATTGCTGTGTGCTGTATCATTTTATATCAGAATAAGAACATTTCCTATTATATTTGTATTTTTCTCTAGAACCAACTTTGATTCCTTTCCAAACCCTCAATCAGGCTGCTGTAATCCCTCAAAATACATTATTCTTCATTTATGGCTCACAGTAGTTCTGGGTTAGTTCACAACTAGCCTCAAGCCTGTGAAAAACTGAACAGAAACACCAAGGCCCAGGTAGTAGGCATTGGCTGGTTTTCAGTGTATTATGTCAGAAAGCTCTTGTGGTGCAGTGTTCAAGTCCCACCTGAACAGGTTGACTAGAAAATATCTGTATTATGTCAGAATGTTGTATGGAACCAGTTTAAGACCTTTCCTCAAGTTATTGTATTGTGCCCATTCCTCTACTGCAGAATATTCCCACTGCTCTGACACAATAGGCACAAATATTTGGTAAACACATTTTCTATATTCCGTCAGGCTGGCCACCATGAATGAAAATCAAGGAAAACAACAAACCGACATCTCATTGCTGTATTCCAGCACCTTTGCCCAGGTTATCTTCGTCAATGTGGAAAAGGTGTACATGACAGATGTTCCCGTGAAATGCAACTACACACTGACACCCAGGATCGTTGCCCATAAGAAAGACTGGATTGGAATTTTCAAGGTAGGTCTGATATCTGAAGTATGGCATATCTGACAGTACAAAACTTAGTACTATGCTAGAGTTAACAAAGTGTGGAGCTGGAGGAATACAGCAGGCCAGGCAGTATCAAAGAAACAGGAAAGCTGACGTTTCGGGTCGGGACACTTTTTCAGAAAAAGAGAAGAGTCCCAAAACAAAATGTCAGCTTTCCTGTTCCTCTGATGCTGCTTGGCCTGCTGTGTTCCTCCAGCTCCACGCTTTGTTATCTCTGACTCCAGCATCTGCAGTTCTTGCTATCTACTATGCTAGAGGGTCAGCCAAAATTTGGATTTGAGTCCACGTGAACCCATAATCTTCTGACTCCAAGGTGAGAGTACTACCATGGAGTGGCAAGAAGTAGTTGTGTATGATGTAATTTGTTTTATATTTATTCTCCCCCAAATTCTTTAGATTTTCCAATCATTACTAATAATTCAGGGTGTTTTTATAGCATGAAAAGAGGCCCTTCGGCTCACATCAAGCATCTATCTACTTATTACATTTTCCAGCACTTGGCCTTTAGCCTTGTATGCTGTTGTGTTTCCAGTGCTCATCTAAATAGTTTTTTTAAAATGTCTTGAGGAGTCCTACCTCAACTACCCTTTTCAGACTGTGAGTTCCAGATATCAACAACTTCTGGCTGAAAGATTCTTTTTTTTTTGAATCCCTTCTAGGCATCCTGCTCCTTACTTTAAAATTGTGCTCCCTGATTATTGACCCCTGTACTAAAGGAAAATGTTTCTCCTTAATTACCCTGTCTATGCTCCTCAGAATTTTGTACACCTCAATCAGATGCGCCCTTCGCCTTTCTGCTGTAAGGAAAATAACCCCTGCCTATCTAGTCTCTCTTCATAACTGAATTGCTCCAGTCCAGGGCACGTCCTGGAGAATCCTTTCTATACCCTCTGCAGCACAGTCACAATCTTCCTATAGTGCGGTGACCAGAACTGCACACTACTCCAGCTGTGACCTAACTAATGCCACATACAGGTCCACCATAACGTCCTCACTCTTGTAGTCAATGTCTAGACTAATAAAGGTAAGTATCCCACATGCCATTTTAACCACCTTCTCTACCTGTCCTGCCTCTTTTAAGGATCCATGGGCATTCACACCAAGACATTCTCTCTGTTCTTTTTATACATCCTAGGATCCTACCATTCATTGCAGACACCCTTGCCTTGTTAGTCCTACCAAAATGCACTACCTCTCAATTTTCACTATTGAATTCATTTGTCACTGTTCAGCCCATCTGGCCAGTCCATCTATATCGTCCTGTAGTCTGAGGCTTTCCTCCTGGCTATTTACCACATCACCAATTTTTATGTCATCAAATGTATTGACCATACCTGCTACATTCATGTCTATATCATTAATGTACATAATAAACAATGAAGATTCAGCACTGAAGTCTGTGCTACACTATTGGACACAGGTATCAGTGATAAAAACACCCTTTGGCCGTTAACTTTGCTTTTTTACACTAAGCCAGTTTTGGATTCAATTCGACAAATTGCCCTGAATCCATGGCCTCTTCATTTCTTAACCAGTCTGCCATTTGAGACCTTGTCAGAAACTTTACAAAAGTCCATGTAGACTACACCAACTGCACTGCCCTCATCTACACATCCTCGAAAAATTCAATCCAATTAGTTAGAGATGAACTTCCCTTTACAAAGCCATTGCTACTATCCTTGATTAATTCTGTCCCTCAGAATTTTGTCCAATAGTTTTCTACTACAGATGTTAGACTTACTGGCCTGTAGTTTCCATGTTAGCTGCCCTCTGGTCTTCTGACACTCCTCCTGTGGCCAGAGGGGATTTGAAATTAATTTCAGACTACAAGCAATCTCTGCTCTTGCCTCTCACAGCAGCCTTGGATACATTTCATCCTGGCCTGGGGATTTATCCACTTTTAAGACTGATAAAACAGCTAATACCTCATCCCTGTCAATGCTAATTTGTTTAATTGTTTCACAATTCTCCCTCCTTGATTTCTAGCTCTACATCATCTTTCTGTATTAAGAATACAGATGTAAAGTACTCATTTAAAACTTCAGCTGTCTCTTCTGGCTCCACACACAGATTGCCACTTTGGGCCTTACTCTTTCCCTGGTTATTCTGTTGCCCCTAATATAGTTAGAAATGCCTTTGGATTTTCCTTAATGTTGCCCACCAGTGTTTTTCATGCCCCCTCTTCACTCTTCTAATTTCTTTTTTCAGCAACCTTGTACACTTTCCATACTCTTCTGTAGCATCAGTTGTTTTGAGCTTTTGGTATCTACCAAAGGCTTCTTTTTCACTTATCCAATTGTGTACATCCCTTGACATCCAGTGTTCTCTGCACTTATTGGTCCCACCCTTCATCTTTACCAGAACATGCCAGCCTGCACTTTTACTATTACCTTTTCGAATATCTCTCACCGCTCTGGTATAGAGTTTCCTTTAAGCAGCTATTCTCTATTCACTTTGGTCAGATCCTGCCTTTATTAAAATCAGACTTTTCCCCCAATTCCAAGTCTTTATTTCTGATTGATCTTTGTCCTGATCCATAATTAACTTTAAATCTGACTGAATTATAGTTACTATCACCAAAATGCTCCCCCAACACCACAACTCTCACTTGCCCACCTTCATTCCCTAAAATTAGGTCCAATACTGCCCTCTCTCTTGTAGGATTTTCTACGTGCCGGCTTAAAAAGGTCTCCTGGGCAAGTTTTAACAATTCTGGCCCCTCTAAGTCTTTCACTCTTTCTCTATCCCAGTTAACGCTGAGAAGTTGAAATCCCCTATTATTACCCTCTTATAGAGGCATGGAGTCATACAGCATGGAAACAGACCTCCAGTCCAACTCATCCATACCAACCAAGTTTCCAAAACTGAACTAGTCCCATTTGGTCCATATCCCTCAACCTTTTCTATTCATGTATTTGGCAAAATGTCTTTTAAATGTTGTAACTGTACCTGCATCTACCATTTCCTTTGGCAGTTCATGCCAAGTACAAACCACCCTCTGTGTGAAAAAGCTGCCCCTCATGTCCCTTCTAAATCTTTCCCCTGTCACCTTAAAATTATTCCCCCCTAGTTTTGAACATGTCTACCCTAGGGAAAAGACCTTTGCTATTTACGTTATCTGTGCCCCTCATGATTTTATAAACCTCTATAAGCTCAACCATTAACCTCCTGTGCTCCAGGGAGATAAGGTCCCAGCCTATCCAGCCTCTCCTTGTATCTCAAACCCTCCAGACCAGGCAACATTCCTGTAAATCTTTACTGCACCCTTTCCAATTTAATAATATCCTTCCTATAGAAGGGTGACCAGAATTGTACACAGTACTCCAAAATTGGCCTCACCAATATCCTGTACACCTGCAATATTACATTCCAACTCCTATACTCAGTGGTCTGACCAATGAAGGCAAGTGTGTCAAAGTCTGTCCACCTGCGACTCCACTTTGAAGGAACTATGTACCTGAACCCCTAAGTCTCTCTGTTCGACAACAATCCCCAGGCCCCTACCATTAAGTGTATTAGTTCTGCCCTGGTTTGCCTTACCGAAATGCAACACTTCACATTTATTTAAATGAACCTCCGTCTGCCACTCCTCTGCCCATTGGCCCAATGGATCAAAATCCCATTGTACTCTGAGGTAATCTTCTTCACTGTCCACTGTACCAGTAATTTTGGTGTCATCCGCAAACTTACTAACCAGGCTGCCTGTATTCTCATCCAAATCATTTATATAAATGACAAACAGTAGAGGACCCAGCACTGATCCCTATGGAACACCGCTGGTCACAGGCCTCCAGTCTGAGAAACGATCCCCACCACCATCTTATGTCTCCTACCATCAAGCCAATTTTGTGCCAAGTTGGCTAGCTCTCCCTGGATCCCATGTGATCTAACTTTACTAACCAGTCTACCATTCTCCCTGACTCTTTTGGGATTTATAATATATCCCAAGAAAGGTGACTGTCCCTTTTTTGATTTTAAGTTCTACTCATATGGCCCCAATTGAGGGATTTTCTAAGATACCATGCCGCCTTACTGCAGTAATTGACTCTTTGAACAATATTGCAAGACAACACTTCATTTGCCACCCCCACCCCATCTCACCTAAAGATTATATATCCTGGGTTATTGTGCTGTCAGTCCTGTCCCTCCCTCAACCATGTCTCTGTGATAGCTATGATATCACATCTCTATGCATTAATTAACACCCTCAACTTATTTGTCTTACTTGCAAGATTCCTTGCATTAAAATAAATGTCATCCAGTCTTCCCATGCTTCCTTGTTCCTTAACCTGACTGCTTTTTCACTACCTTCTAAAGTGACAGACTTTAAATTAAGTTGCTTCTCGATACTAATTGAGTTAATTACTGCTTTACAACAAGTAAAGCATCTCTGAGACTATTGATTCATAAGAACATAAGAGCTAGGAGCAGGAGTAGGCCGTCCGGCCCTTCGAGCCTGCTCCGCCATTCAATAAGATCATAAGATCTTTTCGTGGACTCAGATCCACTTACCCGTGTTCTCAACGTATCCCTTAATTCCTTTATTGTTCAAAAAAATATCTACCTTATCTTTAAAAACGTTTACTGAAGTAGCGTCAACTACTCCACTGGGCAAGGAATTCCATAGATTAACAACCCTCTGGGTGAAGAAGTTCCTTCTCAGTTCAGTCCTAAATCTGCTCCCTGTAATCTTGAGGCTATGCCCTCTTGTCCTAGCTTCACCTGCCAGTGGAAACATCCTCTCTACTTCTATCTTATCTATTCCCTTCATAATTTTATATGTTTCTATAAGATCCCCCCTCAATCTTCTGAATTCCAATGAATATAATCCTAATCTACTCAGTCTCTCCTCATAAGCCAACCCCCTCAACTCCGGAATCAACCTAGTGAACCTCCTTTGCACCCCCTCCAGTGCCAGTACATCCTTTCTCAAGTAAGGAGACCAAAACTGCACACAGTACTCCAGGTGTGGCCTCAGCAGCACCTTGTACAGCTGCAACATAACCTCTCTGCTTTTAATCTCAATCCCTTTAGCAATGAAGGACAAAATTCCATTTGCCTTCCTAATTACTTGCTGTACCTGCAAACCTACCTTCTGTGATTCATGCACAAGGACACCCAGGTCCCTCTGCATAACAGCATGCTGCAACTTTTTACCATTCAAGTAATAATCCTTTTTACTATTACTCCTACCAAAATGTATGACTTCACATTTATTTACATTGTATTCCATCTGCCAGACCTTTGCCCACTCACTCAATGTATCTATGTTCCTCTGCAAAGTTTCACAGTCCTCTGCACACTTTGCTCTGCCACTCATCTTAGTGTCATCTGCAAACTTTGACACCCTACACGTAGTCCCCAACTCCAAATCATCTATATAAGTTGTAAATAATTGCGGTCCCAACACCGATCCCTGAGGCACACCATTAGTCACTGACTGCCAGCTAGAATAGCACTCATTTATCCCCACTCTTTGCTTCCTGTTAGTCAACCAATCCTCTATCCATGCTAATACTTTACCCTTAATGCCATGCATCCTTATCTTATGCCGTAGCCTCTTGTGCGGCACCTTGTCGAAGGCCTTTTGGAAATCTAGGTACACCACATCCACTGAGTCCCCATTGTCCACCTCGCTGGTAATCTCTTCATAGAATTCCAAAAGATTTGTCAAGCATGACCTGCCCTTCATGAACCCATGCTGTGTCTGCCCAACGGGACAATTTCTATCAAGATGCCTTGCTATTTCTTCCTTGATAATAGACTCAAGCATCTTCCCCACTACCGAGGTTAAGCTAACTGGTCTATAATTCCCCATCTTTTGTCTACTTCCCTTTTTAAACAGTGGCGTCACATTTGCTGTTTTCCAATCTGCTGGGACTGTCCCAGAGTCCAGCGAATTTTGGAAAATTACCGCCAGTGCACCTGCTATTTCTCCTGCCATCTCTTTTAGTACCCTGGGATGCATTCCATCAGGGTCAGGAGACTTATCAATCCTTAGCTCCATTAGCTTGCCCAACACTACCTCTTCTGTAATTATGATTGTTTCCAGGTCCTCACCTACCTTCGTCTCTTTGTCAATTACTGGCAAGTTACTAGTGTCCTCCACTGTGAAGACCGATACAAAATACCTGTTCAATGCCTCGGCCATTTCATCATATCCCATAACTAAATTCTCCTTCTCATCCTGTAAAGGGCCAACGTTTACTTTGGTCACTCTTTTTCATTTTATATATTTATAGAAACTTTTGCTATCTGTCTTTATATTCTGTGCTAGTTTTTTCTCATGTTCTATCTTACTTTTCTTTATAGCTCTTTTTGTGGCTTTCTGTTGACCTTTAAAGTTTTCCCAATCTTCTAGTTTCATGCTGTTTTTGGCCACTTTGTATGCCTTCTCTTTCAATTTGATAGCCTCCCTTATTTCTTTAGACACCCATGGCAGATTACCCCTTTTCTTACAGTCCTTCCTTTTCATTGGAATATACTTTTGCTGAGCACTTTTTGAAAAATTGCTTTGAAAGTCCTCCACTGCTCGTCAACTGACCCACCATAAAATCTTTGTTTCCAGTCTACTTTAGCCAAGTCCTCCCTCATTCTATTGTAGTTCCCCTTGTTCAAGCACAGGACCCTGGTATTGGATTTTATCTTCACACTCTCCATCTGTATTCTAAATTCAACCATACTGCGATCACTCCTTCCAAGAGGATCCCTAACTATGAGGTCATTAATTATTCCTGTCTCATTACACAGGACTAGATCTAGGATAGCTTGCTCCCTCGTCAGTTCCATTACATACTGTTCAAGAAAACTATCACGGATACACTCAACGAACTCCTCCTCAAGGCTACCCTGACCGAACTGGTTCGACCAATCTACATGTAGATTAAAATCCCCCATGTAATTGCCGTACCATTTTTACAGGCATTAGTTATTTCTTTGTTTATTGCCCGTCCCAATGTGATGGTATTATTTGGTGGCCTATAGACTATGCCTATCGGTGACTTTTTCCTCTTAGAATTTCTAATTTCCACCCAAATGGATTCAACCTCATTCTCCATAGAACCTATACCATCTCTCAGCACCGCCCTGATGTCATCATTGAATATCAGAGCTACACCACCTCCCTTACCTTCCTGTCTGTCATTCCAAATAGTCTGGTACCCTTGGATATTTTGACATATCGTTACATGGGCACTGGCTGAACCCCAGCATTTCACAAGAGTAAGCAGTATTCATGTTAGCATGAGGTCAGAGTGTGTTAACAGGCTCTGTTACCTGCAGGGTCTTGATGGCCAGCCTCAGTCCTGTCAATTGTACACTTCTGAAGAGGAGTCATTGTCCAATGATTGAAGATACAAATCCCACTTGTTTCTTTCATGTCAGCTGAACAATCCCTGTTATAGCTCTTGTTGATATCAGCTCATCATGCCTTAACCTGATATTAAATTTTCTGTTGAATTAGTTGATTCTGAATTTTCAGTGCTATCATTGAGGCCCAAACCTTCTAATATGGGTCAGAATCCCCAATTCCAGAGCAAACCAGGCATAATATTGCATTGATAACAAGGTGTAGAGCTGGATGAACACAGCAGGCCAAGCAGCATCAGAGGAGCAGGAAAGCTGACGTTTCAGGTCTAGACCCTTCTTCAGAAAATTTTCTGATGCTGCTTGGCCTGCTGTGTTCATCCAGCTCTACACCATGTTATCTCAGATTCTCCAGCATCAGCAGTTCCTACTATCTCTGTAAAAATATTTCACAGTTTCTTGCCTCCAATTTTCTGATATCAAATGAAGGATCCCTTGAAACTCACCAAATGCAGGAATCTACGCACCCAGGAGTGTGGAGGATCCCTCTCATTTTCCATTACTGGTTCCCATAGTCCAGTAGTACACACTTGTGTGTAAATGCCCAAAGTCTCCTTGAGGCACTATGGATAGAAGTTAAAATTGTAAAGTAATTGGTGAAAAGATGGGCTGGCAGGTGGATAAATAAGGGGGGTGGGTTGATATGTCGATTAAAGTGAGTTGGGTTGGATTGAGGGGGTAGCCAGGAGATTGTTGGGTTGTACAAGGGAGTGTTGTTGTACAGTCAGGTAGTGAGGGGGGTGTTACACAAGAGTTAAATGTTTATTGTTGCCCAACAATCCTTGGGCAACTATCCAAGCAAATGAATTGAAACCCTCAAAATTCACTGACTCCAGAACTCACCGCTGTAGACATTGTTGGAGGGATTTGAATGCAGAGTAATTGCCAATTAGAAGTTTAAACTGCCTGGGCAATTCCCATGTGGCCATTGCATAGGGACCTTTTGAGAGGTCCCATTGTGTACCTTTATGGGGTATATCCTGTTTCCGATTGCCTGGAAACCAGAAGATCCGGCTGATGATTTAGGTAGCCAGATACGTTGGATAAGCTTAGTCTATTGAACACAGTCATCAAGTTTGCGTAATAACATAGGAGCAGAAGTAGGTCATCTGGCCCATCAAGCCCGCTCTGCTATTCACTAAGACCCTGGCTGATCTTTTCGTGGAGTCAGCTGCACTTGCCCACCCACTCACCATAACCCTAAATTCCTTTACTGTTCAAAAATCTATCAATTTTTGCCTTAAAAACATTCAACGAGGTAGCCTCAACTGCTTCACTGGGCAGGGAATTCCACAGATTTACAACCCTTTGGGTGAAGAAGTTCTTCCTCAATGCAGTCCTAAATCTGCTGTGCTTTATTTTGAGGCGATGTCCCCTCGTTCTAGTTTCACCTGCCAGTGGAAGCAATCTCCCTGCTTCTACCTTATCTGTTCCCTTCATAATTTTATATGTTTCTATAAGATCCCTCCTCATTCTTCTAAATTCCAATGAGTATAAGAATAAGAATGTTCCAACTGTCTCAAAGAATGCCAGCAATGAAGAAAAACCATTTGAGTTCCAACTGCTCAAAGCAAACCTTGCACCTCAAATTAATGTAAGAAACACAAAATTGATCAAGAAGGCCAATTTTATATTTTAAAAAGGATAGTGGGCATTTTGAATGAAGCAATGATTTCTCCCAGCTTGTTACACTTCCCAGACTTTGGATTCTTTTTCCAAATCAACGTTTTCAAAAGGTAAAAGCTGACTCAGGAAATAAGAGATAAAAATAAAAAGTGCTGGAGAACTCGGCAGTCTGGCAGTATTTGTGGGGACCGAAATAGTTAGCATTTTGAGTCCAGCGTGATTGTCTTTGAAACAATCTTTATCCACATACTTTTGTTGTTGTGTTGGACATGTTTAATAAAGATTGAGGAAGAAGTCTTGCAAAAAAACTCAGAGATAGTAAGAACTGCCAATGCTGGAGTCAGAGATAACAGTGTGGAGCTGGAGGAACACAGCAGGCCAGGCAGCATCAGAGGAGCAGGAAAGCTGACGTTTCAACCCAAAACGTCAGCTTTCCTGCTCCTCTGATATTGCAAAAAACTTAGTTACCTACTCTAAAGAAAACTCAACCTCACCTTGGTTATTTTCTATTATCTGATTGATTTGACAGAAATTCTTTAACTTCTACAGTGGTTTTAGGAGTTTCATTTATATCTTGCTGTCATGTCAGCGTAATGCAGCTATCCCACCTTGTATCCATTAAGAATTTACCCTGGGTGCATATTCAAGCTATGTTAAGGGTATGCAGTATGATCAACAGTGCCATCTTTCCAATGAGATTTTAAACTGTGGCCCTGAATATCTTATTAGTAGTAGTGTACTTTTGAAATGTCATTGCTATTACAAAATGGAAAACACAGCAGTCAATTTGCACATCGCGAGGTCCCACCAGATAATCTGTTTTGGCAAGGTGGGACTAGCCCCTCTCCAACTGTTGTTTCGTTCCTCTCACCTCTTCAACTGCTGAATTTCCTGACAAGGTAATGAACTATATGGAAATAAATTGCTTCTGCTATTCTTATTTTTGTTACCTGAATGCATTTAGACAGCTGTTTGCAGTGGGAATATTTTAGCAATGTGGTTCTTTTATTCAAGGTTGGTTGGAGTACAGCTCGTGATTATCACACTTTTGTTTGGGCTCCCCTCCCAAAGGAAGACAACCAAGTAGAGCGACAGCAGCAAGTGACATTTGAAGGTAACTTTCTTTTGACAAAGAACTTCAATAAGTTTGTGTGTTTCCAAAACCTTGCAATCTTCCAGTATAATGAAATCTAAGTTTCAGATTCTTTTAAAACAAATTTAAGATTCCAAACCACCTGCAATGGGATTTAAGGTCATGTTACTTGATAATAAATTTGAGCCATGGTGTCTGGAGAAATACTCAGACTTCTGGAAAACAAAAGTGTTCTTTCACAAGGTTTCTCATCCTCCTGCTCACAATGGAAGGCAGTTGCCTAAGACCATTTGATCACTCACGTTGGCCCCATAGGATTGGCCTGCAAGTTGAACCAACCAACTAACTGGTCGCATTTCTGAAACACAATTGCACAAAACTTGCAAGATGCTGCTGTCACTACACCACCCTGGAGAACTGGTGGGTATTGTTCCAACTGGGAAATCGTGAAAAACTGTTTCCCTGGCAGGAGGATCAGTTGCCAGGAGATGCATTGAAAAGATCTAATAATGAAAGGAGGTGTAATTGAGGTATATAAGATGATTAGAGAGGATTAACAAAATAGACATAGAGTAAATGTTTTCCTTTGTGGGGAAATCTAGAATGAGAGATCAGAGTTTTAGGCTGAGGGATGGCAGATTTAAAACTGAGATAAAAGATCATTTATTTTAAAGAGTTGTGAATCTGTGGAATTCACTACCCCAAAGTGCAGTGGATGCTGGTACATTGAATAAACTTTAGGAGGAAATGGACAGATTTTTAATTAGTAATGGGATAAAGGGGTGTGGGGAGCAGGCAGAAAAATGGAGTTGAGGCTGTGACGAGATCAGCCATGATTATGTTAAATGGAAGAGCAGGCTTGTGGGGCTGAATTGCCTACTCCTGCTCCTTCAACTTTGAGTAATTTCTTTGTAGGCATCTCTTATTGTAGACAAACCAGTCAAAATGTAAGTAGTTTGAATAAGAGTTGATTCGGAATGTGATCTTGATTGATTGTAAAATTTGTACGGAGTTGCAAAGAAAAGAACTGGGGTTGATACTTCCGTTATAGTAGTTTGAAGAATCGAGAAGACGTGGTGTTTGGGTTCTTGTCTGTTTTGAAAAAGATTTTAATTCATTGTTAGTGAAGAATATAAACTATATTTCTTAATCGTATCAAATGATGGAGCAGGCTTGAGGGGCTGAATTGCCTACTTCTGCTCCTTAACATGCATGAGCCTGACTACATTCTCCTTCTGTTCTAGCTTACTACCTTCCGAAAGACTATAATGACTTTTACCAGTTTTGCTACGTTACTCAGAAGGGGGAAATTCGTGGGGCCAGTACACCTTTTGGATTCAAACCGGCTCATTCTAGCTTGTCTGACCACCTGGACAATGATTTCAGCCAAGAAATGCTCATCATCACTACCCAAGTGAGTCCCCTTTATGATGGTACACACACCATCTGGTTTTGAAGCTTATTACACATGAGTAGGATTAATATGAGGAGATTCTCCACTTGGTGTAAATGATTTCATCCCTTAAAGGATAAAATCACCAAATTATTAATTACATTCAAAGACATTACTATTTTTGAAGTCTAATTTTGCGATCCTGGCTTAGAACCCTCCAAGAACTCTATACTGCTCCACTTTTGGCTGCTTGTGCATTCCCAATTTCTGTTGGTCTGCCGTTAACTGTGCCTACAAATGTCAAGGCTGTAAGCACTGGAACTCTTAACCTAATGTCCCATTACCTCGCTCTCTTTCATACCTACCTCTTTCAATTATCTCTTCTATTATTTTCTCCTCTAGATCAGTGTCAGATCTTGGTTGGCATTATCTTCATTGATTTTCCTTTACTTTCACTGTTTCTTGGAAGTGCAGGATTATCTAATATGTGCATTCTAATGTGTCTATGGAGCCTCATTGCAGATGTATCTAGCTTTTCACAGTATGGGCAAGGATGGATTGACTCGTTCTGTTGAGACTGCCTGGTCTTTCTAGCTTGCTTTCTGTCCTTAGCTACCTGTATTCTTCAAAGGAAACCATGTAGCTACTTGATATTGGTCCCCAGGTAAGTTCCAACCTGTACTTTTCTCCCAATCTATGGTGGAAAATGACATTGCTGGAGGTTCATCTTCAAGAAACCATGATTGTTTATCTTGTCCTAACCGACAGACAGTGTCCAAGTTTATGATCTCCCCAGCCATACAAGCTAGATATACAGTATTTCATCTGAGCTGGACTATGATGATGAGTGCTTCAATTTCTGACTTTTCTGATCTCCAAAGTACCTCAGACCTGACCACTTTGAATTCACATTGGATATCCATGATGTTTCATGAATATCTGCTTAAGATGACTGAAGTTGGTATGATGTGTCTATGCATATAGAAGGATAGACATTACTGTAACTTTGTACACAGTAAGTCTGATACCTCTGTTCATTCACCATCTCTTGCATAAATGGGCAAATGCAGATCACACTCTGGAAATTTTATTTGCCAACTCGTTATCAATTCAGACATTTAGGGGTAGGCAATGGCCTATTGGTATTATTGCTAGAGTATTAATCCAGAAACCCAGCTAGTGTTCTGGGGACGCAGGTTCGAATCCCACCGTGGCAGATGGTGGAATTTGAATTCAATAAATTTTTAAAAAGTCTGGAATTAAGAATCTACTGATCACCGTGAAATCATTGCCCATTTTCGGAAAAAAACATCTGGTTCACTCCCATGCCCTTCAGGGAAGGAAATCTGCCACCCTCACCTGGTCTGGCCTGCATGTGACTCCAGACCCACAGCAATGTGGTTGACTCTCAATTGCCATCTGAAATGGCCGAGCAAGCCACTCAGTTGTACCAATTGCTACAACGTCTCAAAGAAATGAAACCGAACGGATTACCTGGTATCAACAATGGCACTGGAAAAGATAATGGCAGAAACAGCCCTGTTGACCATGCAAAGTCCTTGCTAACATCTGGGGTTAGTGCCAAAGTTGGGAGAGCTGTCTCACAGATTAGTTAAGCAACAGCCTGATATAGTCATTCTCACAGAATCAGACTTTACAGACAATGTCCCAGACACCACCATCACCGTCCCTGGATATGTCCTGTCTCACCGGCAGGACAGACCCATCAGCGGTGGCGGCACAGTGGTACACAGTCGGGAGGGTGTTGCTGTAGGAGTCCTCAATGTTAACTCTGTACCCCATGAAGTCTCATGGCTTCAGGTTAATCATGGGCAAGGAAACCTGCAGATTACCACATACCGTCCTCCCTCAGCTGATGAATCGGTACTCCTCAATGTTGAGCAACACTTAAAGGAAGCACTGAGGATGGCAAGAGCACGAAATGTACTCTTTGTGTGGGATTTCGATGTTCACCACCAAGAGTGGCTTGGCAGCAGTACCACTGTTTGAGCTGGTTAGGTCCTAAAGGACGTACTTGCTAGAAGTGCCAAGTAGATGATCCATCTCGGCCTCCTCCAGTGATCCCCGGCATTACAGATACTAGTCTTCAGCCAATTCGATTCACTCTACGTGATATCAAGAAATGGTTGGAGACACTGTATACTGCAAAGGCTACTGGCCCTGACAACATTCCGGCAATAGTACTGAAGACTTGTGCTCCAGAACTTGCCAATCCCCCTAGCTAAGCTGCTCCAGTACAGTTACAACACTGGTATCTACCTGACAATGTGGAAAGTTACCCAAGTATGTCAAATCCAACTTGGCCAATTACCACCCCATCAATCTAATCTCAATCAACAATAATGTGATGGAAGGTGTCATCAACAGTGCTATCAAGCAGCACCTGCTCAGAAATAACCTGCTGAGTGATGCCCAGTTTGGGTTCCGCCAGGGCCACTCAGCTCCTGACCTCATTACAGCCTTGGTTCGAACATGGACAAAAGAGCTGAATTCTAGAGGTGAGGTGAGCGTGACAGCCCTTGATATCAAGACTGTACTCGACTGAGAGTGGCTTCAAGGAGCCCTAGCAAAACTGGAATCATTGGGTATTGGAGGCATTGTTTCTGGCCTGCTCTTGTAGCCACTGTGTTTATGTGGTGAATCCAGTTGAGTTTCTGGTCAGTGATAACACCCAGGATGTTGACAGTGGGGGATTCAATGATGGTAACACCACTGAATGTCAAGGGATGGTGGTTGGATTGTCTCTTATTGGTGATGGTCAAAGCCTGGCATTTGTGTGGCGTGCATGTCATTTGCCACTCTTCAGCCCAAGCCTGGATATTGTCCAGATCTTGTTGCATTGGAACATGGGCTATCGGAGGAGTCATGAATGGTGCTGACCGTTCCGCAATCATCGGTGATCATCCCCACTTCTGACCTTATGATAGAGAGAAGGTCATTGATGAAGCAGCCGAAGATGGTTGGGATCATACCTGACACATAGGAAGATGGTCATGGTTGTTGAAGGTCAATCATCTCAGCTCCAGTCTATCTCTGCAGGAGTTCCTCAGGGTAGTGTCCTCGGCCCAACCATCTTCAGCTGCTTCATCAATGACCTTCTCCCTATCATAAGGTCAGAAGTGGGGATGTTCGCCGATGATTGTGCAATGGTCAGCACCATTCATGACTCCTCCGATAGCCCATGTTCCAATGCAACAAGATCTGGACAATATCCAGGCTTGGGCTGACAAGTGGCAAATGACATTCGTGCCACACAAATGCCAGGCTATGATCATCACCAATAAGAGACAATCCAACCACCATCCCTTGACATTCAATGGTGTTACCATCGCTGAATCCCCCACTGTCAACATCCTGGGTGTTATTACTGACCAGAAATTCAACTGGATTCACCACATAAACACACTGGCTACAAGAGCAGGCCAGAAACTAGGAATACTGCGGTGAGTAATTCATCTCCTGACTCCTCAAAGCCCCCTGTCCACCATCTAGTCAGGAGTGTGATTGAATATTCCCCACTTTCCTGGATGAGTGCAGCCCCAACAACACTCAAGAAGCTTGACACCATCCAGGACAAAGCAGCCCGCTTGATTGGCACCACATCCACAAGCATCCACTCCCTCCGCCGCCAACGTTCAGTAGCAGCAATGTGTACTATCTACAAGATGCACTGCAGAAATTCATCAAAGATCCTTCGACAGCACCTTCCAAACCAATGACCACTTCCATCTAGAAGGACAAGGGCAGCAGACATATGGGAACACCACCATCTCCAAGTTTCCCTCCAAGCCACTCACCACCCTGCCTTGGAAACATATCACTGTTCCTTCACTGTCGCTGGCTTGAAATCCTGGAATTCCCTCCCTAATAGCTTTGTGGGTCAACAGGAGGACTGCAGCTATTCAATAAGGCAGCTCACCACCACCTTCTTAAGGGCAACTAGGGATGGACAAGAAATGCTGGCCCAGCCAGGGATGCTCACATCCCACAAATGAATAGAAAAAAAAATCAATCTGGAGATTTTGCATCCGAGATAGTCTCACCTACCAAAAGGTTTGTTTCCGTGCCGTTTGACTCTACGACTCTATCAACAGCTTTCAGAATTGTGCCAATGATAGTTACAGTGGTATAGGCAGAACCTGGTGGTGGTTGCTGGAGTTTCTGTCCTCCTTCAGCTAATGATTAGCCTACAGTCGCCCATCGCTTTTGAAAATCAGTTCATGATCTCTTCAGCACTTGAAGAGCTTGTAGTAGTGGATTTAGTTCTCCGTCTCATTCCAATCTTATCCCATCCTTAACCTCCTACACTGTTCCACTGAAATTCAACGTAGGCTCAACAGCACCCACGTCTAGGTCTGTTGTTGAGTTTCTACAATTTCCAATAACAACCAACCCCCTCCCCCTTTTTTAAGCTGACATCTTGTGGTAGTTGTGTTATTCTCATTTATGATGCATCTAGTGAAATTTTTAAAATTTTCTTTATTTCTCATTTTTGTTTAATAAATTAAACTTTTTTATAGCGTCTTTCAAGATCACTGACTTCTCAAAACACTTTGTAATTACTGAAACACTTTTATCACTTTATTAATATAGGAAAAGTGGCTGTCACTTTGTACTGGGTAAACTCCCTCAAATGACAGGTGATAATAACCTGATCATCTGTTTTGATGATGTTGGCTGAGGGATGCAGGACAATAAGGAGAACTGTCCTGCTTTTCTTCCAAGCATTGTCATGGATTCTTCACATCCATCTCCGAGGGCTCCGAATGGGTCTTATCTGACAGACACCATCTCTCTTCCTGAGTTTTTAAAAAAAAAAATCATTTGATTTTTGCATTTAAATGTTGGAATAGGTCTTGATCTCAGTTTTTCAACTCTCGGGCAATATCTCTCCTAACTGAGCTGCAGCTGACACCATTGACCGTCTCTTTCATTTTTATCAATCCTCGTATTTTTTTTCCACTTGCATTTCACTCTATCACAGACCTTCCATTTATTTTGTCTTCTCCTTTCTTCCTAACCCTAAGTTCTAGCTTAAAGACTTCTCTGACTAACTATTTTTCCCTAGTTCTGCTGAAAGATCATCAAACTGAAACATCAACAGTTTCACACCCTACAGATGTTGCAAAACCTGCTGAGTATTTCCAACGTTTTATGTTGTCACTTCTGATTTCTAGCATCTGCAATAATTTGTTTTGATGTTATAATGGGGAGTAGTTGAAGCTCTGCAGGGTCATGACTACTGGAATGACCAGCTAGGGCAGAGACAAGACATTGTTTTCAAAAAAACTGAGCAGGCTTTACTTTCTTACCTACTGTAGGGAGCTTCTGATTTTAACAGGGTGTGGCTTAGTAAACTAATTGGGATCAGGAGTTAGCTGTGGTAGCACTGAATAATTTCAATGTCCATGAACTGTGACATACTGGAGATTGAGCAGTTTAAATTTATTGCAGTAATTAAAGTCACCTGGTCCTCAAGTCGGAATTTGTACAATGCATCCCTTCGAAACCCTCCCAGTCACATTGCTGACATTTTGTAGACTGGTTGTTTTAAGAGCTGGGGGATTATTTTTCGACGTTTGCTGGAAGTTAGATTAGACTGCAGGGCTTCTTGGTGTGACTGTTAAGACTGCACTTTTATCTGTCGGGAGTCAAAGGTGCAAATGTTTTGAATCAGTGATGCTCGTAAAAGAGTCTTGCAGCCTGCATTTCCTTTATCTATGACTCTCAGCATGATGGCTAGTCCCATATGTTTCTTAGTCTCCATTCCTAGATCTTGCTGTGAATGCTCCTGGTGGTGCACCATCACTTTTTCTCTCAGGTAAAACGAGTCTGAGGAATGCTGGAATGTCGTTAGACTTCCATTACCATAGTGCAGGCACGAAGATTCTTTTTAAAATGGAATGGTTGCTCCTGTGCATCTCTCATTTGCTGTGAGGAAGCAACTGGGCATCCAGCTGGCACTTAGTCTTGGTGGAATGATGGAATTTGGTAGGTCGCCATGTCAGCAGTTCCTAATTAGGCAGAAGTCCCATCACTGCAGTATTCCTGAGAGTGGCTGTCAGGACATTGGATGGGAATGAGTCACAACAAGAAATTAGTAACACCGTTACATGATGGGAATTTACTGTTGCCTGTGTACAGTGGATATTATACTTCAGTCCCTCACACCTGGACTAACCTATTTTCTAGTTATTGTCTTTACATTATCATTCAATTAGCTTCCAGTGATTATATCATTACTGCTGGAGTGTCGGTTTGAATAACTATGTAAACCATCTATAAAAGTCTTCAATAAAACAAAGAACTGCGGATGCTGGAGATCTGAAACAAAAACAGAAATTGCTGGAGAACCTCGGCATATCTGGCAGCAACTGGACCGAAACATTAGCTCTGCTTTCTCCCACAGATGCTGCCAGACCTACTGAGTTTCTTCAGCAATTTCTGTTCTTGTTTTAAACCAGTGCCCTCTGATTCTGAGTCCATTTTTCCCTATCCACTGTGCCCAGACCCCTTATGAGTTTGAAAATTTCCATCAGATCTTCTCTTAGCTTTCTTTATCCAAGGGAAACCGTTCCAACTTCTCTTATTTACCTTCATAACTGAAGTTTCCCATCACTGGAGCCATTCTCATAAACCTCTTCTGCACTCTCTCTAATGTGTTCACATCCTTCCTACAATGTGGCACCCAGAACTGTACACGATATTCCAGCTGAGGTCAAACCGGTGTCTTTTATAAGTTTATTAGAACCTACCTGCTCTTGTACTTTGTGCCTCTATTTATGAAGTCTAGAATACAGTATGCTTTATTAACAGCTCTCTTTACATGTCTTACCACTGTTAATAACTTGGGTATATAACACACAGGTCTCTCTGCTTCTGCACACTGTTTAGATTAGTACTGTTTGTTTTATACTGTTGGCCTCTAGCAACTGACCAAAATTGCCCGGGTGAGGCATGAGGCACTTGTTGGTTGCTGGTATCCTTTAAACCATAAATCAGTTGTCAGTTCCTTCAGAAGAGGTGGTGTGAAATCCGAGTGCAGTTTCAGGAGCTGCATATGGCATTGCTTGCGCCTTGGTTTTATGACATTATAAAAACTTGTTTCATGATAAAAACTTCTCCAGATTCCGATTACTCCAAAATATTTAATGCATAGCCAGTTAAGAGTCACCAGGGTTTTTTTTTAGCTTCAGTACCTAAGATTTTCACAGTGCAATTTGAAGGGAGATGGGGATGATATTCCTGAAAACTTTGCAATGATTCCAACATTCCCAAATATGTCTCATGCTTTTCTGTTTTTCTGAAATACTTCTGCAATAGGACAAACTTGAAGAAACAGAAAGAGAGAAGGATGATTTGAAGGCCAGCAATGTGAAACTAGTGGAGGAAAACACAGCCCTAAAAGAAAAGATCAAAGAGTTTGAAACACAGGCACAACAAGACAAGGAAGAACATTTTAGAGCATTGGAGATGAATAAGGTACATTAAAGCTCTCCTAATCGCTGTGTAGTTAATGACCTTGGGCATTGTCATTAGGCCTCCTGCATCAGAATTATTTCTGTGAAAAAGTCCAAGTTGCTCAAAGACCAGAAATTAAATTTTAAATAATTATATATCTGAATTTAAAAGCTTTGTTTCGCAAAATAAATCTGCAAAGTTTTATATACCCTTTAAGATTAAACAGAACCCCATTTACCAAGGCTTGTGAATACTGAGTTGTCGTGCCGTTACCAGATTCCAGTCCATCATACAGCATGACCAAATAGTTTTAGTTATTTCTATATTATTGCCCCTTTGGCTGCTAGTTAATGTGGGCCTTGTTGTAACTAAAGGCAGCCGCAGATGAAACCGCTGGATATTTTTAGATCAGTAATCGGAAAGAGCTTTTTGATTTTAATTCGATCTTGCTGCCTGCTAGTGATCCTCTTGGGGCCCAGGTTGTCCTGAATGTGATTGATTCCTAAACTGACACGATATTGGAACAGTAGTAGGCCATTCAACCCCTTGAGCCGATTCTACCATTCAATGACATCACGGCAAACTGTGGCCTAACTCCATATACCTGCCTTTGGCCTCATATTTCTTAATACTTTTGCTTAGTAAAAAATTATATATCTCAGATTTAAAATTTAACAGCTGCTCCAGCATCCAATGCCTTTTGTGGAAGAGAGTTCCAAACATCTACCACCCTTTGTGTGTAGATGTGCTTCTTAACAGCTGTCTTGAATGGTCTGGCCCTAATTCTCAGACTATGTCCCCTAGTTCTAGAATCCCCAACCAGTGGAAATAGTTTATCTACCCTTCTTTTCCTGTTAATATATTGGAGACCTTGAGCACATCACCTCTCAATCTTCTAAATTCTAGAGAAAACAGACCTATTTTGTGTAATTTCTCGTCAAACATAACCTCTAAAGTCAAGTTGATAAAGGCTCGCCCTGTACAATCTTCTTCATAAGCCAAGCCCTCTGTCCTAGGAAGAGTCAAACCGCTCCGAACGGCTACTAGTGCAATATCTTTTTAAAAATAAGGAAAGCTAAAATTGTGCACAATACTCCACAAGTGGTCTCACCAAAGCTCCACATAATGCAGTTAAATTTCCCTGTTCTTATGTTGTATTACCCATGAAATAAACACTAATATTCCACTTAATTCCATCAACATTCCTAATCACATGCAAATTAAGTTTTTGGTGAGTCCTGTAGCAGGGCACCCAGATCCCTCTGAAACCTTTGAGGTCTACAGTCTCTCGCCATTTAAGTACGATATTGCTTTTGTATTCTTCCTGCCAAAGTGGGCATGTTCACATTTACCCACATTTATATTTCATCTGCTGATTTTTGGCCTCCTTGCTTTACCTGTTGTCTACATCCTTTTGATACCATCTCCTCTTGACAACTCAATTTCTTAGTTATCTTGATGCCACCACCAAATTTAGCTGGCATACATTCAGTCCCCACAAACCAGTCACTGACCAAGACTGCTATTAGTTGAGGACCCACCACTAATCCCTGATGAGATAGTAGGAACTGCAGATGCTGGAGAATCTGAGATAACAAGGTGTAGAGCTGGATGAACACAGCAGGCCAAGCAGCATCAGAGGAGCAGGAAGGCTGACGTTTCGAGCCTAGACCCTTCTTCAGAAATACATTTCATCCAGCTCTACACCTTGTTATCACTAATCGCTGAAGCACTGCATTAGTTACAACTTGCCAACCTGAAAAAGATTCATTGATTCCTACTTCCTGTTAGCTAACCAGTCCTTTAATCATATTGCCACCTATACCATGAGTCTGTATTTCGTGTAGTAAACTTGGATTTCAAAAAAGCACTTGATAAGGTGCTATATCAGCGTACACCAAAACCACAGGATCCTCCCATTTATCATTACTTATGACTATGGCAGTGTTCCTTCAATTAATAGAAGAAATGACTATACATCTAACCTGCTCCAAAACTGACCTCCGAGCACTGTGAAAATTAACTGACCTTGATGAGATAAAGTTCTTAACATAAATGAAACCTACGCAGATTATCTTTGTGAAGTCCTGTAAGGCCTCACCATATTGCCCTAAAGAGCAGAAACTTGAGATCCAGATGCTTGTGAAACATTTCAGCTGGTCTTTGCGATTGAAATCATGAGTTTCTCATTGCAATGTAAATAATAGGTGTTAAACAGAATGTTTTACAGAGATCTCTACTTAGTGCGAGGGCAGTTAGCTCAGTTGGTTTGGTAATGAGTGTGTGGTGCAGAATAAAGCCAATAGAGTGGGATCAATCCCCATGCCAGTTTTGGTATTTTAGGGAGGCCCTGCCTTCTCGCCCCTGGCCCACCTTGTGGACCCTTTGAGCTATACATAACAATTGTCTTTCTGTAATGGAGAGAGAGAGATATCTATAGTTCTTTTGTGATGATGGCTCCGTACCATTTAGTGTGCAAGCAGATACTGTAGTGTAATCTCTTCACAATTTAAAATACTCTTTAACAAATAGGAATCAGAAATAAAAATAAAATCTGTTTGCAAAACCCAGCTTCTGAGAAAAAGCTAGAAAATGTTTTAGGGTTGGATCTTCCGGAAGAGTGAATCTGGCAAATGGCCTGTAGACCCAAAATGTAAATCTGTCTTGTCATTTGACTGTGTGCTGTATTTCCAGCATATTTTGCTGTTGCCTGTCACTACCCCATTATTGGCTCAATACGCAATGGATGCAATTCCACGTTGGAATAATTATTCCTATCCCCCTTGTTACTTGTATACAACAGAAGGACATGATGGCATTAGAGAAACAAATGTTGGAACAGAAGGTGGATAATGAGGTGGAATTGAAGGCACAGAGTGAAAAGACTGAGCAACTCAGAAGGGAATTGGCTGAAAAAGCTGCAATGTGCTTAAAAGTACAAAAGGAAAATCAGGTAAATGCAGTTCTAGAATATGGTGTATGCTATTTATAAATGTGCTTTGAGATTTTTGACTCTTAAAAGCGTTCAGTTGCTGGCTACAGATTATTCTTAAAGCTTGGTATAAAATTGCTGAAAACTTTTTAAATAATAAAACATCAGGATCACACTCCATGGTGCATGGGAAACCATCTTCTTCAAAAAGTGCAGTGGAGTCTTTTATATGAAGCTGAGTGTAGACAGGACCTTGGATCAATGTCCCATTCAAAACATGGCATCTCTATCAATACCACTGCCTGTTGGTACCTCAAGAGTGTCAGTTACATTTTGTGCTTGCAAGCGCTGGATATAGTTCAGTCTAGTTCAGAGTTGAGTTTTCTATCTATTAACCAATGGGTGAAATGCTTGAAATAAAACATCAGTGTTTCTCACAAGAGTGTATTTGAGACTTTTTAATCACTGAAATGTTGAGGTTGCAGTTTGTGTCCCAAAAGTCCATTTTGTTGGTGTCTGGAAGATTTCGGGGATCCTCGTTCCTGAATCACAAAACACTAGCCTACAAGTTCAGCAGGTAATAGGGAGGGCAAATGGAAATGTTGGCCTTATTTCAAAGGGAAGGATAGAGTGTAAAGATAGGGAAGTCTTGCTGAAGCTAGAGCAGGCTTTAGTTAGTTCACAGCCAAAATATTGAGACAGTTTTGGGGCCCTTGTCTAAGGAAAGATGATCTAACATTGGGGACAGTTCAGAGAATGAGCAGTTGGTTGATCAAGGGTATGGAAGGATTTTCTTATGAGGAGAGGTTTGGGTGGGTTGGACCTATATTCTTTGGAGTTTAGAAGATTGAAAAGCGATCTTATTGAACATGCAGGATTTGTAGGAGACAGGATAGATGCAGAAAGGTTGTTTTTCCCCTGTGGGAGAGTCTAGACCCAGAGCGCATAATCACAGAATAAAGGATTGTCCTTATAAGACCATCATCTCTGAGGGTAGTGACTTTGTGGAAGTCTTTATCATGTTGGGTGTAAGTATATTCAAGGCTGAGACAGACAGGTTTTTAATCTGTATGGGACTCGAGGGATGTGGAGTTGAGGATAATTAGATCAGTCATGACCTTGTCGAATGGTGTAGCAGACACAATGAGCTGAATGGTCTACTTCAGCTCCTACATTTTATGCTCTCGTGCTGTTTGCATCGCTTCTTATTAGAATGATATCCATCCAACTCCATTGAATGCCCACTCATCTCTTTCCCTGTCACCTCAGTCAATTCCTTCATTACAGCCAAAATCCACTCACTTATTGGTCTTCTCACTGATCTTCATTTCTCTCTCTTTTATTAACTACGGCTAAATCAGAAATACTGATGCCAGAATCTGCTTCTGCACAGCCTATCGCATCCAGTTGATTTCAAAGTCTCCGATTTAATTTTCAAACCTGTCTAAATCCTTGCTTCTCCACACTTGAACAAACTGCTCCAGCCTAAGCCTCGTGGTCATAGGATTGGGAGGAAGGCATTCAGCCCTTTAGCAGTTTCTGCCATTCAAAAAGGTCATGACCAATCTGCAACATTATCCCATGTACCTGCCTTTGCCCTGAATCACTTGGTACCTTCTAACTAACGAAAATCTATCGATCCCAGTTTTAAAGATTGATGATTGATCTACAAATTGTTATTGCAAAGAGAGTTCCAAAGTATTTCCTTCTTTCGTTCTTAAAAGGACTGGTTCTACTTGTTGTAACAATTCTGCTCCTTGTAGACTCCACAATTAACCCTCTAATTCTTTGACTTTGGATGATTCTTGGACTGGACTAAAGGGTCTGTTTCTGCGCTATATGACTCTGACTACATTCCCCCAGTTTTACCACCAGACACTGACTTTTCTGCCACTGCTTGGCTTCTCCTTGAATTTCTTGCTCAAAGTGATGTTTGCTTTGCTCGCTATTTCCACTCTTTATTAAAGACACTTTCCCCACTGCATTCGTGTCACTGTGGCTTTAGTCTCCTCCAACATCCCTACTTCTTCCTTGTGCTGTAAATATTGTCATTATCCTTTGTAAAACTCACTATTGCATCTTGCAGCAGAGTTACCTGTATTGGGCTGAATTTTGACATTGCTTTGTTACATCTGTTTCATTTTTCTTTTTAATAAGGAATTGCAGGCAAAGATGGAGTCAGCACAAGTCTCTGTTGAGCAGTTAAAACAGAACAATGACAAAGCTGCAGATAAAGCAAAACGTCTCCAGCAAGAAGCCAAGACACTGAGAATGGAGATCAGCACAAAAGAGACTGAGCTAACAAAGTAATGGGAAAAAGAAACTTGTATTTATATAGCACCTTTCGGACTCTACAGCAAATTAAATATTTTTAAGTGTAGTCATACTGTTGTACTTTAGGGAAAGTTGACAGCCAATTTGCACTTGGGAAGATCCCACAAACAGCAATGAAATAAAATACTGCACATCCTGTTTCTCAGGGACTTTGGTTAGGGACTATATACTGGCTGGCACCCCATAGACTTGCGGGAACAATCTTTTTTCGCTGTTTATGTTCACCTCAGAGGGCAGATGTCTCCCCTGTTTAACATCTGCTTAACATTTCATCCAAACAGTGTAACGTTTCCTCAGTCTTGCGCTAGGGGTGTCGGTCTGGATTTTGTGTTCAGGTCTCTGGAGAGGGATTTAGCTCCTAAAAATCTTCTGACGTAGCAATTAGAATGCCAACATCAAACTGTAGTTAATATTTATGGTAAGGTTCATGCAATGATGTATTGTGTGTAAACTCTGTGCCCAGCATGTTGGGTTTAAAGGACATATATTTATCAGGATAAGAATTTCTGTGCAGCTCCTCACTAATCAAAGATTCTTGTTGGAATACTCAATGACTGGATTTTTTTATACCAGTCTAACTGCTCAGTTCCTGATTTGTGTTTCAGCAAACAATGATTATTGTGCCCATTCAGAGGAAGGGAAATTGATTAAGCAACCAGTATGATGGGTTATAATATCTTCTAGCTCAACAGAGGGATAATAGGAGAGATAGAGCACACTTTTTCAGCAGTGTTAGCCTTGTAAAGAGATCTATCTGGGTGCTAAAATATTGTAACTCCTACAGATCCAAGGTAATTTGTACAGCCTAGAAAATGCTGTGGATCATGTGCGTAAATCCCTAATATTTGAACTTTTAAGTATGAGGAAAACAGATATTTAATCGACAAGGGAATCGGGGGTTATAGGGATAAGGTGGGAAAGTGGAACTGATGATAATCAGGTCGGCCACAATCTCATTGAATGGCAAAGTAGACTCAGTGGGTCGAGTGGCCTATGTTTGCTGCGATGACTTATAGATTAGTTAGATGGATTCACACTGATATAAATATTCTAAGCAGAATAAAATGTGACTCCTCAAGTTTTGCACACGGGCTGTTCATTTTATTGTACTTTTCTGAATGAATGTTCTAAATAGATATATCCAAATTTTATGAATAGTTTATTTTTCAAAAAAAGATAAAAGGGAAAATGATTCTTTCTGACTCTTCCCTGTGAATTTTGACTTGTAGCCTGGCAGAAACCAAGAATCAGATTGCAAAAGAATTGGAAGTTTCACAGGAGAACATCAAGCACCTCCAGGTAAGGCAGTTTCCATTGAGTTAAGGGCTTGTGCTGATTCCTGAATGCAGGATATTTTGTGGGGACAGCTTGAGATTGTAGCTTTATTGGAAAGGCTACAACATACAAACCAGAGCCCGGATGAGTAGCAGTGTCTTCAGCTCAGATCTCCACTCAAACACATTTCATCCACAAAAGTGGGATCTCCAACTTCACATGCTCAGTCCAAATAGGAAAAGTAGGAGTGTTGGCTTTGCACCAACTTAAAAGATTCGCAAGAAGTAAACTCAAGTAAAATATTAGCAGTGCTATTCCTGATGGATTTGTTTGGGTGGTGATTGTCCTTGAATGAGATGGTATTAAACAGTTGAGATTCCTTTTCTCTTTTGTGGTAGGTTTCCTGCCTTCACTACCCCTCACTCACCCACTAGAAACCATTAACCACTTGTTTAAGATAGAATTCCACAATCACATGTCTCCTTGGGCACCTTGACAAATGGCCATTCAGCATGTGTGACTCCTCACAGCAAGTATTGAGTTGTGAGAGGATGGCAAATGACCCTGATTCCCACTTTTCACCACATTCTTGTCCTAGCACCTTTGCTGGGCTTATGGTTGAGGGCTCCATCTGCAATTCTGGCATGGCCAACTTCGTGAATTTTCTCTTTGTTGCCTAATGAAGCTGAATTGTAACAGGAAACGCCATCACAGCTGAGATCAGTTGAGCCATCCTAGCCTAGAAATTAAATCTTGAACCTTCCTCACCTGGAATGCCTACACAACGTTACCTACAATGGAGTCAACAAATGAGAAGAGGTGGAACAAACCAACAATACCCATTACACAATCAGTATTTTCTGCTAAACGGATTGTAACTTAATTTTTATTTTCCATTTTCCAGTCTGAACTTGATAACCAGAAAAAAGAAAATGGGAAGTTAGCAGAGGGTCTGAAGAAAATGGCTGGAAAGGAGATTGAAGTGCAGAAGCAAACGGCCGAGGTTCTGCGCTTGCAGCAAGCCTTGTCCGATTGTGAGAAACTAAAGGCGGCCAGTTTGACGACTGAAAGACAGGTACCGTCAACTCCATTTCCGCCTAGCCCCAGACTACAATCTGTGTTCTTCACATTCATTCTTCATTTTTCCCTCATGTTTATCTTCCCTGTCTTTGATTTTTTTTTTAAAAAAGTACTGTGTTTATTGGGGATGAGAGTCCACAGGGTCCATGTGTCCACTCGGGCATCCCAATTATTCTTCAGTCTGAAGCTAATTCAGGTGTTGGGTATTTTGCCGTTGACGGCATTGTACTTGTGTGTAACCTTGGTGTGGGCTGAACAGTGAATTAGAACGTGAGCCCGAGGTGAC
Source organism: Rhincodon typus (assembly GCF_021869965.1). Lineage (NCBI taxonomy): Eukaryota > Metazoa > Chordata > Chondrichthyes > Orectolobiformes > Rhincodontidae > Rhincodon > Rhincodon typus. The sequence continues at coordinate 34,548,439 of NC_063361.1, read as the reverse complement.
TTTCTTTTCCTTGTTTTGTTAAGACTAAAGGCTTTTGGCTCTAACTGTAGCAATCTGCCTGCTGTAGCTTAACTCTGCAAAGAGGAGTGGCCAAATATATGTTTCCACTAGTGGGAGGGTCAGTAACCCCAGTGCTCAGGTTTGAGATAGTTGAGAAAAAAATTGGAAGGAAATGAGAAGCAATTTTTGTTTAACGCAGCAAGTTGTTCTGATCAGAAATTCACTACAAGAAAGGCAGTGGAAGAAAGTTAAATAATGCCTTTCAAAAGAGGAATTGGAATAAATACTCAAAGGAAAAAATCTGTGTTATGAGATAAAACAAGAAGAGTGGGATTAATTGAACAGCTCTTTCAAAAATACAAATGGCTTCTTTCTGAAATGTAGGATTCCAACTTGTGGCATTCTTTGTAAGTATTACTTTCCTTATAACTCAAACCTTCACATCTCTGATAAGCTGGGACTTTATTCCCTGAACTGTAAGAGGCTTAAGGGTTGACCTCAGGAGGTTAATAAAAACATGAGGGGCATAGATAATGTGAATATCTAAGGTCTTTTCTCTAGGATAGAGGAGTCGAAAACTAGAGGGCATAGGTTTAAGGTGAAGGAGAAGATTTAAAAGGGACTTGAGGGATAACTCTTTCATATGGAAGGTGGTGTATATTGAATGAGGTGCCAGAGAAAGTGGACAAGGTGGGTACAATTCTGAAATTAAGAGACATTTGGACACCTACATGGATAGGAAAAGTTTAGATGAACATGGGCCAAATGCAGGCAAATGGGGAGGCGATGGCCTAGCCTATATTATCACTGGATTGTTAATCCAGAGACGCAGATAAATTTCTGGGGGCCTTGGTTCGAATCCCACCATGGCAGATGGTGGAATTTGAATTCAATAAATATCTGGAATTAAGAATCTAACAATGACCATGAATCCATTGCCAATTGTTGGAAAAATCCATCTGGTTCACTAATGTCCATTAGGGAAGGAAACTGCTATCCTTACCTGGTCTGGCCTACATGTGACTCCAGATCCACAGCAGTGTGGTTGACTCTTAACTGACCTTTGGGCAATTAGGGATGGGCAATAAATGCTGCCTGGCCAGTGACGCCCTCATCCTGTGAATAAATAAAGAAAGAAAATGGGAGTAGTTTAGTTAAGGAAACCTGGTCAGCATGGTTGAGTTGGACTAAAGGGTCTGTTTCCATGCTGTATATCTCTATGACTCTGTTTCATATGTACAGGACTTAACATAGTCATACTTTTAAACAAAATCATGCTGTCGTATGTATGGTTCTCATTTATACCAATAGCTGCAAGAGCAAGTAGAGAATCTCCAGCAATGTCTGACGGCCGTAGAAGAGCAGTTGCAGTTGGCTGAAAAGCAGCAGGTTCAAACGATTGCGGAGCTGAGAGCAGCAAAGGCTGACCGGGAGAAGAGTGACGCCAATCTCCGAGATGCTCATGAAGACGTTCAGCACTGGAAAAGCAAATTTGAAAAGTTGGACCAAATCTTTTCTAAGAATGAGGTAAGCGTGACCAGAAAGCCATTGCTAAATAGCCACAACAACGATAACTTGCACCTTTCTCAATGTAGTTAAATATCTCATGTTTGACTTTGAGCCAAATGGGGAAGTACTTGGACAGATGACCAAAAGCCTGGTCAAAGAGAGATGTTTTAAGGAGCATTGTGAGACAGCCATAGAAAGGCAAGGAGATCTAGGTAAGGATTTCAGAGTTTATAGTTCCAAAACTGTTTGAAAGCAGAATTTGTTACTAAAATTTAGACTGTTGAATTTTCAACTCATGTTTGGCCTCTGCTCTTCATTGAGTGTGTACCTTGGTTCTTCCCCTGGAGAGAAAGAAGGGAGGTGTTTCAGTCTTCAATTTGTTGTCCTTGTTGAAGAGGTCAGTAAAGAGGGTGGGATGATTCTTAAAACATTTTATATTTTAAAACATTTAAACTTTTAATTTGAGTGTTAACCTACTTAATTCAAATACATTAATATAGTCATACTTTTAAACAAAATCATTTTTAAACTAAAAATTGTGAAGGTCTGCTGCCTTTAGCACAATTTCTGCCAGATTTATTCTTGTTCTTTCAAGCCTGTTCTGCCATTCAGTAAGATCATGGCTCACCTGTTTGCATTTTTAGTTCCACATTCCCAGCTACAACTGATAACCTTTAACTCCCTTGCATAAGAGGAATCTATTTTTTTTCCACCCTAAAAATATTCTAAGTCCCCCACCTACACTGCCTTCTGAGGCACAGAGTTCCAAAGTAGTTGGATATGTATCCAATGATTTTCTTAAAATGTTAAACATTTGAAATTAAGGGGAATGAGTGGTGTAAGGTAAAATCCTTTAATAATGCATGACCAATGTATCAGGAGAAAATCGACAATAATTTACACCTGTTTCTCCAAAGTAGCAATAAAATTCCTGGGTCTTTGTACTTGATTTGTAAACCAATTGCTATTAAGTTTTCTTTTATCAAATAGCAGTGAGAAATCAAGTTGCAGAAATAGTCACCGTTTTTGTAGGGAGTCTGTCTTTGTTAAATAGGATTAAATTCATTGCATCATAGAATGAAAAGTGTGAATTGTGTTTTGTGTAACTTTCCATTTGATTGCACCGGGAGGTCGTGTGAGCTCACTGATAACCAATATCGTTTTCGTTCCAAATTTGGAGATGTTGGTGAACACCAACATAATGGGCCAACAGCTCCCTCTGTACTGATCATTTCATGATCAATTTCCGGGACCTGATGAGTGGACAGGATTCTGACTCCATAGAAGTGACTACTGACATGGAACTATTGTTAATTAGGAAAATCTCTATGAATATAAAGCATTCAGCTCCCAACTATTTATCTTTAATCATATCTGTTGACATTCAAATTTTCTTCCTGCTCTGTTTTTCCTGGTTTGCAAAATTAAAGGGCGATTTGCTTTCTTCTCACTAGGGAAGAACATGTTCTCTGTTTTTGGTTTGTACTCCTTGGCTTTGTGTTTCACAGCTGTCTTGGCCTGTTGATGATCTTTGATAGAATTGATCAAAATTTCTGAACTCAGTGATTGGAAAGAAGAAAGATTTTCCTTCTTGTAGAAAAGGATTGTAAATCTGTAGAATTCCCTGTGCAGTGAAGCAGTTGAGGCTACCTCGTTGAATGTTTTTAAGGCAAAAATAGATTTTTAAACAGTAAAGGAATTAAGAGTTATGGTGAAAGGGCGGGTAAGTGGAGCTGAGTCCACAAAAAGATCAGTCATGATCTTATTGAATGGTGGAGCAGGCTCAATGGGCCAGATGCTGCTATTTCTTATGTTCGTATGTCTTAGGATCTCCGATCTTGTACCTCTGTTTCACAAATGTTTACAAATGAGCTACCAGTTAGTCCGTCAACTCATGTTTACGCTCCACAGGAGTCTCTTCCCACCCCTTTTCACCTAACCCCATCAATTTATTCTTCTATTTCTTTCTCCTTGTTTCTCCCTCATGTATTTGTCTAGCTTCCCCAGAAGTGGGTCTGTGACATTCATTGCACTTGTTCCTTATGTTAGCATGTTCCACACTCTTGCCACTCCCTGGATTAAAAGGTTTCTTCTGAATTCCCTATTGGCTGTGTTAGTCACTATCTTCACAATAGTTGGAAAAAGGTGGTGGAGATGCATTTAAAGGGAAGCTTGGCAGGCACATGAGGGAGAAAGGATATTCTGTAAGAGTTAGAAATGAGTGAGAGGTGGCTCATACGCATCACAAGGCAAACAGTACAGACCAGATGGGCTAAATGGCCTTTTGCAGCGTTCTAAATGCTGCAGTGTCTGGGGGTTTTTGATTTTAAGTTAACAATTATAAGGTGGATTCAGATCTACCCACATTTTGACTTTACACCCAGGACCCTAACTTTTCAGAGGCAGCAATGGCTTGGACTTCTGACAGCTGCAAAATGTCTTTTTAAATACTTGCTCTTTTTGATGGATGAGGCCTATTGGACTTCTTTTATAATGCCTAAAGCTGAAAAACATAGGCTTACTACAGAGCAATAAAGAACACTTGCCTTTTCATCAACTCACATATTCCATTGCTGTTCCTCCCGCCATGCTTGGGAAGCAGTGCATTTTTACAACCAATGTGGAAAATGAAGAGTTGTGTCCCAGCCATAAAATGGTGGGACAATTACAATCCAGCCATTACTGCCCCATCAGTCCCAATCATTGGCAAAGTGATTGTCTACATCACCATCAAGCAGCATTTGCTCAACAATAACTTGCTCAGTGATGCTAGGATGGGTTTCCATTAGGGCCTCTCAGCTCGTGACCTCATTATGACCTTAGTCCAAACATGGACAAATGATATGAACTCTAGAGGGTGACACAAGCGGTTGCCTTTGATGTCAAGGCTGCATTTGACCAACGGTGACATACAGGCCCCTACTGTAACTGGAGTCAATGGGAATCAGGGAGAACACTTCACTGGTTGGAGTCCTACTTAGTACAAAGGAAGATGGTTATGGTTGTATATGCAAGATCTGGGCTGATAAGTGGCAGTAACATTTGTATCACTCAAATGACACATAATGGCCATCTCCAGTGAGAAAGAATGCAGCCATCTTCCCTTGAAATTCAATGGCATTACCATTGCTGAATCCACCCCTCATCACTATAAATCTCCGGGGGTTATCATTGTCCAGAAGCTATACTAGACCAGCTGTATACATACTGTGGCCCCAAAGGCAGGTGAGAGGTTAGGAATTCTGCATTGAGCAAATCATTCCCTGAATCCCCAAAGCCTGTACCACCATCTGCAAGGCATGATTCAGGAGTGTGACAGAATGGTCCCAACTTACCTGAACGTGTGCAGCTCAAGCAACACCAGGAAGGTTGACACCATCCAGCATAAAGTATCCTACTTCATTGCCACACCATCCATGTCCTTCAACATTTACTCCCTTCACCATATCACCTTTATAAATGCATGACCTTCTTCACTCGAGGAACGAGGGCAGCAGGTGCAGGGGGAATACCACCTGCACATTCTCCTCTGAGCCACACTCTGTCCTGACTTGGAACTACATTGCTATTCCTTCAGTGTTGCTGGGTTACAATCCTGGAACTCCCTCCCAACAGCAGAGTGGGTGTACTGACACCCCATGGACTACATTGGTTCAAGAAGGCAGGCTTAAAGGTGGACAGATCCTCAAGTCTGAATGAGTTGAATCTCAGGCTGCTGTGGAAAACAAGGGAGGAAAACACAGGGGTTCTGACCCAAATCTTTAATTCATGTCTGGACACTGGGGAGGTGCCAGAGGACTGGAGGATAGCCAATGTGGTTCCACTTTTCAGTTGGAGAGGCAAGCTTTGGTCAGGGATAGTCAGCATAGCTTTGTCAGAAGGAGGTAACAAATTTGATGAAATTTTTCCAGGAAGTGACTGACTCTGTAGATGTTGGTAGTACAATTGATATAGTTAATATGGATTTCAGAAAAGCCTTTGACAAGATCCCATATGGGATACTGATAAAGAAGGTAAAACACATGGGATTCAAGCTAACTTGGCAAGTTCGATTCAAAATTGGCTTAGTGGCAGACGACACAGGGTGGTGGTAGAAGGCTGGCTGTGTGATTGTACTGGAGGAGGTACAGAGGAGATTCACCAGAATGTTACCTGGGAATGGAGCAGTTTAGCAATGAAGAGGGTCTGGATAAGCTCAAGTTGTTGTCTTTAGAGCAGAGAAGGCTGAGAGGAGACCTAATTGAGGTGTACAAAATTGAACAGCAAGAACAGGGTGGATAGAAAGCAGCTGTTCCCTTTAGGTGAAGGATCAATAACAAGGAGGCATAATTTTAAGTTGGAAGACAGGAGGTTTAGAGAGAAGTTGGATAAAAACATTTTCATCCAGAGGGTGGTGGGAATCTTGAATGCGCTGCCTAGGAGGGCAGTAGGGTCGGGAAACGTCACAATCTCAACAACGTGCTTGAATGAGCACTTGAAATGTCACAGCATTTAAGACACTGAGCAACTGCTGGAAGTGGATCTAGTGTAGATTTTAGTTGTTCTTTTGTTGGTGCAGACTTGATGGGCCAAAGGGCCTTTTCTGTGCTGTGATTCTAAGGCAGCTCTCTTCCACCTTCTAGGGCATTTGGGCAATAAATTCTGAATTAGCCAACAATGTCCACAAATATATTTTAAAAAGAGAGACTTTAATATATACAGTGCCTTCTGCCACAGTCTTGGGGAGCTCCAAAGCACTTCACAGCCAATTAAATACATTTGAAATGTATTCATTGTTGTAGTATAGAAAACATGTCGTGCAGTTTGTGTACTGTGCGTTCCCACAAACAGCGGTATAACAACGAGCAGTTAATTTGTTGGTGCTGTTGAATGAAAGGAGTACATTGGTGAAGACATTGGGAGCAACTTTCCTTTTTTCCCCTCAGTTCTGTAATGGGCATTACGGTGACTCAGTGGTTAGCACTGCTGCCTCACAACACCAGGGATCTGAGTTTGATTCCACCGTCAAGCGATTGCCTGTGTGGAGTTTGCACATCTCCCCATGTCTGCGTGGTTTTCCTCCAGATGGTCCAGTTTCCTACCACAGTCTAAAGATGTGCTGGCTAGCATGCATTGGCTAAATTGCCCATAGTGTCCAGGGATGTGCAGGCTAGGTGGATTAGCCATGATGAACGCAGGATAATGGGAATAGGGTAAGGAGGTGGGTCAGAGTGGGATATTCTTCAGAGGGTCATTGTGGACTTGATGGGCCTGTTTCCATACTGTAGGGATTCTATGATTCTGTGTACTCCCATGCTCTTGTTCGAAATAGTACCATAGAAGCAGATGACGTCTTGGTTTATTGTATCACCGGCAGCGCAGCATTCCCTCTGGACTGCACTGGAAGGTTAGTCAAGATGACAAGAAAATCAAGCTCAGAGAGCAGTGAGAAGAGAAAGGTCTACTGTGCTGATGTCTGGTTTCTTGAAGGCATGTCATTGCCAGAAATATAAGCTGCTGCAGTCAGCTGATCCTGTTTGGCAAATTAATTGTACTGCTATAACCTTGTGACAATGCATGCGCTGAGAGTCACAGCGGCACTACCATGGATAATGCCATCACTGAACTAGAACTAACTGGCTTTTATTAATAATAAAAAAATTGCACAATTTAAAGATGTCTGCTTCATCAGTTCAAATTACACTTGCAGTATATATTTCTGCATAACTGAAGTAACAACAAGGGTCGCTGATTTTACAGGATGACAATGTCTGGTGAATGACCCATGTGCCAATTAAATCACATGATGGAGTCTTTTTTTCTTGTCTCTGAATCATCTTGTACACAGTAGAATTCTCACCAGTGTAGATCTTTGTCTTGTTATGTAATAACCTGATTGTTCACTTGTAGGGAGTCAGTGAATCTATCATTAACATATCAAAATCTACTTTCTGTTGGGTCAGTTTTCTTTACTACATTTTGGGAGTAAGACTTAACTCATAACTGCAAAGTTATCTAATTATTTCATATGTTATTATTTTATATTACTTTGCACGTGATCCCATGTCTTTGAGATCATTTTTAAGAATTCTGATTCAGTAAGACTGACTTCAAATAGTATAGTTAACAAAAAAAAACTGATGTCTTGGTCATTTCAACACCTTTTACTGAATTTGCATTGTTTGAATTCTTTATCTTGTTTTTAGAACATTTACAATTTGTGACTCACTGGTGATTTAACTGGAGGCATAATCCACATCATTATAATCTACATGAACAAAGAATCTTGCCTTTGTACCTGTAACCTGCATTTCTGTGTCTTGTTGCCATTGTGTTGTTAAAGAAGCAAACGGCCATTTGCACATCATGCTAATATTTGCTGTTTGAAAGAGGATTCCAGTTGGCCCTGGTCTCTCGCTCTTTGTTTGCTGCCCTGTGAATATTTCCTATTCTATCACGTGAATGTTTTTGACCATTATTGTAGGGCTCCATTCAAACTCTGAGGAAATAAGACTTCTCCAAGAGATAGTAGGAACTGCAGATGCTGGGGAATCTGAGATACCAAGGTGTAGAGCTGGATGAACACAGCAGGCCAAGCAGCATCAGAGGAGCAGGAAGGCTGACGTTTCGGGCCTAGACCCT
>NC_063361.1:34505740-34539909 GCF_021869965.1 Rhincodon typus | reverse complement strand
AGAATGTGCAAACTCCACACAGACAGTTGCCTGAGGCTGGATTTGAAACCAGGTCCCTGGCACTGAGAGGCAACAGTGCTAACCACTGACTCACCGTGCATAACTCCACAGCGGGGGTTGTTGAAGATAAAGACAGGTTGCAGAGATTTTACACCGTGCATTTATCAGGAAAAATGCAAAAGTGCCAAATGTAAAATGATTGACGCTGCAGGAGAAAATCATGCTGATTGGTCAGCCAGTCAATTCCAATTGGCTGAGGAGCTGCCATGGAGGATGCAATGGACAACAATGGGCTCTCCACACAGCCAGATAATTCTATAGCTAAGCTGGAACACACAGAGCAAATGACTCAGGTCAAAGTTTTACCTTCGGTCACTCGTTGTAGCAGGATTCCATGAGACACTGATGGAACATTCCGAAATGTCAGCCTTCCTGCTCCTCTGATGCTGCTTGGCCTGCTGTGTTCATCCAGCTCTACACCTTGGTATCTAAGACTTCTCCAATGCTGATTCGCAATATAAAAATAAGTTACAAGAATTCTTTCTTATCCTCCTGTCCTGAAGCACATTCAGGTTGGGATGATATTCCCAAATTTATCTGCTGCTTTGAAGAAGCCTTCATTCTTGCGTGTTCTAAGACTGTAACCCAGCAGTCTATTGAAATGTTGGGCTGTTACTACTGAGCTCTATTCTGCATGGGGATGAAGGCAGCCAATGTCTACATAACGTTCAATAACACATTATGTTTATATCATTTTTCCTCCATGATAGTTTGACCTTCTGGCTGAACTGCAATAGGGATATGCTCATACTTAAAAAAAAAAAGCAAAAATGTTGGAAAAGAAAAGACAGGTTGAACCACCAAGCCTGCTGTTAACCCCACACCACCAAACACACTCCCACACACGCTGACACCAGTCCATGAGATCCCATGGACCAGTCGTTACCTATAACGACATGTGATCTCAGTCCCAGTCAGGAATTGATCTGTCGCCCTCTTGACGACAACAGAGAGTCATACCCACTCAATCAGCTGGATCCACCTAGTTCCTTTCTTAACTGGATTCTGCACAATACAGTGTGTCTATTGGCTAAGCCATTCGGGAGTCCATTGTCACATGGTGATATTTATGACAATGTGATGAATAGGAACTAGATAAAAACCCTACTTAAAGCTGTAGAAATATATCCATTTGTGTCTGTTGTGCCTTTATAGGGTTGTACTGAGGGGGGCAGCACTGCAGACCATCCACTCCAGAAGGAGATTGCAAGTTTAAAGGCTAAGCTACTGACAGGAAAGTCTTGCTATGTACAAAAGTACAAGGAGTGCCAGAGGCTGCACAAACAGATCGACAAGTTGAAAGCGTTATTGGTATGTTAGTAGGACCTCACTGTCTGGGAATAAGTAGCTTAAGTGGGAGTTATAGGATGAAGGCACCGTAATTTAATTAGAAACAAAAGCTGTGCGTGCTTCCGGTACGTGTACAAAACTCAACAGCAAAGCTGTGGTTACATACTTGATATAAATTGTTCAGTCTGATGCCCTGTTGTGGGTTGTTCGCTGTATTATTGTCTCCAAGTTCTCAGAGTCTCCTGACTTAAGTTCAAAAGTGTTATCTATCATAAGGAATTGGAACACTTTCCATTTCGGGCCCCTGACATCAGTGGGTAATTTTGAGATTGGGTGTGGCAAAATTAGGCGCAGTCATAAGGCATTTCCATTTTACTTTCCCATTGAGCCACAGCCAGAATCTACCTGTTTCTCCTGTCCCACTGTGACAGTTTCCATTGTCACTGAATTAAGTGGAGTGAGTCCATATCTATTTAAAAACAGGCCTAAGGCAGCGTTGGCATTAGTTTCAATGAACAGATGAAGATGTATCCATTTATATTTGGTAACAATTTGATAGAGGGGAAGGCTTGTGTGGTTACCACTCTAGGGACAGGACGGCCCTTGCTTGAGGGGAGCTGACCTTTCACAGGAGATATTCTTGCATGAGCAGAAATTTCTTGTTGGCTCAGAGTTTCCAGCAAATCTTTTGTGAGACGTCTGAAGAAACTAAGGTGTGACTTCCAACACTATTCTCTCCCACCCAGAGTCTCTGGGTCTAATGGTCCCAAAGCTGTTTGGGCCACATATTTGTTTACATGAGTCCAGAGGGCAGCAAAAGGCACCAGTACGAAAGCACTTACCATTCACATTGTCAGATGAGGGTGGAAGGATCATGCTCTGAAAAGTGAACTTGTAGACCGAGAAAGAGTTGAAGCAGCGAAATGTTCCATTTCCTTGTACTAACATAATTATCCTAACCGCCACTGCTTTTTAAGAAGATGAACTGTGAGTTAGATTTTATAATTGTACTCTGAAACTTTTGATCAAAAGCTTTCTCCTAGTTGTATAAAAATCTGATAGCTGACGGATGACTTTGTTTTCCAAATAATATTTTCCTAAGGATTCCTAATGTCAGGAATGTGTGCAGGCAAACGGAGCAGGAAGGGCAGCTCTGTTAAAACGTCTTTACATACTGTGTTGCTCCTGGTTCAACATTCAAAATCACTTGTTTCAGTTTGTTTTAGCCACTTAGCTGACAAAATAGGAATATAATTATTGAAATGTTCAGCTGATCCAAAAGCCTTATGCTATGGTGCCGTGGTTTGCTCACAAATCTCAGTTTTAAGCTTTTTTGTGGCTATCTTATCAGCAGTGATGAGACCCTTTTAATCTTGGGTTCTGCCACCAGATGGAATAATCCAAAAGCAAACCTGCCCTTCCTCCTGACTGTGGTGATATGTATTTGAATGTGTGAGTATCTTTTATTAGATGAACTCTTTGTAGTTCTGAAAGTTATAAACCAATAACTGTTCTCTGTGCAACAGGAAGACAAGAATAAATGCCACCCTCCAATCAAGGAGATAGTTGAAATCACAGAAAATGCAGAGACAGGTAGAGGAATGGAATAGTTGGAGAAAAAACTGGAAATTAAAGCAGGACAGCTGGGATTCCAAATGTATCTAGGGAGAGTGCTGCAAAGTGGGCATTATTGGTTCAAGCATCTGTTCTGCATAGCATCTGATATTCAATTTCATCGCAATCAATAGAGTTAAACATCAGATGCTAGTGGAACAGGCAGGAAATCCAATATCAGCCACTTTTGCACCACTGCATAAGTCAAATCTCTACTCTTTTTTTTTTAGTTTTTAATTATTTCAAATACCTTCCGCACTTACGTATTGATGTTTCTGCTAAAATCATCAGTCCTGTTCCCCAGTAATCTCAAACATACATTTCCCAGGCTTGGATTCTACAAGATTCCCAGTTTTTTTTTAATATCATTGAATCTATTTTTGAAGCCCTGACCATGGGTGGTTGGACTATTGACTTAGTTCAAATATTGTGGCGACTTCTGTTTTTTTTAAACATTGCAGTATTTATTTAGCTCACTGAGTACCCCTGATGGTAACAACCTGGTACTGAAGTATTGCAAAAGAAAATGGACTCTGCATGATATTGAGCATGGTTCTGTTACAACTGTGACCAGCCTGCCTATAAAGTTAAATTGTAAAATTATTTTAAAAATTGGACTGTCTTGTAGAAGCAGTATAGTGCCAATGATGTCTATTTTCAACTCAGATCATGATTCTTTAAAAAAATGAAATTTATAGAGTGCTTTTCATGAGTTCAGGATGTTCCAAGGCATTTGGCAAGCAATAAAGTAGTTTTGAAGCATAGACACTGTTGTAGGAAACACAGTGAACAATTTATGCACAGCATGCCCTCGCAAACAAATTTGTTGATTTTTGTTTTAAAGATGTTGGCTGAGGGACATATATTGGCCAAGCTATTAGGATGAATCTGCTACTCTCCTTTAGAAACTGCTGTAGGTTCTTCTATATTAAGAAGCCAGCAAAAATGCAGTGCTGCCTCACTCCTGCAGCCTAAATTATGCACCTTGGATGGAACACATGGTTTTCTGGCACCAAGGTGCAAGTAGTAGCGCGTGCTCAGTTGAGGACTTGGTCCCAAAGTACAAAACCTATTTGATCCTTGCAGCAAATAAAAACAGTGATAAAGATTTAAAGTTTTAATTTTCCAAGTGTTTACTTTAGCAAAGCAAAATGCTTACAAGTTTAGCTAAAAGCACAGTAATAAACATTGCAGGGAAATTCCATTGAGAAGTTTACTTAATATATGAGCACTGCGTTACTGAAAAACTAGGATGTGCACATTGCAGAGGGTCTGAAATTGAATACCAGCTCCTCTCTTCCCTAATTCACCCCTGCCATCCTCGAATGATATTTTGAGTCTTAGGATGCATTGACATATCCTCTTCTGTTTGAACTGATGCATTATCTGAATTTCATATGATTTTTTTCACGAAAAGAATGCTAGAATTTTCAAAGAATAAACAAAAGATATTGGAAATGCACATCTAGAACTGGGCCAGTTCTCCTGGGAGCCTAAATACAGAGCGTTATCAATCATCTCTTCCTTTCCAATATTGAGTTAGCCTCTATATGTTTCCAGTAATTGGTGGCCAATTTGAATTGGATTAGTTTTAGTTTTGCTGTATACTTGGACAACACATCAAATGCTGACAGGAAAAGTTTAAGACTACAATAGAGTCCTGCTTTGCAAACTGTGTATTGTCTCTGTCTCTGTTTCCTTACCTGTGTTTTTTTTCACTTTTATGAAAAGCAGCCAGTTCAGGGGGGGTGTCTGTGCAGCAGCCTGGGACTGAATTAGCAGAAATAAAGTCAAAGCTTGGGGACAGAACAGAGAAAGCACTGGTGAGTGGCTTACACACTGCTGAGTTTACGAAGATGTTGCCAATTTTATGTTGGTTTGCACGTTGGTGTGTTTAGGCCCTTTGTTTTTGCAGCAAGAAGTATAATCTCACAGCAGAGGAGAAGGTACCTCTGCATCTTCAATGAAAGAGTTATCTAATTTACCCCTGTTCTCTCTCACTACCTCATCCCATCCCATTCCCCAATATCAGCAGTTTCCTCATAGTATTATAAATTTTTCCTTTTTTAACAATTTATCCAAATCCCTTTTGAACATTACTGTCTCTGCTCGACAGGTTGTAACAGCCACAATGTAACATCTTTTTTCTTGTTCGTGGGATCTAGGTGCCACTCATTAAGCCAGCACTATTATCCATTCCTAATTGCTTAGAGGGTAGTTAAGGGTTAACTACTTAGCTGTGTCGGTCTGGAATCGTATGGGTAAGGATGGCAGATTTCCTTCCCTGCAGGGCATCCATGAACCAGATGAATCTTTACGACAATCGATAGCAGTTACATGGTCACCATTAGTCAGCCTTTTATTACAGACTTTTCTCATTGAGTTCAAATTTCACAGCTGACATCGTAAGTTTCAAACCTCTGCCACCAAAACGTTAGCCTGGGTTTCTGGATTACTGGTCCAGTGACACTATCACTGCATCACTTCCAGGGATTTATTGCCAATCCCTAATTACCCTGGAGAGGTGGTGATCATGAGCTGCCTTCTGAACCACTGTAGTCATGTAGTGTAGGTACACCAACAGTACTATTAGGGAGAGAGTTACTGAAGTTGAGGATAATTTATGTTTATATTTAGTCCAGACGGTTGTTGTATTTCACTTGATTTTGTTTTGTACTTATTTGTATTATGGAGTTTGAAAATTTTACTGAGATATCTCCACAGTAACTGGCATTAATATAAGAGTATTTCACAACATAATCAAACAGAAGTTTAACATTGAACTGTGTAGAGACATATTACAACAGGTGACTGAAAGCTTCTTCAAAGCTGTGAGCTTTAAAGAGCAAATTATAGGAAAAGAGAGAGAAGCAAAGTGGAAGAGAGGGTTAGGGTGTAAAATCTAGAGCACAGTGTCGACACATTTCTGATCATTGGTCAAAACAAGGTATGACCTGAGTGAGGAATTCCTCTTCTTGATAAACAATGAGCTGTTACAACTTGCCTGGACAATTGCAACACTCAAGAAACTCGACAAAGCAGGACAGAGCAGCCCACTTATTGGCATCACATCTACAAATGTTCATTCCGGCACTGACGCTCAGTAGCAGCCGTGTGCACTATCTACAAGATGCACTGCAGAAATTCTCCAAAGTTCATTCGACAGCACCATCTGGAAGGACAAGGGTAGCAATACATGAGAACATTACCACCTCGAAAGCCTTCCCCATCCCAATCATTTCTTCAGTGTCACTGGGTCAAAATCATGGAACTCTCTCCCTAAAGGCTTTATATGTTTTCCTGCAGCAAGTGGTCAGCAGTGATTCCAGAAGGCAACTAACCACCATCTTCTGGAGGACAGCTAGGGACGGGCAAAACAGGTTGACCCAGCCAGTGACACCAGCATCCCATGAATGAATTTATTAAAAAAAAACTTATTAGACTTTCCTTCGTGAATGTGCATTGTATGTTAATGAATTTTATCAGGCAATTTATTATTTGTAAATAACTCTGCTCCCTTTAGGTTAGGTTTAAAGAAATCGAACGTGAACTTGATAATAAGACCCATATTGTGGACCTTCGCACCATGGAAGTGGCTGATTTACAAGAAGAGATCAAGGTGTGTGGATTCAGTGCTGTATTTGTGTTAACAAAAAGGACCTTCATTTTTATATAGACACTTTAATGTAGTAAAACCTCCCAAAGAGTTCATAGAAATGTTGTGAAACAAACTAAACACCAAGTTGTATAAGGTGCTATTAGGACATAAGTAGTATGTATCATTACTGTATTTGGCAGCTGCTGTACTATCAGATACATCGGGGAGTAGGTTTCCAAGATGACAGGAAAGGAACAGGACAGTGGGATCAACTGGATCTCTGCTTCTAAGAGCCAGCACAGTGATGATGGGAAGAACATCATCCTCCTGTAGTTTACTTCTATGATTTAATCCAGATTTGAAAAGTATGATCCTGAAATTCCTAGTGCAGAAATGTTGTTGTTTTTTCCTGTGTGAGATGGTTACAACAATTTGACTTGCATTCACAGAAGCTGAATAGGAAGATTGACAATTTGAGGGTGAGTTCAAACCACCGAAATGGAACATTTCAGCTGGAACACCCTAACCCCTACAGCTTGACTGTTCCAAAAGTCCATTCTGGACATTCTGGACTCCTGTTTGGCAACCCATACTCCGAATGTGGTAGGTGACATCGAATTTCATGCTCCATGTCCCTTTGTTCTTCCTCATGCTCCTGTTTGTACCTCAGTGCAATTGGATGTGGGTTCAAACTCTGTGTCATGTGACAACTTGATTTTCAGTCGGGCCTTTTTAACATGAGACAACATTCAATAAGCTTCACAGGTATTATCAAACAAAGTAAGGACTGTAGCTTAAAGAAGGATTTTGGAAGTAGGAACCACAAGCTTGATTAAAGAGGAAGATTTTAAGGAGATTTTTACAGGTGAATGGAGGGGCATTGGGGTTTAAGAAGAGAATTCCAAAGCTTAGGACATTGGAGCTAGAGACACAACAGCTACAGGCAGAAAATGAGAAAAGCCAGGAGTGGGGTAGGGAGAATATGCTTAGGGTCGGGCTCGAGGAATATGTTACTCCAAGGGAGTTTTTGGCTTGGAAGAGATTATAAATAGCCTCACCCCTTCCTATTGAGGGATCTGAACGTAAGGGTGAGAACTTATAAAAGCAGTGTACGTTGTCAAACTCCAAAGACTTGGGTGAGCAAGTCTTGCTGTGGGTAAGGCTATGGGCAGCAGAGACTTGAATGAGCACAAGTTTATGAAAGGTGAGTGAAAAGGATGAGCCAGGAGCTTCTGGGATGCTTGAGTCTAAAGGTTACAAAAGTATGAGGGTTTTAGTAGTCGGTGGGGTGAAGATGGGCAGTGTTACAGGTGTGAAAATGGATAACTAGGTCAGTTTTTAACTGGAGAGGGAGATTTAAGAATTCGGATGGAAATCTTGATAAATAACAATAATGTTGACTACCTTAAAAGATGGAAGTTTTCAGAGAAGGAGTTCACAACATGATTTTTTTTTCCCTGATCTCCTCTTTTCAAAAGTTAATGCTGTATAATGTGGATTGTGACGTGTCACTTGAGATTTTTTATTTGGAAATAGCAGCACCATGGTTAGATTAGCATTTCTGTTCAAGGAGAAGAAATAAAGAAATAATTTTCATTTATAAATTACCTTTCACAACTTCTGGACATCCCAAAGTTCTTCACAGCCAACAAAGTACTTTTGAAGTGTAGTCACTGTTGTAATATTAGAAATGCAGTGGCCAAGTCACACAGCAAGATCTTTCAAAATGCTATTGATTATATGACCAGCAATACTCTGATCCAAATGGTGGGTAGAGGGTAAATATTGGCTCGTACACCAGGCAAAACTACCTTAATCTTCTTTGAAATGGTACTTTTGAAATGCAAATGCTGCCTTCAGGATTTGAAAATTAAGATAGTTAATACATTTCAGGAATGCCATTCTGGTCTCTGTGCTTTCGGAAGGACATTGTGAAACTTGTAAATCTCTTCTGAGCCCTTTCAAGGATGTTGCCAGGGTTGGAGAGTTTGAGCAATAGGGAGAGTTTAAATAGCCTTGGGCTATTTTCCCTGGAGTGTCGGAGGCTGAGGGGTGACCTTTATAGAGGTTTATAAAATCATGAGGAGCATGGATAGGGTGAAGAGCCAAGGTCTTTTCCCCAGGATAGCGGAGTCGAAAACTAGAGGGCACAGGTTTAAGGTGAGAGGGGAAAGATTTAAAAGGGATCTAAGCAGCAACTTTTTCACACAGAGGATGGGGCATGTATGAATGAGCTGCCAGAGGAAGTGGTGAAGACTGGTACAGTTACAACATTTAAAAGGCATCTGGATGGGTATATGAATAGGAAGGGTTTAGAGAGAAATGGGTCAAATGCTGGCAAATGGGACTAAATTAATGTAGGATATCTGGTCGGCATGGGCGAGTTGGACCAAAGGGTCTCTTTCAGTGCTATACAGCTCTATGACTCCATCACTTACATAGTTATTGAGTATTCCCTGCAAGTAAGTGTATCTTTTCAATGGAATACATGGAACAGAAGTGTCTAAAGTTTTCATCTTCATGGACGATATAAGGGTGTGCCCTGGATCAAAGTACTCTGTCAATTCTCTATGTTTAAATGTTTATTTCTATTAATTCTGTACATTTCAATTTGAGCATTATTGGAAAAAAAAGATTTGACATTCTATCAAGGTTTTTCATCTTGCACTCATCAGGACAATTCACACAATCACTAACTCAAAGGGAAACACAACACTTGTACTGCAAACTAATACTGATTGGTTGGCAAGTGAACTCTGGTAGAAATGATGCCATGGGGACTGCACCAATTAATTATGATTGTCAGTTAACTGCCAGACTTTAATTACATGTTAAAGCAGGCAAGTTGGCACCGTGATTCTTTACACTCTCAGGGTTACCCAGTAAATTTCCAATTGCAGAATCACATCTAATGTCAGAGACTGTATGACAAGTTTTGCAAACATGGGCTAGTTGGATATAATTGGTATCTTGCTTGTTGCAAACAGCTGAAGCAATACAAAGTTCAATATGATGTGCCAGCCTTTGAACTGAATGACAAACATTTCTGACATCACGTTTGGCACTGAAATTCATGTGACTTATCTGTGTAACAGGCAGAACATCTTTTTAGCTTGATGACAGCATTCTGAGGATGGCAGCTATCACTTGTGTTCCTCCTGCATAGCAACAACATGAAACACGGAGATTCACCTGTTGTTCAAAGCTTTGAGGTATCTTATCCTTCCAGTGTAATGAGGTAGACTGGATAATTTTCAGGACCAGGATTGACCACTTTAGGGCCTGTTATGAGTTTGTGTGATGTACAGAAAGAAATTATTTGATCAGGATAGCTGTTATCCCACAGGATGGCTTTGATGCCTATTTTAGCATCAAATTTGCATGATGACAAATTGTTTGGGCCTTATTTGTGAGGTTTGTGATAAAACCAATGATCTAGCACAAGGAGCTGTACGAATCCTTACGTATGTAGACCGGTGAAGTTAGGTTTGCTGGAGACTGTCGTAGAGATCTCCCTGGCTGACTTCTCAACTGGAACATCAAGGAAAGGGAGCTCATTTGACTGTTTCATTTCAAATGTGAATTTCCGTACAGGATAGAGCTCAGTAAGATATTTAAGGAAATTCTTATTTGCAGCTGAAAATTCAAATATAGCAAATGTATCATCTACATATCAGAAAGCTGAAAGGCTTTACATTTCATCGAAGACATTATTTTTCATGGAATCCAACAAAGGTGTTTGCAAGGGCTGGACCTAATGGGGCTTTCATGGCAACTATATATGGGTATTGTTAAAACTGAACTTAAATGCAAGAACTGCTGAGTTCATATGTTCAATGAACACTGTTTTACACACTGGCAGGTCTGGTTTGCCCGGATATAGTGCTGCACTACAGATGTCTGTAGCTTCCTTGAGATGTACATTGGTGAACAGACTAACAATATCAAATGTGCACATGGACATTGTGTTGCTGTTGATACAGTCCTTCATGATCTTCACAGAAGTGAACGAGTTCTTTTCCTTATAAATGGAAATTCTGTTCACAACAGGTTATAGCAATTCACCCAAACATTTGGTCAGTTCAAGTTGTGCAGAACCTGTTGTGGATAAGACAAGACATAAAAGCACATCATTTTTGTGTGCCTTGGGCAGCCTGAATTTACATGGATGCTGTGAACCATGAGGACACGCCCTATTGTATATATCACCCAGTAACTCATTTGCTGTTATATATGTTCAGCAAACACATTTTTCAGCTTGCTTTTGATAATGACTGCCGGTGCTACAATTGGACAGCATTTGCTGAATAATTCCGAGGGTACGAAGGCATTGCCCTGACCAATCAGTCAGTCAGTTTGCCTGATTAAAAAGCCTGCAGTTAACTGTCAATCATGATTGCCATGGAGAATACACCAATTAATGTCTTTACCAATCAGAGTCCACTTGCCAACCAATCAGTATTCTTCTTTCATGCAATGTAAATGTTGGTTCTGCGCTCGAATTAATATTCTAGCAAATTGTCTTGTTGAGTACTGCATTACTCCAGTTCCACCAAACTATATCTCACTTTGTTCATAGTGACAGATAATCGGATTCTGATTTAGGATTCAGTGAGGATACTGAACTAAGAAAAAGCCTTTGCAAAGTTCCATGCCCATGAAATTCAAACAGAACAAACCAGCCGAGTGGAACAGTGTTTGGTGCCACGTGGCACCAAGGCCATTGGTTTGAGAAGCCCAAATAGCTGAGGTTTTAGATCCGATGTGCTGTCAATGAACAGCAAAGCAGAGGTTGAACAGCCTATTCCTAACGTTCCAAAGCACTTAAAAATAAATGTGCCTGACATATCTGATATTTGAATTCTAGCGATTTTGAAATTAATGAGTGATATGTGTGCGTGTATTTTTCTTTCCTTTCCTCCTTCAATGCAGGGTTAGGGAGATGGGGCTCTCCCGCAAGATAGAGGGTGGGGGAAAGAAAGTAATGGTGGAGTCGCATGCAGAGGCAGCAACACGACAAGGAACTGTTCATCCTGTTATAAACGTGACCAGTGAGGAGAGGGGAGACAGCCCGCTGTGTGATTATTTCAATAAAGAGTCCAAAGTTTGACATATCTGTCTCTGCACTCTTGTGTTCTTCATGTTTCCACTTCTTCCAACAAAGTCACCACTTCTCAAGTGACAGAATTTCCCACTTATAAATGGGAATCTTGTTGCTAAAAGACATTGAAATTTTAAACACTTTGGATGATGGAAATCTGAATTAAAACCAGAAAATGTCAGAAATAATCAGATCAGGTAGTATCTGTGAAAGAAGGTTAATGTTTCAGGTTGATTAACTTTCTTCAGCATTGGAAAATTTCAAGTTGGAACTGGATTTAAGTGTGGAGGCAGGGAGAAGGACAAAAAACAAAAGAGATGATGGTACAAGGCCAGATGGAAAGAAACAAAAATAGGACCAGAGGAATTAGAGTGAAAATAGCAGACCCGTCAACAGCTGCCACTCAAAAGAACAATGAGGGCAAAGATTATATGATATGAATTTTTTGAACTTAATAAATCTGGGAGGCTGTAATCAAAACCAAAAAAACTGCGGATGCTGGAAATCAGAAACAAAAACAGAAATTGGTGGAAAAACTGAGCATCTGGGGAGACAAAGCAGAGTTCACATGTCAGGTTCAGTTAATTCTGCTTTCTCTTCCCCAGATGCTGTCAGACCTGCGGATTTTTATTTTTCTCAGCAATTTCTGTTTTTGTTCATGTGCTTGCTTTAAGCTTCACTGGAACTTTGCAGGAGGCTGAGGACAGTGAAACTGGAGTGGCAATGGGAGGAGAATTAAAATGACAGAGCTAGAAGTTCAGGGTCACACCTGTGTATTGAATGGAGATGTTCAGCAATTAGTCAATCTGCAATTTTTTTTTCAATTGGAAGAGACTGCAACATGATCAGCAACTGCAGTGTGTTAGATTGAAAGAAGTACAAGGAAATAGCTGTTTCATCTGGTAGGTGTGTTTGAAGCTGCTGTCAGCAGGTTTAACAATTCTAGCATTGAACTGGAGAGAATGGATTGCTGAATTTTTTTTTTAAATAAACTGGAGAAACTCAATAGGTCTGGCAACATCTGTGGAGAGAGAAATATTTGATGTTTTGATTATGTTTGACTCTTCTTTGGAACTGAATGTTCTGCAAGTTCGAATAGGTTAGAGAAAATGAGGAAAATTGAGGTAACAGATATTCATGGGCGTTCTCAATTAAACAATTTAGAGAGGGTGAGACACCAAAGGCAAAGGTCGAGGTGGAACAAAAATTTTGAAGCTTAGAGAAGAGATCCACCAAGTAAACAGGCATTACTCTATTGTCATTTAATCTCTCCAGCTTTTCATTCACCCACCCAATAATAGACCTTCCCATTTATGTTTTGCCTCTTTCCCTGCTTCAGTGCTCATAAGCTAACAAACGATTGCTCTCTGCATGAAGAACAACTTTACAAAGTGAAACTCCACACGTACACAGACACACACACACTAAACATACCCTACCAAACTGACAAAACCAGTACCCGCATTGTAATAGCCTCTCTAAAGTTTGTAACATATTTGGGGCCATTCTTTCAAAGGTCTTCACAACTTTGATCTTTATTCAGAATGCTGAAAACTATGTTTTGAATATCATGTTGTAATAGTATATTCTGATGGGTTTCCAAGTAAATCACTATGACTTAAAACCATCTGACATTCTGTTTAAAAATCCAATATAGTAAAAGTCCTGATAGGAACAGAATCACCTTTATAATTTGAAGCGCCAGTTCCCAGTCTCCAGATGTTCTGTTGGGTGAATCCAATGATTCTTTGGAAAGTAGAAGTTTTGCTCTTTAAAATGTAAGGTTATCTGGGAGTAATGTACCCATTGTGTGGAAATCATTCAATGGACCAAAAAATGTTTACATTTTATTTGCACAACGGTGTACAATCACTTGTTTAGAATCCAGAATTCGGAATATTGGCAAGTGTGAACGGGGACCTCTTTGGATAGCGTGGAGGGGTGGTCTATTGGTTCCAATCTCTCAAATTTAATGTTTTTGCGTCGATGGGTGGTTGTTTTGATATTTCATTTTAATTTCGCTTTTGAACATCATCATGTGTGGCTAACCTGATGACCAAACTGCAGCCACCTGTGTTCTAGTCAAAACCAATCAATCGCTGTAGTTTAGCTTTTTCCTGAACTGATTAATCCTTCAACAGTGCCTCAATTGTAAAGATCCAATTTGTCTAGCCTGTTGCAAGTGGTGCTTTTTTGCTTTTGATTTGTCTTTTTATTTTCTAATGCTTCAGGTGCCAATGAATCACAGACTGGTGGAAGCCTTGATGCTGTGCAAAACCTGGATGGCACGGTAAATCATTTAACTCTGAAAGCAGTTCTTTAAAACTTATTCCTCGAATTTGATCTCGTGTCAATGGCTTGGTTTGAAATTGGAATTGCTATTAGATCCATCTTAACACCTTGACATTGAGCACAGTAGAAATGCATTGCATTTACCTGTAAAGCATCAGATTTACCTGCTGTTAATCTCAAGTGGATCATGCACCTGTAGAAACTCAATTGACACAGGACTTGGGACTTGGAACAAATCAGATAGGACTATCCATGGACAGAATGAAGCATGACTTTGTTGTTCTTCACATATGCTATTCTCTATATCTTCCCCACAAGCTTGAGCCAGTAATTTCTATTTAAGTGCAAAACTTGGGAGATTCAGATGAAAGTATCAGAATGTTGTCCACCTTCGCTCCCCTCATTCAAATCATTGATTTAAATTGTAAAAAGTTGAGAGCCCATGTCACCCTCCACTTGTCACATCTATCCAGTCAGTCAAAGATCCATTTATATTAAGCCTTTGCTGTCTACCAGCCAATTTTCAATCCATGATAATTTGCGACCTCCTACACCATGGACTTTTATCTTCCACAATAATTTTTGATGTGACCCCTTATCAAATGTCTCTGGAAATTGTAGAGTTCACTTTATCGGCAGTGTATGTTACCTTTTTTTTTATTGTTCAATCATGGAATGTGTGTATTTATTGACTGTCTCTAGTTGCCCTTGAGAAGATGGTAGTGAGTTGTCTCCAATTAACTCCAGTACAGTGGTTAAATATGATTTCCCTTTTGACAGAACAATGCTGACTTTTCTCAATTACCTTAACTTTTTCTAAACGTGCAGCTCTAGCCTCTTCAATAATCAGTTGTAACATTTTCCCATGACAGACATCAAGCTAACTGGCCTACGGTTTCCTGTTTTCTGATGTTCTTCCTTCTTGAATGTTTATTGCTTTCAGTCCAATACATCCTTTCCTGAATCTAGGGAATTTTGGAAAATTAATACTAATGCATCTACTCATGGTAACCTCTTTTAAGACCCTAGATGAAGTATGTCAGGACCAGCAAGCCTGCCACCCCACAGCTCCATCAGTTTACTAAGAAATATGCTCCTCAAGTCAGTATTTTCACTGAGGATCTCTTTCTTTTCAACTTCCTAATTTACAGATATTACTGAAATGCTTTTGATTCCACTATAGTGAAGACAGAAGCAAATATTTCAGTAATTTTGTCTTGAGAAATCTCAAAGCAAATAATTCTCAGGCAATTAATTCTGAATGGCAACAGCCCTGAAGTTATGTACAGGAACATCTTGTTTGGTCATTTACAAGATGTAGAGGGCACTGGCAAGGGCAACATTTCCCATTCTTCTTTTTCCTTGAAGAGGTTGTAGGGAACTGCCTTCCTGAAATATTTCACTTCTTGGGATTTTGGGAACAGTTTGGTAAAACTGTCTTTTTTTTTATTTTTTACTCATTCACGGGATGAGAGTGTCACTGGCTAGGCAGCATTTATTGCTCATCCCTAATTGCCCAGAGGGCAGTTTAGAGTCAACCACATTGCTATGGTTCTGGAGTCACATGTAGGCCAGAGCAGGTAAGGATGGCAGTTTCCTTCCCTAAAGGACATTAGTGAACCAGATGGGTTTTTCCTGACAATCGACAATGGATTCATGGTCATCATTAGATTGTTAATTCCAGATATTTTATTGAATTCAAATTCCACCGTCTGCCATGGTGGGATTCGAACCCGGGTCCCCCGACCATTATCTGGGTCTCTGGATTAACAGTCCAGTGATAATACCACTCGTCCATTGTCTCCCCAGTTGCAATTGCAGAGGGTATTTAAGAGTCAAACACATTTCAAGTGGATCTCGAGTGAAATGGAGATCTCCATTATTAATGGTAACTTTTAATTCCAGGTGTATTTAATGAATTGAATTTAAATTCCTTGGCTGCTTTGGTGAGATTTGAGCTCATGCCATGGATTCGTGTCACAGAAGAGGTTTACAAGAATGCTGGAGGGTATGAGCTATAAGGAGAGGCTAGAAAAACTCGGGTTGTTTTCTCTGAAGCAGCAGAGGCTGAGGGGAGACTTGATTGAAGTCTATAAAATTATGAGATGCATAGACAAGGTTGACAGTCAGAAACTTTTTCCCAGAGCTGAAATGTCTAATACTAGGGGCATACATTTTAGGTGAGAGGGGGAAAAGTTCAGAGGAGACATGAAGGGCAAGGTTTTTACACAGAGAATGATGGGAGTCCAGAACACACTGCCATGGATAGTGGTGGAGGCAGATACGTTTGGTGCGTTTAAGGGACTTTGAGATGAGCACATAAATATGCAAGGAATGGAGGGATACAGACCAAGAGCAAGCAGAAGGTATTAATTTAATTTGGTGCCATGTTCAGCTCAACATTGTGGGCCGAAGGGCCCCTTCCTGTGCTGTACCGTTCTATGTTGTATTCATTAATATTAGCCTCTGGATTGCTAGTTAGTAATTTAATCACTAGGCCACTGTGGCCCACTCTGTATGTGCAGGTCAGTATAAGTTACAATGGCAGTTTTAATGACCACAGAGAACTATTGCTGCCAAACCTGGCCGTGGCCTTGCCTTAGATCATTGGCAGTTCGGAGCAGGAACCTTGGTTCACTTCCACCATTTCCCTTTTTTTAAATCTGCAAACAAATACCAGGTTTACGCTTGCACCCTTCCTGTAATAATGGTTCAGTAACTGCATGACTCACCCACAGCCATTACAGATTAGTAATTCTTTAAGAGGATAAACAATTCCCTTTAATTTGACAGCAGAATCATAGAAATTATTTCAGTGATACTTTAACCAGCCCAGTTTTCTTTTTCATTAAAACAAATTATTTTGGACATGTAGTATTTTGAGATAGGGGTGCAGAGAGAGAAAAGGATTCTTGGTCAATTAACAATTTCAAACTTTGGATCAACTGAAGATCAGATCCCAGAGGACAATGTCAGTCTGAGTGTAGTTACAATCACCAGTGATTTGTGTTGGTGGCACCCATACTTACAAGGCATGTCATTGACTATTGCTGTGGACTAACTGCTCGTTTCTATACACAGGAGGAGACTTCGGTCAGGGAAGAGGCGATTCCCACTGACTGGTAAGAGCACATTGTTGTGATGTTTCTCTTTTTAAAAGGAAGTTATATTACCTGACATTATATGAAGTATAAAGCAATTGTTTGTGCTTTGTCTGTTCACAAAATCCCATTCTTGCATTTAAACAATGTGAAATTTTACAGCCAAAAGTGTCCAGTATGTGAAGTCCTATTCCCACTCCACATGGAGGATTTTGACTTCGAGCAACACGTTCAGAAACACTTTTTGTTCAGTTGCCCTGTTTGCCAAAAACACTTTTCAGACAACCAACAGCGTGCTTATGAAGATCATGTGCAGTCCCATTTTTTGGACACCATCTGAGGGGCAAATAACAAAACCAGTTTGAGTTCTACTTTATAAAGGTAGTACCACTTTTCAGTCTGAATTTTATTTTTTGACATTTTGGCTCTTGTTTTATTTGATTAATTAAAATCTTATTATTGTTCACCCAAATACGACACAGTTGAAGGGATGAACAGGGAGCTTGTTGCCTCGTATCAGTACTGGTCTTGCATGAACTCTGCAGAGTGACTGGAGAATAACGTGCGTGATTTTCTTCCCAACGGAGTGCCTGAGTATGTGTGACTTAGTGATCGAATTGGGTCTCAGTCCAAAGATGGACTGGTATCCAATAGTGACGTTGAGAGGCTTTTTCACTTGAGCTAATTGCAGATCTTCGATCACACCTGTTCTTTAAGTCTAGTAGCAAACATCAGCTATTTATAGCTGAACGCAAATCTTGTTTTTAACGTAATAAGTACTGGGTGCTTTTGAATCAAAGTCTGAAACCAGCGACTATTTACAAATCTATAAAGTCTCTGATCTAACAGCCATAGAACATGAAGGGACACTGATTAGTACATTGTGGAAAAATCCTGTCCGAAACCAGACTATCGCCCAACTTGCTTTGCACATACATTTAATACATAAATAAATCTCTTGAGTCATGCTACAAAGTTATAGATGCACAATTCACCTTAAATGCTGCCCAGTCTGCAAACTGATCATTACACACAAATCTCTCATTAGCAGAACATAATATAGTATGTGCATAGCAATACCCTCTACAATAAGTAATCTAGTATTGAAGTGTAGTTTAAAAACACCACAGGAGTTCTGTTGAAATCTCAATTTTTTGCCACTTCCAGCTATTTCCTATTCTTGTTTGGATGGATTGCATTTACAGAAAATAAAATTGTTCTGAATTTCATGTGATTTCATTTGGAATTGTGCGTTGTCGAAAATAATTTTATAGATGGTTAACTTGAGATTTATGCAGCTGCTGTGAAGAGGCCATTCTTCCTGCTGTTTTATTTAAAAGCTTTATGAAATTTCCATCATACTTCGAGAGCATCAAATGTAGGGCATATACTGTACAAGTTTATTCTAATTATTGTGAGAATGATGGATACTTGGTTTGATTGTGGGAATTGAAATGTGCCTGTTACAAATCTTAACTTTAGTGTATAGCACATGTATGTTGTATTTTTCACTTATTGAAGGATGGAATGTATTGCTGCAAATTAAAGATGGTTACATTGTGACGTTGGATTGTTTGTTTTTTTTTTCTTTCTCAGAAATAAGCCTAATTTTGTGAATCCTCATTGTTCATGGAACTACTTTAGATCAAAATTTTCCAAATATTAAACTGAGCAGTTGTGTAAAGGGTCTGTTTGAAATTAGTTCCTATTTTCCTCTCCATTCTGCTCACAGTTAAATCCTTGCTCACCGACAGCATTTGTGCCACTCTGCATTGTGATCTTTAAGGAACGTTGATGTTTTCTCCCCCACTTCCAATCAACCCGCAGCCAAGTCTTCAAATCCACAGGTTAATGCATCTCAGCAGGACCCTGGTGCTGTCCACCCCATCTCACAGCTCTGAGAGCTTTGGACCCAGCTGTAGCTGTGCAGTTGCCATCCAGAGGTTGAAGTATTCACTCAGCACATATCACACATGTAAAATGATGACTGTTTTTGAAAATGACAATTAAATTTACCAAGAATATGTTTGTTTTTAAACTTGAATATTTTCCTAAGTCAGCAAACAAAACAAAATGACTTGAAAGAGATCTGCTCAGTCCCACCTTGTCACCTTCTTTGCAGTCTGGTAGCAGATAACTCTGAAGAATTGTTAACCTCTTTCGATGTGAGAACTGATATAATGTCTCTCAGGACTGAGTTAAACTCAGAATTGTGACTGTGCTATTTCAGTTTAACTTTAAAGATAGTCTGGTTTAGAGGTTCCTTCATTATCAAATGCCTCCATATTCAAGCAGTATTTCTTTTTAATTGTCGAAACAACTGGGCTGTTGATATTAATCATTGATAGCTCTTAAAAGAGTTTCTGATTATTGGGTGACAGAAATGGGCTAATCATTGAAATTTCAATGAGGTCTTTCTGTAACTGAGTTGTGGAAAGTGGCTGTGCTGTACATGGGAAAGTATTAGAATTTTTTTTAAATGTAACAAGCAGTACATTTGCTTTTGGCTTTTCTTGTGAACTGCCCAGGATCCTTTTAATGTGTTGAGCTGTTCCTTGAAGCCAGGCTGAGTGCAGAGCTCCCTCTGCTGTAATACCATGGAGATTTGTCCACAGGGCTTAGCCCACACAGATAGTTACATCAAAGAGGCTGTAAGTACATCGGATAGCCCTTGCCTTCTCTGACCAGTCGTTCAAAGCAACAGCTTCAGGGGATTGGGCCCTCGCAATATGCAGATAAGCATTGTGAAATGGAAATAACTATTTGTCCTGCAATCGGTGAGACAGGTTTTCCCCCAAAGAAAGCACAGAAAATGCTTTCCTGTGATGATAACACTTTTAGGAGCGTATGAACAAGGGACAGTCATGAAGCCCTTTGAGTCTGCCACATCATTTCCCAGACTGGAAAACAATACTGTAGAAAAACAGTAGTACTTGGAAAAGAATGTATTAGTCATACTGGAGCACAGTTTTGGGGTATACAAAACCTCATCAACAAGTTTCCCTAGTTTTTCCTTCCAATTTGAATCGTGTAGTATTTTAACTCTTCTTGGTTTCATTATCCCAACACCCTTGTCTGATGAAAATCTCTCCTACCCCTCCTCAGTTTTGAAAAGTTTGTATAATCCTCAGCTTCAGCAGTTTTCTGTTAGGGATGGAAGATATTCATTCACTCCCTTTTGCAGAATTATACTTCCTGACATCACCCCTAACCAGCCCATCTCTAATTTTTAACGTTATCTCCCCACCAACAATAAATAGTTTCTCCATCATATTGCAGTCTGGAATCATCTAAAAATCCCTCATACCTTCAGAACACCTTATTAATCTTCTATCCTCCAAGGAGTACAAGGCTCAATTGAGCAAACTGTTCTGACAATTTAACCTTCTAGTCTTAATAATGCTCTGGTGACCTTGTGCCTCCAACCCTTTGGAAATAAGTCCTTCCTGAGGTGAGGCACCCTGAATGCGCGCACACAACACGGCTGGCAAACATTCTCACCTCTCGCTGAGAGGATTGTGGCTTTAAGCCCCTCTTTACAGGGTTTGAAAGCCTCATCTGGGTTGACGTGCCAGTGCACTACAGAGCTAGTCAGACCATCATCGCAATTGACTACTTATCATTCAGGGGTAGGTGATGGCTGAGTGGTACTATCGCTAGACCAATAATCCAGAAACTCGGCTAATGTTCTGGGGACCGGGGTTCAATTCCCGCCATGGCAGATGGTTGAATTTGAAATCAATACAAATCTGGAATTAAGAATCTATTGATGACCATGAAACCACTGTCGACTGACAGGAAAAACCCATCTGGTTCACTAATGTCCTTCAGGGAAGGAAATCTGCCATCCTCGCCTGGTCTGGCCTAGATGTGACCCCACACCCACAACAATGTGGTTGACTCTTAACTGCCCTCTTAAATGGCCTAGCAAGCTCTCAGTTCAAAGGCAACTAGACACTGGCAATAAATGCTGGCCAACCCGTGACATTTGCATCCCGCATCCCACAATGCAGGGCAGCTGCATCCCAGGATGCCTGCTATGGACAAATGGCCATACTGAATTCAGGCTCACAGATTAAAGAAGTAGTGAGTGAGGGGAATATATGATGGCTGTTGCACTTTATCCATATGCTCATTCTTTTCTTCTGAATGAAGATCGTGAATGTCAGCAGGTCATTTGGCAACAGGAGGTTTCACAATCTCAGCTGTATCCTTGCTCATCACCCAGTCTCAATCACAATCATTGGGTTATAGTCAGAACCAGAATACTGGCTTTATTTGTCCCTGCTGAGCTGAGGAGCCAGACCAATTATAGACTCCACTGCCATCACCTTTGCACAAAACAGACCTCCAGAGAAAACTCGCTAATTTTGCACAGACTGAGTGCTTCACGTGGCATTGTCGAAACTCAAGAGGTAACTTTCACATTCAATAATGACCACCCTATTGAGCTACAGATGTGCCATGCTGTTGTGATGTTGTGTGTCCATTTTTATAGGCGTTGTGAAAAAATCTTGGGTGTTAAAATAGCATCTTTCACATTCTTAATACATCCCAAACCATTTACCAGCAAATTAAACTTTTTAAAATGTTAGTCAATATTACAATGTACAAAACAGTCAATTTGCACACAGGAAACATAAACAAGTAATGTGATGCACAACCAGATAATCTGCTCGGTGATATTGATTCGTTGATAAATATTAGTCAGATCACCAGGGAAAACTTTCCTGCTGTTCTTCAAATATTACAGTGGGTGCTGAGCCTGAGAGGGCCAAAAAGGCCTGGTGTAATGGCTCAAGCTGCCACTTCCCACAATGCCACTCTCCCTCCGTACTGGTAGTCAATGTTCTTGAGCCTCAGGACCAGGATTTAAATGCACAATGTGTAGATTCTAAGGTGAAAATTTTTCTGATTTAGCTACTCCTAATGCCATTGCATGTCTACAGTCATAGCATATTTTGCACTGACTTTTCTGTAGCTTGAAATTAGAAGCAGGTGCATTATTGTAGCACTGGTTACATCATATCTGATCTCTTGGGTTATGGTTCATTGTCATTGTGTCCATATACCTTGCTCATGATATTATTGTATCATAGCATGTGACCTGAGGGTATAAAGATTGCAGACTCCAGCTTAGTTCTGATCACTTGAAGTATGACACACTGATGGAGGTATACTGCTGTTTTATAACCTGATTGATTAAGGTGATCCCAGACACTGATGTGCCTGTGAATGTAATATTTAGTAGGCTGTATTATATATCCATCAGGTCTTTCAATACATTATCCATGTCTTTTTTTTATATTGGGAAGAATAACATAGGCATTGCTGTCTCAGGTAAAGATAGGAGGCAAAATCCACATCATTGTTCCACAGGAACCAGTTTTTGCTCACTGCATTTATGCAAAGTCCATCACTCATGCATACAACTTGCAATTCAATATATTTTAACGCAAATCAAAAGAAATTAAATCATGAATAACAGGATGGCACAGCCCACAAGAGGACTAATAAAATAAATGCAATACTTTCATCCAGATTCCAGGTTGGAATGCGTTATCCTGTGCTTTGTACTTTGCATCTTTGTGCAACACTTTACAGGCAGTCCCCGGATTGCAAACGAATTCCACTCTCGAGTCTGTTTGCAAGTCAATTCGTACGCAAGTCAGAACAAAATGCAAGACAATATAAAGGAGCTGTTTGTAAGTACAAGAAATGTTCGCTAGTTGGGTCTTTACAATTAAATCCCTGTAGGAGATCGCGTTCGTAGTACAAGCATTCATCAGTCGAACATTTATCGATCAGGGACCCCCTCTATGTTCCATTTGCAATTTCCCCATTTGCTCATAGTACTCTATAGCCTTTCTGCAGTGCTATACAATCTGTATTCAATACAGTACAAACTACTAGAGAGGAAGACTTGAATTTTTAAATGCCTTTCATGAGCTCAAGATATCAAAAAGCAGTTCACAGCTGCAGAGGTATTTTTTAACAGTATGCTTTCAGCATCAAAAGAGTTTTCAGTGGCTAACTTGGGTACAGAAGAGTCCCCTAAGAATCTTTAAGAATTGGTTGCATACTCAATATTCTACGAGAGAAATCCCCAGCTCCTCAGTATAGTGTAGTGGGATCTTTTTTCTAAAGCACCTGAGAAGGAAGATGGGACTTTCTTAAAAGGGTCATCTGAAAGACAGCTGATCTATATATTTCATAGGCAGTGTACAAATCTCTAAACGCTCTGTGCGTCACTCACATTCCACCTTGTTTATCTATTTACATTTTTCATGGTATGTCCCTGTTCCTCTAATTTGCCAATTTAACACAGAATGAAATTATATTTCAGTAGAAATGAATATTATGTAATTTTCTACTTCATGGTTTTGGTTAATACCATAAAAAGGACAGAAAGGAACAACAGTGGATAATTATGGGTTTTACCTGTAGCTGGTGGCAAATCTTTCCTGTTAATTATTTTATTGTATGCTTCATTGTCAAGTGAAAAGGTTGCACTAAGTGTTCATGTATTTTTTCTCTCCCCAGTTTCCAGTGCAGTGCAAGTGGACTAACTTCAAACACAGCCTGGAAATTCTGGCTAAATCCCTTCCAGTAAAAAGGTGGGCCTTTAAGTGCATCTGCAGATGCCACTGCCTCAGATAAGAAGCAGACAGCTTTCTGTCACAGCTTTTAATTGGATTGCAGGGAAAAGAGGAGGCAATAAACTCAGAATCTTTTGTCAAGCTGTAGAAAGAGGTTTTTAAAAACCTAGACTTTTTTGTGTGAATTAACCTGTGCCGTTCTTTTGGGGGCCTGTGGTGTGTTAAAGGCAGCCGGCCATGACAGCTGTTTATAGACGCGCTTTATGTTTTAGCGTGACTACTTGATATAACACACACTGAGAGAAACAAATTCATAAAAGTGCTTGGTCTAAGTGGGAAATTGTAATTCCAATTTTAGGAAGTAGAGTCTAAAGAATTTTCCCAAGTTTACCTTTGAGCTGAACATTATTTCTGCTGATGGCCTGTTGTGCCTGCACATTGTCACAGTTTTGTTAATGGGACATTAACAGAAGACTGAAGTACAGACATTGTTATCACCATTTTTGAGAATTATTGCATAGGATAATCAAATGGGAAATGCCAACCTATCCTTAACCCAAGCATTCAACATGCTCCCTGTATTGGAATTGAGAAAATGTAATGTGTTAATGAATTTATGTATCCTTTTTCCATTCCTCTCTGTCTCCTCTATCATTTTCTCTCTTGCCCATTTATCCCCTTACTGTTGAACAGATTACATGAATAAGAGTATAGATAAGCTTTCTTAGAATGTTTCTAGGGCTGGGAAATTTAATCTTTTAAAAAACCTTTCTTGAGTTGAGTAATGTTGGCAAGGTCTTGATCTGAGCAGCTTGCTCAGTCATTTCAGAGAACTGTTAAGAGTCGACCACACTCATGTGGGTATGGAGTCATGTGTAAACCAGACTAGGTGAGGACAGCAGATTTCCTTCCCCAAGGGGCAGTAGTGAGCCAGATGGACTTTTATGACAATTGATGGTGATTTTGTGCTCATTATTACTGAGACTTCCTTTCAGTTCCAGCTTTTTATTCTTGGAATTTATATTCCACTACCTACTGTGCTGGGTTTTGAACCCACGCCCAAGAAATTAGGCGTGGCTGCTGGATTACCAAACCAGTGAAATTAACCCAATGCCACCATTTCCCTCCAGTTTTGCAGGATGAGGAGAGGTTGGAGAGAGCCGTCTCTATGAAACACAAGAAGTTGCAGAATACTTGACACTTCATAAAATTATGAGTGACCGAGATAGAGCGGATAGGACAGACTGATTTCCTCTAGTGGCGATGTTACTAACCAGTGGACAAAGTTTCAATGTAACCAGGAGGATGATTTGGAGGGAATTAAGAAACCTTTTCATCTAGTGTTGACAGGGTTCTGTAACTGCCTGAAAACAGATCTTTATTACATTGCAAAAATAAATGTGATGCACTTGAAATGCTGTAAGTAAGAGAGCTACAGGCCAATAACTGGAAAATGGGAAACAAAAACAGAAGTTGCTGGAAAAACTCAGCAGGTCTGGCAGCATCTGTGATGAGAAATCAGGGTTAATGTTTCGGGTCCAGTGACCCTTCCTCCAGAACCTGAGTTAACTGTGATTTCTCTTCACAGATGCTGCCAGACCTGCTGAACTTTACCAGCAACTTTTGCTTTTGTTTCTGATTTACAGCATCCGCAGTTCTTTCAGTTTTTATTTAGCTAGAAAGTGGGATTGGATTTGGCCTGCATAGGCACAGAGGGCTGAATGGCCATTCCGTGAGCTGTGACGTCTATAATTTATCTTCGTTTTTTGCCCTAGTTCCTTGAGAGGCTTGATCAGAAAATCTAGTTCAGTAAACCCAGTGCTGTACTAAGATTGTTGCACTGTCTAAAGGTGCTATCTACTAGATGGGGTATTAAATCAAAGCCTTTATATGCGTTTTTTTTCTAATGGACATCATTGATTCCATGATATTATTTGAAAAACATGCCCTTGGCCGATATTCATCCCTCAATCAAAGTAACGGAGCCAGATTATCTGGTTGTCATCATGTTACTGTTGTTGGGAGCTTGCTGTGTGCAACTTGGCTGTTTTCCCACATTACAAAGAGTAGCTACACTTTAGAATGCCCTGAGGTTGTGAAAGGTGCTATATAAATGCAAACATTTCTCCTCTCTCTAATTCCTTCTTTCTCCCTGATGCTGTCATTAATTTCCAACTTCTCTCAACTTCTGTTATTTTTTTATCAAGCTCGCACAAACTGTTATTCCTGCACATTTTGTTTCTCATAGTATCTGTCTGTCTTCCTGTCTCCCCACTTCTTAATAACCTTTTTTCTCCCTCTTCACCTTCACTCATCCCCTCAACCTGGAATAAGCAGGTTGTGTGCATTGTTATCATTCCTGGTCACTGTAGAACAGTTTGCAGATTTGTCACACAAAATTTGCTCTGAGGGGTGAGGAAATTTCAGAAATTTGAGGCTTATTGTTATATCTGCAACCTGATACTGGACAGTCAGGTCACCAGATTTCACCAGTGTTCCCAGTGTACTTTATCCAGGATAGCACTGCCTGTGTTCTAGTGTTTGAACATTTGGTAAAGAGCCCTTGATTCTGTCAAGATTACTGTCAAGTGGCTGGACTGTGAGGGAAGGATTTATTGAACGGACACTGTGTCTTTTTGCATTTGATGCTCTTTGAGGAATCATTAATCTTGAAGGATCTTTTAAACAAAAGCCATGCTTGCTTTTGAAGTCTCCTGTCATCTGTTCTGAACATTTTAAGCCCAAATGTCCCCTCAGATGGATGAACCTCAACAGTGAACAAAGGTACAGTTTGAGAAAAATATCTGTTCATAATTCTCTCAATCTCAATATTTATTTGTCAATAAAAAAAAGACATGCTTCCAGTGCACTTCATAACCTGAGGGCATTGCTCAGTACACCATTGCTATTGTAAGATTTTAAGTGTAGTAATGTAGAAAACACAGCAGCTAATTTTGGCACTGTTAGCTCCTTCAAACAATAATATGATAATCGCCATGTAATCAGTTTTAATGATTTTGGCTGAGTGGTAAATGTTGACCAGGACACCATCACTGGTTTTCTTTGACTAGCTGTGTTAGATCTTTTTGTTTCTGCCGGCGAGAGTTGATGTGGCCTCAGTTTAGCTCACGGCACCCCTGACAGTACAGCACTCCCTCAGTACGGCACTGGGATTATCAGACCAGTTTTCCAGCTGCCGTGTTGCAGTGGAACTTGAAGCCATTAACCTTTTTTGCTCAGAGGGAGTGTACTACCTACTAAGCCACAAACAAATGCTTGCCAAGGCTCCCTACCATTCGCAGTGGTGTACAGAGCTGTTGGCCAAGCAAGACTTGAAGCCTAGAGAAAAAGTAAAATGAATGCCTTTCTCTGATTCAAGCACCAACTTTTTTTTGTGTACAACACCAAATTTTAAAAAGTTCTCCTTGTTGCTGGAATTCTAAAGACTTTGTCTTCCACTAACATTTCCAGGGAATATTGTACCGCTTAGCATATGTAACAACTCCCCAGGTCAAATACTTCAAGGGTTAACTGTCTTGTCTATCTGTGTTAAGTAGACCCACAATGAAAGGCTCCTTCTGTGCCTGAAGTTTGGAGCCTGCAGTTTTGCTAAAAGCTGAGGCCCAGGCTATAACCCATCCCTTGGTAAACAAGTGGACAGAACTTTGACTTCTATCTGTCCATTAGCTGCAGCCTTTTTCTTTCACTCCAGGTTTCAGACAACACCATAGATCATTAATTCCTACCATGTCTGGCTGTCTTGCCATTACCATTGGGGCGGTGCACCACTGGGACTGTCCCACAATTAAGGCACAGGAGTCCTCTTAGAAATTAGTGGGGATTCACTTCCCTTTTAAGGGAGTAAATCTGCTTGTCTTGAAATGCAGCCATTTTTAACATTAGATTCATTCAGCAGCACCTGAAGGTTCCAGTGATCCCAGAATGAAATCAGTTTCTTTTAAAAGCAGGTAATAGTGCAAAACAGCAAATTGTGTTCAAAGAACATCCCTCACAGAAAGTGCTTCATAAACAATGAATTACTTTGAAGAGCACTCACTTTTGTTACATCAGCAAACACAGAAGGATCTCAGACACAGCAATCACTGCATTAACCAGCTAATTTATTTGTTTGCTGGGTTTGGAATGATTGTTTTCCCAACACTCTGTCTGCTCCACTTTGGTGAAGACAGCTGATTTTGAGGTGTACTTTAAAAACAAAACAGGCAAAGAGATTAAGGGAGGTAATTTCAGAGTTTATACCCAAAGCCCCCATTGGTGTAGTGATTAAAATCAGAAATGCTCAGAGATGCCCAGGTATCTTGGAGGTTAGTGGAGCGGTACAGATTCCAGAGAAAGACTCTTGTGACAAATAGCCCATATACTGATGAGAAGTTTACACTGCTGAAACTTGTTTGTAATCGATGTGCAATTCTGCAGAATGTTATCTAATGAATTATATAAGCAAGAGTACACACAAAGAAAATATTGCAGGATAAAAACTAGGCAAGTGAAAAAGGATGGAAAAACATCACTGGACTTACAATGCAGAAGGAGCAAAAACTTGTATTTACATAGTACCATTCACATCCTCCGGTTAAGCTAAACATTGTGGCTAATCTGCGCTCAACAAAATCCCAAAGCAGCAAATCAGATAATGGATAGTTCTGGTTGAGAGATAACCTTACATCATGGCACTTCTTTGAGTATTGTCGTTGGGCTTTCTACATTTTATGAAGTAGAACAAATGGCACAGAAGCAGCTAAGCCATTCTCACCCAAACCAGTGTTTTTTTTAAAATTTCACCCAAATCTCTTCATCTCATCCGTATCAACACATCGTCTTGTTCCTCTCTTGTACTTATCCAGCTTCCTGTCAAATGTATCCATGATATTCGTTTCACCTATTCCTTGTGGTCACAAGTTTAATATTCTAACAAGTCTGAATAAGGAATTCCCCAGTAGATTGATTGGTCACTATCATATAATTGATGCTAGTTTTTGTTTCACCACCACTGAAAGCAACCTCTCAGTATCTACCCTATCAAACTACTTCTGAAATATTCTCAAGCTCACTCCTTAATCTTCCCAAGATCTGAATAGGTAGACGGGGCTTGGATTTATTATCTCATTTAAAACGTTCACCAAGTACAGACAAACTTTGTAGATTATGTGCTCAAGCGCTGAAAGGGAGTTTAAACCCAGGAACTGCTGGCTCCATGTTGAGATTACTATCGCACAGTCAGGCCTGGCTGTTGGAGGCCGTAAAAGGGAAATCTATTTTACGCAAAATCCATGCTTAAAAACTCTCTTGCAATTTTTCATTTCTACACAACTGAAGTGTCAATCTATTAAACCAGTTCAGAAACTGCAGAGTTTGAAGTATTTTAAGTGTTTCAGGCAATGATTCTGAATATAATGAGCTGAGAAGATTGCTGACACTAGGCAGGAACCCACATGTGCAAAGTTTCCATTTCCCCCAGGAGTATTCACAATCTTTGTTTTCACGGATTGTTTAGAATTGTGTGAAGGATCCTTTTAAATGGGTGGGTCATGTTATAGGATCTGTACAGGATTAAGTTGTACATATCCTGGTTTCTGACACAAACAAATCTTAATGTTCTGATTTAGGATTTATCCAACCATGGAATTTAGCAGTTTCATGATCAGAGCCCACATTAAACTGTTGAGCCCCACTCAAATCAAACAAGGCAAAACTCCAAAATCCCCAAATCCCCACTATCCTCTCATATTGAGCCTGGTAGCAGCCCATTACTTTATTCACCCAGTGTCCACAACTCGCGATGGAGATGGCACTCACAAGGTCAAGAGGATAATTTCTTTAAGATATTCAAGCTGGAGTATGTTGTTAAAATGCTGTTCATGTGGTTTGTGGGATAAGTCATGAGTTTTGGGTGATTGTTTAGCACAAATTGGCAAATGGTTTTAAATCACTTTTCATTTCCACTGACTTCATTTGATTTTCTGTCTGGCTATTTAAGCCATGATATGCATACCTAGCCAGAAGAGTCAGGAAATGCTCACTTACAACTCAATTGCTGTACTTGACTGAGTTCCCTTACCTTCAGCAACACCTTCAGCTGGGCCTGAACTCCTAACATAGCTGCAAATGGATTGTGATGGTTGAAGAAAGGAGACCATCACCAGCTTCTCCAAAGTAAACAGCAGTGCACAAAAAATGCCAGTGACATCTACATCCAGAGAATTCACTTCAAAGTTGCTACCTTGGTAAACATGCTGTTCCTTGGATCAGATGTTAAATTGAGGCCTCACTTTCCGTTACCTGCATTGTTCAAAGCAGAATACCAGGGCAATCTCCCAGCACCCTGCCCAACATTTCTTCCCAAACCCAGGACAGGCATATTGGTCATAAAAATAGGAACAGGAGTAGGCTAGTCAGCCCCCCAACTCATTCAGTATGATCATTGCTGATCTTCCACTTCAACGCAACTTTGCAGCCTTATCTCCATCCCTTGATTCCCTTAAAATTCCCCCAAATCTATCCCTCAATCTTGATTATATTCAATAACTAAGCATCCAGAGCTTTGAGAATTACAAAGTTTCACAACAATCTAAGTGAGCAAATTCCTCCTAATCTTAGTCCTAAATGGCCAACCTCCTACCTTGACACCATGGCCCCATGTTCTAACCAAAACATTTCTGCGCTGCTCATTTAACTCAATACTATTTGCAAGATTTTCTCTTTTTTAAACAGCTGTGCACTTGCTGACGTTATCAACTGTTCCTGCACCTCAAAGTATCTCTTCGGACATTTCTGAGAGATGAGACAAGAAGCTGTATAAATGCAAATGTTTATTTTCATTAAAGGGGTTAATGAGGAATCAGAATGCCCTAAGCATAATTTTAATAAATTTGAGACTTAGCCAAAGAAATGTTGGCAACTTAAGTAAAGCAAGAGGTACAAAGCTTAAATTGAAAGAGACCAGATTAATAAATCAATACTCTGCACAGACTAATTTAATAAATTGGGATTTAAAGTTTTAATATCTTCATGTTCAAAGTCGAAGAATTATTTATGAAAGGCAGAGTGATTAAGGAAATATTGACCAAAGCTGGATAGGATTTATCTACAAGTTTAATTTTAGAAAATGATGGCATCTTTAAGGGTTTGGAAAATTGACACTATAAATCTGGAAAGGCCTTTGTGTTGGAACCAGGAGAACTTTATTGCAAACTTTTATCTCAAAGGATTCCCAACTCTTGAAACTGTGAAGGTTTGGATCTTGAATCCCTTTGAAATTCAATAGACCCAGTAGAAGGACAAATTGCAACAGATTGCCCACATGGTTCTTGCAGTTTTCCCTCTTTTCTCCAGAGAAAGTTATTCATAATCAGATAAAGCAACGTAAAATAGGTTACCGCTTGAAAGAAAGTCAGAACTGCGATTCTGTAGCATCTTTCTTGACCTCTGGATATCTCAAAGTACTTTACTTTGCCAATTACAGTCAATTAAGTACTTAATGTTGGAAGTACAGCTGTCAATATGCACACATCAATTTTGCTGAAACAACAATATAACGAATGCATTTTGTTTGTTTGAGTTCAACTGAGGGATAAATATCGGGACATGAGGGAGAACTTCCTTACACTTCTTCAAAATAGGGCCATGGGGTCTTTTGCATCCACCTGAGAAGGAATGAAGAGTCTTGAGAATGCAGCACTCCCTCACTACTGACTCTCCGACAGTATAGCACTCCCTCAGCACTGACCCTCCCACAGTGCGGCGCACCCTCAGCACTGACCCTCCGATAGTGCAGCATTCCCTCAGCACTGACCCTCCCACAGTATGGCACTCCCTCAACACTGACTCTCTGACAGTGCAGAACTCTCTCAGCACTAACCCTTCCACAGTATGACACTCCATCAGCAGTGACCCTCTGACAGTGTGGTGCTCCCTCTGCACTGACCCTCCGACAGTGCAGAATTCCTTCAGCACTGACCCTCCGACAGTGCAGCACTCCCTCAGCACTGTACTGAAGTGTCAGCTTAAATCAAGTTCTGGAAGTGACGCTTAAATCCACAGCCTGCTTGCTGCCATGAACCATGGCTGACACATGAAGCGGTGAACTTTGAGGATGAGCTTTTGAGCTGGTGTTGGGATGTAACAAGGTGATAGGTTACAGGGTGGCCTTTAATGGAATAAGACCCATGTGGATTATCCGTCCAAATTAACTGGCTACAAGACAAAGGAGTCTGATGCACAAGCAAAGCAACACCAGAGCTGCCACTGTTTTTAAACTTTGGTTGTTTATTTGTTTGGTTATGCTTCAGCGGAGACACGTTATGCTTCTGGAACGTTCTGGTGGAAACATAGTTGAGAATTGAGTTTAGCAACAACACGCAGAAGATGTGAGCTGGCCCTAAGGGCTAAAGTGGAGAGGAAATACAGCCTAGTCGTGGAAGTCTGAGGAAGCAATCCCTCCCCAACTCCACCCCCACCCCAACCTCAGCTTCCATTGCTCTCAGAATCACAGGACACTGCAGGACAAACAAGAGCAAGTCCAGTCAGAAAATAAAAGACACTTTCAGAGATCTACCTTCATTAAAAAAACAGCAACCTTAGATGGTCCAGCTCACTTGCCCCTCCTCCAGCCTCTTATCTAATTTCTAAGAGGGTCATAAGAGTTGCTTTTGCTTTTGAACCTTGAAACCACAAGGGCTGCCTGTTAGTGAACTTTGTTCAAGCAATGTTTCAGCTGCGACCTTGACCCTCTCATCTGGAAAAGGAGCTTCCCAGTTGCATAAAATATAATCCAACTCGCTTCAGATCTCCAAGTGTGTCAGCCATCTTTTCATCAACTCAGTTTAAACTTTTCCTCATAAAACTGCCAACAGCAAACGCGTTTAGTTAAATCTCAATGTAGCAAACCTGTTGCTATGTCAGTGTTTGAGTGATTGTATGATTATTCTATCTTTTCACATTTTCTTCCTTTGTTGTGCGTGAGCCTGGTGTAGTGGTCACGGTGACTGTGAAAAATTCCACTGAACAGAAGTAAACTTCTAATCAATGTTTCTCTCAAACTACTGGTCATTTCTATCGTGGCTATTGATTGGGATCTTGCTCTGCCCTGCATATAGGAACATACCAACACTTCGGATCAGAAGTGGGCCATTTAGCCCATCAAACCTGCTCCATCATTCAATAAGATCGTGGCTGATCTGGTTGTTTGCTTGACATAGCCCTTCATCCCCTTATCTATAAAAAATACCTGAACGTGGATATCACATATTCGTCCTCTCAGGTTGTATGTCAGGAATCAGTCATAGTGCACTGTGTAACAGTCCCATTTCTGAATCAGGAAAGCACGAGTTAAATCCTACACCATAGCCTTGATTTCTGTTGTCAAGTCTGATCCTCCAGTGCAGCACTGAGGGTGTGCAGCACCACCACAGGCACCATTATTTGGATGTGACTTTAAACTGAGATCCTGACCAAAATTTATCCCTCAATCAACATTACACAAACAGACAATCTGGTTATTATCACACTGCAGTTTAATGGGAGCTTGCTGTGTGCAAATTACATATTTCAAATATATATGAAAAATGGCCAAACTTCAAAAGTATATAAAGCACTTTGAGAGGTTAGGTGCTTGTGAAAGGTGCTATATAAATGTATGTATTTCTATTTACATAAAAGGTGTCTCACACCTCAAAATAATTGACCAAAAGTGATCGCGCTTTGAGATGGTTTTGGAAGGCCTTATTCAATCTTTTCCCTTTTCGCTGTTGCAGTTTGACTGACAGGTGACCCCCAGCCGGATCATTAGTGCAGTAACATGGCTATCTATGTTAGTGACAGTAGGACAGAGGTTTGTATGAACGTGGGAATTGTAAGCAACAAAAGGCAAGCATCTATTCAGCTGATCTTTCTGAAAGGTAAAGTCACTATAGTTTCAGAGGACCACTGTCTTCTTAGACAGAGACGATTGGTGGTGATTTAACCTGAGGACCACAACACCTCAGGTGAGGGGAGAGGTTGAAAAGGCAATTCTTTCATGATAACCTCAAGCCGCATAGGAACTGAGCCTACACTGTTGGTGTCACTCTGCATCACAAACTAGTCATCCAACCAACTGACCTCGCATCTCCTGCAATCCTGGTGGTCTCAAGGACAACAATAATGGAATGTTTGACTAATATACCAGACAGTCTCTCAAGACTTCAAAACCAAGAGCCATGAATAAAAGATATGTATTCATTCATCCAATAGGGAATCAAGATATATTTCTTTCCTCAAGGGTTTGTTGAATGTAGAATTTACTACCACAAAGAAACAAAGAATTCAATGCTTTCAAATGGAAACTTGGTGAGTAGAAGAGAGAAAAGGCAATAAAAAGATTTTTTAATTCATTCATGGGAGGTGGGCATTGCTGGCTCAGCCAGCATTTATTGACCATGAGATAACAAGGTGTAGAGCTGAATGAACACAGCAGGCCAAGCAGCATCAGAGGAGCAGGAAGGCTGACATTTTTG
>NC_063361.1:34478899-34505340 GCF_021869965.1 Rhincodon typus | reverse complement strand
CAGCTCTACACCTTGTTATCTCAGATTCTCCAGCATCTGCAGTTCCTACTATCTCTGAAACAATTTATTGCCCATCCATAATTTCCCTCAGGGAACTTAAAAGTCAATCATATTTTGGTGGGTATGGAGTCACACTTTGGTCAGACCAAGTAAGAATGGCAGATTTCCTTCCCTAAAGGACATTAGTGAACCAGATAGGTTTTTCCCAACAACCCACAATGGTTTCATGGTCAGCATTAGAGCCTTCATTTAAGCTTTAATTCAATTCAAATTCCACCATCTGCCGTGGCAGGATTTGGACCCAGATACCCAGAATATTAATAGTCCACAGATCATATGACAAGACCATAAACTCCTCTAAAATGCTGAAATGAAGATATTGGAATGGAAGATGATCAATATCAACTGGTTTAGATGAATAGCCTATTCCAATACTGTATATTCAAGAAAATTCTACCAATGAGCCTATAATCGACATTGAGGTATAAATCTCCAGATGTTCAGAGATTTAGGGTGGCACAGTGTCTAGCACTGCTGCCTCACAGCACAAGGGACCCAGCTTCAACTCCACCCTTGGACGACTCTCTGTGTGGAGTTTGCACATTCTGTCCAAGTCTGCGTGGGTTTCCTCCAGGTGCTCCGGTTTCCTCCGACATTCCAAAGATGTGGAGGTTAGGTGGCTTGGCCATGGGAAATGCAATCATTAAATACCGATCGACTCTAGTCCCACTTTCCAGCATTTGGCCCGAATTCAGTGATTGTCTAAATGCTTCTTAAATATTGTGATGGTTCCTGTTTCTACCATCCTTGGAGGCAGTTAGTTCCAGAAACCCATCACCTGCCAGGTGAAGATTCTTCCTGAATCCCTTCTAAACCTCCTGCCCCTTACTTTAAATATAGGCCCCTTGTTGACCCCTCTACTAAGGTGAAAGGTTTCCTCCTGTCACCTGTATGAATGTCCCTCATAAATTTGTACTCCTCAGTCAGGTCCCACTTCAGCCTTCTCTTCTGTAAGCGTGATTAAAACAGGAAAGAGGAGCATTGCATTTGCAGTAAAAGTAGAAATAAAGAAAAAGACTGGCATTTAGTTTGGCTGTTTAGTGCTTCAAGGTGTCCCAGAGTTTTTACAGCCACTGGCAGACCTTTAGAA
Source organism: Rhincodon typus (assembly GCF_021869965.1). Taxonomy (NCBI): domain Eukaryota; kingdom Metazoa; phylum Chordata; class Chondrichthyes; order Orectolobiformes; family Rhincodontidae; genus Rhincodon; species Rhincodon typus. The sequence continues at coordinate 34,504,190 of NC_063361.1, read as the reverse complement.
ATGTAGTCAGTGTTGTAATGAGAAAATGTCACAGTCGATTTGTGCACAGTAAGCTCCAACAAACAGAAATTTAAGAAGGTCCAAATCTGTGTTTATGTTGATCTAGGGATGAATATTCATCAGGATACCAGGGCAAATTGTTCTTCTTTGAAATAGTTGCTCAAAATATTTTACATCCATTTGAGGAGGCAAATAGGGCCTATGGTTTAACTTTTGGGTGTGCAGCACTCCATCAGTACCACAGGAGGCCTGTCCACTGAGACTTTGTGTTCACGTTGCCAGGGTAGGCCTGAACGGACAGCATTCTAATGAGAGGGAAGAGTGCTATTTACTAAGAGTCAGTGGTCTCTCGGGCTTCTTTTTAACTGCTGGTTTTAAACTGTAATACATTTAATTGTGAGGATTTAATAGCAGTCTTTAGAATTCACATTATTTTCAGAAACAAGCTTCTGGCCTGTGTGTGTTGTCAATCTGTCTGAAATTGTTTTGTGGTCTTGTAATGCAAGAATAAAAAAATCAGCAACCATAATTCAGCATGTGTTTCACAGACTCCTTTAACACGGGGAATAAAAGCCAGGCCACACTATACTTTCCATCCCATCCCCCATCACAGACTGGAGCAGCAGAATGGATGCCACTGTGGTGAGGTGGAGCCCTCTCCTGGCAATGCCTGGATCCACAACAAGGGTAAAGAAGTGGTCTAAATCCTTTCACGACTACTGTGGTTTAGTCATTTTAATTCTTGTCAACTTTGCCAATCTCTCAGTCGTTTTGAACCTTCATTAGTTAGTTAGTCCTTTAATGAGCTAATTAGCTGATATTTTTTATTCATTCACAGGATGTGAATGTTGCTGGCGAGACTAGCATTTGTTGCATGTCCATAATTGCCCAGAGGGCAGTTGCAAGTGAACCACACTTTACTGAGGGTCTGGAGTTACATGTAAGCCAGACAAGGTTAGGGAAGCAGATTTCAATGCACTTTACTTCTAATGATGTGAGGTGACAGTGATTGTCCTTGACATCAAAACCACATTTGACTGAATGCAGCATTAAGGCGTAAAATTCTTAACTGGTTGGAGTCACACCTAGCACAAAGGAAGATGGTTGTGGTTGCTGAAGAACGATCATCTGAGCTCCAGGACGTCACTGCAGGAGCTCCTCAAGGGAGTGTCCTAGGACCAATCATCTTCAGCTGCTTCATCAATGACCTTCTCTCCATCAAAAGGTCAGAAGTGAGGATGTTTGCCGATGATTGCATAATGCTTAGCAATGTTCATGACTCAGATACTGAAACATCCGTGTTCATGTGCAGTAACACCTCAATCATATCCAGGCTTGGGCTGGCATGTGCCAAGAAACATTTGAGCCACATGAGCACCAGGTAATGACCACCTCCAACTAACAATCTAACAATGTAATAATCACCCTCTGACATTCAATGGCATTATCATCACGAATCCCCCATGATTAACATCCTGGAGGTTACCATTGACTAGAAACTAAGCTGTATTAGCCATATAAATACCACTGTTACAAGAGAACAGGGAAAGCATTGGCCTAGTGGCATTATTGCTGGACTCTCGGGTCTGGGGACCTGAGTTTGAATCCTGCCATGGCAGAAGGTGGAATTTGAATTCAATAAAAACAAAATCTGGAATGAAGAGTTTAATGATGATTATGAGACCCTTGTCAATTGTCGGGAAAAGCCCATCTGATTCACTAATGCCCTTTAGAGAAAGAAACTGCCATCCTGACCTGGTCTGGCCAACATGTGACTCCAGACCCACAGCAATGTGGTTGACTCTCAACTGCCCTATGGGTAATTAGGGATGTGCAATAAATGTTGCCTAGCCAGCAACACCCTCATCCTGTGAATGAATAAAGGAAAGAGAAAGGTGGGAATCTAGGTACTAGGAATCCTAACTCCACATCCCCACTTCCGCAAAGCCTGTCCACTATCTACAGGGCACTACTCAGGAGTATGATGGAATACTCTTCACTTGTCTGGATGAGTACAGCTAACAACACTCAAGAAGCTTGACACCATCCAAGACAAAGCAGCCCGCTTGATTGGCACTTCATCCACAAATATTCATTCATTTTCTCCACCACTGATGTTCAGTAGCAGTATTGTGTGCACTGTAGAAAGTCACCAAAGCTCCTCAGACAGCACCTTCCAAACCACTTCCATCTAGAAGGACAAGGGCTGTAGATACCTGGGAACACTATGACCTGCAAATTCCCCTTCTAGCCACTCAGCATCTTGACTTGGAAATATATCGCTGTTCCTTCATTGTTGCTGGGTCAAAATCCAGGAATTCCCTCCCTAAGGGCATTGTAGGTCAACCTATAGCATATGAACTGCAGCAGTTCAAGAAGGAAGCTCACCACCATCTTCTCAAGGGGCAACTAGGGACAGGCAGCCAGAAAAGCCTACAATAAAAGACATGCAGTATTTTGAATGTGTTGTCATGATTGTAGAACATCAAAATGCTGCAGCTAATGTTTGCATGGCAAGATTCCACAAATAGCCGTGCAATAACAACCAAAACCAGCCCAGCTCATCCCCACCTTCCTAACCTGTCCGTCCTTCCTCCACCTATCCACTCCTCCCACCTCAAGCCCCACCCCCATCTCCTACCTACCAGCCTCATCCCGCCCCCTTGATCTGTCCATCCTCCCTGGACCGACTTATCCCCTCCCTAACTCCCCACCTACACTCACCTTTACTGGCTCCATCCCCGCCTCTTTGACCTGTCTGTCTCCTCTCTACCTATCTTCTCCTCTATCCATCTTCCATCCGCCTCCCACTCTGTCTCTGTTTATTTCAGAATCCCCTTCCCCTCCCCCATTTCTGAAGAAGGGTCTAGGCCCGAAACGTCAGCTTTCCTGCTCCTCTGATGCTGCTTGGCCTGCTGTGTTCATCCAGCTCTACACCTTGTTATCTCAGATTCTCCAGCATCGGCAGTTCCCACTATCTCTGAATCGGATAATCTGGATCTTTCGGTGATGTTGTTTCAGTACAGGTTTTGGCCAGGTGCTGGGAAGAACTCACGTGCTTTTCTTTGAAAAGGGTCCTTGGGGTCTTTGAGAAGTTGGCTAGTGCCTCCGTTTAGTGTTTCATTCAAAAGATGACACTTCTGAAAATGCAGCACACCCTCAGGCTGCACTTGAATATTAACCTAGCTTTTTGCAATCAGGTCTCTAGTGTGGGTCTTGAACCAGCAACCTGTAAACCCAGAGGGAAGAGTGTTTCCCAGCGAGCATCACCTATCCTTTCCAACCCTACTGCAACATCTGATGGGTCAGAGCTCACATCCTTCACAGCCAAAAGTTTATTAGCTATAAATCTGATTACTAACAACAGAAAAAAGATGAGTATAACTGCTGGAGGTGGTGGGGAAAAGCAGTAAAAGGCTATAATAAAATGATCTGAATGAACAGAGGCAGACAGCATTTTGTCTTAATGGACGAGGAAGCTTAGGGCCAGGAATCTGCTCCACAATAAATTAATAAATTAGAAACACATCTACTTCTGTTTCTTTTCCCCTTTGTTTGCAGAAGGAAATATAGAATGTTAGTACTGGGATGCAATGGAGACAGGCTAACACTCAGTCATAGCTCAATCAATATTGGCGGATAATGTACGAGTCCAGATAAATGAGGGGAAGTGTGTTGTAGAGGCTGAGTGCTGATGTGCAGACAGCGACTCAGTTGGTTATGACTGATGTAGCCTGTGCTAGAGAGGGCACAAAGCTAATTAAAACAGGAGGCAGGGGCTTTAATTAAAATCAGCCCCGTCCCTTCTCAGCATCAACCCCTAAAGTATTGGTCATATGGCAGCTAGATACACAATTTATAATCTTTAAACATATCAGACCTGCAAATCTAACCTATTGGAGGTGATGGGGTTTGTCAAAAGTTTCTATTTTAAACTTAGTTTTCTTTCTATATAGTGGTGCAGAGATCCTTTCCCCTAGTTCCCAATTCCTGTGGCATATTTTCCTGGAGATGCAAGACATGATTTCCCACGCTCACTGCCCTTCCCTCACATTCCTGCCAAATACACCCATCATTGTGGCTTCTCACTTCCATGGACATTCGGAAAGTGAATGAATGTTGCATCATCCTCAAAGAGCTTTATATTTTAAATTTTCTCCACATTCAGTATTTTCATTATAAGCAAAACATTGAAACATTTTCTCTGAATTGCCCAGTGGTATTCTCTGCAGCTCACAACTGGACATTAGTTTTCAATTTGTGGAGACTCCAAGATATTCCTGGAGTGTTGGCAGCCCCGTGGCCCATTCCACACAACCCTGCCTTACTGATGGACTTCAGGCCTTGAGATGGTACAGTATTCCTTGATGTGGAGGAGGTGCTGCACTAGCAGGGCCCCACTGGAACACATTCTTCTCATGGAATTGGGTGTTCGCAACCCCCTCCAAAGGTTTGAACGTCAAATTTAAACTGATACTCCCAATGCAGCAATGTGGGAGTGGAAGGGCTTTACTGAGGGAGTGCTGCACTGTCGGAGGGTCAGTGCTGAGGGAGTGGTGCACTGTTGGAGGGTCAGTGCTGAGGGAGTGCTGCACTATCGGAGGGTCAGTACTGAGGGAGTGCTGCACTGTCGGAGGGTCAGTGGTGAGGGATCCTTGCACTATCAGAAGGATGCGATCAGGGAGCACTGCACTGTCGGAGAGACTTTTTTTAGTTTCAAAAATATACTTTATTCATAAAAATATGTTTATATACGTACACAGTCCTAAAGCAGTTCGGTTCTGTGCAGTAGCACATGAAGAAACAAACAAACATTGGAATTTGACTCTATGCAGTAAAGAAACCCAAGGCACTTCTGACTTGTCCAGACAATATTTACATATATTTGAGGCACCAGAAGGGTCCAGAGGTGCACTGCACTATGGAAGGAGAGTGCTTTATTGTCAGAGGTTCAGTACCAAGAGCGCACAGCATTGTCGGAGGAACAGTGCTGAGGCATTTGATGGAGATTTATTTTAAATTTTACGTGAACTTTCCTCCCAAAAAACTGTTGAGCCAAATTTCAAAACTGAGATCAATGGATGTAGAGTTACATAACAGGCATATACATGGGAGTTGAGATCCAGGTCTGCCATTAATTAGTTGAATGGCAGAATATGCTTCAGGAACTGAGTTACCTCAGCCTGGTGTTGGATTCCTGTGGATTTACTCTTCGGTTCTCCCACCATGTAGAGTAAACCAAAGAGAATGGCCAATCAGTCTAGACACCAGAAAATAGGCTGAAAAGGGTGGTTCATAAACTTGAGAAGGTTGAGACTTGAGATCATTTAAAGAACAAATAGGTCCAAGAAGTAAAAAGGAACCTTGTTAAATGTTTATTAGGAGGGATTTGTGAGTTTGAGATTGGGACAGGGTGTGTATGTAGAATGAGAATATGGAGTGGGACACCAGTCTGGACCAGTGAGAGAGAGTAGTTTTGTTTATTTGTTGCCATCATGGGCAGCAGGTTGGCTCAGTATATAGCGCTGCTGCCTTCCAGCATCAGGCACCTGGGTTCAAGTCCAGCCTCAGGTGACTATCTGTGTGGAGTTTGCACTACTCCTCATGTCTGTGTGAGTTTCTTCTGGGTGCTCGGGTTTCCTCCCACAGTCCAAAGATGTACAGGTGAGGTGGATTGGCTGTGCTAAATTGCCTATAGTGTCCAGAGATGCGTAGGCTAGATGGGAAATGCAGGGTTACAGGGATAGGGTAGGGAATGTGGGTCTGGGTGGAATGCTCTTCGGAGGGTTGGTGTGGACACAATGGGCCGAATGGCCTGCTTTCCAACTGTAGGGATTCAATGATTCTACATTATCAACTGAGCTGCAGCAGCCAAGCATAGTATTGTGCCAGAGAATCATCTCTTGTTCCAATTAGATATTCAATTATACAGCAGTAACACCACCTCTTTTCACAGACTCATAGACTCATAGAGATCTACAGCACAGAAATAGATCCTTTGCTCCAACTCATCTATGCTGACCAGATATCCTGAATAAGTCTAGTCCCATTCACCAGTATTTGGCCCATATCGCTCTAAACCCTTCCTGTTCATATACCCATCCATGTGCCTCTTAAATGTAGTATTTGTACCACCCTTCACCACTTCCTGTGGCAGTTCATTCCATACACACACCACCTTCTGTGTGAAAAGGTTACCCCTTAGTTCCCTTTTAAATCTTTCCTTTCTCACCTTAAACCTATGCCTTCTAGTTTTGAACTCCCCCGCCCTAGGGAAAAGACTTTGGCTATTCACCCTATCCCTGCCCCTCATAATTTTGTAAACCTCTATAAGGTCACCCCTCAGCCTCCAACACTCCAGGGAAAATAACTCCAGCCTATTCAGCATCTCCCTATAGGTCAAACCCTCCAACCCTGGTAACATCCTTATGCATCTTTTCTGAACCCTTTCAAGCTTCACAACATCCTTCCCATAGCGGGGAGACCGCAATTGCACATAGTATTCCAAAAGCGGCCTCATCAATGTCCTCTTCAGCTGCAACATGACCTCTCAACTCCCATACTCAATGCACTGACCAATAAAGGTACGCATGCCAAATGCCTTCCTCACTATGTTATCTACCTTTCATGTTTAGAGTCATTGAAACATGGAAACATTGAATGATATGGCAATGAAGACCATTCAGCACATTGTGCTTGCTAGCTTTTTGAAAGAGCTTTCTTTACTGTTGCCTTATAACCCTGCAAAGTTTTTATCTTTAAGTATTTATCCCATTCACTTTCAACAAATATTATTAAATCTGCCTTTACATTGTTTTCACAAGCACATTCCAACCACAAAACCCTGGCTCTTTTGCCAGTTATTTAAAGTCTGTGTCTGCCATTTATCAGCAGGTCCATCACAATTGCTTTTGATTTACCAAACTAAAACTGCTTGTGATTTTCAGACTCCATCAAATCTCTTCTGAAGCAAGATCTGATCCAAGTCATCTGTGATACTATTCCAATAAATCTCCTCTGCGCCCAGTCCAAGATTTAGACATTTTACCTGAAGTGTGGTGCTCAGATTGAACACAACCCCCACTCCAGCTGAGGTTTTACACGTGTTTTATAAAAGCTTATCGTAAAGTACAGAATCACAGATTGACAGAATGGTGATAACACTGAATTAGACCATTTGGTCCTTCATTGTTGAGTTATCTCCCTAAATGAGCAGTGCATCCCATTCCACCTCCCATCTTTTCCATATAGCTTGCAGTTCATCAGATGTTTATCCAAATCCAACATCCTTGCCCTTGAACTCTCTGCCTCTACTGTCTGCTTCTATTAAGCAACCCAGGAATCCAGTATGGTTTTTTAACTGCCCTTTCAAATTACCCACAGTACTTCAAAGATTTCTACACGTGTTCCTGAACCCCCCTTAAAGATACCGAATTGTTTCCTCAATTGTCTTACACTGATTTGTGACCCTGTTTCCCTGGTAAGTTGGGTCACTTCTCTAATGCAGGAATAGCCCTCTCCAGGGACTTGGGCCCAAGATTCATGCTGACCATATCCAGCACCATCCTGAAGGACTACTGGTGGAGATGCCACTATTGGATGTGATTTTGAACTAAGGGTCTTCGGCTGTGCAGAGGGATATAAAAATCCCATGGCACTACTCAAAGAAGAGCTAAGGAGTTCTCTCCAGTGATTTATCTCTCATCCAACACCATGGTACTGGCTTCGGGACAACTCCATGAGCAATGAATGAAAAGGAATTGAGCCTGTTATTCTTGACAATTTTAAGTCCACTTCACCTTATGTCATTTTCCTGTCTAATTCTCACTTGCTGTCAGTCTAAACTTCCTGCCCTATAGTGAGACAAAGTGTCAGTGATGCTCATTTATCCAGTCTATAGATACCAGATGAAAGGGAGTATTCTGGAGGAAAAGGTTTCTTGAAGGGACACTACACTTGCTGTAATCTAAGAGTGTGTTTTGTAGCAGAATAGTGTGCTCATTTCATCTCTGTGTTAATAAGTTCCTGACATTACTCTTTAAAGGTTGTGATGCTCATTTTCAGTCAAGATTTCGATTAAAAACTCTTTAGTCTCTCTTACATGGCTTGTAAGAGAGTTATAACACAGAATATGTCTTTTAAATAACATGAAACACATTGCTAGAATGTTCCTTCTGTGTTGACCATTTTGTCTTCCTATGTTTATAGTCCAGTGAAATAAATTCAGATGATAAGCCTACATCTATGAGAGACTGTCACTTGCTGTAATTTCCCAACGTTCTGAGAATATCGAAGATTCTGATCCAGGCTTCTGCTCTGTACTGTCCTCATCTCCTCCAGGTACTGTCCTGGGTGATGTGGGAAGATTTTTCAATTATCCAGACACAAGGCAGCTTTGGCTATCATGAAATTGTACCCTGGTTACCTGTAATGTTTGATCCATTAAAACACAGGCTGGCGAGTGTAATTTTCCATGTACTGACACCATATAAACCCAGACGATTGTGACTGTCTTTCCAAACTCAGTGTCAGACCTTTGATAACTCATCCCAGTAACCACTCATCATTTGTGACTCTAGACAGCCAGGGTCAGGGGAATATTGAACAAAAGCAACTTCCATTTAAATAGCACCTTTTGGCAAAATGCTGAAAGGCACTTACAAGCAATATGAAACAAAATAAAAGGCATCAATCCAGATAAAGGAACATTGCAGAGTACAGGAATCATGATGGTTATGGTCCTGACCTAGTAGTCCATAGGAGTGGACTAATGATCTGTAAATGATGAGTTCAAATCCCAGTACAGCAGTTCAAAATTTCAATTCACTTAATTCAATAAATCTTGAATAAAATGCCACAAGTGACCATATTGTTGAAAAACCTTATCCAGTTCACGAATAACCCTTAGATTAGGAAATCTGCCACCCTTGTCCAGTCTGGCTTCTTAAGTGACCTCAGGCCCAGAGCAATAATTTTCTCAGGGTAATTAGGGACAGGCACTAAATGCTGGCCTTGTCAGAAATACTCATGTACTGTAAACATATTAAACACAGATATGCGTACAGGTGTGCCTGTACCTGCACAATTTCAAGCAGAAACACAAACCTTTATGAAAATGCATAACAACAAAGACATGTGCATTCACATATATGTACAAATTGTTTCTTAAATTATTGTTCCTTTGGATGTGTGGGGAGCCATGCACTTGATGTTTTGCCCTTATACTGAAAGCAGGCAGCTAACGAACAGTCCCAGTAACAAAAAATAATTCCAAGCCTTCGACTGAACATAAAGTCCAAAAGACCAATCATGGTGTTAGGGGATTGAGCTATGAAGAAAGTTTGGGGAAATTCTTCATCCCTGGAAGGAGCCAAGTAAAAGAGAGCCTTCGAAATTTATGAATAGAAACTTAATGCTGAGGATTATTCATAGTTAAACTATTGGTTAAGATATTGTAACTGGAAAAAGACAATGTCAGAGCTCTTATCAAGAACAACTTCTTCACAAAAGGAATGATTCATTTATGGTATCACTTTCATAACGGGGTGAAGAGCGATTGAGTAGAAAGGTCTACATTTTCTGGAATTTGGATAAAAATGTCCAATTCTGAGTCAGTCCGATAGACATGGTGGCTCGGTGGTTAGCCTTGCTGCCTCACAGCACCAGGGAGCCAGGTTCAACTCCAGCCTCGGGTGACTGTGTGGAGTTTACAGATTGTCCCCGTGTCTGCGTGGGTTTCCTCCGGGTGCTCCAGTTTCCTTCCATAGTCCAAAGATGTGCAGGTTAGGTGGATTGGCCATGGTCAATTGCCCTGTAGTGTACAGGGATGTGCAGGCTGAGGATTAGCCATGGGAAATGCAGGGGTAGGGTGGAGGGCTGGGTCTGGGTGGGATGCTGTTCAGAGGGTCAGTGTGGACTTGATGGGCTGAATGGCCTCTTTGCACACTGCAGGAATTCTATGACAGAGTAGTTAGTCACTAACAGGTTGTTTTCTTTAGCTGTAGAATTAGGGTTCACAGTCCCTGAATGAAGGGTTTGTCATTTCAAACAGAGATGAGGAGAAATTTCTTCATTCAGCAGTGTTATGATTTTTTGGAATTCCTACCCAGAGAGCTGTGAATTCTTGGTTGTGAGCATTTTTGAGACTGAGATTCACAGGTTTTTGCTACTGATGGAATTAATGGAAATATGAAATGGGCTGAAGAGTGGAAGGTGGATAAGTGCAGTCATGATCTGATGGAATGGCAGAGCAGGTTTGAAAGGCTATTCTTGTCATACGATCACAAAACTCTGAAATCACTCAAGCTAAATGCTGCAACCCGGGGAAGAGTGTGAAAGCTGGGGTCGAGGAAGCTCCAGTATCTTTGAAAGGATGGAGTAGATGAGTCAAACAACCAGGATGAAAGAATTGTTTCCAATATCGAAATTTAGGAAATAATTCTGAATCCAGTAAGTTTGTTTTTGGGAAGAAAAGCAACTTCAATAACTCAGTAATATTTTCTCACCGCAAATGACAGGTGATAACCACCTGGAGGAACAAGCCTTTCCTGGGAACTTTATAGGGGTGCAATGCCCCTTTAAATACAGGCCAATAAACCGCTCATCAGACACTGGAGCCCATAAAGTCAGGCTGGGTTTTTTTAATGTTGATGTTGTGCTGATTGACATCCAGGACAGGAAACAGGAACCATTTCCTTCTATTGAGTTATAATGACAGAGCAAATATGTGGATGTCATTTCTGATTTTCTTTTTCATTTGACTAAGGTGTGCAACTGGGTGTTCATCTATTAGCATGTGCATTTACCAAAAAAGCATAGAGGCACTGGATGAAGTGTACCAAATGATTTACAAGCTGACAAACTAAACTGAGAGGTTGTAGCAACCAGGAAACATTGGACAGGATGGAGCAGCTCCCCCTTACAAAGAGGAAACCTAGCAGAGACCTTCAAAATTATAGAAATTTAAACGTAGAGAAGATGTTTCCACTTGGGAAGGAGTTCAAATCCAAAGGTTATTAATGATAGTCACTAATAAGTCCAGAAGGGAATTCAAGAGAAACCGTCCCCAGAGAATGGTGAGAATATGGAACTGGCTCCCACAAGGAGTAGGTTTTTAACTTTATCCTCTCATGAGAAAAGGGTAGACTATTCCTAACTAAGTATTTATTAGGCTTTTTCAGAGGGCAGCTAAGAGTCTGGACTCTAAGCCATGGAATTTCCTTTCTAATCCTCTCTGACTCTCTTCACTCCTTCAGGACACCCCTTAAACCTACCTCATTGACAATCCTTTTAGTCATCTGTTCTAAAATCTTCTTATGTGGCTTGGTGCTTTAAAACATTCTATTACATTAAAGGTGCTATATAAAGATAACTTGTGTGCATATTTGTACTTGTCTGTCTCTATGAAGCGCTTACACTTTCAGGATTATGGTCATTAATTAGCTTATTTACACAATGTTGTATTAGGTGTTTACAAATGAATGGCTAGGGTAAATTTATTTAGTTTTAAATTATGCAGCAAAAGGTTGAAAGTGGAAGATGAGTGGAGGTGATTAGACAAAAGGGGAAGCAATTTTTGTCTTCCATTTCTATCCTCTGCTCTCTAATGGTTAGTTCTGCCTATACTAAACACTCTCCTGCAACTCCTCCAAGTTTACCCTCTCTCTCTGGGTCAGCACACACAGCACCTGAGAGAAGACTCTGTTGTGATCCCCTCAATCAAATAACCTCTCAACACTAATAAAAAGTGAAAGAACTGCAGTTGCTCTAAATCAGAAACAAAAACAGAAATTGCTAGAAAAGCTCAGCAGGTCTGTGGAGAGAAATCAGAGTTAATGTTTCAGAAACAGTGACCCTACCTCAGAACTATTAACTCTGACTTCTCTCCACAGATGCTGCCAGACCTGCTGAGCTTTTCCAGCAATTTATGTTTTTGTTTTAGCTTCTCAACACTGACTGTCTGAACGAATAAATGACAACAGCTTCAGGGGCAAAGCATTGTGACTGCACAATATAAAAGCCTCAAAACGAAAAGACCAGAGAATAAGACCATTCAAAATGTTGAGAAATAAAGTTATTTTACTTGTAATTATTTGAAAGGGATCTTATCAGCAAACCTTGATCAGAAACATTTTTGAATAGATTTTTAACAGTGAGGTACACCTTTGCCTCAGGGTCAGAGTGTGGGTCACTCCAGCATAACATCCAAGTTAACAATACCTGTGCAGTACTGATGTTGTGCTGTGCTGTCAGGTGAACATAAAAGATCCTTATTACTATTTTGAAGAAATGTAGGTGATTTCTCCCAGTGTCCTGGGCCAGAACTATTCCACAATCGCTACAGAAAAGGGATATCTGGATGTTATCACACTGCTGTTTGCAGAAGCTTGCTGTGTATAAATTGGCTGTTCCTACACTACAACAGTGACTTCACTTCAAAAGTACTTCATTAGCGGTAAAGCAGTTTGGGACATGCTGAGGTTGTGAAATATAAATGTAAGCTCTTCTATTATTTAACGAGCAAAGTCATTTTCCATTTCCAGTTATTTAATATTTGATTGGTTTACTGTGTATATTCCTCCTGCCACCAATGGTGAAGTAATACTCAACTTTCTTTCAAACGTACCTGCTGCTTCCAATCAGTGTTTCACGTCAGTACTACCTCCAAATTAACACTCTCCATTTCATCCTCCAAGGGCTTTTTAGTTTTATAGGCTCCCCAGACTAAGAAGCGAAAATCTTTGCGCCTTCACCGTTTTAAAAGCACTTTGATTTATTTTTGTACTGCGAGTGTTTAGCATTCTTTTTTAAATGCACAGATGTTCTCTATTAGTTAAGTGGGCCAGTAGAACCCCTCAGTTAGGAGAGCTACATTTACAGAAATACACAAAGATATACTCCTGCAATGGCTCAGATGTTCAGTGTGAATAGCTTGTTGTGATGTGATGGTCCTGGTGCCCAGCAAAGATTTAGGTTCCATTCATGAACATTTCTCATCCCAGCTGTGTAATCCAGTAGAGACACTGAAATTCTTAATTTCTCCCACACTACGACTGGGAAAAATCAGCTGCCGTTCCTACACTGATTCTTATCTAGAAAGCTCAGTTGAAGGTTGAGTTTCCAACTCTGGCTGCATGTTTTCCTGGAGGTTTCATCATGTGACCTGCTCTTGCCAAGTATCCCCCACCTGCCCACCATGTCTATCCCCTCGGTGCCGTGCCTTCCCAATCAGGAAGCAAACAGACACTTTCTTATCCAATGTGAAATAACTGCTCAGAGGCCGGTATCTCGTCACCAAGTCACCCTTTATTTACACAAACACAGTATGTGGATTTTGACCAGCTAGCTCAGAGCCCATCCCTGAAGTGAGGAGAATCTCTGAGACCTAGTTTGTAGATAAATCAACCTGTTCAGAGATGTTATCACACACATATGCAGAGCTGATGGGACTTGAACCTTGGCCTCAAACCTGGGCCTTCTGGCTCAGAGACAGGAACATTATCTCTGCACCACAATCTATGCAACATTAACTCTGAGGCTGGAAGTCTGCAGACTTGATCATGGGAATTGAATCCATAACCTGGCTGCTATTAGCATCACACTCTAGCCAACTGAGCTAACTGAGCAACATGAGACTCCTGCTTATATATGTCAGCCAGGGCTCCCTGATTGGTCCAGGTTGACAGCCCCAGTCAGGGATCTCATACTAAATGAGATTCACCTGGCCAACCTTGTTCCAATCACTACACAATGGGATGATTTTCGCTATCAGTTCTTCCCATCACCAAATTTTTTAAAATACTTTTTGACACAGTGACCTGTTGTGATCATATTTGGGTAAATTCTATAGTTTCCTTTTCCAGCTGTCTGACTTTAGCTGATAGCAAATTAGCCAATGCCAAATTCTCCCCCACAAAGAGACAGCAGGCAGATGATTGAATGTTGTCTCTTTCTCCCTGTTGTCCAAAGTTAAAATTATCACAAAGTCCTCAAGATGAACAACAGAAACTGTTAGCTTCCCCACTGGCTCAGATGGGAAATGAATGTTGTCACTATGTTATGTTGTGGTCCTCAGTATTTTCTATTTGGGAAAATTCTTTACAAATGAAATAATAATCACAGACCTCCACCCTCCATTGAAGTTATAGTGCAGTGAAGTTATTGCACATTTACATCCCCAACTGTGAAGTTTCTCTTTATTGTGTTAAAGGAATTTGTATGGAATTTTGCCAAGGACATTAGGATCTGAGTACCGTCCAATATAATGACCATTGATATCCAAGGACTATCTAATGTAGTGATCATTGACGTGTAAGGAATGTCCAATGCAGTGATGTGATTATCTCTTTAAGGTAGGAGGCAACCGATCACATTCTCACATTCTGATCACTCAATCTGAACTATCAATATCCTTTCTCCTGCAGCACTACAAAACCAACACCTCCCACCCCCAGCACCCCCCAACTATAGCATAAATGCTGCTCCCTCCACACTTCAACTCTGATGAAGGGTAATCCAGACTCAAAACATTAGCTTGTTCTGTCTCCATGGATGCTGCCAGACCCACTGACATCTCCAGCATTTGTTGATTTCAGCACAGATTCCAGCATTTGTAGTAATTTGCTCCTAAAAGTTCAGCAATGTGCCTGTCAGCTATATCACCACAGCGCCACTCCTTGCTCTTGCAGGGTGGAATCACACTCAGTGTCTCCTGTTGGCAACACTGACAATGTTTCAGATGTAAGCTTCTACCTCCCTCCCTCCCTTCTGCCCTCTGGGTGTGGCCTTTCTACGATTTGATACCATTAGTAATCATGATGCCCAACAACACTGACCCAATCAAAATCAACAGAGTAACAATACCCATTCACCATTACCCACATAACCCACTCCCTACAGAATGTCCACAAATCTCTAAGCATTCATGGATACCAGTCCGTGAAGCACTGAACTATGCAGTTCACAAAAGTGCCAGATTAATAGCCTCAGAGCCCTGGGCTATGTCAGACAGACTCCACCTCCACCATTCCCACACCACCCCCACCCCAAAAAACAACTTCCTGTTGTATGTTGATCATAACAGAATTCATGACAGATTGGCTCTCATTGATTAAAAATAAATTAAAAATTCAGTAAAGGCCCATGCTTAAATATGAAGAACGGTGACATGAGGCTGCCCTCAATAGAGAAATGGATATAGATAAGCGAATATAGTTGAATGACTGGGCTAGTAATCCAGCAGGTTTGAGATCATAGACTCTCTGCAGAATGAAACAGAACTTGAATTCTGTTTTAATAAAAGTAAATCTGGTATGAGTTAAAAAGAAGCGAAGCTATCAGATGGCCATAAATCCCAACTGGTTCATTATATGTGACTCCGGTTTTACACCAATGAGGTACACGAGCAAACCTTTCAGTTCTATCAAACCAAGGCAACTAAGGGGAGGCAATAGTCTCGTCCACAAGAATAAAGCAGAAATGGGATTACTGCAAAATGTCAGCTTGAGCAAAAGGGGGGGAGTATTGCAGAACAAGCATTCAAAATTTGTAAACTGTTTGGAAACATGATCCAGACAAATACATATTGATGAGGGATTCAGATATAAAAAACGCATCCTTTTAAAATTGGGAATGAATGGGGAATTTAGGTAGAAGCGGTTCACACAGCTAAACATGTGGATTAAGTTACCAAGGAAAGAGCGAAGGTCACTTAAGGTAATTATTATAAATAGGTTCACAAGACTGTTACATACATTTCCAGAGAGAGAGGGGATTGGTGAGGCGCCGGAAGTTAGGGTTGAGATCAACCAAAAGGAGACAGACTGATTAAGCCAAATGGCCTTTGTTAGTACTTGCAATGTTTTAATCGACAAGGTTCTATATTGACAGAGGGAGCAAGGGAGTGAATAACAGGAAACTCATGCAGGGTGTGCAGACTTTGCCCAGATTCCTGATTTGTGTTCCCCTTGTATGCTGAACTCCCTGTTCAAATTCCTGCCATGTGTTTCAAGACCTCCTTCACATTGAGGAATTACTGTATTGTTTTGTTCAACATTTTGCACAGTCAGGCACAGTTGTGCCAAGAGAATTACCAATGAATTTTGAAAATTTAGGAGAAAGTTACATGGAGAGGCTGGTTGAACTTTTTTTTAAAAGCCATTTACAGGGTGTGGGCATCACTGACTGGATCAGTATTTATTGCCGAGAGGGCAGTTAAGAGTCAACCACATTGCTGTGGATCTGGAGTCACATATAGGCCAGACCTGGTAAGGACGGTATTTTCTTACAACAGGGAAGGTTGTGAAGGAGAGACTTACTGGAGATCTTCCATATTATGAGGGTTTTGAGAGGGTAAATAAAAACAAAACTCAGGTTAGCACCATTTTTGAACAAGATACACATTGGATGGAAACATTAACAATGGGCAGAATCTTACTTTTTTGACTAATGTGCACATTGTGTTGAGTTTTATGAAGAGTTTCCTGCTGGGAGACCCAGTAAGATTTCTCATTGTATTTTACCAAACACACCTCATCAACTACCCACCCTGCCCCATGGCATCCCTCACATACAATTCTATCCCAATTTTACCGCGCACCATCCCCAAAACAATTCAGCTCGCCACTTCCCAGATGCCTGCTGAGAGACCAGCATCCTTTGCACCCTGCCATCTTTAAAAGCCTATTGAGCACCCAGACAAGCACTGTCAGTCTGGAGCTGCCCTACACAGTTCCTGACATTTGCCTCACATAGCGCTGTTTTGTGGAGGTTCTTCTGGACGGGCTGGTGTAAATGCAGGACTCCTTTCATCGGGAGCGACAGTGGAGCCCTCAGCCTGGGCTGAGATTACCACCTGGGTGGGTGCACTCTTAGTCATCTGGAGGAGTGCCCAGCGATGTAAGAAAAAGGTCAATGACCCTTTTCCATTCTGCCAGAGCAAGTGCCACCCTCTTCTCTGCAATGTGTCATGCTCCCTCTAACACTGCTGTACCCACTTCCCACCAAGGCTCATTCCCTACCGCTCTCAATATTGCCTGCAATATCTTCCCTCACTCACTGTCATCCCCTCCAACTTCTTGACGCCACTAATCCTCCATGATCTCTGTGCCACCTCCTCACTCACTCAATCGAGACACCTTCCTGCCTGCACCACAAATGACAGCTGTGCCACACACTTTCATCTCCCTTCATATCTGCCCTTCTCTCATTACACAAGGTAATACAGGAAGAGTCAAGTTGGCTGATGGGCTGCCTAACATCAGCCTCCTCATCTCTTATATGGAAAGGATCCTAATGCTGCCTGCACCGAAGCAGCTGCCTAATGATATCCAAACTCTGGAACTGGTTTCAGAAGTTATCCTTAACTTACTGTGCCAGGAACCACCCCCTTCCCCCCCCCCACCCCCACTCAATAGGTGTTAAATGGCATGCAAAACAGTGATGTGAGCCTGGTGGCTGAGGGGCAAAGCTCGAAAAGGCAATGCAATGCAAGGCAGATGGGCTCAGAGTGAGTGAACACTATGATAGTGAGCAAAGAGCCTGGATATACAGCCTGGTGCAGTCCATGAACTGGGTGTGTGTCCCTGAGTGCACAATGTCCTTGCTGCAGCATTACAATGAGCGTTGCCAGTACAGCCTGAGGTGCAGCATTGAAGGGCTAGAGCATCCTCGAAGTGGATTGGAGATGTGCCATGAGGTTTCTTAGATGCTGACAAATTTTGGATGCCAACGTCCATGGGTATGGGTTACATTTGGCTGGTGTCCATGGAGCATGCCTTGAGATGTGTGTCAAAAATGGAGGCTGTTTGAACCAAGCAGTGGGCTGAGGTCATCAGGTGTCTGCTCTGATTTCCACGTTGAGAATTCTTGCCATCTAGCTTGTTTATGGCACTTGGTAAGATTGGAAGCTGAACATTAATAAGGTGCGTTGTACAATTAATAAGGCATTTGACAAGCTTTATTGCAAGCAATGATTCCTCCTTAATTGACAACTTGTCTTTGCTTCGAGAGGAACCTGCCACATTGCTCGGAAAATGTGTAAGAGATGGAGCAAGATGCTCCTGATGTCGAGATAGACTTTGCCTGACTTCTCGTCTGATTCTGCCACACATCTCACCATAAGCTATACCATCAATGTGGGCAAAGCTCAGGAGCACCTGAACAACGGGACACCAGAGGTGAATCCTCATCTTTGTGCTGAGGGGAGGCTTTTATTAAAGACAGGTAGGATGAGCTTCGTGTAGAGCAAAATCACTCATGCCGACCTGTTGGAAATAACCTGTTTCTATCTGTAGGTTCTGTGTCATTTCCATGTATGTTCTGAGAACATTTTGTCTTGTGTCATGGAGAAATTCTGGAACTGAGTATTCAGGGAGTTACAATGGAAACCAGATGCTTGTTAACTCAAGTTTTATAACTGCTAGCAGTTTCTGTATTAGTTTAATTTTTGCCAGAAGAAGCAATATTAAGTAATGCAGGAGAATACACAGAGAAATATGTAAGCAAATGCATTCTTGAAGGAACATGTTTTCTTTGCTTTAAAAGATATCCCACAACATTTCATCACTAATAATCCATATATAATGTTGGGAGGAAATGGTCATTAAATACCATGAAAGCCCATTGTGGTTCTCACTGTTCTCTCCAGTCTTCAGTAAAATCAATAAACAGACCACAGCAAATTTAACTGAGATGTATTTGAAACAGATGTGACACATGTTGGGGCTATTCCAGAACTGGGACAGCATTTAGATCCTGATAGTCAATCAGGGAGGATCCCAAGATGTCAAGCAGTCCAGTCCTGTGTGGCGGAGACCATAAGGATTGCAGACGCTGGAAGCCAGGGTCTACAGGTATGAGGTTGGAAAAAGCACAGCAGCTCAGACAGGATCTGAAGAGCAGGAAAGTCAACATTTCAGGCCGAAACCTTTCGTCAGGACCTGACAAAGGGTTTCGGCCCAAAATGTTGACTTTTCTGCTCCTCAGATGCTGTCTGACCTGCTGTGCTTTTCAAGTCCTGTGGTGTGTTAACTGTGCTTGAAATTAAATCAATTCATAATTTAAAATAAAATATTCTAAAATTCAGAGATAACACAGCGTGGAATTGGAGGAGCACAGCAGGCCGGGCAGCATCAGAGGAGCAGGAAAGTTGACGTTTTGGGTTGCATTCTAAAATCCAGACCCAGAGGCAGTGAGGGTGGGGAAAGGGTCTCATAATTATGGGATGGCTTAGCTTCCTACTCACTGTGATGCCTATAAGAGTCTTCAATTCCAGTGATGAGCAAGAAAAATACTGCAAGTATTTGCCAATACAATCTGCTTGTAGAACATAGAACATAGAATATAGAACAGTACAGCACAGTACAGGCCCTTCGGCGCACGATGTTGTGCTGAAATTTTACCCTAATCCTAAGGTCTATCTAACCCCCACCCCACCTTATACTATCATCCATATGCCTATCTAATAGCCGCTTAAATGCCTCTAATGAGGCCGACTCCACTACCATCTCTGGCAATGCATTCCACGACCCTACCACTCTCTGAGTAAAGAACCTACCTTTGACATCTCCCCTATATCTACCTCCACTCACTTTAAAACTATGCCCCCTCGTAATAGCTACCTCCACCCTAGGAAAAAGTCTCTGGCTGTCTACTCCATCTATACCTCTGATCATTTTGTACACCTCTATCAAGTCACCTCTCATCCTTCGTCATTCTAAAGAGAAAAGCCCTAGCACTCTCAACCTTTCCTTGTAAGACCTTCCCTCCATTCCAGGCAACATCCTGGTAAATCTCCTCTGCACCATTTCCAACACCTCCACATCTTTCCTGTAATGAGGCAACCAGAACTGGACACAATACTCCAGTTGTGGCCGAATCAGGCTTTTGTATAGCTGGAGCATAACTTCACGGCTGTTGAACTCAATCCCTCTATTATTGAAAGCTAACACACCAGACGCCTTCTTAACAACTCTATCCATCTGGGTGGCAGCTTTCAGGGAACTGTGAACATGAACCCCAAGATTCCTCTGCTCCTCCACACTGCCAAGAATCTTTCCGTTAACCCTGTATTCTGCTTTCAAGTTTGTCCTTCCAAAATGGATCACCTCACACTTTTCAGGGTTAAACTCCATCTGCCACTTCTCAGCCCAGCTCTGCATCCTTTCAATGTCCCTTTGTAACCTAGAACAGCCCTCCGCACTGTTCACAACGTGACCCACCTTTGTATCATCCGCGAACTTGCTAATCCACCCTTCCACTGCTTCATCCAAATCATTTCTAAAAATCACAAATAGAAGAGGACCCAGGACAGATCCTTGTGGTACACCACTCATAACTGAGCACCATGTTGAATATTTTCCGTCCACTACCACCCTTTGTCTTCTAAGGGTCAGCCAATTCTGAATCCAATCTGTCACGTTTCCCCCTATCCCATGCCTCCTTACCTTCTTCATGAGCCTACCATAGGGAACCTTATCAAACGCCTTACTTAAATCCATGTATATCACATCCACTGCTCTACCTTCATCCACGTGTTTGGTCACCTCTTCAAAGAAGTCAATAAGGTTTATGAGGCATGATCTACCCCTCACAAATCCATGCTGACTATCACGAATCAAACTTGTAATGAGTTTCTATCTGGAAAAGCCTCGTTTTTAGTGAAAAATGTCAATCAGCCACTTCATTTATTATTCAGCCGAATGGGATCTTGTTATAATCAAATTAGAAGTCACATGACACCAGGTTATAATCCAACATGTTTATTTAAAATCATAAGCTTTTGGAGCGCTGCTGCTTCATCAGATCATCTGACTTTGTCCACCCCAGTCCAACCACAGCACCTCTGCATCATAATCAAATTACACCTCGATTTTTACAGGTCAAGAAGGTTGAGGAGGTGATGTCTTTAAACTTATTTAAGGTTGAGTTAGATGGATGTTTTATGGACACGGGAGTCAAAATTTATTGGAGCAAACAGCAACATGGAACTGTAACCAATTGAGCCATGATGATATTGAATGGTGAAGCAGGTTCAAAGGTTTCGATGGCCAAACTACTCTGACCGTAAGACCTAAGTGCCCACTCCAGTCCTCTTTTTCTCTAAAATGGTGTTTCTAATTGTTTAAGATTTTTTTCAAGGGTGATGATCCACAGTGAACTCTTCCATTCCAATAGCTCACATCTGACTTTTTCTAAAGAGCTTATAGCTTTTCCAATGCACTTTGATTTTATTTATTCTTAAATGGGGTGTGGATGAGGACAGCATTTGTTGTCCATTTTTTGAGCTAAGTGACTTTCTAGGCCATCTTCAGATGATTATTTGGGGCACAAGAATACGGAATTGTATCTCTCAAGGTGACCTAAGATTCTGTGGCAGTAAATGCTTCAAGGAAGTGTGATGTCTTTTGAATTTGGTTTCTGTTGTCCTCTTAAGTTGTGCTCAGAGCTTTACCAGCAATGTGAAGTTTTCCCCTATTATGAATGCATGTATTTCCCAAGATAATTAAAGTAATTGAATGGAATTCAAGTTATCACAAAGTTGGAGGCGGCAGACAAATGGTAGATCATTGCTCCCTCAGAGCATTATCTTTCCAATGGTTGAGGGGGCTAAGACTCCCTCTTGTATTAACTTGGGCTGACTGATTGGGTTCAAGTTGAAGACAAGTGAATGACAGAGGGGAAGGAGCAACAGGCAAAGGGACTGTTGAGCTGCAGATCTGGATTTTATCCTCAGTCACTAATGGATAGCCATGTCTCCTACTATTGTTGATCATTTATGACAAATTTGAGCTTCCCTTTCCAGTCTACAGCAACTGCTTTGGATTTTAGATGGTTTAATAAATCAGCTTGGTCACTTTAAGGATGGGATTATGCACTGGATTAAGCAGGACTGGCATTAGCTACTCGGCATAAGTCAGGGCCAACAAGTGGGACACTGGATAAAACCACCAAGCCACAAGACAGGACCATGAATGATCGGTGAAAAGTGAAATAACTCCACAGAGGCCAGTAACCCATCACCAAGTCACCCTTTATTTACACGTGGAGAGTCCTTGACACTGATCCAGTTTCCTCAGAGCCAGCTCTCAGAGTGAGCAGAACCTCTGACACTCCTGTTTATATCTGTCAGCCAGGGCTCCCTGATTGGGACTGTTAATCTGGCCCAATCAGGACAGTGTCAATCAGGAACTCATATTCAATGATGTCCACCTGGCTGACCTCGTTATAATCATTACATCTCTCCCCCTCAGATTCCGAGGACATAGGCTAGTTCTTTTTTTTCTGGGATGCATTAGCACCGGATCAGGTTCCTCCAACTCTGCCTCTCATACAGGTAGTGTGTAACACACAGTAGCTTGCCTCTTGTGCCCAGAGCGTCTCGGAAGAAATTCATTCTCTTCTTCAGGTGGCAAAGGCATTGAGGAAGCAACATCCACTGTGTCCATCTCTCTGAGGTATCTTTAGTGCTTGATGGGTAGGGTAATCCCACGGGTTCCGGAATAGTTGGAAAGGCTGTCAAGGAGCTGCGCACGTTTTGCTGTCACACTGTTTGCAACTTTGCAGCTTTCGTATGGTCCACATGTTTGTTCAGGACCGTCGCACCTACCTGAACTTTATATATCGCTGAAATTGACCTCGCATCGACAATGCCTCTTCTCATACAGGGCCATTCTCATGGGTCCTACACCAAACTTTGTCCCCTGAAGTAAACTGACTCTCTCGCTTAGAGAGTCTTGTGTCCAGCATTGGCATTCCTGATGCTATTTTATCCCCCAACTCCCAGGTCCGGGAACATCAGATTTAACCTGGTGCAGAGTCTTCTCCCCATTAGCAACTCTGCTGGAGCTATCCCTGTAGTTGTATGAGGGGTGGTCCAATAGTCAAATAGGAACCAGGACAGTTTGGTATCTAGTGAAGCTGTAGGCTGTTTCTTAAAGCCTGCCCTCAAGGTTTGGATTGCTCTTTCTGCCAGACCATTGAATGATGGATGGTACAGAGCTATCATTACATGTCCAATACCATTTGACTTGAGGGAATACTCAAATTCCCTGCTAGTAAGCGATAGCCCATTATCTGGGAGTCTGTGTGTTGCAAAACCATGCACACAGTTCTTACATCATCGTCCCTGTGTTTGATGAATGAACGCTATGCACGTCCAGCCATTTTGAGTGGGCGTCCATAATAACTAAGAACGTTAAGCCCATGAAAGGACCTGCATAGTCAATGTGTACCTGAATCCAGGGTTTCCCCAGCCAATCGCATGAAAGTGGGGGAGCTGCTGGCTGTAATTTTTGTCCTTGTTGGCACTCTGGCCACTGCCCCACCAATGCAGCTATGTCTGCATCCAATCCTGGCCTCCAGCCATAACTTCTCACCAACATCTTCATTTTGGAAACCCCTGGATGACCCTGGCGGAATTCAGCCAGTACCTGGCAGCGACCTTTACTCAGGACAATCACTCCTGATTCCCATAATAATATGCCATCTCCTACTGTAATCTGGTCTAATTCCAGTTGTGACAGCTCTTTGGTTTCCCTCATCACCTCCAAGTGTTTCAGTTTTGCCAAGACCAGATCTTTATGCTTCCAAAGTCTGATATTGTTAGCTGTGACTGGAAGTGTGTCCAGAAATTTAAAACCATTATGGTCTCTAACAGTGGCAGTATCACTGGTGGTATATCTGCCAGCAGGAGGCAGATCAATGCCTCCACATTTGCTACTTGGCAGTGTTCCAATTTGGAATTATAGGCACTTAAATTGGAATCCACCACTGAATTCGCCTGAAGCTATGAAGTTGTGGCAGGATCAAATGGGTCAAGTTTCCCAAATAACGGCATGATGCCAGAAATGCTTACTCCAACTCAAAGACAACTGTTGCGAGTGAATTTCTTCAGGAGCATGCTTTTCTACAGATGCCATTGAAATAAGTCCACTGAGGCCAGTATCCAGTCACAAAGTCACCCTTTATTTACATGTGAAGAGTCACTGACACTGATCCAGCTCCCTCAGAGCCAGCTCTCAGAGTGAACATGTCTGACACTCCTGTTTATATCTGTCAGCCAGGACTCCCTGACTGGATTAGATTAACAGCCCCAATCAGGGAACATTTATTCTATGATGTCCACCTGGCTGCCCTTGTTACAATCACAACTAAAAGCTTTGGTCCATCATCAAATTCACATCAAGGGAGAATACGCACCGTACTCTAGGGAAGCTCATGTATTTTCTAGGGCAGATTTGTAACACATAAGCAACATATATACAAAATAAAATTATAACAAAAATAAAGAAAACAAATTTTAAAATGTATCCAAATAACGTCTTAAAATTAAAATTAAGGGGGTACAACAGAGAATCCGGAAGCATGTCAGAGGAAATTACTGCAGATGCTGCAATCTGTACTGAAAGTAAAAAATGCTGGGGGTCAGACCAGGTCAGGCAGCATCCCTGGAGAGAAAGGAAGCTAATGTTTCAACGCTAGACAACTCTACATCAGAGTTCTGATGAAAAGTATCTAGATTCGAAACGTTTAGCTTGCTTTCTCTCCATGGATGCTGCCTGACCGCTGTGATCTCCAGCAATTTTTTCAGGTCAGAGGATCCAGAACCCACTGGGGGTACAAAATTTCAAAGGGTCACAACTCTTTTGAGGAAATTTCCCTCCATGCAGTCCAAAATGGTTGATTTTTAGCAATTTTTTTTCAGATGGAGTCCCTTTGAATTTTTAACCTTGACTCCCTGTTTTCTGAACCTCATTCACAGATTCTATAGGTGCTCTGGATGTGAGATAAATATTATTAAACAAGGAGGACACAACTTACCTCGAGTTGTGGAACATTAAGTGTCATTTGTTTGAATTGTTTATTTGTAATTTTGATATTTCCTCTGGTGAGGTAAGTCCAGAACAAGGGCTTGTATCTTTAAAATGAAAATCAAGCTATCAGGAAGCACTTCTTCGTAGTAAAGGGAGTGGAAATCTGGAACCTTCTGCCCATAGGATTAAATTGGAAGTGTTAAAATTGCGTATAATCATGTTTTATTAAGGAAAGGTATTAGTAAATACAAAACCAAGGAAGGTACGTGGAGTTATACAGATTGGCCATAATCTAATTGGATGATGGAACAGGCATGAGGGGTTGAATGGTTATTCATGTTTTCAAATTCCTTTAAAATCATAGTAGACATACGCTGGAATTAAAGATAACAAGGTGTAGAGCTGGATGAACACAGCAGGCCAAGCAGCATCAGAGGAGCAGGAAGGCTGACATTTCGGGCCTAGACCCTTCTAGGCCC
>NC_063361.1:34363962-34438899 GCF_021869965.1 Rhincodon typus | reverse complement strand
GTAAGTGGGGGGAGGGGGAAGAGGAGGAAGGTGGGTGGGAGAGGAAAGGAAGCGGGGGGCTGTGGGAGGGAGAGAGGGATGTGAGAGTAGAAGGGGAGAAGGAGATGTGGGAGGGGCTAAGGGAGGTAGGCAGGTAGGTATGTGAGGAGAATGCAGAAATGTTCCAGTGTGATTTGGACAAGTTGAGTGAATGGACAAATGCATGGCAGATGCAACTTAATGTGAATAAATGTGAGGTTATTCACTTTGGTAGCAAATATAGTAAGGCAGATTGTTATTTGAATAGCTTACATTGGGAGAGGGGATTGTTCATTGGGAGACCTGGGTGTCCCTGTGCTCCAATCGCTGAAAATAAGTATACAGGTGCAGTAAAGAAGTCAAACTGTATGTTGGCCTTCACCGCAAGAAGATATGAGTACAGGAACAAGGATATTTTGGTACAGTTATACAGGCTGTTGGTGAGGCCACACCTGGAATATTGTGTGCAATGTTGCCTTCTTATCTGAGCCGGAATGCTGTAGAAAATGCGCAGCAAAGGTTTGCCAAATTGATTCAGTACCGGCCATCCCAAGACCTGAGAGGTGCAAAAAAGATTTACAAGGATGTTGCTGGGAGGGTTTGAGCTACAGGGAAAGACTGAATAGGATGTGGCTTTTTTCCCTGGAGTGTTGGAGGCTGAGTGTTGACCTTATAGAGGTTTATACAATCATGAGGGATATGGTCAAGGTGAATAGCCAAGGTTACTTTTTCCTAGGCTGGGGAATCTAAGACTAGAGGGCGTAGGTTTAAGTGGGAGGGGAAAAATTTAAAAAAGACCTGATGGGTGACCTTTGCACATGGTGGGTGATTCCTGTATACATAGAACTGCCAGAGGTAGTGGGGCAGTTGGTTTGCGTGGGATGGTCTTAGGAGGGACCATGTGACACGATGGGCCAAATGGCCTGCTTTCCCAACGTAGGGATTCTGTGAAATCTATAGAATTGTAACAGGATGGGATGAGATAGATGCAGGCAGCATGTTCCCAATGATAGGGGAGTCCAGAACCAAGGATCGTTGTTTAGGAGTAAATCTTTTAGTACTGAGATGAGGAGAAATTTCACCCTGAGAGCAGTAAGCCTGTGGAATTCACTACCTCAGAAAGCAGTTGAAGTTAAAACATTGTGTTTTCAAGAAGGACATTGGTATACCTCTTGTGGCTAAAGAGATCAAAGGAATACATGGAGAGGGAGGGATTAAGATATTGAGCTCAATGATCATGGCTGATCATAGTGAATGGCAGAACAGGCTCGAGAGGTCAAATGGTCAACTAACTGCTACATTTCTGTTGGGGGTGGTGAGGGAATAGAGAGGGAGAAGTTTGGGGAGGGAGGAGTTAGGGTGAAGGAGGAAAGGGGTAGGGTCAGGAAGGATGTGGGAGAGACAGAGCATAAGGACGTGTGGACGGAGGGGAGGGTATGGTTGGAGGAAGAGAGGGAAGATGGGGAAGAAAATGACTTGGGGTAAGAGGAGGAGGGCTGGAAGAGGAAGATCGATAGGGAGGTGGTGGGGGGAGGAGAGAGGAGGGGGAGGGAGAGGTGCGGTTGGGAGGCAAGAAGAGAGAGATGACAAAAAAGGGAGTGGGGGAAAAGGATGAAGGAGGGTGAGGATGTTGAGGAATAAGGAGTGAAAGCAGGAGGAGGATAGTCCCCTACCTTCACTCTGCCCTCCTGGACTTTCCCTTCATACCCACCCATCTACTGATCTGAGTCTTGAAAAGTCACAATAGCTGAGCACCCCAGTTCTCTCTGCTCGCTAATTTCATTGTAAGAATTGTTTGCCCATCACAGTCTAAAATGGCTTATAATACCTGATCCTGACACTAGCTGTCAGGTCTAGCCTCCAACCAGCTGGAAATAGCTACTCAGCACCTTCCCTTAAGCATTTTATAGTTTAATTAGGTCATTTTATTGTTGTAGTGTACATGATAGGCGTACTATCACTTAAAGGTTAATCTCTTATTCCCAGTGTAGTAAACCTTCATTCCATTTCCTGGAAGGAAGGTCAGAGATTAAAATTGGTTCATGCTGTTCTGGACATAGTCTCAGCTAAGCCCTGTGCAATTTCTGTAAGTCTTTTTTTACTTTTGTATGGAGAGACGCAAAACTTTGAAATTGGATGTCTAGTTAAATGTGGAGGAAGGGTAGAAAGAGTAGGCAGAAACCAGCATGGGGAGGAGACTGGTGCCAGGTGACTGAGGGAGCAGAAACTGGGGCGTATTGAGGAATCTGAGGCAGAGGGGGACCAGTTCTTTCAATTCAGCCTCTAACCCCAATCACACCCATTTCAAACCCCATCCTCCCCACGAGTATTGCTTCCTAATTTCTTAGATTCCCCACCCACTTTCAAAGAAATGCAGTTAACTTTTTATTCCGTTCACTCTGCTCAGTAGTGTAAGTAACTGACCTGTGTCCTCTCCCCTTTCCTTCGGGATTAAGGGATCATGGTTCAGCCATTTCTCTGACCTTTGCTTTCTTTGTGTTGAATGTGAGGGACTTCTGGTTTCAGGTCGTCCTTGGCTGCTGGAATGGGGATCTCTTCCTCTTCGACACTCTTGTTTAAATTCCCAAATGTTGAGCTTCATAATTGATTGTTGACCGAGGTAATGTCAACAATTTGAAGGATTTCCCATGTTCTGCTGAATGTTTCAAACAATATTTGTTCTCTAGATCTAAATTCGCTGTTAGGAATCTCAAATGGTAGGTTTTAATCATTGCTGACAACTGTAGAACTTTCTAGAACAAGAGCAGTGTGGTTCAGGAGGCCTTTGTAGCACATTCCATCTTGATCAAAACAGCCACACTAAACCCTGCCTTTACATAGCACCTTTCGCGTTCTTGGAACAGCGCAAAGTACTGTTCAACGATCACACTATTTTTGAAATGTAGTCACCATTATGATAGAGGAGAGATGACAGCCAATGTGTTCTCCTTCGTGATCAAAGGCAGTTTAAATGGCAGAATGTGAACAAAGTTCTGTTTTAGAATTTCTTTACAATTCACTTTAACTGCCAATAGTGCTGTTCTGATTCTGTTGGCAGATTTGAACATATTGGACAAGGAATTCCATTTAACCAGCTACTGGATCGGGGTGTCAGTGCAGTAACAATCACTCTATTAACCTGATAACACAGTGAGGCCCTCTGATGGCCAAATATTATTACAGTTGGGGAAATTGATTCAAAGAGCATAAATTTAAATGAGCATTAGGTTAATTCAGAGCATAGTAGGGATAACAACAATAACAGCAACGGCAATGTTTAATGTAGCAAACATCCCAATACACTTCGCGGCTGTGTCATCAAACAAAGTGTGACAACAAGCCAGCTTGGTGAAAGTTTGGCCAAAGAAGTAGCCTTTAAGGAACATCCTGTAGGAGGAGAGGGGGGTGAGCTATGTTTTGATGGAATTCCAGAGCTTCGAGCTTAATCATTTGAAGGTACTGACAGTGGTGGATTGAAGGAAATCTCCCAGAACTGAAGGAGCACAGTGTTAGGCTGAAGGGGGTTACAGAGATCAACAAGGGTAGGGCCCAGTACCAGAAGGACAACTTTATAATAGATATTATAATGACTCATTTGAATATTCTGTGGGATTACTGTTGCCACTCCAATAAATGACACACAAAGTTATATCATCGAATTTTTACAGCATTGAAGGAGGCTGTTCAGCCCATCGTGTCTATACAGGCTCTCTCAGTGAACAATTCACCAATTCGCCTGTAACCCTGCACATTCTTCCTTTTCAGGTAACAATTTAGTTTCCTCTTCAATGGCCACATTCTCAGGCAGTGCATTCCAGCTGTGAAGTACTTGCTTTGTGAAAATCTTTTCCTCTTGTTACCAAGGGGAGAATTGTAATCTGTTTTCTTACATAAACAATGCTACAAAGAGCTGCAGTTTTTTGGTTACGTATCTATTAAAGCTTCCTCTCTCTATGGTTCATAGGATAACTGAAATGCCTAGCTGGGAACTGACTTTTATGCAGATCCACCTGGTTTGAATACAGCTCATATGTTTTGTCCAGCCAGTACCACAAGTGAGTTAGTGTTTAAAAGATCACTGCAGCATCGCTGCTTTGAATATGACCTGTGAATGCAATTAGACAGCAATAGAACATAACACACCAAGATTTGGTTCCATGAGATTAATCAACAGGCAGAAAACAGGTCATGTTTGGGTGGACAGAAATGTAACCTGTGGCGTGCCATAAGGCTGAGGACTTGGGCTCCAGCTGTTTACAAACTCCATCAGTTACCTAGATGAAGACCAAAGCCTCTTGTGACACAGTGATAGCATCCTTACCCCTAGTCCAGGAGACCCGTGTTCAAGTCCCACCTGCTGTAGAGATGTGTATCGACATCTCTGAGCAGGTTGATCAGAAGAAAATAGGTTAAATTTTTTAAAATAGCTGAAGAGACCAGGGCTTGTCATGGCACAGAAATAGTGTCCCTACCCCTGGACCAGGAGGCCCAGTATCAAGTCGCACCTCCTCCAGAGGTGTGTAATAACATCTCTGAACAGGTTGATTAGAAACTAGGTTAAACAAAATTTGAAGAAAAAGAATTTAGATGAGACCAAGGCGCCTCATGGCGTGTGGTAGTGTCTCTAACTCTGAGCCAGGAAGCCCAGGTTCATGTCCGATATGCTGCAGAGGTATGAAATAATATCTCTGAACAGATTGATTAATAATATGTAGATGAAGGGACTAAGAGTATTATATTGAAGTTTGTTAACAAGAAATAAAAGTCTGGCATTTACAACCAAAGTAAAGTGCAACGTAAATACTTCTTGAAGACTTGTTACTGTTATAATGATTTCATGCAACAGACTCTACCAGATGGCAATATAGCAATGACCAGCTAAAACTATCTTTTGTTTGTGACATTGACTGATATTGCCCAGAGCACTGGAGTGAATTCCCCTGCTGCTCTTCAAAATAGTGTCAGGAGTCTTTTATGCCCTCTCGGGGCAGGGAAATTATTCATATAATGTTCCACCTGAAAGAGGGCACCTTCCTAAGTGCAGCACTTTCTCTGCAGTTCTGGAGTATTGGCTATGATTTTTGTGCTTAACTCTTGGAGTGGGACTTGAACCCACAACCTTCTGGAGGAGAGACAATGTGCTACAATGATATATTAAGCTGCATGGAGGACATACAGAAGCCGAAAAGGCATATAGAGCTGGGAAAACTGTGAGGAGGTGTTAAATTATCGACCTTGTCAGGCTGGATGGAAAAGCAGAGTACTGTTTTAAAATAGTGAGAAACTTTTAAATACAGGAATTTTGGGTTATTTTATGTTTCCACAGGAAATATGCATACATGTACAACAAGCAATTAGGAAGGCAAATAGTATGTGTTCTCCTGTTTTGTGGCAAGGATGCAAGCTGCAGTATAATAGTAGGATGTATTGTTAAAATTCTTCATCGCCTTGGTGAAACTACATTTGGAGCCCTGCATACAGTTTGATGTCCTTAAGGGTGAGAGGACTGTTCTTGGTGGAGAGCTCACATAGAATGAGCCAATGTTCTTGAAGGATGAGAAGTGTCTCACTGAAATGCATTAAATTCTTAAAGGCAGCACCACCAAGGTCGACTGAAAGCTGAACCATGGCAAGCAGAGTGGGTGGGGAAGCTGCATTCTTGAGACATAGCAAGGGACCCCCCGCCACCTTGTTTGGTTCAGCTGTTTGTTTTAGCTTCCAAGGTACCTTACCATGAGAATTCTTGAGTAGGTCTGAGGTTCTCATTACCTTGTCTAGTGGGAGGCAATAAATAGGTCACCAAGCTTATGGAAATTCCCTATTGGTTACAGCCATAGCCTACCTGATTAGGGAGTTCCACTAATCAATGTGTTCTGATAACTTAAGCTGAGATATATAAATCAGGAATCTGTCTTAACAGGTTTTCTCTTGAGGAAGAATCTTGAACTAGGGCTGCCTTTTATAAAGGAGGGTTGTCCATTAATGAGAGAGATGAGAAGTCTTTTCTCAGGGTTATGAATCTTTAGAACTCCGTTTATCAAAAGATGATGAAAGCAAAGTCTTTGAACATTCATAGATTCTTGATAAACAAATGGCGAAGAGGTTAATGGAGTAGATAGGAATGTGGAGTTGAGGTTACAATCACATCAGCCACAATCTTATTGATTGGGCCGGGTCGTGGGTTGAGTGGCCTACCCCTAATTTGTATGTATGTTCAAATGTTTTCTCTCAGTGCAAGCACAGAATTTGCAACTTTGAGGCTCCAATTTTTTCTTGTTTTGGGAAATAGAATGCATCATGGAATAAAGTAGCAGCAAAAATCACTGAACAATAAAAATAGGGAAGTTAACATGTCCAGTGACTCAGGGTGTCTTATAGAAGTAGCACTCAAGCTGCATAGTGCTTCCATCTCTGATTTACTAACCTTCAACAGCGGCAGCTTGTCTTCCGAGTTACCAGTCCCTGGGTGATGAGTGAGAGAAGCCCCATGGTAACTAAAGTAAAGAAGCCTAACTGCTCTTGCTTTGCTTGTGGCAGAAACATCCACATTTGGACTGATGCCACCTGTGATAGTCCTGTGTGAATGTAGGATCTTTGCAATCACCTGGCTGCAATCCAACATGTCTGTTAACCTCTGTACGCTGGAAATTTGAAATATGGGCATATAAATGGGTCTGAAGATTCCACAACCATTTCTAATTGTAATTTGTTTTAATTAAAAATGTAGCAGTGTTATGTTCTGACCAGCAGGTCAAGAAGCTCTGAGGTGGTCTGGAATCTGAAACATACAAAATAGGAACAGGGGTAGGCCTTTTGAGCTTGCTGCAACATTCATAATGATCATGGCTGATCACGGAACTCAGTACCATGTTCCCACTTTCTCCTCATACCCTTTGATTCCTTTGAATCGACCTGTGGACATTGCTACATTCAGCTGTATACAATTGTTCATTCTCTTTTAATTTTTTTTTAAATTTCTAGTAAATTGTCCCTTTAAAAGTGTGGTGTCTTCCTGGGCAGGGAAATGAACTGGGATAGATCTTCAAAATTTTCATTGTATATAACTATATATAAATGAATGGCAACTTTGTGAATTGATTTGATGTCTCCTCACTAGGACTGCCTAATCAATAGTTTGCTAAATAGTTAATTGCATCTAAATGGGGAGCTCCATTCTGGCTGACTAGAATAGATTGCTTAGCAATGATTGCTGTGTTGGCAATTGCATTTATAAGCACTGATCACAGTAAGATGAAGTCTGCTTGTGATGCCTTCCATAGTGGAATAGCCATTTCGTGCTAATATGAATAATGGTCACAAAGCCATAACGCAGGAGACTGCAGTGGCTGCAGAATTGTGCCTCACAAAGTCAGGGCATTCAGGAGAGATGAAGTGGAAATGCCATTTCTGTGTCTCAGAGATAGCAAGATGCTGGAGTCAGAGACAAGACAGTGCGGAGCTGGAGGAATGCAGCAGGCCAGGCAGCATCAGAGGAGCAGGAAAGTTGACGTTTTGGGTTGGGTCAGAAAATTTTCTGAAGAGGGTCCCAACCTGAAATGTCAACTTTCCTGCTCCTCTGATGTTGTCCAGCCTACTGTATTCCCCCAGCTCCACGCTGTGTTGTCCCATTTCTATATCTACCCTTCTTACACCACTTTGTAATTTTTTATTCACTCATGGGACGTGGATGTCACTGGCTTGACTAGCATTTAATGCCTGAGCCTGCCATGGCGAAGGATGTGGTGAGCTGCCTTCCTGATCAGCTGTGGTCCACGTGCTTCAGGTAGACCATCAACACTTGGCTCCTCTGTTAGGGAGGCAGTTCCAGGGTTTGACCTAATGAGACTAAATTAATGATGGCATATTTCTAGTTAAGATTCACTTCTCCAGAGTGGCTTGGAGGGAACTTGCAGGTGATGATATTCCATATATCTGCTACCCTATTCCCTCTAGATGGTAGTGATCGTGAGTTTTATTGGAAGGACTAAGCCAGATGTCATTTGCATCCATTTTATTGCAAGTTTAACACTGAATGTGTTTTAACATTGTGCTTCATTCTGTCCTTTAGGGATATCATGTCTATTTACAAAGAACCTCCACCAGGAATGTTTGTTGTCCCAGATCCACAAGATATGACTAAGGTGAGACTTAAAAAGTACCACCTGGTACAAAGTGCAATATTATTTAATGCGGCATCAAAATTGCTATGACAATAAAAGACCATTGTGTACACTGGAAATCTGAAATATAAACACAAAATACTGGAAATACGCAGCCTCTCAGGCAAGATCTGTGGATAGAAACAAATTTGTTAATGTGACGTGGACATCACTGGCTAGACCAGGATTTATTATTTCATCCGTAATTACCCTGGAGGATACAGTGTTTAGCTGCCTTCTATAACTACCATAGTTCTTGGAGTTGTAGAGGCACCCACAGTGCTGTTAGCAAGGGAGGTTCCAGGATTTTGACCCAGTGACAGTGAAGAAATATCGATATTGTTCCAAGTATGTGCTTTGTTGGAGGACTTGCATGAAACAATATTTCCATGCATCTGCTGCCCTTGTCTTGCTAAATAGTAGAGGTCAGGGTTTACAAGGTGCTGTCAAGGCAGCCTTGATGAGTTCCTGCAGTGTATCTTGTAGATGGTGCATCCTGCTGCCATTGTTTTGGTGGTAAAGGGAATGAAGTTGGTGGATGGGGTTTCAGTCAAGTGGCTGCTTTGTCCTAGATAATGCCTATGTGCACGAGTTGCAAAAAGTTTGTGTATGCAGTTATGGCAAGTAATTAGGGCTAATGGGATACTATCCTTTCTGAGAGGAATTGAATGCAACAATAATGAGCTGATGCTTTGCTTATGCGGCACATTGGTGAGGCCACTTCTCGTATACTGTGTGTAGTTTTGGTCTTCTAATTTAAGGAAGGTTGTAAATCTGTTGGAGGTGATTCACAGAAGGTTTGCTGGATTGATCCCAGGAATGAGCGGATTATTTTATGAGGAAAGATTGGACAGATTGCACTATGTTTTCACTGGAGTTTAAAAGAGTGAGGGGTGACTTGATTGAATTAGATAAGATCCTGAATGGTCTCGACAAGGTGAACAAGTTAAAGTTGACGGGGCATTTCCTTTTGTGGGTGAGTTCTGAACAAGTTGGCACTGTTTTAATTTAGGCGTTGCCCTTATAGAGCAAAAGTGGGAGTATTTTCCTAAGGATTACATATCTTTGGAGCACTGCTGCACAAGGTGGTGGAGGCAGGATCTTAAGACAGAGAGGGATAGATGTTGTTAGGCAGGATAATCAGGTTATTGGGGGTAGATAGGAATTCAAAACTCTAACAGATCAACCTTCATCTTGCTGAATGATGGAGCAGGCTTAAAGGGCTGCATGATTTATTTTTGTATAATTTGTCTAACTAATTTCCTAATTTGTACGTATGTTCATGTAGAATTTCCTTAAGGAAATCACTGATGAAAAATGTTTTCGATCTGGAATCCCAGCTGATCCATAGAATCCCTACAGTATGGAAATAGACCATTTGGCCCAAGCAGTCCACACCAAATCTCCAAAGAGCATCTCACCCAGACTCACCCGTCTACCCTAAGCTATCCTATCCTATCTCTGCAACATTGCATCTCTCATATCTAATCCACCTAACCTACACATCCCTGGATGCTATGGACAATTTAACATGGCCAATCCACCTACCCTGCACATTTTTGGACTATGGGAGGAACATGGAGCACCCAGAGGAAACCCACAGAGAGAATGTGCAAAACCCACACAGACACTCGCCCGAAGCTGGAATTGAACCCGTGCCCCTGAAGCTGTGAGGCAGCACTGCTCACTGCTAAGTCACGTTGCCACCCTGATATCCAGTTCCCCTCCCTTCTTCCCTACCTGTAACCCAGCAATTCTGAGGCCTGAGGTGTTGAGATAGGTCTTATTCTTCTCTGTTGAAATGGTGTTACTCAGCACATAGAGTTGAGCTCAGATCCTTCCTGCTTTATCCTAACATTCTCCAGTCAATTATTTGTAAAGTGCACAGGGAGGTCAACAATTAAGGTTATGGAAATTTGAAAGTCCAGTTGTGTAATAAAAAAACTGTTTTGATTGGCACAATTTAATGTATACCACTCCTACAGATATTTTTAATCAATGTGTTGAGACATGTTATGACATGTCAGGAGCAGATGGGGCTTGACCATGGACCTTCTGCCCCAGAAGCAGGGACCCTACCACTGTAAGCCTACATCGCTGGTGTACGCTTGAATTTTAATCTGCATTCAGTAAGGTCTGCAGCATTTTCTGATTGGCATTGCTATTTTTTCTCTTTTGTTTTCCCTACAGATTCACGCGCTTATTACGGGACCCTTTGACACACCTTACGAAGGAGGTTTTTTCCTTTTTCTCTTTCGCTGTCCTCCCGACTATCCAATCCATCCACCAAGGGTCAAGCTCATGACAACTGGAAACAACACTGTGCGGTTTAACCCAAACTTCTATCGGAATGGCAAAGTTTGCCTCAGCATTCTTGGGTATGGGCAGATTAAATCATAACCAGAGTGGGTTGTGCATATAAGCTAATGGTTTGTGGGTTAGTTTCAGGCCTGGCCTATAAACTACTGGTTTGTTTGGATTTTAAATCCAAAAACAAAAGTAAGTTAAATAGTTCATGTTGCCCCCTCCTCTCCCACATGAAAACCATCCCTAATTTTGTGTCACATTTGCAAATAGCTTTTTCATGTTTCTAAGAAATGTATTGGGAACCTGGGATATGCAGAGACCCTGCTATTGTGGAAGCTGTATAATTTCACAAGTACAGTGCAACATCAGCACTTCACATCAAAGGTGCAAACTTCTGTAAAGTTTTATACATTTTAATGAATGAATGTGCAATTGCATCTAAGCCCTATTCAGAACTTCATAGCAATGCTGTGATGTGTGTGTATAAAGGTGATGTTTAGGTTAAATCTGCCTGGAGCCCCTATTCAAACCCATGCCGATTTAAAGGTGACTACTTAAGCAGCCCTATGTTTTGTACATGTGAATGAAAATTGAAGTGACTGTTCATTTCATATATTGGGATGGTTTTGAATCATCATTAGTTTGCTGCTGTACTAAGTTCTGCTCTATTTTAAGGCAATGTTTTTTTTAAAGCACGTGGACAGGGCCTGCCTGGAGCCCGGCCCAGAGCATCTCTTCTGTACTCATTTCCATTCAGTCTCTTATGACCGAGAACCCATATCACAATGAGCCAGGTTTTGAAC
Source organism: Rhincodon typus (assembly GCF_021869965.1). Lineage (NCBI taxonomy): Eukaryota > Metazoa > Chordata > Chondrichthyes > Orectolobiformes > Rhincodontidae > Rhincodon > Rhincodon typus. Next base: position 34,427,612 of record NC_063361.1, on the reverse strand, counting down.
AGGTGAGCTGAAGTGCTTGTTAATATTGGTGAACTTTGAGATGTGCTTTTGTAGTTGTGGTTTTGAATTTAAAAATAAAAGCTCTTGCTTGTGAAGGGAAGTTGGATAAATACATGAGGGAGAAAATAATTAAGGATCTGCTGACAAGGTTAGGTAAAGAAGAGTGGAAACAGGTTTATGTGGGCAACAAATCATTTGGGCTGAATGGCCTTTTCCTGTGCTGTATGTAACACTAATGCTATGTTTTCAGAGGTTATTGGTGACCTCCGTGGAACTGGGATGTTTCAAAGGAATGCAGCTGTTTGCTTGACAGATTTTGATTAAAACATTTCTGTCCATCCAAGCTTCAGAACTAATCTGCAGTTTTAAAAAATCCTGTGTCTGTAAATGTGTCCAATGTAATATTGAAACATAGAGGACGTGACAGCTCCTGGTGCCAATCAACATCTGCTGAGTGTACTATTCCCAGCAGGGCTTCTGGCCTTGATATTCTGGTTTGGCAAAGCTTCTCATGTTTTGAGTCACTGTACAGTGATATCTGCTGGATAGACGCAGAACTTTCAGGGTGGTTTTATGAAGTGGTGCCTCTTATTGTTGAAACAGCTATTTTTGTGATGTCAGCTGATATTATTGCTAGACAAATCATATCCTAGAATGAAACTTGGCTGAATAGATCATGTTTTCTTTTAGTTTTAGCAGTGGTCTCTTGCTGAAACATAAGCACGTAATGCTGCAGATTTTGCTTTAACAATAAACAACTAGTTTATTAATGAAAGAAATGAAGATAAACAGAATAAACATAACCATCTATTTATAATACAATTGCAAAATTTTTAAAACCCTCAATAAAAATATAATCAAATTACTCCCAAAACACTGCTTTATAAATTGAAAAGGAGCAAAACAGCTTTTGTATCGTACACAAAACACATGCCTGGTACAGTATCTAATGTACCACATAATATTCAAACGAGTCCCTGTATCGAACACTTTGGTATGTTTAAGCCACTTGTGGCTTCACCCTTTAGAATGGAATCGCAGATAGCTTCTTCCTGAGTTGTTATACGCCTGAGCTTAAATGTACTCACCTTAATGTAGGCTCTTCTGGGTTTTATCCCAATACTTCTGGTCTGGGACTAACACTAACTCTTCACTCTAAGGTAATCTAATTCACTAGATATACTTTCCCTTCAGAGCAACACTGGTTTATACGGCCATTCTAATACAAGGACTTTGCAGACTGCTCAAAACTCAAAGTGGAAACCAAAACTGAAAGTCTCCCTCTCCAAGCTACGGGTGTCTCCCTTAAGCTTACAAGTTCCAGAGATTTTTGACAAACCTCAAGGCCCCATTATTTACATTGCTGCGTGATAAAAGAAAAAAAAAATTTGTATAGCACACGAACCTATGCACCCCAAGTCAGGCTTTGAAAACTTTTAAAAGACGTTATCATTGGCTACAGCAACACTTAAAAATTAATTTCTAACCAGATACATGCACAACCCATAGATTACTAACTCAAAAACCAGAAACCCAAAATTATAGTAAATTAGAAATATGTAAGTCTCTCAGTTTACATGTTATCATCATCTGCTTTCAGAGCTCTCATAGGTGTATGAACTTGCAAGATATGAACAGGGTAGACCACTCAGACCCTTAGACCAGCTGTACGATTCAGTAAGATTGTAACTGATCTGATTACTGCACCTGCCCGTTTTAGCCTCTTGCTTATCAAGAATCTATTAACTTAAAAAGATTCAAGAACTTTGTTTGCACCGCCACTCGAGAGTTCCAAAGACCTGTGACCCTCTGAAAGAAAACATCCCTTTTCGACTTAAATGGTGACACCTTATTTTTAAAGTCACCCATGGTTCTAGAATCTCCCACAAGAGGAAACATCCTTTCTACATCTACCCAGTCAAGACCCCTCTTTTAATCAAATTATCTCCTAAAGTCCAGTGAATACAAGCCTTGCCTCTTAAGACAACCAGTCAATTCAGGAATTAATCTCCTTTGCATTTTCTGAACTGTTTCCAATGCACTTACAACGTTAAGTAAGCAGGCTGATACTGTACACAGTATATTCTGTACACTGCATGCTCACCAATTCCCTGTATAGTTTAAAAATAACCCCTAATTTTATATTCAATTCAGTAGTAACCATGTGGATGATGAACTTTGGCAGCTGCAACCCATGAAAAGTGTTCCACCAAATCCTTAACATCTTCACAAGAGGAGGCCAAAGAAAATCCTATTTATCATTCACGTGCTTAGTTTCATGTGTCATTCACGTGAGAGATTCCTAGCATTTCCTTAACAAGAACATGTCTCTCAATGTTGATGCACTCTATCCCACTCACAATGCTCAGGAACACCTTTTTTTTTTCTGATCTGCATACCGTTGCCCTGAATTGCACTCTCTTGATTGCTAACCAACCTTTATCAGAAGGAATGTGTCGCTTGGCCTCCATTTGCCAAGACTAAGGAGGGAAAGGTAGAGATTGCAATCCTGAATGCTTCCTCCTGACACTGTCTCTTTGGAGAGTGTACAGGATCACAATCCTCGACTTTGGCCCTGTGACTGAAAAGACTAGCACCGTTCGCTGACCAGAAGACGGGTTACAAGACTCAGAAAGGAGTGGTTCCTTTGAAATTCTACGTGGTGTCAACGTTTTAAGATGGAGTAAATTGTGTTGGGGGGGGTGGAGGGAGGAGGAGGAATGTGCTGTGCAATAAATATTTTAAAATACATATGTGCACATCATCTATAAAATTGTAAAATAAAACTTTATTTGTTGTTTAGGAGAGACATCCTGGAGATAGTAAAAATTACAACGAATGCATAAGGCATGAATCCATCAGGGTAGCTGTTTGTGACATGTTAGATGGCAAGTGTCTGTGTCCAGATGCACTAAGGTAAATCACATATTGCATTAAGGGTTTAATTAATAACCCATAAATAGTTCACCATTGTGATATATTGTCACTTTCCCACTGAAACCTGTCAGAATTCTCAATGACTTGCTTAAGGAGTTGTTTGTTATGGTTGGAGGTGATTGTAGAGAATAAACTGACCCCTCATTACAAAGACAATTTTCCAGTGAACTGCCAGCTGTATTTAAACCAGGTTCATGTTGGCAGATTGCTAATATAGGCAAACTGTCAAAATACAAAACAGTGCTTCAAGTTTTCAATCTCTAACTAGCATTCTGGTTAGTTTTGACAAGGTGGAATAACTTAGAGTCATAGCACCGAAACAGACCCTTCGGTCCAACTTGTCCATGCCGACCAGGTTTCCCAAACTAAACTAGTCCCACTTGCCTGCGTTTGGTATATATTCCTCTAAACCTTTCCTATTTATGTACCTGCCCAAATGTCTTTAAAAATGTTGTAACTGTACCTGCAACTACCACTTCAGGGTGGCTCAGTGGTTAGCACTGCTGCCTCACAGTGTCAGGGACCCGGGTTAGATTCCACCCTCAGGCAAGTGTCTGCGTGGAGTTTGCACAATCTCCCCATGTTTGTGTGGGTTTCCTCCGGGTGCTCAGTTTGCTCCCACAGTCCAGAATGTGCAGGTTAGGTGAATTGGCCATGCTAAATTGCCCATAGCATCCAGGGATTTGCAGGCTAGGTGGATTAGCCATGGGAAATGCAGGGTTATGGCGATTGGGTGGGTCTGGGTGGCATGCTGTTTGGAGATCAGTGTGGACTCAGTAGGTCAAAAGTCCTGCTTCCACACTGTAGGGGTTCTATGATTCTATTCTACTTCCTCTGGCAGTTCATTCCACATACGAACCACCCTCTGTGCGGAAGAGTACCCTTCAGGTTCCTTTTAAATCTTTCTCCTTTCACCTTAAAAATATGACCCTTAGTTTCACAACCTTTGCATCTCCAAAGTTTTCATTGTTAATTACATCAGAAGTGCAGACACTGCTACACAAGCTAATGTGGCAGCTAATTTGCACTGCAAGATCCAACAAACTGCCTTGGCTTGGTCTGTATTGATGTTGTTTGAGGGAATCAATTTTGGCTAGATCACTGGGGAAAACCTCCTATTGTTGCATGACTTGTGTTACTGGCTCCTTTACATCCACCTGCACACATAACTGATGCCTTGCTTAGTGACCTGTTTTTAGGGTGACTTCTCAAATGATACAGTAAATTCTCTTAACACTATACTGTGTTGTCAGCCTAGATTTTATGCTCAAATGTCTGGGGTGTGACGTGAGCACAACCTACTGGCTCAAGGGTGAGAGCATAGCTCACTAAGCAGAACAGACATTGCAATCAAAAAGCAGATTACTGTACATCACATGACTTCCCGTATATTACACAGATTCCCTGTGAAGCCCCCTTTTGCCTGTTTAAACATGTTACTGAGGATTTAACGTCTAATTTATCAATTGCCAAGTATTTGCATTCAGTACACAGGAGAAAGGACTAGGAGCAAGTTTCAACCATCAGTGAAAAGTTTTAGAATTGCTCAAGAAGGAAGCTTCTATCTCTGATTTCTTTTTCACTCTTGTTCCTGAGCAGACTGTCAGTTGCTCTGGTGGGTGTTCTTGAGATCAGTATCTATCTGCAAGCAGCCCTAGCTTCTTTGGGAAGATCTTCAGTATTTTTTAAACCTTACACTAGATAAAGCAAGCTTTCATCATCCTTGCCTTTCACTTGAGATCTCAGAGCGATATTAAATACAGTTGAATAGAACAGACAAAATGCCCCTCCACAAATGTTGCTCTTTATATGTAAAATTCGCTGACCAGAATTTAACAGCCAAAGCATTGGCCAGTGTCCAGCTTGACCATCAGATGAGCTACAAGCTACACTTGAGTTAATACAATTAACAACTAAACTGTCCACTTCCTGTTCCTGAAATATCATCCAACTCTACTGCTTATACTTTCTGCTTTTCCAATACACCTCTCTACAATCTCCAGCATAGTACCCTAATGGTCAGCTCCTAACTCTTCCAGTTTCAACCACTCAGCTCCAAATCCTTTCCTATATCTTGCAACATCCATCCCCAATTTCAGAGGTATTTCCAAAAGAATACGAACCACAGCTACTTCTTGACGACCTCTAGGATTCTCCAATCTACTTTCATACAGGCATGAAGTCTAATTATGAATCATTTTGGTGGGATAAAAGCAGTTTATAAACGTGAATAGATCTTTAGTTGTATTTCTTTCTTTATCATCAGCCAAATGAAGTTAAGTAAGCAAAGCCATGTATTAGTGTTCAACCATCATAACTGCTTCTGGCCTATTAGAGGACTTGTGGTGAATAATGAAGTTGATGGATAATCCAGATTATCTGCTCACATGGTACAACATTACATTTGACATGGAAGTGAAAGTCAAAAGCACAATTAATCTTTCTTGGACTTTTGTGTTTGAGTTTTTTAAAGAGGAAGTTGGTGAAAATGGCTCACTCAAGCTTCTGGCTGATGACTGGAAAAATGTTAATGCAGATTTAAAGTTTGATTTTGCATAAAATAGATTAAACACTGTCTTGCTTATTCAAAAGATTTAACCCAAGGCTATTATCAATTATTAAACATTTGTTAGTAGCATTTTCACATGGTCATATTTGCTAATTGTTGAAAGTTTATAAATATACAGCGTGAAAGACGCATTTTACTGCCATAAGTTAAAATTTATTTCAAAATTGGTGGACTAAGCTGAAATATTCACCAGTTAATCTAATGATGTTTGCTGTTCACTCAGAAGTGTGATGGAGAAATCTTTCCTGGAATTCTATGACTTCTATGAACTGTCTTGTAAGGACCGGCTTCATCTACAGGGACAGACCATGCAGGTATCATTATCACCATCATCTCTTCTGCACTTGCACTTGTGTGATATGATCCAACTACTGTACCACTACCTTATCTGTCCTCAGTTAACCAATGTGTCCCATACAAATGCTGCTCCAAATTGCTGCTGCTTCATCTTCAGCCAGGTTTTCTAGGTGAGAGTCAGGACCCTGAGTGGGGCCCCCAGACTCTGACACCAGCAATGACTACTATGGAGCTCTGTGCAAGTTAGAACAGCTGCACAGCTGTCCTCCTACTCTGACCACTCACTGATGGATTGTGACAATTTTCAAGCCTCAAAATGAGATCCCAGATTGAAAATGTTTGGGAGGGACTGTTTTGGTGTTCCCCAAGGTTTCTTTCCATTTCACATCTTTGTGACGTGAATCAAAAGTTGAAGGTCAGGTTCTGTATGCCAGCTGACAAGATTTGCATTTATTATTCTACAATCTGATTGTTTGTGTTGAATGTTTAGGTGTGGCAGTGCTAGCTGCAGCCTAACATTAGCAATGTTAGTAAAACAATTTGTTTGAATTCTACTGGACACTGTATCCTTTCTCCTGCAGCTCCATTCCTGTTATTGGCTGCTGATTGAGTCTGAACCCAACACAACCCGCACGTTTATGCCCTGTTTAACTTGAGCTTCAGGTTCCCATGTCTTACCCATTTCAAAGATCACCATTTTCCACCTCCATCCATTCCACATCACTATCTTCAGCTTCAAATTTGACAATGTTTTCCTCACTGGCACTGAAGAACCTATAAATGTTCCAAAATGCCACTTCCAAAAGCTAGTCCTGTACCACAGTGAAAACAGCCAAATGTACAGAATCCCTAACCATGTGGGGTAGCACTGGTGGAGAGATCCCTCCACAAGCCAACCTGCTGTGAGTGATTGCAGCTTTTCCTCCTTTTTTAGACTCAGTTCTTTGCTTTAAATTCATGTTGTTTACTAAATCATGCTCTGCAGCTACCTCATTTTGAAATTGCATTTCCCCAGAAGATTCAAATCCTTATGTTCATTTACAAATCCTTTATGACCTCTTCTCCAGTTTCTTCCTGTCCCAGCTATCAAGCACTTCTGTCTATTCTGACCTGTTTTCCTTAAAATGTTAAGTCTTTGTGTGTGTGTGTATGTGAGAGATTATCACTTGTAGTGTCTGTAAAATGCATCATGCAAGTAGACAATTGTGTTTATGCTAATCAGGAGCATAAAATTATTAAAAGCTGAAAGTAGTCATATTATTCTTTTGGTATTATAGAACTGTTTGCCAGTGAGAAAGTTAGGGTCTGGTTTGGAATTCGGGTGTATATTGTAGAGAAAAGAAACTGTCAGGAATATTTTTCTTAAGAGTATTATTCATTTTCATAGAAATAATATAATGGTATTGGCAAAATCTTTGCAAATGTTCAAGATGCTTTGCAAAATTTGTTTTAAAAATTTGCAGTACAATACATGGGCATGTTCTTCTTTCTGTCACAGGATCCTTTTGGAGAAAGGCGAGGTCATTTTGATTACCAGACCTTACTGAATCGCCTGCAGGCCATAAGGCAGAGATTGAAAAAGAAAAATGAAGAAGAAGCAATAGAGCCAGACTCTGACAGCAGCTCTTCAGGAACCGAGCAAGACAGTCAAGGCACTTCTCATCCCTAGAATACGAACACTGGAACAGCCCGTGTCTGTGATAGTGAGGATCCAGGGAAGCTGGGCTAAAGCTCAGGCGTCCAGGAGTGAGACCTCTCACATGGTTTTGTATATAGACCAAGGATCTGGTATCTTTGTGGAAGCCTGTTTTTACTCAGCTTTGGCTTTGTAATGGTAGAAAGGAGAGAATTGGCTGGGTAAGAATCACTTGATTATAATTTTTTTAAAGTTTTAGCTCTCCAGTCTTACTCTTTTTTTTTGCAGGGCACTATTTTCCACTGTAAAACATTGCTCTGTAATGTCCATTGTACCCCACAAGGTTTAGCCTTGTGCCTCATCCTTGTCAGTATAGCCACCTGTAGGAGACAGTGTGGATGGTTGATTTTTTTTTTTGTATATTGAGATCTATGTGAGAACACCTCTGGAGACTATCTCTGGTGTAATGAGAATGTGCAAGTATTCATGAGCTGATGAGTTACATGTTCAGTCATCTTGCAGCAGTACCGTGTAATGGGTGCCCTGAAGCTGGTGTCTGTCAACTGTGTTTAGATGTCAGTCACAAAGGCTACAGAACTAATTTACTTCATTTAACAATGACTTTTCCTGATATGGTGTTGAATCTGTTGCAAATTGATACATATACCTGTTTTAAACCCTTGGATTTTTCTAACAGAATTCAACACACTTTTGTGAAATGTGTGACAACCATTTACTTAAGGGTTGTTTCTTATAAGTGTCCACATTGATGACATTTGGTTGTAAAACCTGAAATGTTCCCTTGGTGGACAACATCTCTTCATGTTTAACTCATTTGGGTAAAACATACATTATTCATGTTTCTCTTTTGTGGAGGATTTCTGTAAAACCCACCAAGCAAGTCCTGTACTGACCTATGGCACCATATAGTCATGTTGATATTGGGTCTGTCTTGTAACAGAGTACCAACTTTAAAGGAAAAGTGAGTGTCATTATAACTCCTCTTATTGGGCTTCCAACAATGCATATTTTTTAGAGAGGGGTCTACTGCACTATATAAACTAGTCATCCACTTGGGAGAGACTTCATCTGATGTTCAGTGCAGTTTGACATCATTATTCCACAGATTGGCAAAAATCTTGAATTTATCAGTCAGTTCTATTCGCATGCATGGTGGCTGCAAACTTTGCACACTTGTAACCTGTTCTGGAATCTATTACTCTTGTTTAGAAAGCTTATGGGGGGTATCGAGCTGTGGAAAATTAAATAGAGACATGATAAAGATTCAACTAAGTGTAACTTGGATTACTGTGGTAGAAATATCTGCTAAAAATATCCTCTCAACCAGTTGTCTCAAAGTCTTGCATTATGTGTAGGGCAGAGGTTTGGAGGTAATTTCTGGTCATAGAAAATGCATCTCTGGTTGGCCAATGCACTGTCCAATTTTGTTTAAGTAACTTAAATCTTGAGGTAAATGTAAATCTTTTTTGAAATAGTTTGCTGTGCATATTATATCAATGCGAGATTCTGCGCTCCCTTACGCTTTTGAGTTCCTCACTGTGCTCTGAGCATTCCTTCTAGTCTCCCACATGCAGGTTCAAATAGAGTCCCAGGGACTGCTAAGGTGCAATTTTATAGTTTGTCTGATCCAGTCACTATCTTTTAACCTGTTTGACTTCTGGTCCATTGAGGATTTGCTGAGTGGGTGAATGACACAAACTGTTGTTTGTGATCACAGATAAAATTTTAATATGTGATTATAGATTCTGCTTGGATAAAACCTGATGTCACCATAAATGATTCTTAGTACTACTCTTTAAGATTTAACGACCCCCATTACAAAGGGGGGGTGTTTTAAGAAACCATTAACTTTTTTATTTGATAACTTTGTAAGCCTGCCTTTTGTGATTCCCGGGAGGACAACCAATGGAAGGGTGGAAAGCTCAACCACTCAGTGCACTCCGAATTTTTAGTTTGACAGAATAGCAGCTGGTGAAGCAGAACATGTTGGAATATCAGATGAAAATGAACTGCTGGTACTGTGAATTTGGGACACTGTTTTTTCTTTGAGAGATTCCACTCAGTCCAATGCAGCTTTGTCCCAGTTTCAATTTTGTTTGTCCAGGGTTTGTGAATACTAATAGTTTCAACATCATGCTTGCTCCAACACAACAGGCCACTTACTGGATCAATTAGATATGTGTGAAAAGTTCAGAAGGTGACAGCGACAGCAGTACCCTCGCCCTTTCTTGATAATGAAAATTCCTATGTTCTTATTCCCTTCCACTAAGTCTCCCCAAATCTTGCTCCCAGTTCCTCAGGCTGTGGTCCTGTGAGTTAAATCACAAGAAGTATAGGATATTTAAAACATGGTACCGAATGTCCTACTGCTGTGATGTGACTTTAGATTATTCTTATGACATAATTACTATTACAATGTACAGTCGTACAAGTTTTAAAGAAACCATTTGATGCTAAGATTGTATATATTAAAGTGGCGTGGTGCAGGGCACTTATTCAGGGTCAACTGAACAACTATATAAGAATTTCTTGGAGGCAAGAGTGTCCCTTTTTTTGCATCCCTCCCGAAATCCTGTCTGCTGAACAAACTGTACATATTGTAGCAATGAGACTGTCGTGTGTTGGGGCTCCCCTTGTGACTCTGGATGAAGGTCTGGAGTTTCGGAAGATTCTTCACCATGTGATTGCGGGTTGTTTCAGGAGATACAGGTGAGAGTTGCTGATCTCATCACCTCATTTCCACTAGTGCCATTTACAGTGAGTTCAGGGACACTTCAGTTAACACCTTTCCCTTCATGTTACTGGACCTGTGCTGAAGACACAGTTTATTTGGAATTAAGGAAAGACACTGATTTTGTTTTCTTTGCTTCTGAGATGCTCTGAGCAATTAAGCAACTCCCAACTCTTGCAACTGGTAATGCAAAACATTACCATTGGTTAAGTAATATAAAATAAATTTTAAAATAATTCAGCCCAAACCATTGACTTAGAAGTAGTAACAATGGCTTAAAATCTCCTGTTCTTTAATGAGTATAAGTAACTTTACACCTTGTTTGTATTTTTGGAACCTTCTTAGTCACATTATTGCGATTAACTTTCAAAATAAAGTTTAACGCATTGTTACACAGGTTAGAGCAATGGGACTATTCATCTCATAAATACTTGGCTGCTTTGTAACGCTAGATTTGATGAATGATGAATAGCCTATTTGTTGCCATGTCAAAGTGATGCCATCATTTGCTAACAAGCCATGTGAAAATATTAATGATTGTGCAATTCTCTGCACTGTCTGGAAACTGTAAAGATTTTTCTTGTGTGTAAATAGTCTAAACATTTGGTTCCCTTTTCATGGAATTGAATAAACAACATTTACTTTCAATATTTCAGCACAGTTAGCTGAAAAGAATCCTCAGGCCTTGGGGTAGAGGAAAGTACAACCTGGATCTGGGTGTTTAGCTGCTGCTTTGTATGTTAATGTTATAAGCCATCTCTGCACATCTTCAGATTGCATTGTAAAAGTGAAAAATTGAATTTTTTTTTAGGTTAAATCATAGCTCACAATGTATTACTGGGGAGAATTTGTGATAGAGTTGCTGGGGAGCTTCCTGCAAAATTTCTCTTGCAACTATTTACAACTTCTCATTCCATTGGCCGTGCTTTGTGGCACGGCGCTGGGACTGTCATTTACCAGTGTTGATTATAAGGTGATCTTGGTGCAATAGTTGCTCTCAGCCTCCCTGCCTGGACTTGGAACCAACAGCACAATGGTTCTGATCCTGGAGCAGTGCCCATTGACTGTTGCCAGAATATGAGCATCATGTAAGTACATAGATTGGGTGCAGCCAAGACAAAATTGAGTAGGAGACCTTATTGAAGAATTGCATGCAGGTAGGGAGTAGGGGCAGGCAGAGGAACTGCTCCCATTGAGACTCAGTGTCTATGTTTATAGTTAAAATTTGCAATGACTCATTCACCCCAAACTGCCAGTATATGGGCTGGGGTGCCGATCTCTATGAAGGTAGCATACTAAACTATTGCTACTTATTCTGTGAACTGTGATTGGGTTTGACATCATGGACCTAGTTCAAGTTAGTGGCTTTGGAATTGTTTTAGGAATCGGGCTTTTTGATACTGGATTGTATGGGGCTCAAGGTGTTGACTGATCCCAGCAGATCAGTCAGCCCTGTTAGATATCTACAATTGAACAATATCACTTACTATGTAGTATCGTACAGATCAGGCTTATCACTGGCTTCCTAAACACAATATTTCAGGTGGTCCGAAGGGGATACACAATTTCTATGTTTAGCACCAAGGACCACTTGGTCATTAAGAATGTGATTTGAATCTTTTATTATGGGATTACCTGTTGAACAGTATTACACTGGTCTGTTGCCTTTGACAATGATTCTAAACTTGCCTTGAGTATTTTCTCAAAATAATGCAACATATGTTTTACATTCTACAGGCATCCAGGGACCCCAAATGTATAATAAGCTTGAGTATGAATAGAATCCTGGTTTAGTTTAAAGATTGTAGCAGATAACTTGAAAACTTACATATTGAGAGTTATCAAAACTTTTTTCTCCCAAACTGATATTGTCTCCAATTAACCTAAAATGGTTTGATAAGCTCCTCTGCACAGTTGAGTTGGTGAATCTGTCTGCCACTGTGGAACTAAGTCATAAAAACCAGAGCTGTCCACTGTCCAATTCATCTGGGTGTAGCAAAGTCTCTAATACCGGTGCAATATTTAGGCTGCTTTTGTTGACCTCAGCAACTGTGGGTGGGGGGGTAAAGGTAACAATCAGCCACTGTTTCTGCCCTGACCATTGAAAGAAGCATTTGCTGGAATATGCACACTTGTTGAGTTGCAGTCATGTTAAGGTGTGCTACACTCCATAGTAGCCTACAGTTTGCTCATTAGGATAGATATTTGGGGCATGGTACAAAAAGAGCCTATGCTTTTGGCAACCATACCAGCAAAAGTTTGCTGCTTTCAAGGTGAGGGGTGGGTGCATACTTTACAAAATAATTGTAAATTCCCTAAAATGAAGCCACATCAGAGATTGGATTTATATCTATGGTGCTTCATTATCAGTGTTAAACGTTACACTCCAATTAATGGTAAAGACTGAAGTGTAGGTTTTCCCTTAAGTGTATAAATATGATATACATAGATTTTAAAAATTGCTTGTTATTTGAGTTCTGATTCTCGTGTTAAGTTCCTAATTGGGTTCCCCAAGCATTGGAGTTGATGTCAGAACACTTTAGCAGTCTCATTTGCAATTTCAGTTAGGATGATGGCTAGCAGTCCTCTGTCCACTATTTTAATGCAAATTCACATTTTCCGTAAAGAGATCCTGAGACCTGTTTTGCAATTTGTTTTAATCTTATAATCTACAGTAATAATGTATTGTCACCATTTGGGTTTCTAACCACATGTATAATGAAACAGAAAGATGGTCCAATAAAGAACACAGGGATGAGATATCGTTTCCATTTGGTAGCCTAGTTTATGCTGCATATATCTGAATCCAAGCTTGTTGCAACACAGCAGAGCCCCTTTAACAGTTAATGCCATTTGCAATGGAAATGCTTCACTGCACCCAGAACAGTTCATCATTTAATTCATATACTGACTTAAGTTCAGAATTGAATCAGCTTTTGTTTCCTGCTTTCAAACGTTTATCCTTCCAATTTGAAACCAGTTATGCATTAAAGCAAGATTTCCCTCACCCCTAACTTGTCACTATACTGGGACAAATGCATTTAACAAGATCCATTTTAATACAATTGGTTAGCTATTCAATTATTACAATATTTGACCAGCATTCCATGGAATTCTAGTGATTTCTGAGGATTCTTACACTGCCATGATAAGATGAATAATTGTATTCCAGTTTTACTGAATTGTGATTGAAAGTAGTTGATCCATCCATTTTGAGGAAAGAGCTTGTCAAACAGGAATTTTATTTTGCTTCAAATGGATTGAGGGAAGTAGCCCTGCCTTTGTTAGAAAGCAGGATACAGGTCAGTTATGAATGCAACATCTTTGAGCAGGGTAACCAGCACTACATTGAAAGGATGTAACCTTAGAAGCCTGCTATCCAATAGAATCTGAAGCCTACTGGGTTAGTGTGGAAGAGAAAGTTGAAAGATTCCATCAGGCTAATGTTAAAACATACTGGTGAGGAATTAGTCCAGTACCTAGAACATACTGCATTATTTTTTAAAAATCTCTAATTGAACTGCTGCAATTCACCCAGGGGAAACATATCAGTCATCCGTGCTGTTGCCTGTTCTATTCTGCATTTGATATCGTCGATGGTAACATGTTTGTTTCACTTTTGGGCCTCACCTTAAACTTGGCTGCACGTTATTTCCAATTCCCATGTTAGGCAAGACATTGACACAGTCACTGCCCTGACCTAGGGTAATGTTCCAGAGATGATGGGAGTACAGTGAGGATTATCACTACTTAAAGCAGTATTTCAGAGCCTGGAGCTATGAGGTATAGTTAATGTGAAAAATGTTTTCTGTTTAAAAGGGATGCTCATCTTTTGAAAGGCCTAGCAATCAGAGTTCATTCCACAACCATCATGGACTAGTTTCAGTCAGATTGCTGAGGCACCTCCCCCTAACCCCCAGCACAGTATTCACTGCCATCCATTGGCAAACTTCGATAAACACCCCTCTCCTATGCACCAATGAGATGTTACCTTTCACTTCTGAACTCAGGTGCAGAAACTTCATTGTAATATTGTCCAACATTTAGTATCTGCTCCACCTTTGATGGGTAAATGTAGTATGTCACTGGGCCATACGGAACAGAATATTCTCTGATTCATCCCATGGTTTGAGTGGAGTTGCTGGCAATTGGCCTCCCTTCTCACCTAGCCTTTCTATCTCCAGTCACTCCCTGGCATCCCCTGTGGGAAAAGTGCTTGTGCATAAGTCACTCTCAAACCAGTGACTCACGCTGTTCTTTGTCATATTGAAGCTTAAGCAGTGGTCATTTGCAGGAATTAATGGACATGGACCATGTTATCTTTGAGCTGCACCTCAGCAGTGAGTAAGAAAAAGACAAATTGTATGAGGTGAGAGTTTTGTATATAACACAGCTCCTTTGGAAGATTTAAAAAAATGTCTTTTCACTGCCTTGGTTTCTCATGTTACGTACACCTCACTGTTATGATGCCTTACAAGATCAAGTACCTGGCTACTGGGAGTGACTGCATATTTTAAGTACCAGATGTGTTGCTGTGCTAGTCTCCCCTCTTCTGATGAGGGATTCCCATTCCTGTTAGGTGATAATTCAATCACCAACTTGTCTGGACACATCTGAAATGGGTACCAGATGTAATTATCTTTTGGATTACTTGCTGTAGATTATATACACATCTCTTAGCTAGCTGGTACTTCATTTCAAGGTAACAGGAGGAAAGGGTAAAACCCCATTAATTGCCAATCCGGTACTGCTGGTTCGGCTCAGCTATAACACCAATTTAACAGATACAGGTGGTTAACGATTGTCTAATCGTGGTTAACAACTAATATGCAAACTAGGAAAAAGCACTGATGTTTATATTGTTTCATATTGTATATAAGTGACAATTCAAATTTTTGGTGCAATAAAATTTGCTGATGACAAAATCTACTAAATTGCATGATTCATATACTTTATTCTGCTTAGACCTACACTGGGAAATGGTCAGTGGGCTTATTGTGGTTATTAGTTGAATGAAAGCAAACTTAACACCTCAGCACATAAGGAAGCTGTTTGCCCATCATACTTCCATTGGTCCCAATGCCCCTTTCTTTCCCTACAGCTTTTCTTTTAGTTATTTATCCAACTTTCCTTCCAAGAATTTAGTAATGAATCTGCTTGAACTGCCTTTTTCAGGCTGTCTGTTTCAGATCCTAACAACTCAGCATGCAAATAACTTCTCGTCTTCCCAACAGCCCCCAGTTCTTTTGCCATTATTTTAAAACTGTCACCTCTGACCAGCAGCCAAATAGGCAGAAACCTTCTACTGACAATCTACTTAATATTCAGAGGATTTGGGGATTTATAGTCCTTCCTTCGTAGCCTTTAATAAGGTAGTGGTACTGAGCTGCCCTCAGGAACCACTGCAGTCTGTTCATCACATCTTTTCAAATACATTGTGTGCTCTATGAAAATCTCCCAATAACAGTCTCTGTGTTAAGAACAATCCCAGCTTCTTCAGTCTTTCCATTTATAATCCTCCAATGTCTGGGCAATTATATTGACTCTCATCTGCACCCTCTCTAAGAGACTGTGCTATATCAAAGAGGTTTTTGCTCCAATTTCCACAAGCAGGAAGACAGGTGGAAGTGATGGAACAATTTAATCTTGGAATTCTTGTACTTTTATTCAAAGTGCCTATTTCCTTACCCTCCAGCAACATGGTAGCACAACATCATCTCTAACAGCTGTCAATTTGTAGTTTGTACAATGAACCATAACACCGCTTAGTTTGTGAAGACAGGGAAGTGAATAGAGTCAGGACCTGCCCTGCAGATAGGAAGATGATATGCAGGAGACTGATCGAACTGGTCAGTTTAACTGCTTAGAATGATAGTCAAGTACTCAAAAGCTATTTACGTGGCTGCCAACTGCTTCAGGGTCTAGGGACGTCCTGATTAGCAGAAAGAAAAGGAAAACTTGATCCTCAGTCAGCATTAGTCTGCATTTGACTTCAATCATAAAAGCTGGCATTCAGCAACCTGCTTTTAATGAATCACAGGGAAGTGATGTGTGTTCTGCTGGAAATTTACTTTTGAAATGAGTGAACACTTGGTGCAAAAATAAAACCCTTTTCATTACATGGTTTCTTTTGACAAAATTTAATTGATGGTTTTGAATTACAAAGCTCAGTTGCTAATGCTAAGGTTCTGCCTCCAAGTGGTGACTCATCTGTTGGTCAAAGATTTGGGACCAGGGAAGAACAATAAGGTCATTAACTGATAACTGCAGTCATCACACCAGCAGGGTAGGCATGACATAGCCAGCTGTTCTTTCTCTGACCAATATTTTGTATATCTTCATTGCCAGTGAAATTATAAGCTTTAGAGGGTATTTAGCATTTCAGTTGACTTATCCAGATAGTTCTACAGGTCAAATATTCTGCTCCCGCCTCTTGAGCTGTAGCAACACCACCTCACCCGTATTTTGAAATACACTTGCAGAATTAAAGTTTTTAAGCCAGATGTCAAATGACTTCTTCCTCAAAATCCAAAGCCTGTCAGCAGCAGTTAAAGTCTGATATCCAATGGAAACTAACCCAAGGTAAGACTGAGAAATGTCATTTAATTGTGCAAGTATCATGTGCAGTGATACTAGAAATTGCCTGCTACAAAAAGATTCTTAGGGGTATCCAGAACTTCAACATCCACAGTTTTACACTAATCTTTCATTCTGGTACCAGAACCATCAAGGTGGATGGAGTCTGCTTACTCTCTGGTTTGAAGTATTAATTTTTCCTCACGGCAAACTTTCATCAGCTTCTTCAGGAGTGACATCTTGGGAGTATAGATCAGAAAAGAGTGCAGGTAACCAGTACTGAGGTTCTTCAGGAGCTTGTTTGTCTATCCACGCCAAGCCTTCCTTCAACAAATGTTCCTAGAAGAGGTTATACAGCAAGAGTTTTTGACATAGGTTCTCAGCTAAATTGTTAACTACTTAGTCACAGCTGAATTTCCATCCTCCCCCAGTGTAATGAAAAGAAAACAATGTCTTTACAGAGCAGTGAGAATAACTAAGTTGCTAGCAGGAGGGATGTCTGGTGACTCATGCATATGGGAAACTAGGTAAACATGGAGAAATGATGTTAGTGGAATGATAATAAAGTAGAGTAGGAACATAAACACTCGAATGAACTTGTTTCTCTGCTTTAAATACTGTAATTTTAGACAACGTCACAAGTTAAAAATGTTGAACACTAACATTTAAAGAAGGTTCATGCTGAATTTTTTTTAAAAAACGGATGCAAATCCTCAAAGTTCAACAATGTGCTTCTTGATATCTTCATATTTGCCATCCACATTTGTGGCTACTTTGACTAAATATTCACTGTCCACTAGTACAGATGGGCAAAAATCACAGGTTAGGTTTCACCACCTATTTTTTATGTTTTTGTTCTGTGGTATCCCAAATAACCCTAACATACAATCACCAAAATCCAGTCATTTATTGAAAGCATTCTGGTTAGGCACTTAGTTCACATGGGCTGTCTTTATTAGCAGTTTTCCTTATGAAGAAAGCGATGTTGAAAAGACTACATCCATATGCAATAGAGGAACAGAATCAACTTTTTGCCCAGACTCACTCCAGTTATACCATTCCCTTGTTCTGTCAGATTATGGAAAGCGTGATGTTGTCAGTCCCAAAAGACAGCCCAGTCTGTTCCATGGAGAAATGGGTGAGAGAGAGAGAGAGAAAGACACAGACAGAAAATACTCCACATGCAGGTGTACAGACCAGTACTTGATTAGTGCGTTCAGAATCCCACTTCAGGCTGGACTTAATTTCACTGACTGTCACATATCCATTCTTCTGTAAGACACAAAGTGGCTGAGTTTAATTTCTCTACCTATCATAAGACATTGTCTTTTTGTCAGTTTCACATTCATGCTCTTTGATCTTGTCACCTCCTACTACAGGTGAAACTAGCCTTAGTCAGAGGTTCATTTGTTCAAGCCCCACTCAAACTAGAGCTGAAAAACCTAGGCTAACATGCCCGTTGCAGTACTGAGGGAGTGCTGCACCAAAGATGCTGGTAATAAAGACATTATTAAACCAAGGTCCAGTTTGTCACCCCAGGTTGATGTGAACAGTCCCACAGTATGATTCTGAACAGCAGGTGAGTCCTCCCAGTTATCCAGACCAATATTTATCCTGAAATCAACACCACCAATCTGGCCATTGTAAACCTAGCTGTTTGTAGTAGATTGCTGTGTGCTTACTTGCTTTTGCATTTCCGACATGACAACAGTGACTATACTTCAAAGAAATTTCATTGACTGTAAAGCAGTTTGGAACATCTCAAGGTCATGACAGGCACTTTATAAATGTAAATCATTTTTAACCATTAAGGCCTTGTGGAGAAACTTACCTGCACCCAGATATTTAAAATGCTTTTTCTTCACTTGAGTACCCAACATTAACTCACCAACACCCCCTTTTACTGGCACGTTCCAAATCTGCAATCTCCTTCATCCTGAAGGAGAAGGGCAGCAGACACACAGAACCACCATCAGCTGTAACGTTCCCCACCAAACCACACACCACACAGGCTTGGAATTAAATTGCTGTTCCTTTACTATAAGTGAGTCAAAATCCTGGAAGGGCTCTGCCTGTCTCTCCTTCTTGCTGCCAAAAGACTTCAATTCAAGAAGCCAGCTCACTACCACCTCCTCCAAGGTAATTAGGGATAGGCAACAATATTGATCTAGCTAGCAACATCCACATTCCACAAATGAATTTTAACAATCCCAGAACAATAGAGGGTGTCTACAAAGAGTGAGCTGAAAATGAGTGGATGGCAGGAAGGCATGAAGAGATCGAAGGCATGAAGAGATCAAAGCCACGTGAACAGTTGTCAAAAATCAGAAAGCAGGGTGTCTCCCTCATGCACACATGCTCTCATACATCCACAATTTTAGATGCTCCACCTCTGGTGGGCATGCCTTCAGCTCTCCAAAACTTCCTCTCGACAGCTCCCAGCCTCTCTTCCTCCCCCTCCAAGATGCTCCTTAAAAATCACTTCTGAACAAACTCTTGATCACTTGTCTCAATACCTCTATGTGGCTCAGTGTTGAAGTTTGTTCGATTGTTGCTCCTGCTATGTGCTGTGAGAGGTTAGATTATGTAAAAATCTGCAGGTGGTTATTAAACATTCCCTCAGTCCACCAACTGTGTCTCAGAAATGAATGAGGTCACCTACCTCTGCAATCTGCAGTACCACCGTGTGATCCATATTCAGCTCTGCAGGGACAGACTGCACCAGGTATCCACCTCCCATTGGGATTATACTGAAACCACTACCCAAGGATTTCAGTTTCTTGATGGCCCGAATGAGATCATCCCTGAGAAGGAAAGGTAAGACAAGTTGTGGTTGGGTGTCAGGTAAAAGAGAAAACAAAGGCGGAAGTCATTGGTTGATGTGACTGACTTAAGGGGCAAATGAAACATCATAAAAATCAGTCAATGACAACATTGGAGGAGGCCATTCAGCCCTCAAGCCTGTTCCACCATACAGTTAGATCTTGGCTGATCTGGATCTTATTCACCTTGGTTCCATAATTCTTAACACCATCATCAAAATAGAGTTTGCCAAATGGACTCTAGCCTCATAATTTAACCCGTATGCCTCCAACTCTTTTCGATCTGTACATGCTTTGCTTGCTGTGATCTGCCTGTACCGCTCATAAACAAAGCTTTTCACAATATTTCGGTACATGTGACAATAAAATCAGATGTTTACTGGACATATTCAATGGATTCTCAGCCTCAACAGTTTTTTTTAAAGTGTGGAGGGGAGAGAGAGTTTTAGATTTCCAATATCTTTCATACGATGAAGTGCCTCCAGAGATCACCACTGAGAAACCTAACTTCAAGGTCATGGACCCTGGTCTAGGCTTTTTCTCACCCCCAAAAAGGAGGAGACCTCAAGCCAGTTCCAATCTGTCACCTAACATCATATTTCTGCCTTTGGCCTAAATCCCTTATGAAATTTGGTTAACACGAATCTTTCAAACTCAGATTTAATATTTATTACTTGATCAATCATCAACTGCCATTTGCAGAAGAGAGTTCCAAACAACTATCACTGTCAGCATCACTGCTTTTTCAAAGAACCAGCATAATTGGCCAAATGGCCTCCTTCTGTGCTCTAAATTTCTTGGACTCCATGAAGTGTAGTCTCAGATGATTATCAGCTAGCCTTAAGCAAATAAAAAGGTAGGAGCAGATTTAAATCAATTATGGATCCCTTTCATTGGGAGTTGCCTGTTTTACTCACTGACTGACATCTTGGGCAAACTTGCCTCGACCTTTCAGCACACGCTGGTGCAGCTCGTCCAATGTGATCAGACCTGGCAAAAGTTAAACGTACAGAATGAGCAGCTTTTCCTACTCATTAGGATCATTCTCACACCAAGTTCCATTTACCCATCGCCTCATGCTTGCTGACTGGGTTTGCTTCAACTTCACAATTCTCAATGTGTTTATCCATGGTCGCACCCTAACCTTTCAACTCACCACCGTACAAATATGCCTCTTGCTCACCTCAACTTTGATTTCTGCACCATTTGTAGCCATGAATGTCCTTCCTACATTCTCCATATCTCTACCTGTCCCCTCCTTTAAGATACACCTTAAAACTTAGTTCTTCAATTAAGTAGTTTGGTCAACTGTCCTAATCTGTCCTCGTGTAGCTCAGTATCAGATTTACTCAGTGCCATATCACTGAACTGTTACAGTGCAGGAGGCCATTCGGCCCATCATGTCTGCACCAGCGCTCTGAATAAGCGTTCTGAATAGGCGTTATGTATTATCATTCTCCTGCCCTTTCTCAATACCCTGCTCGTTATATATATTTAATGAATTATCCAATATCCTCTTGAATACCTCAACTGAACCCATGTCACTTCTCCTTATTTTGCGAATACTTTAAATCTGTACCCTCTTTTCTTGATCCTTTCTGCACAGGAACAGTGTCTCCCTGTTATTCTGCCCACAGCTTTGATGACTTTTGAAGCTTTAATAAAACCTCCTCTTAGCCTTCTCCTCGCCAAGGGAAACAGTGCCAACTTCTCCTATCTTTATTGTGTATCATCCCTGGAACCATTCTTGTAAATCTTTTCTGCACCCTCCCCAATACATTCACATCCTTCCTAGAGTGTGGTGTGCAGAAATGTACACTGTTCTCACAGTTTACAACATTTCCAAGTTTTGTATCATCTGCAAATTTTGAATTGTCCCCTGCACTCAAAGATCTAGATCATTTACATAAATTAGAAGCAGCAAGGATCCCAGCACTGACCTGGAAAACTCCACTGCAAACTTTCCATCAGTATGAATAATATCTACTGAACAGTACTCACTGCTTCCTGTCACTCTGCTAATTTTGTGTCCATGATATTACTGTCCCTTTTATTCCATAGACTATAACTTTCCTCACAAATCTGTTGTGTGGCACTGTATTAAATGCTTTTTGGTCTTTAATAAATCCAAGCTGGCTCCCATATCCATGTGGCTATTAAATCTATTCCAAATCAGTGTTTCTATAAGTTTCCCCATCCCAATGAAGTTAAACTGACTGGTCTGTAATTGTTTTTAATCACACCTTTGTTCAAAAAATGTTGTAATTCTCCAGTCCTCCACCTCATCCCGGAATCCAGATTATTGCCAGTGCCTCTGCAATTTCTACTCTTTCTTCCTTACATCTCATCTAGTCCTGGTGCCTTCTTAACTAAGGGCCATCAGCTTATCAAATATTGTCTCCTTATCAATTTCTTCACCCTGCTAATGATTAGGCTTCCTCCTTTGTCACACTGGCCTGGCTAATATCATCTCACTTGGTAAGACAGATGCAAAATACTTATTTAATAGCTTATCCATGATCCATGTCACCTTGTGTACATTTTTTTTTGGTGTCTAATCAGCCCTTTAGGATTCCCTTTTATGCAAAAATATACATTGAATTTGTTGTTGTACACAGGGCTGTGTGGCTATTTCATACAACCATCTCCCATACACTTTAAAACTAAAGTTCTGCACTTTTGAACCCTTCAACTATCTTTATTCGGTAAGCAAGCAGCTAAGCTGGATGAAAGTACTTTTTAAATTGCCACTCATGACCATAATCTCATGCAAACCATCTCACTCACTTAACGTGGACAATGAGAGATTCACCTCCATTTCTATGTTTCAGAGCCAGACACACTTCAATAATCTGCACTCCCAGTTCGTAGTAGAAGTCACCAACACCCAGCATCTCCGACCAGAAGCCTTTGCCAGCTGCAAGGAGAAAATTAAATAAACTTGTGTATGTGACAGAATTTTGAGATTTTTTTTTGTTCATCAGTGCAAGCGAACAGAAGTCCCAACAATTTCTCACATATCACAACATTAAACACTCCCAGGGCAGATACAGCCAGCGGAGGCCGGGGTTAGACACAGAGTCAAGCTTCCTCCGCACTCTCCCCATCAAATACTCCCAAGAGGTTAGATACAGAGTAAGGCTCTCCCTAATCCTTTAAACTGGAAGTAAAGCTCTCTATACACTTTCCCCATCAAACACTCCTTCTACAGGGACAGCATGGGGTTAGACAAAGTAAAGTTTCCTCTACTCTTTTAAACTAAAAGCAAATAAACGTGCCTCAACGTTCCATAAAAACAGTCCAGGACTGTTAATATAGAGGTTATATAGAGTAAAGCTGACTCTACACTGTCCCCATCACTCCCAAGACAGGGACAGCATGGGATTAGCTACAGAGGAAAGCTGCCTCTACTTTTCGAGACTGAAAGTAAAGTGTAAGTAAAGCTCTTCCAACACTGCCTATCAAACACTCCTGGGACAGGGCCAGTGCAGGATTAGCTACAGTGTAAAGCTCTGTCTACTCCTTTAAACTGAAAGTAAAGCTTCCTGTCCCCATTAAACACACCCAGGACAGGGCCAGCAGAGGGTTAGATATAGAGTAAAGCCTTCCTCTACTCTTTTTACTCCCTCTACACTACCCCATCAAATAATCCGAGGACAGGGACAGCACAGGATTAGATACAGAGTAAAACTTTCTGCAATGAACCTAACATTTCAAGATCAGGGAAGATGCGAATTCAAAAGGAAACTGGAGAGAGGTGAATGAACAGGATTACAGGCGAGAGGGTCCACTCCAATTGTTGCACACATATCCTGAAACTGAACACGAAACTCTGAGTTTTTCCGAATCTCCTGTTTGTGCTTGCTGGCAAATTCCTCCAGATGTGTCTTGAACATTTCCAGCTGCTTTGACATCTGCAAAGACCAAGAAAAATTCAGAAATCTTTGGATAAGACAGAGCATTGATCCTCTCTACAAGATGGCGCTGAAACCAAAAAAGTGTCAACATCAGACAGTAAAAGTGATTAATTAAAAGGGTTTGAGTTCATAGTAATATCCACTCACCTGAACCAGCTGGTCCTCAGCCATCACGGTTCCTCGCTCTTTATACTTGGCCTAAAGAAAATCCGGTTAGCAAACATTAAGCAGCAAAATACCATTAATAGAGTAAGAAAGAAAACAAAGACAGACGTGTGTTTTCTAATGTGCTTGCAGAACTGAGAGGAGAGTTTGATGTTCAGGAGCAGGGTTTGAATGCATGGCCTTCTTACTCAGGTGAGAATTCCACCCACAGAGACAGTTTCAAGTGGTTTTATTTTCTTTTCCTTGAGATATAGTCCTCAATTAGCAGTGTCTGGCAACAGACCCTGTCCTCATGGAGGCAAGAATAGGCTATTCAGTCCATCGAGCCTGCCACACCATCCAATACAATCATGGCTGAACGAACGCTTCATGCCTTTTACCAACCCCATCATAATAACCCTGTACGCCACTGGTAGTTAGAAATCTATCAAACTCTACCTCAAAACCTGAGCCTCCACAGTCCTCTGTGGTTGAGGAGTCTGAAGATTCACAATCTTCATTTCACACCTAAGCAGCATTCCCCCTTATTTTTAAGTTGTGTTCTCTGGTTCTAGGCTCCCAACCATGGGAAACATCTTACCTATGTCTAACCCTGTCTATTCCTTTTAAGTATTTTCTAGGTTTCAATTAGAGCACGTCTCTTCAAACTCTGGAGATTACTGGCTCAGTGTGCCAAATCCCTCTTCATAGGACAGTCCCGCCATCCCAGCAACAAGTCTGGTGAACCTCTGTTGCACTCCCTCAATGGCAATATCTTTCCTGAAAGAAGGACACCAAACCAGCACACAGTACTCCAGCTGCAGCCTAACCAAGCAATTGTGGAAGCTTTCATCATTTCTGTACTCAAACTCTCTTACAATAAAGGTTAACATACATTAGCCTTACTATAGCTGCTGCACGTGCATGTTAGCCTTCAATGATTTATCAACAAGGACACCCAGGCCCCTTTCTATATCTACAAACCCAATCTCTTACAATTTAAGAAATATTCTGCACATCGGTTTTTCCTACCAAAGTCAAGAACTTCACATTTTTCCATATTATACTTCTCTGCATGTTCCTGACTATTCACTAAAGGAGGAGGGCCACAGGAGGGTGACTGGTGGATGGAGGACGAGAGGGGCATTGGTGGGGGGGTGGCGGGGGGGAGGGGAGCAGGGGGATAGGAACGGGGGGGGGGGGGGGGGGGGGCAACAGACTGGCTAGGAGAAGAGGCAGATAGGCTAAGGAAAAGCAAAACTGATTGTAAATGGAGAAGCTGGGCAACACATCATGACTGGGGGGGGGGGGTGTCGGAGTAATGAATGGTAGCCGGAGAGGAAAAGGACAGGACGTTGTAACTTACTTCGGCGAGTTTCTTCCTGGCGATGGCACCGGCTCCAACTCCCCTGCGGTGCATCTTTGCTGCCTCCGGGTCTGTTTTATTTTTCACGGCAAGGAAGAGGTCAGGAACCAAGGATCCAATTCACCAGCTCCGCCTTGTTCCCGGTTCAGCGCTGACTCCATCCGCCTGCCACACGGAAACAGCAACTTCAGGAGCTGGTAAAGTAGCGATTCTTCTCCTTCCCCCTGGAGTAACTCCTTCACTGTTGGCTGTTTCAGTTTCTTTGTTACTATATTGTAAACACATCTCGAAACTCTCCTAAGCACTATTTAAGCGGCAGTCTTTCCGCTCTAAATTAAACTACATTTCCCATCCTGCCTCCAATTTTCTGTCATCCACTTCCTTAATTGCTGCCATTGGTGTGTCTTTCCGCACAGAAATTGGTCTGTGTTGGTGTTTATGTTCCTTGGCATCTCCTTCATGTGTATATTTAGTTCAAGGTCCTGTAACAGTTGCATGTGATTAGATTTCGCAAAAAAAAATCGTAACAAATTTAAGAAAAAGCTAAATAAGCAAGTTTTATTTCATGGTTTAGAATCTGAAGTTTTAGAAATTTTCAGAGTTTGCATGATGGCGCATGAGAAAGTGGTGTTGATCCACCTCGGCAAACTATTTCAGGCCATTTAGTGTAGGTACAGCCATGGTGATGTTAAGAAGAGGGTTCCAACATATATTCCAGCAACAATTACAATCTCCAATAAGAGATAAATCTAATCACCATGCCTCGCCATTCAATGGTGTTACCTTCACTGAATTCCCCACTATCAACATCTTTGGAGTTACCATTGACTAGAAACTCAACTGGAATCACCACAAAAACGCAGTGGCTACAAGAGCAGGTCAGAGGCTAGGAATACTGCAGCGAGTAACTCATCTCCTGACTCCCCAAAGCCTGTCCACTGTCTACAGGGCACAAGTCAGGAGTGTCATAGAATACTCCGTACTTGCCTGGGTGGGTACAGCTCCAACAACATTCAAGAAGTTTCACACCATCCAGGACAAAGCAGCCCGCTTGATTAGCACTACATCCACAAGCATTCACTCTCTCCACGACTGATACTCAGTAGAAGCAATGTCTACTATCTACAAGATGCACTACAAAAGTTCACTAAAGATCAATTCTGAGGAAGGGTCACCGGACCCAAAACGTTAACTCTGTTTGTTCCTTCACAGATGCTGCCAGACCTGGAAATGCATCACCGTTTTTTCTCTGTTGCTGGGTCAGAATCCTGGAATTCCCTTCCTAAAGGCATTGTGGGACAACCTATAGTGTGTAGACTGCAGCAGTTTCAGAAGGCAAGTCAGCATCACCTTCTTAAGTGCTATTAGGGACAGGTAATAAATGCTAGCCAGCCAGCAGCATGGTGGCTCAGTGGTTAGCAATGCTCCCTCACAGTGACAGGGACGTGGGTTCAATTCCAGCCTTGGGTGACTGTCTGTGTGGAGTTTGCATGTTCTCCCGGGTCTGTGTGGGTTTCCTCCCACAGGCCAAAGATGTGCAGGTTAGGTGGATTGGCCATGGGAAATGCAGAGTTACAGGACTAGGGTATGGGAATGGGTCTGGGTGGGATGCTGTCCAGAGGGGCAGTGTGGACTTGATGGACCAAATGGCC
Source organism: Rhincodon typus (assembly GCF_021869965.1). Taxonomy (NCBI): domain Eukaryota; kingdom Metazoa; phylum Chordata; class Chondrichthyes; order Orectolobiformes; family Rhincodontidae; genus Rhincodon; species Rhincodon typus. The sequence goes on along the minus strand of NC_063361.1, from coordinate 34,400,944 downwards.
TGCCTCTATATTGTAGGAATTCTATGCCCCACAAGTGAATTAAAAAAGTGAAGGAATAATGATATGGTTTTAATCAGGATGTTGTGTAACTCAAGGGGAACTTGTGGGTGGTGATGTTCCCATTGCATTAGCTGCTCGAAATGATGGAGGTTGCAGCATATTCTATACACACAGCATTGAGTGTGCCACTAGTGGCGTGAATGAATGTTTAAGGTGGTGATACTGAGAAACTCATAGGAGCTGAGAAAGTAAAAGCAAATGAGTTTTCCAGAATCCACTGTATTTTGCTTTTATTAAAGTAAATGAGTGATTTGTAAAGTTGTGCACTGAGTTCCTTTTTATTGATTTACTGAATGCCTTTACATTTTTTCAAAACTTTATAGATTTGCTAAGACAAAGATTAATTTGTAACTGTGATGCCATTCCTGTGATTGGTGAGTTTCAAGCGATCACATCACTGGGGATCCTGGGTCCTGTAAGAAACACACATTGGTAAGAGGGGAAACCAACGATCAGTTCAACATTGCCTTAAATCACAGATTCACACCTCTAATTCCTCCACACTTCAGTGTCAGAGGGAGTACTAAGTACCAGTCATCAACTCAGATCTTTTTGAAAGCTTTAAGTAGACATTTGTTTCCACTTGTGCAGAACAAGGCCATCAATATAACAGAGACACCAGGAAATTCAAACAGGGAATTCAAAAGAAATTCCTTTACTCAGAGAATGGGGAGAATCTGGAACTGACTATGACAGGGAATAGCTGAGGTGAATGTTACAGATGCATTTAACATCTAGATCGATGAGTGTACTTGATTTTTGATTTGATTTATTTTTATCACTTACCTAGGTACAGTGCAAAGTTTTGCTTTTGTGCAGTGCAGGCAGATCATAACATGCAAAGATCTTAGGGTGATTGAATAGAGTCAGGAATACAAAGTTACGCTGCAAAGGTCATGCACAAAAAGCAAGATCAACATTAGATTTGCGATTTGAGAGGTCCATTCAGAAGTCTAAGAACAGCGGGAAAGAAACTGTTCTTGAACCTGTTGGTTTGTGTGTTTAAGCTTTTGTATCTTCTGCCTGATGGGAGAAGTTGGAAAAGATTATGACTGGGTGGGAGTGTATGACGAAGGAGGAAATAGAGGGTTATTCTGATATCATTGAGGGAGGAAGGATGGGAGAAGCTTCCTGTAAAGCCTAAATGTCAGTCATAGATGGTGAGAATGGTTTGTTTCTGTGCTGCACATTCTGTATACTTCCCACAATAAAGGACAATGATAATAGCAAGTTGAGAAAGACTTGAACTTGTACCTCTAGAGTTGAACTCCTCGTGATCGTTTTCAGAGCAATTTCGGCTAAGGTCCAGAAAATGATGTTCAGGCTGCTCACCAAGCCTGCACAAGGGACCTGATTATCAGTCTCGATTCCATTAGTGTTATTCTCACCTCTGATCAGAAGGTTGTGAGTTCACACCCCACCACTGATGCTTGACCACAACATCATAGCTGACAACAAGGTGCAGGGCTGGATGAACACAGCAGGCCAAGCAGCATCATAGGAGCAGAAAGGCCCGAAACGTCAGCCTAGACCCTTCATCAGAAAAGGGGGAGGGGAAGGGGGTTCTGAAATAAATAGGGAGAGAGTGGGAGGCGGATAGAAGATGCTGACATGCAAGTTAACTCTTCAAAGATCAAAGACCCCAGCTGGAGGATTAAGCCCCTTTATGGGCACCATATGACAGGAATATTAGTTATGATATATTACTTGCATCAGGAAAGTTAATGTACTGTAGCCAAGTTTGTGGATGACACAAAAATAAGTGAAAAGGCAAGTGGTGAGGTGGATACGAGTCTGCAGAGGGATAAAGACAAGTTAAGCAAGTGCGCAAAATCTTGACAGATGGAATATAATGTGGGAAAATGTGAAGTTATGCACTTTGGAAGGAAAAGGAGAGGACCTGAATATTACTTAAATGGAGAAAGATTGCAGAAAACTGTGGAACTGAGAGATTTGGGAGTCCTTGTCCCTGAATTACAAAAAGCTAGCAACCAAGTTCAGCAGGTAGTAGCCAAGGCAAGTGGAATGTTGGCTGTTATTTCAAAGGGAATGGAGTATAACAATAGATGGATTTAGCTAAAACTATACAACACACTAATCAGACCACAACTGGAATATTGTGAACTGTTCTGGGCCCCTTTTCTAAGGAAAGATATACTGGCATTGGACGCAGGTCACAGAAAGTTCATTAGACTGATACTAAGTATGGAGGGACTGTATCATGAGGAGAGGTTGAGTAGTTTGGGCTGTACTCATTGGAATATAGAAGAATGAGAGGCAACTTTATTGAAAATAACAAGATTCTTACAGAATTTCACAGGGCAGTTGAGGAAATGTTGTTTCCTCTTGTGGGAGAGTCTATGATCAGAGGGCATAGTCTCAGAATAAGCGGTCACACAATTAAGGCAGAGTTGGAGAAAGAATCTCTTCTCTGAGAAGGTATTGAATCTGCGGAATTCTTTACTGCAGAGGTTTGTTGAGGCTGGGTCATTAAGTATCTTCAAGGCTGAAATAGAATTTTATTCAGTAAGAGAAAAGGCAAGAAAGTGGAGTTGACAAATATTAGATCAGCCACGATCTTATTGAATTGCAGAGCATACTTGATGGGCTGAATGGCTGACTTCTGCTCCTACATCTTATGTTCTTAAGACCTTCGACAGGAGGCAGAGTATATTTATTAGAACTACGATAAGGATGAGGAAGTTCAGGAGAGTCTGGAGAAGCTGGATGTTTTACTCCTTAAAACAGAGATGATTTAATGGAGGCATTTAAAATAATGAAGAATTTTAAGCAATAATGAAAAACATTTCCACAGCAGAAATGTAACAAGAGGGCACTAATTAAAGAATATTGGCAAAACAGCCAGAGATGAGATGAAGAGTGTTTTATTATGGATCGAGTTGTTAGGATATGTAAAGCACCACCTGAAAGAAATTGAAACTGATACAATAATAATTTCCAAAAGGAAGTTTTAAAAATTCAAAGGTAAAAATTTGCAGGCCTATGAGGTAAAGCCTGGGAAATAGAACCACATAGCTGGCATAGAATTGATGGACTGAATAGATGTCCTTATTCTGTGCTATATGATTCTATGATATCCCTTGTGTTGTACTGAGGGAATGCTGCATTGTCAGAGGTGCTGTCTTTTAGATGAGAAATTAAACCATGGTTCTATCTATCCTCTTAGCTGGATTCCAGTGGAATCATTTCAAAGAAGAATAGTTCACCTTGGTGTCCTGGCCAATAATTATCTTTCACCCACATGACTAACAACAGATTATCTGGTGAATTCCAGACCACTATTTGTGGGAATTTCTTACATTACAACAGTGGCACAAAATAAGTGAACAAAAAAAATGTATAATTGGTCCTGAGCAGACCAGCAGAGTTGGAGGAATGTGTGGAAAATGTGGCAAAGGGGACAGGCTCCCAGACTGTGGCAATAAGTGATGCAGAGATTACCACACGCCATATACTATTGGGGATCTCCAACGTCATCTACACTTATTGTTGCCACAGAAAAGAGGTCAACACCATCAAAGACCCCACCCACCCTGGTTATAGTCTCTTCCAATTTCTCCCATCAGGCAGAAGATGCAAAAGCTTAAACACACAGATCAACAGGCTCAAGAACAGCTTCTTCCCCATTGTTATTGGACCGCTGAATGAACCTCTCAAATTTCAAATCTAATGTTGATCTTGCTCTTGTATACCTCTTGTGCAGCTGTAACTTTGTATGCCTCACACTGTTCAATCACCCTATGATCTATATGTCCTTGTATGTTATGATCTGCCTGTATAGTATGAAAAACAAAACTTTTCACTGTGCTTAGGTACATGTGACAACAATAAATCAAATCAAAACACGCCACAGCTCCAGCACTCAGAATGATTCCATTGCAACACCTGCAAGCTGAGGAAAGCGGTGACAATGCAGTACTTATGATCTGGAATTAATATATTCAATGTTGAGTCTAGAAGGTTGTAACATGCTAAACAGAAAGATGATTTGCTGTTCTTCAACAACAACATTAAATACTGCCATTTATGTAGGACATTCAATGTAGTGCAGAGCCATGAAGAGAATGGAAGGCAAAGACTGAAGTCAAAACTCAGGATGTTGCCACACTGGGAACCTATTTAGGTCAGTGAGCATATGGGTGATGGGTGAATGGACCTGATGCAGATTAGGACACTGGCTTATGTTCAGCTTCCAATTTAGACCGTGTCCGTTGTGTGGGTCCCAGCAATATATTATGCCTCCCATTTCAGGGGAGACATTTGAGCAGCTTGCCTTTGGTTCATGACCTCAGTGGCGATATGAATTCTGTCCAGCAACTCCTGAATAAGCTGATCTCCCAGGAGGGAAGAAACGGGATCCACAGATCGAGTACAACTAGAACAGAAAACATTGTGGAAATCATTGAACAAAATCATTAAATAAAAGGAAAAGAAGAAAACATTTTTAGGTTCCAATTTAAATCTCCCACTTAAAGGGATGTGTGATTGAAGAAGGTGAAAAATTAGTCTTTTTGTCTTTATTTAAGATTACACTTCAGCACTCTACCGTCAGATCATCTCCCTACCAATTCCCCATTTACTACTTCTGGTGTAACAAAACATCCTATGGCTTTATGTGAAGAAGAGCAGAGGAGTTCTCCCTGATGTCCTGAGCCAATATCTATTCTTTAAATCAGTGAACATCACTATGAAAGATCGCTGTTTGCAATTATTGTCGCATTTGCAGTGCGCCACTTGGTTTCTGTTTTTCTGACATTGCAGCACTGAATACGCTTCAAAATGTTGGCTGCTGTAAAATACTTTGGGACATCTTAAGTATGTGAAAGGTATATGACTGAAATATCTTCATTGTGATGGTAGTGCATACAACTGAATCAATAATGTTAAAATACATAATACAATAATGAATCAATATGTTAATATAACTTCAAGATAATTAAAACATTTTGTCAAACACAATTTTATAAGGAGTGTTTATCATTAAAGATTTCAGATTATACATTCTATTTACACATCCATGGAAAGTGTTTTGTGACATCCTGAGGTTGTGAAAGGCACCGTACAAATGTAAGTTTCTATATTTTTATCTATGCTATCGCTCAGTATCCCTCCTGAACTCCTTGTTGCTGGTTCCTGACCAGTAAGTGACATGTGACCCCTGGTGTTGAAACACAGTGGTGCACTTACTCAGAAATTCAGTCCAACTTCTCCTGTTCTCTTCCTGAAATCCTGAAAGATTGACTCTAATTTTTGTTCTGTCACCATGCTGTTTTTAACTGCCACCCTGTCAATCAGACTACTTTCCCCATCATCAATATTCTTATAGCTAATCAATAAAGATCCTTAAAGAGAATTTGAAAGAAAAAGTGTATTTTTAATGCTCGTTACTATTTTTATCTGAAGAAATTGGATGGATATGTGAATAGAAAGGGTGTAGTGGGATATGGACCAAATGTTAGCAAATGGGACTAGGTCAGAGTGGGATGTCTGGTTGGTGTGGATGGGTTGGACCAGAGGGTCTGTTTCCATGCTGTCTGACTCTATGACTCTATGATTGCTAAGGTAATGTCCATTCAATTAATAACAGCAACAATTTAGACTGAGAATAAAACATCCAAAGATACTTCACAGGATTGTAAAAAACTAAATTATCTCTGATTCCTGCGACTCCAGGATAATCCTGAACAATCAGAAACCCCTAGCATCATCATTGAAAAGTCAGCAAACTCTTGGTAACAAACTGAAGAATACCAACAGGTCAACCTTTCATTTCATTGCTTTTGCAGAATTCAACCTTATTTCATGGGGTAGCTTTCTTGCTTCATCTCAGAAAGTTGTGCATTCAAGTCCCACCTCAGAGATTTCAGCACCTAATCTAGGGTGAAATCGTAGCACTGAGGGAGTGCTGTACTTTCAGCAGTACCATCTTTTTGATCAAACATTAAACCCAGGCCTCACCGGAGTCCAAGGGAGACTTAAAAGTTGCAACAACACTATTTGAAGAAAAGCAAAGTGGTTCTCCTTGTCCTGGGATAAATATTTTCCCCTTAATATAGCAATACTATTTAAGAGAGCTTGTTGTGTACAATGGCTGCCATATACTTCCTACCTTAATACAACAGTGATTATACTTCAAATGTAACTCATTTTCTGTAACATGCTTTGGAACATCTGAGGTCATGAGGGTGTTATGTAAATACAGCCTTTTTTTCGAAGATACCACTTAGTTCCTTCATCATTTTACCATCCAGGAACCTACAACTTACCTTCTCTTTCCTTGGTGTTTTAAGAGCCAGACCTGGAAGTTTTTAGCTGACTGAAGCTCTGAGTTGGGAGAGCGAGGTGTGGTGGGCACCACATTTATATCCCTCTTCACACCTTCAAGAGATTCGCTAGAAAATAAACAAACCAAAACAGTACACGTTAAGTAGAATTCATAAATGCTGGGCTCAGGCAGATATCCTTACTATCGTTACAAATTCTCAGATTAATTCCCAGTGGAGTGACTGACTGGGAGTTTAACTACTCATTTAACTCCTTTCTGCTCAGCTTTTATAAAGTGTAAATCACGTCCACAGCATGTTATTCCATCACATGAGGTCTAAACTTCCATCCTTTTCCAATCTGCTCTATGACCCACATGTCCAGACCCATGGCAATATGGTTTATTCTTAAATGCCTTCTCAAATGACCTAGTAAGCCACTCATTTGGAAAGCAATCAAGTACAGGTAATAAATGCTGCTCTTGCTAGCAATACCCAATAACACTACACTTTTTTAAACAATCAGCCACTCTCACTTCTGACTTTCAATGGTTCCACCGCAACCCCTTCAGCTGTTAATATTCTTGGCCTCAGCATGACCTCGGATCCCAAATGAAAGCCACTCACTGACACTGCTGAAGCAGCTGAGTTTCTTGTTCTGTGTCAAGAACTGCTGCCCCCCAAAAAAGTTCTCATATTCCAAATCCATCCAACACACACAAACAACAATCTTGTTGGTTAGGAGCGTGGGACTGGGATAATTGCTATGAAATTACAGAGAAATGGCTCAGGGATGGATAGGACTGACCGCTTAATGTTCCAGGGTACAGACACTATAGGAAGGATCAAAAGGGACAAGAGAGGAGAAGGAGTGGCATTTTTGATAAGGGACAATATTATGGTTGTATTTAGGGAGGATATTCCTGGGAATACATCCAGCCAAATTATTTGGGTGGCACTGAGACACAAGAAAGGAATGATCACCTTATTGAGATTGTACTGTAGACCCCCAGGAGTCAGCCAGAAATTGAGAAACAAATTTGTGAGGAGATCTCAGTTATCTGTAATAATAGGGCGGTTATGGTAGGAGATTTTAAATTTCCAAACATAGACTGGGATTGCCATAGTGTTAAGGGCTGGAAAGGATAGGAATTTGTTAAGTGTGTACAAGAAAATGTTCTGATTCAGTATGTGGATGTACCTACTAGAGAAAGTGCAAAACTTGACCTGCTCTTGGGAAATAAGGCAGGGTAGGTGACTGAAGTATTAGTGGGGGAGCACTTTGGGACCAGGGATCATAATTCTATTAGTTTTAACATAGTGACAGAAAAGGATACACTGGATCTAAAAGTTAAAGTTCTAGATTGGTGGAAGATCAATTTTGATGCTATTAGGCAAGAACTTTCAAAATTTGATTGGGGGTGGATGCTAACAGTTAAAAGAATGACTAGAAAATGGGAAGCCTTCAAAAATAAGATTACGAGAGTCTAGAGACAGTATGTTCCTGTTAGGATGAAGGGCAAGGCTGGTAGGCGTAGGGAATGCTGCTTGACTATAGACATTGGGTTTTGGTCAAAACTAAGAAGGAAGTATATGTCAGGTATAGACAGCAGAGATTGAGTGATTCTCTAGAAGACAATAAAGGCAGTAGGAGCATACTTAAGATGGAAATCAGGAGGGCAAGAAGGGGACATGAGATAGCTTTGGCCAATAGGATTAAGGAGAATCCAAAGGGATTCTACAAGTACATTAAGGACAAAAGAGTAACTAAGGACAGAATAGGACCTCTTAAAGATCAGCAAGGTTCTCTATGTGTGGAAACAGAGGAGATGGGAGAGACACCAAACGAGTATTTTGCATCAGTGTTTATTGTGGAGAAGGATATGAATGATAGAGAACGTGGGGAAATAAATAGCGACATCATGAAAAACGTCCTTACTACAGAGGAGGAGGTGCTAGACATCTTAAAATGCATGAAGGTGGGTAAATCCCCGGGACCTGATCAGATGTACCCTAGAACTCTACGGGAAGCTAGGGAAGAGATTGTTGGGCCCATTGCTGAGATAATTGTATCATCAATAGCCACAGGCGAGGTGCCAGAAGACTGGAGGTTGGCTAACGTGGTGCCACTTCTCACAAAAGATGGTAAGGAAAAGCCAGGGAACAATAGACAGGTGAGCCTGACATCAATGGTGGGCAATTTATTGGAGGAAATCCTGAGGGACAGGATTTACATGTATTTGAAATGCAAACACTGATTAGGGACAGTCAACATGGCTTTAAATTGTGTCTCACGAACTTGATTGAATGTTTTGAAGAAGTAACAAAGAGCATTTATGAGGGCAGAGTGGTGGACGTGATCTATATGGACTTCAGTAAGGCGTTTGACAAGGTTCCTCATGGTAGACTGGATAGCAAGGTTAGATCACATGGAATGGAGGGAGAACTATTTGGATACAGAACTGGCTCAAAGGTAGAAGACAGAGGGTGGTCGGAGATTACTTTTCAGACTGGAGGCCCGTGACCACAAGGATTGCTGCTGGTCCACTGCTTTTCATCATTTATATAAATGATTTGGATGTGAACCTAGGAGGTATAGTTAGTAAGTTTGCAGATGACACCAAAATTAGAGATATAGTGGACAGTGAAGAAGGTTACCTCAGAGTACAATGGGACCTTGATGAGATGGGCCAATGGGCTGAGGAGTGGCAGATGGAGTTTAATTTAGATAAATGTGAGGTGCTGTGTTTTGGAAAGGCAAATCAGGGCAGGACTTATACACTTAATGGGGAGTGTAGCTGAACAAAGACACGTTGGAGTGCAGGTTCATAGTTACTTGAAAGTGGAGTCACACGTAGATAGCATAGTGAAGAAGGTGATTAGTACGCTTGCCTTTATTGGTCAGTGCATTGAGTATAGGAGTTGGGAGGTCATGTTGCGGCTGTACAGAACATATCTTAGGCCACTATTGGAATACTGTGTGCAATTCTGGTCTCCCTCCTATAGGAAGGATGTTGTGAAACTTGAAAGGTCTCAGAAAAGATTTACAAAGATGTTGCCAGGGTTGGAGGGTTTGAGCTATAAACAGAGGCTGCATAGACTGGGGCTATTTTCCCTGGAGCATCGGAGGCTGACAGGGTGGTCTTACAGAGGTTTATAAAATCATGAGGGGCATGGATAGGGTAAACAGATGAGGGGTGGGAGAGTCCAAAACTAGAGGGGCATAGGTTTGAGGTGAGAGGGGAAAGACTTAAAAGGGACCTAAGGGGCAACTTTTTCATGCAGAGGGTGGATGTATGGAATGAGCTGCCAGAGGAAGTGGTGGAGGCTGATACAATCACAACATTTAACAGGCATCTGAATGGGTATATGAATAGGAAGAATTTGGAGGGATACGGGCCAAATGCTGGCAAAAGGGACTCGATTTATTTAGGATATCTGATCGGCTTGGACAATTGGACCAAAGGATCTGTTCCTGTGCTGTACATCTCTATGACTCTCTGAGTCTATGCCCTACTCATGATCATTATGCAGCGATCACTTGCTGGGAAATGCAACTTCAAGGATACCTGATATGGAACAGAACCATCAGTTGTGATGCCATTCCCAGGCTAAACTGATTCTTTAGAAGAGAAGGCTTGTTCATTTTTAGGAAATAGAGGAAAGTGTTGGAAGGATGATGAGCTAACATTGCAAGTCCAGGGATCCTTCTCCAGAGCTGGACTCAAAAACGTTAACTCTGCTTTCTCTCCATAGATGCTGCCAGACCTGCTGAGTTTCTCCAGCAATCCTGTTTTTGTTTTTGTTTTTGTTTCAACACAGGCCTGCTGTGTTCATCCAGCTCTACACCTTGATATCTCAGATTCTCCAGCATCTGCAGTTCCTGCTATCTCTGTTTTTGTTTCAGATGTTCAACATCTGCAGTTCTGTGTTTTATGTTATTGGAAAGATAACTTGTTTGAACCTCTTAAAGTGGCTTAAAGTGGCATTTAAACTTAAGAGTTTCTGGCTCAGTAACAGGGATGTTGCCTACTGAGCCACTAGATGACAGGAGAAACAGATTTGCAGGAAACCTGAAGTGGTCTTTTAAATTATTGACTGGACAGCGCAGACGTGGAAAGAAGTTTCTATTTGTGGGAGAATCCAAAATCAGGGGTGTAAATATGAGATAGTTCCTGTAGCCTTGATTGAGCTTAGCAAGGCAGGAGTTTAACTTGGGATCTTCCTTATCCATACAAGTGCGGTCTCAGAGGTACTGGAAGAGTTCCACTGACAAAGAATCAATTTCAAAGTGTTGAATAATTTTCAAGTATTAGATTCTTTGAGGGGAGTTCAGATTTTTACACAGAACTACTTAATTACTAACAAATCAAACACAGAAATTAGGACAATTTGTAATGCTCAGGAAATGGTTAGAATGTAAAATTCACAAACACAGTAAGTAGTTGAGGCAAATAACTCAGAGACTTTCAGAAGGAAACAAGGTGACTACGTAACACAAAAGGGAACAGAAAAATATGTCAAATGATAGATGTGATCGGAGATGACTTGTAGAAAGCATCAACACTAGCACAGACCAGTTGGACTGAGTGTCCTGTTTATATGATGTATATTCGACATAATTCTCTTTATCTTCTCTGCATCCATTTAGTCATTACCTGTCAGAATATTATCTCATATTAATGCTGCCACCACAGGTATCGAACACAAATGGAACAACTTCTTAGTTCATCCTAAAGTCACATATTTTTGATCGGTAGACAGTCAGGTGGTGCAGTTCCACATGAACCATCAATGTGGCAGAGACAAAATACCAAACATATCTGCATGACAAAATAGGTAACAATTGTGTTTGTATAAAGTTTGACTAAATTCGCAAGCTTTATATTCTCACCAATGAAGGAGTTCTTACTATTGTGAATATTTTAGTCCTTGAAGCTGCTCACCCATTTCTACTGGTCCGTTTGGCTGCGATTAACCAATCAACAAAGTTTTTGGACATCATGGTGTCAACATATTTACTGTAGTCACTGGCTAAAATAGCCTCAGAGTACCGTTTCTCTGTCGGCTTTACATCCAGGATTGAGTGACTGCGGTTCAACAAGAAACATGAACAATGTTATTGTACAGTCAAAGTCATAGAGTCATACAGCACAGAAACAGACCCTTCAGTCCAACCAGTCCATACTGAACATAATCCCAAACTAAACTAGTTCCACCTGCCTGGTCCTGGCACATATCCCTCCAAACCTTTCCTATTCCTGTACTTATCTAAATGTCTTTTAAACTTTGGAATTGTACTCACATTTACCACTTCCTCTGGAAGTTCATTTCACATGCGAACCATTCTTTGTGTAAAAAATTTGCCCCTCATGTCTTTTTTAAATCTCTATCCTCTCACCTTAAAAATGTGCCCCCTAGTCTTGAAATCCCCCATCCTAGGGAAAAGACAACTAGCATTAACTCTACTATACCACTCATTAGTTTATAAACTTCTATCAGGTCGCTTCTCAACCTCCTATGCTCCAGTGAAAAAAGTCCCAGCCTTTCCAGCCTTTTTTTTAATAACTGAATCCTTCCATACCCGGCAACATTCTGCTAAGTCTCTTCTGAACCCTCTCCAGCTTGATAATATCCTTCCTATAACAGGGTGACCAGAGCTGGACACAGTACTCCAGAACAGCCCTCACCAATATGCTGTACAACCTCAACATGACTTCCCAACTCCATTAACAAAAAGCCCCATCTACCCTTCTAGTGGCTGTGAAAACCTCCACAGTACTATTCTGAAGAAAAGCAGAGGAGAACTCCCTGGTGTCCTGGTCAATATTTATCCCTCAACTAACATCTATGTAACAGATAATCTGATCATTTGTCCCTTATTGTGTTTGTTCAAGGAGTTGTTGGCATTGCTAGCTAGGCCAGCATTTATTGCCCATCTCTAATTGCTCTGGAGAATACTGACTATGGAACCTTGTTGTGTCCAAATTATCTGCTGTATTTGTTACATTATAACATTAACTGCAAAAATGAAGACATGCATATATGTAGTACCTTTCATAATCAGCTAACATCTTAGTGTTTTACAGCCAATTCAGTACATTTATTTATTTATTATAGTGAGAAAAGTAATTCAAAAGATCATTGGCTGTAAAATCCTTCAGGATGCTCTGAGTTAATGCAGGGGATATATAAATGCAACACATTTCTTTCTGTGAGTGCACCAAAAGCAGTTAACTGAGTTGAAACCTAGGTTTGAACCAGGTAACCCAAGACTCAGAAACATGCTAACTGAACTAATAGAATCACTGAACATATAAACTGTTCCTGTTTTATAAAACTTAGCTCATCCATCAGAGCTCAGTGTTCTCATTACCTGCTTTCACTCTCATTTGTCCAAATTGATCCCACAAGGGTGGATAGAAGCACAAGCAACATTGGAGCAAGCATCTTTGGAAGTTCCTGGAAATACAAAGTTTTCAGACAAGTTCACAGTACCTGTTCAACCTTGTTTCACTTTTCCACCACCCCAACCTGTGTCACTCTTGCCCCCCACCCACTCCACCCTGTGTCACTCTACCCATGCTCACCACCCTCTGTCACTCTTCCTCCAACTCACTTCACCTCACTACCACCCTATTTCACACACCCCTTCCTCCCTCATATGTCACTCTCCCCCAATTCTGAAACTAAAAGAATCAGGGAATTTGCAACAACATTAAATGGATTAAAGTGTAACATTGTGAAATTCTATTTTCCTGCTGGCAGATGTTATCGTGTTAATTTGGAGCAAGTCCAATTGAACATCAATAATCTGTGTTTTACTACAAAAGGAAGGAAAGTTTATGTGCAATATCAGCTTTCTTTTTATGTTTTTCTTGCTCCTAATTATACGCCTTGTTCTTGTGACTGTGCCAATTGTGGTTTATGTTACCACAGGAACTAGTCAACAATGGTACCTCTTTCATGCTTCGTGTGGGTATTGTACGCTATTCCAGCAGGATGGCCACACACAGTTAAACTCAATGCCATCAGCTCGTGAGTCTGCGGACACCCATCAGGAGCAGCAGCAATCCACACCAATTTATTTTTATTATTTTTGCCTATGTAGCCCAGAGATCGAGAGATAAATTCCAATACCCTCCTTGATGCCCAAACTAACTGGGCACAGACCATGTAACAAACCTGAATCTTGCTGTTCTTTATTATCACATAATATGCCAACTTCATAGTGGTGATGTGTTTATGCATTAAGCCATTTGTAACATCGAATTCAGTCTATTTTGTTGGTCATTTGTGCTTGAGACTGAAATGATCCAATACAGTTTTACAATTTCAAAATTAATGCATTTATTGTCACTTTTATTGAACATGTCCAATAATGAAATGCTATGGTTAATGTGCTAATTAAAATGTATTAACAAAAGCCAAAAAGAATTAATGAGTAATAAAATCTGATGTGATCATTATTCCCCACTAGAGGACACTAGCGTTCTAATCTTGAATAGTACATTGCAAAACTTTACACAAGATTGCTGAAGGATAGAATATTTTTCTCCCCTGTGTTTATCTATTGAGACCAACAATGGATCCCTGCAACATTGAACTAATTAATTTAGAACTATGGATTTTATACGTATATATGTATAAGGTGCATGGAATTCAGTGTTCTTATTGCAAGGTCCCCAAAACACATTTAATTTAAAAGAGCATCCATAGTAAAATAGGTGATAGCATTGTCTCACACCACTCAACCAGAAGCTTCTAGTTCATTTTTACATCTGTTTTTAGGATAATAATGAAGGAGGCCACTCGGCCCATCTTAATTTGCCCACCTAGATTAAATTTAACAAGCAATCGAGCAACTTCCATAATTTCTGTCTGCACAATCACATCATATTTCATATGCTGATAATTCTTTGTGTTATTTTGTTCTCAGATACCAGTCTTTAAATTATCAATTCTATTGCAGATTCAAAAATGTGTCTCCATTATCCTATTCCTTCAGTTTAAATTTAGATTTAAATTGAGCTACTTGCTCTATTTATGGCAGAGGTTGGGGTCAAAGCAATAGTCCTCAGGGTTTCTGGGCTAAGAAGAGATAAATCAGCTGGAGTTCCCACTCTTGATCATACCTAGTGTCCCTGCTGTCAATTGCTAGTCACAATCAATACATGATCAATGCTTGCTGACTACGGTCAATTGCCAAAAAAACACTCACTTGGGTAAAATAAACTTGAAGGATCAAACAGCAGCTTGAGCTAGCACCTTCAGGAAGTGATTACACCAGAAGGTTACAAGCCATTTAGTCAAATCTCCCCTCCCCCTACCACATCCCAAAACGAGCCCAGCTCGTCCCCACCTCCCTAACCTGCCCTTCCTCCCACCTATCCCCTCCTCCCACCTCAAGCCACACCCCCATCTCCGACCTACTAACCTCATCCAGCCCCCTTGACCTGTCCGTCCTCCCTGGACTGACCTATCTCCTCCCTACCTCCCCACCTACACTCACCTTTACTGGCTCCATCCCCGCCTCTTTGACCTGTCTGTTTCCTCTCCACCTATCTTCTCCTCTATCCATCTTCTATTCGCCTCCCCCTCTCTCCCTATTTATTTCAGAACCCCCTTCCCCTCCCCATTTCTGATGAAGGGTCTAGGCCCGAAACATCAGCCTTCCTGCTCCTATGATGCTGCTTGGCCTGCTGTGTTCATCCAGCTCCACACCTTGTTATCTCAGGGTCTACACTATATTTATGCTGTATGTGAATCTCCTTCCAGGTTAAATCATTGCACCCAACCAAAAGTACCATTACCTTTATTCCTTTCTCCTTCATGGATTCATCTTGCTTCCCTTTAAAGGCACCTATGCTATTCACCTAAAGCACTCCATATGGAAATGTTGTAGCAATTTCCATAGTCACACCACTTTCTGGGTAAGGTAGTTTTCCTGATTCTTCTATTGGACGTGTTAATGACCAACTTATAGTTGTCAGCCTTAATTTTGGGATTCTTACAAGTGAAACCACCTTCTTTACAGCAACCCAATCAAAATCCTTCAGAGCATAAAAAGTCTCTAGTAAATCGCCCCACAGATAAGGGGAAGAGAATATTATCTTTGGTTAGAAGAGAGAAGCAGAACTTCATTACCTTTGTAGATTCTTCACTTGACTTCCACCTGTTCTTTGGAATGAATCCTGCACCTTGTCTGTATTCAGAGGTGAAAATCAGCTCTCTTTATACAGTCACAGAGTGTAATTGGCCCTGCATTTGAAGGAAATAATTCAACTTCTTAGAAAAAAATTACAGATAAGCAACTGTGTAATGAAGGTACTTTAGTTATAGCATTCAGCTAATGAGCACAATGAACTCATAAACCTGCTTTACACATTAGCAATTGACATCTATATTTCTGCATTAAAAGTGCTAATTAGGGGTCCACTCAGCCTTCTAATATTTATAGCAGCTACCTAGAATTGTTATCACAGTATTAGCTGTGCATTAAATGAATTTTGATATGTATTATGTATAGGAAAATGATGCATTAAGTGACCATAAAGTAACATGAACACATCTGGTGCAAAAATAGGAAATAGAATGGACAGAGATAAAAGGTAATAAACGATCAATTACTATGACAAATGAAGTCTACTGACCACTAAATAGTGGAAGGGAGGTAGTGGAGGAAATATCCAGACAAATTAGGGAAATAAGTAAAAATCATGGAATAACAATCACAAGAGATCGCCATTATTAATTGGACAGACCAGATGGGTAAACAGGATAAAGAAATGAAATTACTACAATATATACAGGATTCCATTTTAACGCAACACCTAAAATTCCCATCAATGGATGATTATGTGTTCAAGGAATGGGGAATGGACCGGAGGAGATAAGTAAAAATAGGGGAACAGCTGGGTAACAATGACCATAAAATAAAATGTTTAAATAGACAATAGAGAAGGAAATAGGTATAACAGAAGACAAAACAGATTACTAGATTTGAGGAAAGTTGGCTTAGAGGGCCTCATAATAGAACTTCGGAGGTAAAATGGCCAACATTATTGGCAAATGATGTAGAAGAATGGGAAACGTTTAAAAAGGTTGCAGGCAAAATATATTCTACGAGAAGGAAATGAAAAATTAAATGCTGCTGAGACACCATTGAGTCCACAGACAGCAGAGGAATGTGGGATGAAAGAGAAGATGAAGAGATTCGAAGAAAACTCAGAAAAATAACTCGGAAGACAAAAGAGGAATGCAAAAGAAAAATTAGGAAAATAAATGTTAAGAAGCGCTAAACAAAAGTAAATTATTTTACAAGCACACATATTTTAAAAAAAGGAAAGCTGGGATAACGTGATGATACTACGGCTTTAAGAGGTGTATTTTGTCCTTTTTTTTATCATGAAAGGTAGAGACGGAGATGTCGAGCATCTGCTCCATGTCAACAAAGTTAAACAGTTTGTGATGCCTTGTGGGTTTTTTTTAAGTTGGAACAAAAGAAGTAGCCTAAATTTGGGGTCAAGTTCCCACAGAACCAGGATTTTTAGTTTTAGTTTTGAGAAGTTTCTGGGTTCTTGAAGCTGGATGCGAAAGCTCTTATTTCCTCTCTCTGTTAAATTCTGGGGCTCTCTTCCTGCTGCTAGAATTGCATGTGAGACAAATCTATTTTATTGAATTTGCCTTTGCCAAGAGTATGTTTATGGGATTTTACTATACTGGGACAATTAATTAGTAATAGTTAATATATCTGTTATTTTGTTAAGCCTTCCAATAGAGTTCCAGTTAAGCCAAATCTTTAATTTTTATTTTGTCTGTATTTTAACTGTAGTGTAAAAATGAAGTGTTTTTTTGTTTAAAGTCAAGTAGTTTGACCAATTGACTTGCATCTGGAACACAACGCTTTACACCAACCTATAAAATAAGAAAATGTTTGGTTCTAGGCTATCTTCTTAATATATTTTGAGAGGGTTTCATCTGGTCCATAACAAACTGGGGTTCTTGTCAGGATCAAAATTTCTAATTCTAGGTTGGTTTTAAGGATTATTAGACTCAGAGGCAGTGAGTGGTGAGTCTTTTTTATTTATTTTCGGTGTTACATTCGGCTGGTTGAAATAAGGTGTGCCTTGTATAACAATGGCTCTTTCAGTCACTAAGAGTTTCCTGGGGTGGAAGAAGTCACTTTGGGTGTTTTACACAATGTGAGCAAGGCAAAGCTTTTGGAATTGGCAAACAGGTTGAAGTTGGAGTTGCCTGTGTCTATGAGAAAAGGAGAAATAATTGCAGCAATAGCTCTACATTTGCAATTGCCAGTAATATCACCAGAATCATTGGAGTTTGCTAAAATTCAGTTACAAATGAAGTAGTGTGAATTTGAGGCAATGGCAAGGGAAAAAGAAAAGGAAAGAATATCCCTGGCAGAACAAAAGTAAAGAGAAAAGGAAATGAAACAGTTTGAATTATGATTGAAAGCTGGGGAAAAAGAAAAGGAAAGGATGGCCGTAGTAGAAAAAAGGGAGTAAGAGAGAGTTTTTGAATTTCAGAGGTTGGAACGAAACTCAACATTGACTTAAAATGGCAGAGGTAGAGGTGTAAGGTAGGAGTAGTGTTGAGAACAGTGATGGAGAGCAATCCCATCATAGCCAAAGGCCTGGTGGGGATCTGTTTTAATATATCCAAGCATTGCATAAGTTCCATGAGAAGGATGTAGAAACCTTTCTCATTTCATTTGAGAAAGTGGCTAAATAAATGAAATGGTCAGTGACCATGTGGTTATTGTTGAGCTAAACAAGTTGGTAGGTAGAGCTAGTGAGGTATTTCCGTCACTATCAGAAGAGGTATCTTGGGGATATAATGAGATGAAAATGCCATCTTAAGTGCATATGACCTAATATCAGGAAGCCTACAGACAACATTCTAGGAATCTAAGGAGGGACCCTGGTCAAATGCACATAGAGTTTGAAAGAATCAGACAAAGTAACTTTGACAGGTGGATAAGGGCATTGAAAATAGATTAAATATATGACACTCTGAGAGAAAATTAATTTGGAGAAGTTCAAAAATTCACTTCCTGAAGTAATGAGAACTCATGTGGAAGTGCAGAGAGTTAAGACTGCAAGATTAGCAGTGGTCATGGCAGATGATTATGAGTTGGTTCATAAATCAAAGTATGGCTTCCGACATCAATTTCCATCTGTTAGGGTTAGAAATTGGGGAAAAGAGAAATCATCAGGTAGTAAGGGAAAAGGAGATCTCATTGTAGATAACAAAGATACTTTACCACAATGTAAAAAGGCAACCCATGACAGGGAAAGAGAAGTAAAAAAGATCAGGTGCTTTCACTGTAAGAAAGTATGTCACCTGAAGTTGCAGTGTTGGTGATTGAGAAAAAGCATTGGGTAGATGGGTGTGGGAAAACAGGATAAGGCAGTGAGTTTTGTTGAAGTAGTAAAGGAAAGCACAGTGGAAGCTAAAAAGCTACAAAAGAAAGTACAACCTGTTCGGGGGTTGGTTGAGGAAAAAGTGCCAGATCTCTTTAAAGAATTTACTTGCCTGGGTAACATTTACTCATGTATGCCGGGAGAGCAGGTAAAGAGATTAAGATTTTAAGAGATACGGGAGCAAGTCAATCTTTGGTAGTGAGAGATGAGGAGATATGTAATTCAGAAGGAGTATTGCCGGAAAAAGTGGTAATGTGTGGAACTCATGGTGAGAAGAGCAGTGTTCCATTATATGGATTAAGGTTTCAGGGTCTGGTGGAAAGTGGTGAATTGGCAATATGTGTAATAGAGAAATTCTCTGTTCCAGAAATACAGATTATCCTTGGTAATGGTATAGCTGGATCAAAGGTGAGAGTGAAGCATACTGTGGTTGAGAAACCAGTCGGAAATTAGGTAACTGAGGCGTTACAGGAAATATATCCTGGGATTTTTCCTGACTGTGTGGTAAAAAGGTTACAAAGCCATAAGTGGAAACAGGAGGAGAAATCAAAGAGCAAAGTTAAGGAAGTTAAAGTTCAATTATCAGTAACTACGTTTGATCAAATAGTTGGATAAAACAAGAGCAGATGGAGGACAAAGCGAATATTTTTAATTCAGTGAAAATAGCTGAATTACAATGGAAAGATGATAAACTAAAAACATACACAGAAGAAGAGCCTGAGTTTATCCCAGAATGTTACTATCTTCAAAATGAAGTTTTGTTGAGGAAATGGAGACCATCCCATATTCAGGTGGATGAGAAATGGGCAGAGGTTCTTCAAGTTGTATTACTAGTGGGTTATAGAAAGGAGGAGTTGCAGGTAGCACATGAATTACTAGTAGGAGGTCGTTTGAAGGAAAATTCAAGCCAAAATACAAAGATATTTTTATAAGCATGGTCTGCATAAAGATATGCTTGAATTTTGCTGGACATATCATACATA
Organism: Rhincodon typus; assembly: GCF_021869965.1. NCBI lineage: Eukaryota > Metazoa > Chordata > Chondrichthyes > Orectolobiformes > Rhincodontidae > Rhincodon > Rhincodon typus. Next base: position 34,381,174 of record NC_063361.1, on the reverse strand, counting down.
TCACGTAATTGGAAAACCTCAGGCAGTGATAAAACCAACACCCTTAATACCTCATTTGAGGAACCTTTTAGAAGCGTCTTCATTGATTGTGTAGAAGCCCTACATAAATCAAGAAGTGGAAATCAGTTTCATTAACCATAATGGATGCATCTACTAGATTTCCAGAGACCATTCCATTATGCAGTATCATGGCTAAAAGGATTGTAAAAGAGTTACTCAAACTCTTTTTTACTAGATATGGTCTACTCACAGAAATACAATTGTATCAAGGATCAGATTTTGCATCAAAAATTATTCAAGGAAGTTAAGGATAATTTAGGAATAAAACAATTCAAATCCACTGCACACCATCCAGAATCATTAGTTTTAATGTATTAGAGGGGTGGCATCAAACTTTAAAGACAATGTTGAGGGTTTATAGTCAAGACTATCCAGAGGATTGGAACAAAGGAATTCCACTTGTACTTTTTGCAGTTAGGGAGGCACCTAATGAATCAACTAAATTTAGTCCATTTGAATTAGTTTTTAGGCATGCGGTGAGAGGTCCAATTAAATTAGTTAAGGAAAAATTGGTAAGTTCAGTGAGAACTTATTTAGACTATATGTCAAATTTAAGGGAAAGATTAAATAGAGCTCATTAAATAATGAGTTGACTTGACAGCATTTGAAAGTAGTACAGCATGTGATGAAACAGGAAGCAGACAAGAAATCAAAAATTTGTAAGTTTGCTACTGGAGATAAAGTGCTAGTGTTACTCCTAGTGGTAGGTGAACCTTGAAAAGCAAGGTTTAATGGATGTTATCAAATTGAAAGGAAATTGAGTGATGTGAATTATTTGATAAGGACGCCAGATAGAAAGAAATCTCACAGAGTGTTTCATTTGAATATGCTCAAAAGATATTTTGATAGGGAAGGAAAGCAAAAGGAGAAATGTGGTACCAGTTACAACATAGAGTGAGGAACCAAGTTCAGAGCATTCTGAATTGGACATTCCTCAAAGTAAATTGGACGATGAGAAAGTTCTCAAAAATTGGGATAAGTTATTGAGTTACCTTCCCGAGGAAAATTGAAATGACCTGAAAGAGCTATTACTATTGCATGGGGAGATATGTGGGAATAAGCTGGGAAGTTCTAATCTAATTATGCATGATGCAGATCTAGGAAACACTGTTCCAATTAAATAACATCCATATAAACCAAACCCTCTAAAGTTGACACAGGTTCAAAAAGAGATTGAAAGCATGCTCAAAGACAATATAATCTAAGTGAGTTGAAGCAAATAGAGCTCACACATAGTAATGGTGCCAAAACCAGATGGTACCCAACAATTATGTGTGGACGATTGGAAAGACAATGCAGTCACAATATCTGATTCACATCCTATTATGCGTTTGGAAGACTGTAATGAGAAAGTTGGATAAGAAACTTATATTTCTAAGTTGGACTTACTCAGAGAATACTGGCAGGCATCTTTATCTGATAGAGTGAAGGAAATTTCAGCTTTTGTGATCCAGAGTGAACTGTATCAGTTTAAAGTCATGCCATTTGGTGTGAAAAGGCACCAGCCACATTTCAAAGACTAATCAATAAAGTCATTTCTAGATTACCCAGTTGTGTGGTCTACAACGACTATCTGGTAATTTTTAGTCACACAAGCAAGAAACATTTGGAACATCTACGGGAACTGTTCAATCAACTTTGGGAGGTAGGCTTGGTGATGAACCTGCATAAGCGTAGCTCACCAAAGCCCAAGTCATGTTCCTGGGCCATGTCATTGGACACGGATGGATGGCCCAATGGGATGTGAAAACAAAGGTAATTCGGGAATTTCCCATACCATCGACGAAGAAGGAAGTACTATGATTCCTGGGACTGCGTGGATTTTAATGGAAGTTCATACCAAATTTTAGCATTGTGGTTGCTCCACTGACTGACTTATTGAAGAAGTGCAGAAAATTTCAGTGGATGGAGGACTGTCAGAAGGCATTTGACAGCCTGAAAGCTGTGTTAACCACTGCTCAAGTGTTAGCCACATCTAATAAAGCCATTTAAGGTGGTTATCTATGCAAGCAATGTGCGTGTCAGTGCTGTAGTCTTGCATGAACACAACAAGAAGATAGAAAGAGTATTGGGTATTCTTCCAGAAAATTGATTAATCACCAACAGAAATGTAGCACACTTGAGAAGGAGACTTTGAGTTTAGTGTTGGCACTGCAACGTTTCAACATTTATATAGCCAGTAATGCGTCTGGGAGAATTATATACGCTGATCATAACCCCTTAAAGTATTTGGAAAAATGTAAGGATAAAAATACCAGACTGTTTAGATGCAGCTTATCATTGCAGTCATTAAATTTGAAAATTATGCACGTGGCAGGACGAGAGAACGTTGTTGCAACTTTGATGAAAGAAGACGGAAGCGTTCAGTGGCAAGAAGAAAATGGTCTGAAATGGACCGTAGTAGTGAATGCTTGCATTGTTAGGGTCAATGTAATATATACATATTGTAATTTACTAAAAGTGTAGGGCTAAAGGTTTTTAAAAATGAAGCTATTCTTGTATATCCTTGTAGATGGGCATTTCAGGGGGGAGGTGTCACAATACTATGGCTTTAAAAGAGGTGCACTTTGTTCTGTTTTTTTATGAAGAGACAGTGAGATAGACATGACAAGCCAATGAACTGAACAGCTTGTGAGGCCTTGGGTTTTTTTTTAAAGTTGGAACAATAGAAGCAGCTTGAATGGGTGGGGTCAAGCTCCCACAGAACCAGAACTTTTAGTTTTAGTTTTCAGCAGTTGCTGTGTTCTTGAAGCTGGATGTGGAAGCTCTTATTCCTGTTACAGCTAAAAGCTGGAGTTCTCTTCTTGCTGCCAGAATTGCATGTGAGACAAATCTATTTTACTGAATTTACCATTGCCAAGGGTCTGTTTATGGGATGTTACTATATTGGAACATTTAATTAGTAGTAGTTAATGCGTCTATTATTATATTAAGCTTTTCGATAGAGTTCCAATTAAGCCAATTCTTTATTTTATTTTGCCTGTATTTTAACTGTAGTGTAAAAGTAAAGTGTTCTTTTGTTAGAAGTCAAATAGTTTGACCAATTAAATTGCAAATGGAACACAATGCTTTACATTGACCTTTAAAATAAGAAAATGTTAAGATCTAGGCTATCTTCTTAATATATTTTGAGGGGGTTTAGTCCAGTCCATAACAATAGAAATGGGGTTTATTAGAAATAGACAGGATAATACCACAGGTAACTATAGAGAAATAGCAGAAATAAATATCTTTCTTCACTAATTGCTAGGGGAGTACAACAGGTCAATATACTGTTAGATGAAGAGATGACTAATGAGACATTTAAAATGAAAAAAAGATTATAATTGTATATATAAATAATTATTATAAAGTATTAATTCAAAGTGGATAAAACTCCTGTCCAGCTAGATTGCATCCACGCAGTTTAAAATAATGCAGGAGAGAGAACATATGCAGTACCAATCATACCTAATAATTCATTATAGATGGTGTAGTGACAGTGTCGCCAAACATTACAGCACTCTCCGTGAGCAGCAACCACACACACTTCCCACATGCTTGGACGTCCGGGTGCTCATCAGCAAAGCAGGGTGCCTGCTTCCCTCACCCTGACATGTCTGGGGAAATTGGTAGGAATCATCCTGGTCATCTGTGGACTGCCAGCTCTTAACAGGGTGCATGGTTGGGCATCAATGATAGTACCAGCAATCTCAGTAGCCAATAGTTTCACATGCAACAAATGGGAGAAAAAGGTGAGCAGGGCACAATGGGAGCGTGGTGTCAAGATAATGAGGCACATCTGGGAAGATAGCATGAGTAGACTCACTGGGGATCATGGAGAGAAACGCTCCATGAAACTGACTGAGATTGACAATTTACTGATTTCTGGTAAAATTCAGTCCGAAGAATGGGCAAATAATTATCAAATGAAGTTCAACACAGATAAATGTGAAATAGCACATTTTGATTGGAGGAATAAAGAGGACATTTATTACTTGGAAAATCTGAGTCTAGGTGAGTAGAGGATCACTGGATTCTTTCAATATTCTAAAGACTAAACATTGTGCCACAAGTTAGTAAGGCCACAAAGACACAAACCAAGTACAAGGTTTTATTTCTCAAAAGATAGAATTAAAAAGTAGTGAAGTTGATGTAGACCAGTATTAAATGTTGGTTAGACCTCACCTGAAGTCTTGCAGACAATTTGATCATTAAATTTTGAAGGGATCGCAGAGGAAAATTACCAGGATGATACTGCAAATATGAGAATGATGAGCTGGGAAGGTCTTAAAAAGGGAGGCTGAGGGGTGACCTTATAGAAATGTTTAAAATAATGAAAGGCTGTTTCCTCTTGGGGAAAGAGCATAACTAGAAGCTATCAATGTAAATTAGCCACTAAGAAATCTAATAGGGAATTCAGCAGAAATACCTTTACCCAAAAAATGATAATCACGTGGAACTCAGTACCATAGGAGTGATTGAAGTGATAAAGGGGAAGCTAGACAAGAATAGAGTCAGAAAGTCATAGAGTCATACAGGATGAAACAGACCCTTTCGTCCAATTCATCATGCCGACCAGGCTGTCTAAATTGAATTAGTCCCATCTGCCTGCATTTGGCCCATATCCCTTTAAACCCTACCTATTCATGTCCCTGTCCAAATGTCTTTTAAATGTTGTAAATTGTACCAGCCTCCACCACTTCCTGTACCAGTTCATTTCATACACGCACCACCCTTTGCATGAAGAGGTTGATACTTTGGTCCCTTTTAAATCTTTCCCCCCTCACCTTAACCTTATGCCCCCAAGTTTTGGACTTTCTTATTCTGGAGAAAAGATCTTGGCTATTCACCTCAACTATGCCTCTCATGATGTTATAAAGCCTTGTAAGATCACCTGTCAGCCTCCTGTGCTCTAGGGAAAGAAGTCCCAGCCTATCCAGCCTTTCCTTATGACTCAAACCCTCCTGTCCCAGTAACAGCCTTATAAATCTTTCTGTACCCTTTCCAATTTAATAACATGCTTCCTATAGCTGAGCGACCAGAATTGTATGCAGTACTCCAAAAGTGGACACACCAAAGCCTTGTTCAGCTGCAACATGATGTCCCAATTCCTACACTCAGTGTTCTGACTGATGAAAGCAAGCATGCTAAACACCTTCTTCACCTATCTACCTGTGACGCTACTTTCAAGGAACTATGTAGCTGTACCGCTAGGTCTCTCTGTTTGACAACACTCCACAGGAGCCTAGTTTTTTCACTGTGTAAGTCCTACCATGGTTTGTCTTATCAAAATGCAACACCTCACATTTTCCCAATTAAACTCCAGTTGTCACTTCTCGTTGTACTCTTGGATAACCTTCTTCATTGTCCACTATACCACCAATATGAGGGAAAGGGGAAGGGGAGGGGCTTACTCTGATAGATTTAGGTGAAAAAAGAAGAGGCTTGAGTGAAGCATCAACAATGGCATGGACTGTTTGGGCCAAATGGCCTGTCTTATGCTGCATATTTGATTTAAAATTTATTATTGTCTGCACTTCAGCTTCATCAGGGCTTATTCTAGGCTACGGTCTGCGGCACATACTGCATATATGTAGGATCTGACTCGATGTTTTCAGAACATGAGGAAGCCCCATTCAACGCCCAGCCCAATCCTTACAGGCTTTTCGACTGGATCCATTCCAGTAATGTTTGATTTAAGCTTCTCATTCTTGTGCTCAATTCCGTTCATAGCTGTTACTCTCCCTTTCTCTGAAAATTATTCTCACTTTGTAACTCACCAATGTCTCTGCACTCCTCCAAGTTTGGGAGGTGACGGCCTAGTGGTATTATCGCTAGACTATTAATCCAGAAACGCAACTAATGTTCTGGAACCCGGGGTCGAATCCTGCCATGACAGATAATAGAATATGAATTCAATTTAAAAAATGGAATTAAAAATCTACTGAGTACCATGAAACCATTGCTGATTGTCCAAAAAATCCATCTGGTTCACTAATGTCCTTCAGGGAAGGAAATCTGCCATCCACACCTGGTCTGGCTTACATATGACTGCAGACCCAAAATATGGTTGACACTCAACTTCCTTCTGAAATGGCCGAGCAAGCCATTCAGTTGTGTCAATCAAAGAAGTGAAACCAGGTGGACCAGCTGGCATTGACCTATGCACCGGAGAAGACAATGGCAGAAATAGTTCTGTCGACCCTGCAAAGTCCTCCTTGCTAACATCTGGCGGGCTACTGCCAAACTTGAGAGAGCTGTCTCATGGACTATTCAAGCAACAGCCTGACATAGTCATACTCACGGAATTATACCTCACAATGTCCCAGACACCACCATTGCCATCCCTGGATATGTTGTGTTCCCCTGGCAGGACAGCCCCAGCAGAGGTGGTGGCACAGTGGTATACAGTCGGGAGCGAGTTGCCCTGGGGGCATTAACATTAACTCTGGACCCTATGAAGTCTCGTGGCTTCACGCTAGACATGGGCAAAGAAACGTCCTGTTAGTTACCACTTACCATCCTCCCTCCCGTGATGAATCGATACTCCTCCACATTGAACAATGTCCTTTGAACATTGAAAACTGGTGGAAGCAAGGTAGCAAAATGTACTCTGGGTGGTGGAGTTTCAATGTCCACCAGCAAGAGTGGCTCAGCAGCAACACCTCTAATCAAGCTGTTCGGGTCCTAAAGGATATAGTTGCTAGATTGGGTCTGCGGCAGGTGTTGAGGGAAGCAACAAGAAGGAAAAACATACTCGTCCTCACCCTTACCAATCTGTTGGCTAGAGATGCATCTGTACATGACAGTATCAGTGAAAGTGATCATCGCACAGTCCTTGTGGAGACAAAGTCCTGCCTTCACATTGAGAATAACCTCCATTGTGTTGTGTGGCACTATCACGATGCTACATGGAACAGACTTTGAACAGATCTAGCAATTCAAAACTGGGCATCCATGAGGCACTGTGGGCCATCAACAGCAGCAGAACAATACTCCAGCACAATCTGTAAACTCATGGCCCGGCATATCCCCCACTCAACCATTACCATCAGGCCAGGGGATCAACTCTGGTTGAATGGAGAGTGCAGGAAGGCATGCCGGGAACAGTACCAAGCATTCCTAAAAATGAGGTGTCAACCTGGTGAAGCTACCAAACAGGACTACTGCATGCCAAATAGCTATGTAGCAAGTGATAGACATAACTAAGCAAGCCCACAACCAACGGATCAGATCTAAGCTCTGCAATCCTGCCACATCCAGTTGTGAATAGTGGTGGACCATTAAACAACTCACTGGAGGAGGAGGCTCCACAAATATCCCGATCCGCAATGATAGAAGAGCCTAGTACACCAACGCAAAAGTAAGGCTGAAGTATTCACAGCAATTTTCAGACAGAAATTCTGAGTGGATAATCCATCTCAGCCTCCTCCCAGCATCACAGATACCAGTCTTCGGCCAATTCGATTCACTCTGAGTGATACCAAGAAACAGTTGGAGACACTGGATACTGCAATGGCCATGGCCCCTGAGACATTCTGGCAATAGTACTGATGGCTTGTGCTCCTGAACTTGCCACTCCACTAGCCAAGCTTTTCCAGTACAGTTACTACACCATGTGGAAAATTGCCCAGTTATGCCCTGTACAAAAATAGCAGGACAAATCCAACCCAGCCACTTACTGCCCCATCAGTCTACTCTCAATCATCAGGAAAGTGATGGAAAGTATCATCAACAGTGCTACCAAGCAGCACCTGCTCAGCAAGCAGCACCTGCTCAGTTGTGTTCCACCAGGGCCACTCAGCTCCTGACCTCATTACAACCTTGTTTCAAACATAATCAAACAGCTGAATTCCAGAGGTGAGGTGAAAGTGACAGCCCTTGATATCAAGGCTGCATTTGACTAACTGTGGCATTAAGGAGCCCTAGCAAAACTGGAATCAATAGGTGTCAGGGGCAAATTCTCCACTGGCTGGAGTCATACCACTGGAAATTGTTGTGGTTATTGGAGGTCAGTCATCTCAGCTCCAGGACTTCTTTGCAGGAGTTTCACAGGGTAGACCCAACTGTCTTCAGCTGCTTCAATGACCTTCCCTCCATCATAAGGTCAGAAGTCGGGATGTTTGCTGATGATTGTACTACGTTCAGCACCATTCACAACTCCTCATATACTGAAGCAGTCCATTTTCAAATGCAACAAGACCTGGACAATATCCAGGCTTGAAGTGGCAAGTGACAAATAACGTTTGCACCACACAAATGCCAGGCTATGACCATCACAATAAGAGACCACCCCTGAATCCCTCACTATCAACCTCTGCTGCCTTCAAGCCAAAACCAAAGTCACCCCAACCAGTGTCATCGAGCTGCAGTATGCAGATGATGCAAAAATAAAGTTGCTGGAAAAGCTCAGCAGGCCTGGCAGCATGTGAAGGAATAAACACAGTTAACGTCTCAGGTCCAGTGACCCTTCCTCAGAACCAGACCCGAAACGTTAACTCTGTTTTTTCCTTCACAGATGCTGCCAGACCTGCTGAGCTTTTCCAGCAACTTTGTTTTTGTTCCTGATTTACGGCATCCGCAGTTCTTTTGGTTTTTTGTTTAGTATGCAAATAATGCTTGTGTATGTGCAATCTCAGAGGTTGTAATCCAGACCATTGTAAGCACCTTTATGGAGGCAAATGACACCATGGACTGCACCGTAAACATTCGCAAGACAAAAGTCCTCCACCAACCTGGGCTGACATTGTAGGGCAAACTGCTGGTCATCAAGGTCCACGGGGAGGCCTTAGAGAACGTTGATCACTTCTAATACCTCGGGAGTATCCTGTTGGCCAAAGCAGCTGATGACAAAGAGATCCAGCATCACCTCCAGTGCGCTACCTCAGCCTTCGGCCACCTGAGGAAAAGGGTATTTGAGGACAATAATATCAGATCTGCACCAAGATCATGCTGTTGCCATCACTGAATCCCCATTATCAACATCCTGGGGGTTACCATTGACCAGGAACTTAACTGAACTCACCACATAAACACAGTGGCTACAAGATTTGATCAGAGGCTAGGAATGCTGCAGCGAGTAACTCACCCCCTGACTGCCCAAAACCTGTTCACTGTCTATAAGGCACAAGTCAAGAGTGTGATGGAATACTCCCCACCTGCCTGGATGGGTGCAGCTCCAACAACACTTAAGAAGCTTGACATCATCCAGGACAAAGCAGTCCACTTAATTCGCACCACATCCATAAACATCCACTCCCTCCACCACCAATAGCAGTAGTGTGTACTATCTACAAGATGCACTGCAGAAATGTACCAAAGATCCCAAAACAGCACCTTCCAAATCCATGACCACTTCCGTCTAGAAGGAAAAGGGCAGCAGATTCATAGGAACACCACCACCTGCAAGTTCCCCTCCAAGCCACTTACTCTCCTGATTTGGAATTATATACCCGTTCATTCAGTGTCGCTGGGTCAAAATCCTGAAATTCCCTCCCTAAAGGCACTGGAGTTCAGCAGTTCAAGAAGGCAACACACCTCCACCATCACGAGGGCAACTGGGAACGGGCAATAAATGCTGGCCAGCTAGCAACAGCCATATCCCATAAATAACAGAAAATCTGATTTCTTATCACAAGATTGGCCTTCAGCTGCCTAAATCCTTAACTTTACAATTTCTTTACTAAAATTTCAGCCTTTCTGTTTCTCCCTCCTCATTCAGGCATTTTTAAAAAAATGTACCTTCCTGAAGTAAGATAACAAGGTATAGAGCTGGATGAACACAGCAGGCCAAAGCATCAGAGGAGCAGGAAAGCTGACGTTTAGGGTCTCGACCCAAAACGTCAGCTTTCCTGCTCCTCTGATGCTGCTTGGCCTGCTGTGCTCATCCAGCTCTACACTTTGTTATCTCAGATTCTCCAGCATCGGCAGTTCCTACTATCTCTGTAACTACCTTCCTGAAGTGATGCCTTTGCTCACTTAGCTTAATATCTCCTTTGGCTGTCTATTTTTCTTGTTGTGCTCCAGTGAAATGCCTTGGATGTATTAATCGGTTGTACTTAGTTTAACGTAAAATAATTTGACCCAAATAGTGAACTAAGCCTGGAACCTTGTTTGTTTTTAATTGTTACAGTAGAAGCATAAAACAAATTTGAGAAATGTCAATTGCCTTTAAATTACTTAAGTAACATTATTATGCTGTATTATTTGCTCCACATAAAAGTTATTGACCAAGTCAATAGTTATTGATTATTCCATAAAGTTGAGTAAATCAAAGTACACTTTTATCATTCATAAACCATGACAGAGAACCACCACAACATTGTATATCATATAAACAAATTAACGTCATTAAATGCAGAAATCAGTTCATACCAATATTTAAAGTACAAAGATCTTTGTGATTTATGAGTTAATATTTAAAAATAATTAACAGCTGATCCAGATGGCACATTGGGGTAGTGTATTGCCCAGTACAATACTGACTCAATTCTGAATCAATTCGTTTATTGGCCTGCGCTAAATTTTAGCTCGAGCTGTAAAAAATCAGGACCGATGTACTAGGGATGTTTCCATTCCTACTCAATTTAATTGATAAGGAGCTTCAATCTGAAACATCTGTGTTCTGGTTGAAAGTACAACTTGGCCGAGTTGTTAACTTTCCAGACTGTCATAGACTTCCCTGGATTCGAAGAACAATCTCCAGGACACAAGTGTGAGTAAAGCCAAGAGAAAATGCATAGTAGGAATAAACAAAATGAACTTTTAATGTTCTTTGAACAGTTAAATTTATTTGTTACAATGATGCTTTGAGCAAAGTCAACATCAATCCATTTCTCTGACATGTTGCCATTACAATTGGAGTTGTGGAGAAGGTGCACTCAAAGATCACACAATGGTGGGTTGGTAGAAGGTGGGTATTTCTAAATGTGAGATCATATAATGAAACCCACAAAAATACACCAATCATGAGTTGGCATCTCGAGGTTGGGAACAGCCTCCTTGGTAGAAAAGTCTAGCCAAATTTTCTAGACATGTGTTTACAGAATGGGAATGATGTGACAAAACAGGATGCAAATTTATAATGAATTAATTAATACCATGCATCAAAGTAGCAACTAGAGCAGTAACAGACAAATGTGTTAAATATCATGTTAGAAAATTGGCGTAGAAGGGATTAAATTACTCTTTATTCCCTTTTCCCAAACACTGAAATTATTCAAAATTATTATCCATACTGGTGAGGTGACAGTGGCTATATTTCATTCAATATGAATAAGATTTGACATAAGCTAGAATCTGAGCAGAAACATCAAAGCACAACAACATTACCATCACACCCTGGGCAGAAGTAGGGCCTCCATGTAAAAGTTCCCTGATCTACCCAAGATGCCATGGCACCAGCTGATGCTATATGTAAAATCTTTACAAATCTCTCTCGAGAATTTTACATGTTTCAAGAGATTACTTCTCCTTCTTCTAAACTCTAAGCAATGTAATCTTACGTTTCTCAATTCAAGTCCATTCAATTTGGTCCATGAAAAAATGTCTACCCTTCTTTGTCTCCTGTTCAAATGGGAGTATAATGTCAGAAATCATAGTGTTGTCACTTTGGCTGAAATAGGAAAAGAGAATATTGGTTGAATGGAAATAGATGCAAAATGTTACAGTACAGGTGGATTTGTGTGTCCCTGTGATTGAAACACAAAATATTAGCAAGCAACTTCAGCAAGTAATTAAGACAAATTGAATGTTGGCTTTTATTGCAAGGGGTATGAAGAATTAGATGATTGACGTGTCGCAGGGTATTGAAGCAATCACAACTACAATACTGAGTAATGCTTGAATACTAGTCTCCTTTCTTAAGGAGGAATATTTTTACCTTGGAGGAAATTCAGAAAAGTTTCGCTAGGTTAATTCCAGAGATGAATGGGTACATTGCTTTAAGAACAAAAGTTGAGCTGATTAAGACTACACTGATTGCAGTTTGGAAGAAAAGGAGGTGATATTGTTGAAACATATAAGATTTGAAGCAGCTTGACAGAGTCGATGTTGAAACAATATTTCCCCTCACATGAAAATCTAGAACTAGGGGACACGGTTTAAGTGGTCTCAATTTACGATCGTGTAATTTCTTCTCAGTCTCATCGTAGGAATTCTGTTCCCCGGAAAACAATGGAGGATGGTTATTAAATATACTTAAAGCTGAGTTATACATATATTCGATGATCCAATGGAATCCAGTGTCATGAGAGGAATGGCGGTAGTGGAGGCCACAATCAGATCAGCCATGTTCTTATTGAAAACTTGAGCAGACTAAGTGGACCAAATGGCCTATACCTGCTTCTAATTCCAATGGTGTTATCCAAATCTGCTCCAATTTGGTTTCATTGACTTCTTTCTTTCTTTATGTTTTTATCTAGTAATTCCCGTGGCATTATTAGCCAAGGCACTGAGTTTAAGAGCAAGGAGGCTATGCGAAACTGTATAAAAAGTTGTTTAGGCCACAGTTAAAGCATAACATCCACTGAAGAGAATGTAGAGGAGATTTACCTGGATTTTGCTGGCTGGAAAGTTTAGTTATGAACAGAGATTGGACAGACTGGGTTTATTTTCCTTGGAGCAGAGCAGGTTGACAGGGACAACACTGAGATGTACAACATTGAGGAATGTAAACAGGGTAGACAGGAGAAGCTTGGTGAAGAGAACAATGAATGGGGGTACCGATTTAAACTAAGGGGTACTTGGTTTAGAGGGAGTGTGAGGAAACCTTTCTTCACTCGGAGGGTAGTGGAAATCTGGAAGTCCACTGCCTGTAAGGGAGAAATCCTCATAACACTTAAGAAACATTTAGATGTACACCAGCGACGTCAAGGCATACAAGGCCATGGGCCAAGTGCTGGAAAATGGGGTCAGAATAGTTGGGTGGTTAGTTCTGACTGGCACGGACTGAATGGGTTCTTCAAGAGTCTTTTTCTATGCCGATAGACCTCTACGACTCCCTTCTAATGCATGAAGGGAAAAGCAATTCCCATGTTCCCCCAGTTGTCACTCTCTGTCTCCAGAATCTGGATGCCAAATATTTGCTTTGAAACGAAAGCACAAATTAACTCAGTGACACGACTATATTCCGCTACCAGCGCCGCGCTACCTCTCCCTAACTTGACGGCGGGAAGCCCCACCCCGGCAGCCGAAAGGGGTGGTGCTGTGGTACAATGCTGAACGTTTATTGGTCCATAAACACATCAGTCAGCGTTATCCGATCCGTCATTTCCGCTAACAGGCTGAGTTGACGCGCTATAAAAGGCTGCCCGGTTGTCAGGGCGCCATTTTGTCAGCTGTCGGTTGTTTGGTTTAGTTGTGGTTAGGTTGCTAAAAGTTTGTCTTTATTTCCACTGGGTTTGAAAAATATATTTTTTTTTGTTGGTTTGTTTGTACCTGCGTGTGTGTGTTCCTTTTGTTTGCTTTTGTTAAAATGAGTGACACGGAAGACTTGACTGATGAGGAGAGGGTGAGTAGAAATGGTGCAATGAAGGGTTTAGTGCAGACGCTTGAGGATTTGACGTTCCAGGGTTTCTTTGATCTCTCACAATCTTATCCATAAATAATTCTTGTTTTACTCCAGATAATGCCCTGGGTGTGAAGTAGGTTTATTGTCATTGCGTGACTAGGGAGGCACCTGTGTATATTTTAAAAATTACTAAAAGCTCACTTCATTTTTAAAAGAAGATAAATTGACGGTTTTTCTAAAACAAAATTCATCTTTTCCCCAGTCCTCACTTCCTTTCGCTGCTTTTTACTTCCAATCTTAAATGAAAGCGCACGGTAGGTTTATTTATTATTGTCAGCCATCTTTGCAACATGCCTGACATTCTGCTTTCAAAGGACCAACTTATGTAATTTCTGTTTCCTTTTGAAAGATTTTTGAAGTTTTTTAATAGTTGCCAGTGCTTGGGAGTCTAGGAACTCGGCTTGATGTCTGTCATTGCTGCCTTTCTGATGGCTAGTTTGCTATTACTATATCTGATTCGGATAAGAAATTTTATTTAGATTACAGGTCTACATTGAACTAGCTGATCTCAGTTAGGAATTGAGTCACCCAAATTGGCTTTGGCATCCCTTGGTGAATGGGGCAGGTGTGTGAGACAACAGACTGCCAGAGTCCGATCAGATCCTGATGCCTGTCCAGTCGCCCTGTTAGAAAGTGCAGATGCATCGCTAAAGTGTGAATTTCGATGACATTTTCATCGGATGCACTGTTTTTCAAGTAGTGTTGTGATTGTTTACTGTTTCCTTTGTCATGTCATGTTCTTCAGTGACATGTATTTGTGATGTATATTGTAACTGTCTGTAATTCCCTGTAAAATGACCTTTGGAGTTAATCTTGTTTAATTGAAATTGATTGTTATGGCTGTTGGGATTGGCTGTCAACTGGTTATATTTCAAGTGTTACATTTCGGAGGATCCTATTGTAACAAACTTTTAATACATTTTCTGGTTTGATTTGGAAAATTCTCAGATGTACTAAGTCAGACATTGCAACTGAGTAAAACAGCATCAGTCATATGTCCATTTATTGAAAGTTACTTTGTTAGCATTACCCTCAATTAGATAAGTCAAAGCAATTACAGTAAAGTAGCCCAAGGCGATGCATCTTTTGATTTCTGTTCACGCTGCAGGGTGTCAATAATGAGCTATGTGAAGTAAAACATGTAGCCCAATGTTTTGTTCTCCCCTGTGCTTTTCTCAGTATATTGTATTTAGAACTTCTAATTTTAAAGTCTCAAGATCAGTAATACATAAAAATGGTGTAATGTGCATGAGCTATATATTGCAAATCTTAGTTTATTATGCTGCCTTGTTGAGGACAGTGACTTATAATCTCACTTACTCATCTTTGCTACTTAAACGTATTAAGAGAAATCTGCTACTTGTGATTCTGAAGTATGCAGACCTGAAGTCACCAAGGCCTGATGATCAGTCCTGTTGAGTTAGGTTATGTTTGCATAGCAGTGAGGGAATTACAATTGCTACAATTGCCCTGGCTCCTGACTGCCACCCAGCAACTGCTGCTGGAAAATGCGCACCTCAACTGAATGTGAGACTTCCTTTTTAAGAGTGTGAAACTTTACAGTGAAATTAAAAGCATCAGTTTTAATTTTAATTTTTCTTTCATGGTCACTGGTAAGGCTAGCAGTTTTTGCATAACCCTAGTTCCCTTTGAGAAAATGGTGAGCTGCATTCTTGAGCCATGCAATAGGATAGTTAAAAATGTCAAGAAGGAAACTACCAAGTAGGACCCCTAACCCAAGAGCCAATTATAGGACGAAAGTTTGTGATTGGCTTTTGTAACAGAGGTTGGATTAAAACTGTTTTCTGTTTACTTTGATACTTCAAACATAATGAACCATTGAAAAAAAATTTAACACTTCCAATCAAGACAAATTTTCAATGGAAATAAAGTGGCAGACTGGTTGTGAAACAGATGTGAAAAAATACATATGGCTAATATACGTACATACCCTTGCATACTATTATAATGTTAGAAGACATTCTGTAGGGTAATAGAATGCGTGAGCTGTTCTAAGTTTTATTCCCAAGTACTTTTCTATGTCCTCAATCTTGTGATCCTGAACTATCTAAAAGAGGAGCATGATTCCTGTCCTAGGTTCTGACGAAAATTCAGCAATACAAAATATAAACTAACATGTTTTGCCACGGCATTTCCTGTTTCCTTTTTGAATTCTAGCCTCTCAAATGCTATCCGTGCATTAGTACTTCAGAAAAAGGGGTCAGTTTGATCAAAAGGCCTAATTAGTTTATTATCTCTGTGGGCACTGAAATTATACCAGCAGCCATAAGCTTTTTACCTAAACTTTGTAGTCTGTTTGCCTTGGTACCACCAGTTAGTGTTAACTTTCACTGAGTCATCATTGAATTAGCTGCCATATCTTAATCTATTTAAGTGGAGCACTCAACTTTTTTAGTTGTTTAACATTTTTATTCTTTCAAACAAATTTATAGGATCCAACAATGCTTATATAGGCTTTAGAGAAGGAATTTTGTTTTATGAAGCATTGAGGAAGGATGTACTGTTCTTGGAGGGGTTTCCAAGGAAGTTTACAAGCATGATCTTGGGAATGAAGGGCTTGTGTGACTCTGGGTCTGTACTCAGTGGAGTTTAGAAGGATGAGGTTGGCTTCTCATTGAAACTCTCGAAATACTGAGGCCTGGATAAAGTGGACATGATGTTTGCACTAGTAGAAGTCAAAATCCAAAAGCACAGCCTCAGTGAAGATACTACTCTTTAGACTGAGATGAGCGGAATTTCATCAGCCAGTGGTGAATCTATAGAACTCATTGCCACAAAAAGCTTTGGAGGCCAAGTCATTGAGTGTACTTAAAGATATATAGGTTCTTGATTAGTAACCTTTGATCCCATTACAGGGAAGAAGGCAGGAGAATAGGGTTGAGAAGCATATAAGCCATGATTGAGTGGCAGAGCAGACTCAGTAGGCTGAATGGCCTAATTCTGCTCCTTATCTTTTGTTTATGGAGTTTACGGTATTTGTATGCATAGCATTGTATGTAGCCATCTCAGATCTTCAGTGTTTTGTACAAAAATTTCCAGAAAGAAAGGTATCTTTGATTTCAGTGAAGGAACTACTAAATATCTGAAAGAATGAAGGCAACCATAAAAATAAATGTAATTAACTTGTTGCATGTGTTAAAACTGCAGTTTGATTATCATGCACCTGCTGACCTTGTTCTTGTAGGTGGTAGATGGATATTGGAAGGTGCTGCCTAAGGAGTTTGGTGAGTTACTGCAGTCATCTTGTAGATGGTTCATACTGTAGCTTGGATGTGGTGCAGTGTACTCATCAATGTAACCCTTAATTTAGCAAGAAATTGAATTTTGACATCCATCATTAGAACCTCATCCGTGGAGGAAACTTATCATCTTGAGAGACTTTAGTGATACTTTTGAAAACTAAAGCACCTTCGGTCTCTGTTTGAATAATATGCTTAGAAATTTTTGCCATTAAAATCAATTGAAATAAACTGTCATTTTAAGTACTTTTTCACTTGATAATTGAAATTGCAAATCTGGGGATTTTAATGTTGTTAGGAGCTGCAGATGCTGGAGAATCTGAGATAACAAGGTGTAGAG
>NC_063361.1:34252725-34363562 GCF_021869965.1 Rhincodon typus | reverse complement strand
TTCCTGCCCTTCTGATGCTGCTTGGCCTGCTGTGTTCATCCAGCTCTACACCTTGTTGTTTTAATGTTAGTTCCAGTTTTAGGCATTTGGGAGGCATCTCCTGAACTCCGATTGTCTCAGGAAGCTGTTATAGGATAATCTGTTGATTATCACACTTGGAGAGGTTGTGTTGGCCTTGAAGCAATGCAGCAAGAATATAATGGCTCCAGGGCTCAAATTTTGAAAAGCAATTACATAAATCAGTTCTTAAATTCTCTGAAATATAGGGTACAAGGTGATTTCATTCAAATTTTAAGATTTTTAAAGGAATTGATCGAGTTCATAGCAAGAAATCTTTTTTGCTAAGAGTCTAGGATAAGTGAATGTAACCTTGAAATGAATATCACACTATTCAAGAGACCATCAGAAACATTTTCAAAAAAAGTGTAAAACATTCTCCCATAAGCAGTAAATACATACATCCCATTAATTAATAATTTGAAATCCAAGTTGGATAAATTGTTTGTAGCCAAGGGTAGTACGGGACGTGAAGTCAAAGCAATTAAGATACAGATGAACCTTAATCTTCGAACAACAGTCCTCTGTCAGACTGATCTACTTCTGTTCCTGTCTTAATGCATTTTGATTTATTTAACATTGGGAGTGGAAAGGCAATACCTGTGACTGAGGCAGTGGTGAATAGAAATTATTATCGAAACGCAGAGCCCTTTGAAATTGAGAAAGACCAGTTGATGTAATCACCATCCTGTTAAATGATTTTGGCATGGTTTCATAGTCCTGAATGTCTACTCTGTATATTAACTCTTCTTGCATTGTTTTAGGTTTTACTTCTGGACTGTACCAATGAATTATAAAAAAGAATATAAAAGTTTGTTCTAAAGATAACCAATTGAATAGCAGTCTTCTAAAGCCCTCATTTATTGAGATCCTGTAATGTGTGAATGCTAAGATTGATACACTAACAAAAATGCTAATCAAGAACACTGGTCAAATCTTGAACGCTTTACCCTTTGTCAAGAAACAGTTTGGGATTAACCAGTTCTTTATACCTAAGAATTATGCTCCTAAATTTTTCTTAAAGGAGCTAGTTCATTTATTCCACTAAATCAGGGGCCTCACTGAGTGAACTAATTAACTTTCGCCAATTGTCTGAAGTCTGAACAAACTCATAGACTGACAGTTGGTTATTCAGAGTAAAATAATAACTTGTGCTTAAACATAAACATTATGTACATATAAAGTTGACAAAGGAGAGGTTTCAAAGACAGTTATATCACAGTAAATCAACATTAACCGCTTTCTGATTAGAAGGTTGATTAGTGCTTGAGTTTGATAGAAATTAGAGAAAGGTATTTAGGTTTAGACTTATTAGCTGGCAAAGTTTAAAGCATTAAATAACTGGTCTAATGAATAGGTCATAAGGTCTACTTGTGCTTACAATCTCACTGAGCTATAGCTCAGAAGTGGTAACCATTTTTTATGGGAAGGTAGTGTTAGCCTCTTGAGCAAAGTTAATCATGAACCCCAATATTTAGAGTGACCACCTGTCTCTTCTGGATCCTCTGCTCCTGGACAAATTCACTGGTGCTGGTAGCTGTTTCTTGCTTTTGTTGTAGTTTAACTTGAAACTTGGATGTCTTGGTGGAATGTGATTGTATCTAGCTGACAAACAACTTAATATTTAACCTTCCTGTAATCTTTCTCTATTGGAGATGCTGTTTTGGATTTTACAGATGGCATTCTGCATATACCAGGCAGAGAACCTTTGCACCTACCACAAAGAACTTGAGCTAAACTAATAATGACCTGTAGTGTCAAAACACTAGCCTTGCTTGCAAAGAAATCTCCATTCTATGAATCAGTGATATTTCTTAAAGTTCAGTCCTCTGGTGTTAATTACCTCACAGATAGTAGGAACTGCAGATGCTGGAGAATCAGAGACAACAAGGTGCAGGGCTGGATGAACACAGCAGGCCAAGCAGCATCATAGGAGCAGAAAGGCTGACGTTTCAGGCCTAGACCCTTCATCAGAAAAGGGGGAGGGGAAGGGAGTTCTGAAATAAATAGGGAGAGAGTGGGAGGCGGATAGAAGATGGATAGAGGAGAGGATAGGTGGAGAGGAAACAAACAGGTCGAAGAGGTGGGGATGGAGCCAGTAAAGGTGAGTGTAGTTGGGGAGTTAGGAAGGTGATAGGTCAGTCCAGGGAGGACGGACAGGTCAAGGGGGCGGGATGAGGTTGGTCCGTAGGAGATGGGGGTGCGGCTTGAGGTGGGAGGAAGAACAGGTTAGGGAGGCAGGGACGAGCTGGACTGGTTTTGGGATGCGGTAGGGGGAGAGGAGATTTTGAAACTTGTGAAATCCACATTGATACCATTGGGCTGCAGGGTTTCCCCCATACCTCCTCCCTCACCCCCATCCCAGGCCCCAAGAAGACTTTCCACATCAAGCAGATGTTCACCTGCACATCTGCCAATGTGGTATACTGCATCCGCTGTACCCGGTGTGGCATCCTCTACATCGGGGAAACCAAGCGGAGACTCGGGGACCGCTTTGCAGAACACCTACGCTCGGTTCGCAATAAACAACTGCACCGCCCAGTCGCGAACCATTTCAACTGCGCCCCCCCCCCCCCCCTTCCTCAGACGACATGTCCATCCTGGGCCTCCTGCAGTGCCACAACGATGCCACCCGAAGGTTGCAGGAACAGCAACTCATATTCCGCTTGGGAACCCTGCAGCCCAATGGTATCAATGTGGATTTCACAAGTTTCAAAATCTCCCCTCCCCCTACCGCATCCCAAAACCAGTCCAGCTCGTCCCTGCCTCCCTAACCTGTTCTTCCTCCCACCTCAAGCCGCACCTCCATCTCCTACCGACCAACCTCATCCCGCCCCCTTGACCTGTCCGTCCTCCCTGGACTGACCTATCACCTTCCTAACTCCCCACCTACACTCACCTTTACTGGCTCCATCCCCGCCTCTTCGACCTGTTTGTTTCCTCTCCACCTATCCTCTCCTCCATCCATCTTCTATCCGCCTCCCACTCTCTCCCTATTTATTTCAGAACCCCCTTCCCCTCCCCCTTTTCTGATGAAGGGTCTAGGCCCGAAACGTCAGCCTTTCTGCTCCTATGATGCTGCTTGGCCTGCTGTGTTCATCCAGCCCTGCACCTTGTCTTAATTACCTCACAGCCTTGTTAACCTCTAAAGCAAAAAACACCAGAATCTAAAAGTGCCAGATCATTCATTCAATGATACACCTCCACCCCCAAACGTTTTGAGTCTTGTCTAGCAAAAGGATTAAATATGGGTTCAAAAGAGGCATCTTTATTGCACCACACCCATTTTAGCATAAGCTGTTTTCATCCTAGAATCACTGATTATTAACCTTTTTGAGAACACTCGCATGATTCTTAGAATTTCTCCTACAGTTGCAAGACTGATTTAGTACCACTGTTTCTAGTTGATCAATTCAGAACTGCTGTCCTAATCCTAAAGTGTCCTATTTTATGTTATCCATGTTTTAGTTTATGAGAAATTGTAGCAACACTAAGAATTGTGATTGTATTAAAATCCTGACCATTCCAGAATAATGAATCCTTGGGACTTGTGATACAGCATAATACAGAAAAAGAATGCTGATTTCAATATAGTCCCCTACGCTGCCTTTGGTTCCCAATCAGTTTGTGTATGTAATGGGAAGTAAAAGCTGGTTCATTCCAACGTATTGTTTGATGGTTTTTTCCCTGTGCTCATTAGGATCGAGGCATGGATGTTAGTACAGGGAAATAAAAGTTTTCTCATAGTCATTTAGACAGCTTTTACTTTACAACCATAGCATTGTTGCGGAATGGTTAGCTTTGTCCTTAGTGAAATTATAATGTACATGGGAGTCACAGTCAAGTTTGACTTCAGTGTTAAACAGTGCTACAGTTGTAGTGTAAATGCAGTCTTGGCCTCAGTAAGTGTTGGAATTAATTTCATAAGAGCCCTTAAAGCAATAGAAGGAGGCTGTTAACACAGCTGGATGTTGAATTTAATCCTACTATCAAGTTAAAGGATAGCATGATCGTCATGGTACCCACTCTTAATGTATTCTGGATATTAAAACCTGTGGAAATAAAGTGGATGACCTGTATGGTTCTTTTAATTTTTTGTTGCAGATTTGCTTAAAAAGTTTGCCGCACAGTTTTTATTAAAGTAGCAAATTACTTCACTGGAGTGCTTATTTTATCATCTGAGCCAAAGGAACTTGCATACTATCCCTGATTTATTGAAAATAAGTAAAAGTTAATTTGTTTATCCTTAGCCCAATAGACAATTCAAAAACCAAAATCCCAAAATGGATGGAGCAAGTTTAATGGGAAATTAAGATTTACACGTTTTAATCTGAACCCATATACCTCATCATGCTGAATATTCTTTTTCCATTAAGGTTAATATACATGAAGAAGGTGGAATAATGGAAGATAATCAAGATAATGACTATACACACAAGTATTGCAGATCAGTCAAATAAATTTGAAGCTGAAATGAGAGCGAAGAATGGTCAGATAGAAGAGCATGCATGGTGTAAGGCATTAAGTGGTTTGAAGGTGAAGAATACTCGGTGTGAGAAAACTGAAAAATGAAGAATGAAGAAAAGAAAAAAGTAAAAGCAAGTGAAGTAAATTTAAAAGAAGGTGTCTGAAGAAAAGATACCTAGGCCAAGTAATGTATATAGTCTATTTGTGTCTGTATGCTACAGTTGTAGTATAAATTGCATGCTAAAATTAATAATCAGATGGATTTATAGACAAAAAATTGGTACAATATGATTTTAGGGAAATTTTAACGTTCTAGCTAGGTTAATTGGGGTTTGGTTTATTAGGGAGGTGGTTGAGGAGAAATTAAGTGTTGTAGTTGAGAATAAGATATTTGCCTGATTAGGTTGGAGTTGAAGTTTTTACATGTTTTTTGTTTGCTAATGAAATGTTCCAATGCTTTAGAATGGGAGGTCAACATCAAGATCACGGAGCAGGAGTACAGCTGAACGTGCCAAGTCCAGAAGTCGATCTGAGTCGCGTTCTATATCAAGGGCATCAAACCTGTCAGGATCACAAACATCATTCTCTAGATCTCGTTCAAGGTCCAGGTCGCGGTGAGTGAAAGTGCTATAGAAGAACTTGTATATCTTTTAAGTATGTATACTGAAAATGTCTGAAAATTTATAGTGTGAAGTTTACATTCTTATTAGAATTTGCATGTCTTTTAATTTTGTCTGTCATCTATCTAGACGTGATGTTAAGCCTTTTTTTTGCTACTGACCTTGTAAATGGCAAAATCTATAGCAAGCTGACTACTGAACAGGACAAACGGACTAGAGATTAAGGCAGCTCCTGAGATTGAAATTGGCAAACGGGGGATGTGGTATTCTGCAAGGAATTTTTTTTTGACACTGATTCATGTGTGGAATGAACTTCCACAGGAAGCAGTGGATGCTGGTACAGTTATAATGTTTAAAAGACACTTTAGATAAGTACATGCATAAGAAATGTTGAGGGAAATGGGCCAAGCACAAGTGGCAGGGCTAGTTTAGTTTGGGCTTATGGTTGGCATGCTCTGGTTGGACTGAAGGGTCTGTTTCCATACTGTATGTCTCTGCTGGTGGGACAGCTATGCATAATTCAAATATACTATTTGAACTCAAATTGAACTACAACTTCATAATTTCTGGGTGGCTTCAAATAACCGGGTAATGTAGATCAGTCTTACCCAGCTCCTTTCTTCCTCTTCCGTCTAACAAAAGAATGTGTTCTCGACAAAATAGTGTTCAAGGTAGTAGATAAAAGACAGGAAGTAGGAGAAAGGCCCTGAGCCTGATCTCCTACGTCAGCTACACCAACCCACACTTTGCACAAATCCCTAGCTTTCCTTAGTACATAAAAATGTGTCTAACCTACAACTTGAATATATTGTTGAGTATCTGTGGTAGAGAATGTCAAAAATATTGAATTCCTTTAGGTGACAATTACTTATCCAAGCCCAAGGGTGAGCAGCCTCACGCTAAGATTTTAAACAAGCTGTTGACTCCCCAGCCATGGGAAACATCATACCAGCGTCTCCCTGTTCAAGCCTTTTAAGAATTTTGTATGCTTCAGTGAGGTTTGTCTATTCTGCCATTCATTTGAGCTGAGGCTGGAACATAAACTTTGATCTGTGAGTGAATGCTACTGTCACCAATTTCCTCCATGCAAGTTTATTCTCATTAAAATAAGTTAATTAAGAATTTAAATGTTTAATTTAAATCAATCAGTCACTTTCTTACATCCTTGATTTTACATTCGGGTGATATTTTTAATGCTTCAAACACTGATTAGCTCTTTCCCATGCCATTCTTTAGGAAGTATTAACTTTGCATTGGTCTGTCTGGTTGTCCTTCCAATATCTATTTCTGATTGCTGACATTCAACATGTGAACCTGAAATGAGTCCCATAGGATATACCAGCCTGACGCTGACCTCGAGTCATGCAAACTAGCTTTCTCCTTCCTGATCAAAGCCTGGGGACGATTGTTGCACTCTTACTGTTCCATCTAATTTGGCTCATACAAAAACTTTCTGGCATTAAAGAAAAACTGTTTTTAATCAGTTTAAAACCACCAACCTTGTCAACAACTCCTTTCCAAGCCTTTCCTTTGATAACTTGATTAAAAACAGCTTTTGCTTTAAACCTGTATTAAACTGTTTTCATTGCAGTATGAATTTTGATTCAAACTTAGTCATGTAGCAAATGCCTCCTGTTTAGGAACAGTATGACTATCTGTAGCTCCCAGAATACTAATTCACTGTACCCTGTCTTGCACAAACATTACATATTTTAATAAATAAAACTCCACAGAAATAGCCCCAACCAGTCCGTGATTGTGTTCCATTTGAGCCCTCATCTGTCTTTCCTTACTAATTGGCTTAAGATGAGGTCAGATTGACAGCAGGGCCTCATTTGACGAAGTATGGTATTGAGAAGCCATAGCAAAACTGGAATCAGTGAGAATCATTGGGAAAACCCTCCACTGTTTGGAGTCATACCTGGCAGGTAGGAAGATGATTGTGGTTGTTGGTCAGTCATCTCACTCCAGGGCAACTCTGCAGGAGTGGCCTCGGGTACTGTCCTAGGCCCAGTCAACTTCAGCTGCTTTATCATTAACCTTTCCTGTATCATAAGGTCAGAACTGGGGATGTTCACCGAAGATTGTCTGCTGTTCAGCACCATCTCTTGATGAAGCAGTCTATGTTCAAATGCAACAAGACCTGGGACAATATCCAAGCTTGGGCTGACAAGTGGCAGGAAACATTCAGCTCCATAAATGCAAGGCAATGTCCATCTCAAAGAAGATCCTGCAGGTTATTATTGAGAAACTCAACTGCGCACTCTCTCTACAAATTCATTGTCTACAAGAGCAGGTCAGAGGCTAGGAATATAACAGAAACCACACCCCCACCCAAATTCCTGAAAGCCTATCTACCATCTACAAGGCACATGATAGGAGCATGATGGAATATTCCCCACTGGCCTGGTTGAGTGAAGCTCCAACAGCATTCTAGCTTGACATCAATCTAAGACAAAACAGCCCACTTGATCAGCACCATAGCCACAAACAACCACTCCCTCCACCATTAGCAGCAGTGAGTACTATCTACAAAATGCACTGCAGAAATTTTGCCAAAGATCCCTAGACTGCACCTTCAAAACCCATGACCACTTCCATCTAAAAGGACTTGAGCACAATATATGGGAGCACCACTATCTGCAAGTTCCCCTCTGAGCCACTTGCTGTCCTAACTTAGAAATATATTGGCTGTTCCTTCATTTTGCAGGGTGAAAATCCTGGAATTCCCTTGACAGCATTATTCATGTACCTACTGTATACTGCAGTGGTTCAAGGCAGCTTACCACCACCTTCTCAAGGGCATCTAGATAGGGCAATAAATGCTGGTCAGACGAGTATGCCCAAATAAAACCTCTTGCTGTCTGGTCTAAGCTTCCCATTAAATGCTTCTGTACTATTTGCCTAAATTGCTGTCTGGTGATAAGTAGTACATTCTCTCAACTTGGTATATTCCTTGCTCAGTGCTGTGTTACTTAGATTTATGCTGTAAGCTAATGAGGGAAACTGTCAAGCCCCTCATTCAAATTTAGTCACTAGCTGTCTGAGGAAATAAGTTTAATTTGAGATCTACTGTTTGCATGTAAAGTAAGAATTGCATTAATACCCTGTCTTGCTCAGCCTTGTGTTACTTTAATGCACTGTATAGCTAATGCACTATCTTAAGTGTAGTTGCTGCTGTAATGTAGGAAATAAAGGTTATTCCATTATAAAAGCACCTCTAATAGAATTGTCTACTTGTATTATTTTAACAGGTCATGCTCTCGACGTCGGTCCAAGTACTATTCTCGATCCAGATCTCACACACGGTCATACAGGAGGAGGCACAGGAGCCGATCCTACTCCCCTGTCTACAGACGGCGGCGAAGCAACAGCCACTCTCCCATATCGAGAAGGCGACGTCATATTGGAAATAGGGTCAGTGTATGTTATTACTGTTTTTAATGATCAGTTCCTGTGAAGTTTAAATTGCAAGAAAGTTGCAGTTTTGAAAGTCATTTCTCAACCAATAATCATGGATCTTGCAAGTGCTGCATCATTGCCTTTTGGCAGCGCAATTGTACAGAGTACGGGAACGGGTTACAACAATATATTGAAGTAGATTAGCAGTTCAAGATCTCATTTAACTGCAGTCCTAACTATATAGTTTGGATCTCCGTCAGAACAAAAGGTAAATTCATTAGTTTACCTATCAATCAGTCTATCTTGAGCAAGCTGTAGAAGAAAATGTGGTCCTACATTGCACTTATTCCTTAACACTCTACTTGTATCTTAATGCATTTCCTAAAAACGTAAGTATGACTTTAGTACTGTGGAGCCACGACCAGAAATAAGGCTGTATACTAAGTGACCAGTTAGTGCCATGAAAGATTTGGCAGGAAATTTAAATGTTTTTCATTTAGCTTTTTACAAGACCTTTGACTTGATTCAATTTGCTTAGTGCTTTTTCACTTTGAGTCTTCCAAATGATTGTTTTGCTCTTATTTGGTTTTCCTGCATTTTTGAAAAACCAGTTCGCACCATGTGTATTTTCTGACCTCCTGTCAACTGTCTTTCAATGCTGGTTGAGCACAGGCTACTGATGGGTGCACAGAGAAGCTGAATTGAGAAGGAGGAGGAAGAGGTCACACAGAATTGTGATTCAAAATCCAAATTTGTAGCAAGGATTGTGCATTGCCTTCCAAAGCCCCTAAAACAGGATTACTGGAACTAATGTTGTGATGCCCTTATCTTAGACCACTTGAATAATGTGGCAAATGCTCACGGGTGTCTGATGGTAGAACGTTGCTCCAGCAAGCACAATTCCTTACAGGAGTGGTAAAAATTTCACAAAACTGTGAAAGAGGGAATCCCTTGCATTTTCTGTAGTGTTATAGAGCAGAGACCTAGGGGTTCAGATACGTAATTCTTTGAAATTTGTGCCACAGGTAGACAGGGTGGTTAAGAAAGCATTTAGCACACTTGCCTTCATTGGACCTTTTGACTATAGGAATTGGGATGTCATGTTGAGCTTGTACAAGACGTTGGTCTCTTACAGAGTACTGTGTGCAGTTATATGAAGATTATTATGAAGATGGAGTGGATTCAGAAAAGATTTGCCAGAATATTGCTAGGAATGGAGGGTTTGAGTGATAAAAATAGATTGGATAGGCTGAAACGATTTTCGCTGGAGAGTTGGAGATTAAGGGGTGACCTTTGAGGTTTATAAAATCAATAGGGGCATAGACAAGGACAACAAAAGTTGTTGTTTTTTCCCCAAAAGTGGGGGGGTTCAAAACTAGGAGCTATATTTTTAAGGTGAGAGGTGCAAGATTTGAAAAGGACATATGGGGCAACTTTTTTACATAGTGGAATGAATTGCCAGAGGAAGTGGTGGATGCAGGTACAGTTACAACATTTAAAAGACAACTTGGATGAAATCATGAATAAGAAAAGTTTGGAAGGATATGGGCCAAGTGGAACTAGTTTAGTTTGGGAACGTGGCCGTTGTGGACCAGTGGACCAAAGGGTCTGTTTCCACGCTGTATACTCTGACCCTATTATACAGTTATGCAGATAGACATTCAACAGCCATAGGTTTGTCAAGCTCCTTCTCGTGCCTTTATTTTCTCTGCTTTGTTGATCAAAATTATTGCTCATGAATAAAATTAATGTGGTTTAAATAATTTTAAAAGCAATTTCTGAAAAGAAACATAATTATAAGGGTTAACAAGGTGTAGAGCTGGATGAACACAGCAGGCCAAGCAGCATCAGAGGAGTAGGAAAGCTGACGTTTCGGGGCTTCTTCAGAAATGGGGGAGGGGAAGGGGATTCTGAAATAGAGAGGGGAGCGGAGGCGAATGGAAGATTGATAAAGGAGCAGATAGGTGGAGAGGAGACTGACAGGTCAAGGAGGCGGGTATGGAACCAGTAAAGGTGTGTATTTGGGGAGTTAGGGTGGGGATTGGTCAGTTCAGGGAAGAGTGACAGGTCAAGGAGGCGGGGGTGGGGGTGGGTGTTGAGGTGGGAGGAATGGATAGGTGGGAGAAAGGACAGACAGGTTAGGGAGGCGGGGACGAGCTGGCCTGGTTTTGGGATGTGGTTGGGGGTGGGGAGATTTTGAAGCTTGTGAAGTCCACATTGCTACCATTGGGCTGCAGGGTTCCCAAGCGAAATAGGAGGTACTGTTCCTGCAACCTTCGAGTGGCATCGTTGTGGCACTGGAGGAGGCCCAGGGTGGACATGTTGTCCAAGGAGTGGGAGGTGGCGTTGAAGTGGTTGGCACCTGGGAGGTGCAGTCGTTTGTCGCGAACTGAGTGTAGGTGTTCCACAAAGCGGTCTCCAGGCCTCCGGAGGAACCTATCTGCTCCTTTATCCATCTTCCATCCGCCTCCACTCCCCCTCTATTTATTTCAGAATCCCCTTCCCCTTCCCCCATTTCCGAAGGGTCCAGACCCAAAACGTCAGCTTTCCTGCTCCTCTGCTGCTTGGCCTGCTGTGTTCATCCAGCTCTACACCCCGTTATGTCAGATTCTCCAGCATTGGCAGTTCCTACTATCTCATAATTATAAGGGTGTTTTGATATAATGGAAAACAAACTGAAACCCAGGTGGAAGGGGCTTTATCTGTTAATTTTACCTCTGCGTTCAGTGATACTGATTATTTTTGGGTCAGGTATCTGAATGTTAATCTGCCAAATTGCAGACAAAACCAAAAGTCAGTGAGGCTTATTGTTCTAAACATTGGCTTATAGCTGAAAGAAGAAATGAATATCTCCAAACAAGTATACATTCCATTAACCACAGTTCCAGGTACATTTGCAGAGAGGTAGCATTCTATATTTTAAATATTAATGTCATTATTGTCCCATGAAATGAACTCTGAAAATTGTAATTGATCTATTGTTTTGGTTTCTTTTCTAGAGTAATCCAAACCCTAATAATTGCTTAGGCGTGTTTGGCCTGAGCTTGTACACCACCGAACGGGAACTACGTGAAGTATTTTCGCGATATGGACCCCTTGCTGGAATAAATGTTGTCTATGATCAACGGACAGGAAGATCGAGAGGATTTGCATTTGTCTACTTTGAAAATGTCGAAGACTCAAAAGAAGTATGTTTGAATAACAGTATGTGTACCCAATTAGGGAAAATCTAAGCTTTTTTTCTGTAACCACTGTTCAGTCAGAAATAACAAATTCTTGCTTTGCTGACAATCCAAACTGACATGTAATTTCTGTCCTAAGTGAAGTCATATCAGAAAGTTTAAAATGTTGCCTTTCCCTAGGTTTTGCCACGAATGGGATAGTTAAATCTAGTACACAACTGATAACTTTGCAAAAGCAATAAATATCAGATCTATTGCTACAATTTGTTTACGACCTCAAGGTAAACCAACTTGTATATTTAACTACTAGTCAAAACTTCCTTTTCCTGTTGTGCTGCTTTCCATGAATTTAAAACAGGATAACATCAAGTAACTGGCCCTCTAGTGTATGGAAACCTTGCTGTGAAGGAGATTATTTGGTAGCAGAACTATTTAAGAACAGAACATTTTAAGTATTCCATTTTTTTTCAACCTTTGCTCAAGGCATTAGTGTTGCTTGAGGTACAGTTCCACTGGTTACTACTGTTCTTGACCCAAGTGACTTCTCCCTTCATGTCTTAAATCAACAAGGTTTTAGTTGGGTTGTAAAGTGTGCCACACCTGAACCTCAGTGGAACGCTACTGGCTAGCCTGAGTCCCTAAGCAATGCTCCCTATAATTCGAGTCCACTGGCACTGCGCAGTTCTTTTTAAGGTAGGTGCACAGCTGTGTATGCACGCATTTTAAAGTGAACATTGTTGTGTGCAGCCTATTTTGTGTGCTACTTAGTATGGTAGATTGTTGTGTGGCCATACACTCATCCAGCTTAATGGAAAGAATGACCTTCAGGCTAACTATAGTGGTTCTGTCTATGTGACAGAAGTGACCTTGATGAAGTGATGTTAGTTTCAATGGTAGTATCAGTAACTTTTGTTTGTTGATACAAATCTAGGTGGAAAAGTAAGCTATGGGAAGGACACAGGCTGCAAAGAGGTTAAATGGGCAGTGAGGTGGATAGTAGATTATAATGTAGGGAAGGGTGAGGTTATTCACTTGGGTTGTAATATGACAGATTTTTTACAAAACTTCTGTGATGTTCAAAGAGACTTGACTTACTCATGCAAAGTATGAAGAAAATTGGCATGCAGCTACAGCAAGTAGTTAGGAAGATGAGGAATTAAGCCTTTCTTTAACCTTTTATGTGTTCATAGACTTCTGGGTTCCCTTTTGAATTAACCACTAATCTATTGTCTTTTTTCTTTGTCCTTTCTTCCTTTAGATCTTTTACCTACATTCTACAACATCCTAGTTCTCTATCAACAAATGTTCTGTCAGAATTTACAGCAGAAGACACAAATGTCATTCCTGAAGTAGACAATAAACTAAGAGTTAAAGTAGGAAGTTGAGATTAGTATCAGCAACAAAAGTGTGTTGTAGAAATTACAGACCAAAATTCAACAAATCTTTGGGATGTAGATCAGGTCCCAGAGTTCTGAATGTGTTAACCACAGTGATAGTGAATGCGATAGTTTTCTAAAATTCCTTCTTTCTAGGAATGGTCCCATCAAATTGGAAATTGGCAAACGTTACTATTTTTTCCAAGAAAAGAGTAAGAAAAATTGGAACTACAGACTAGTTAGCTTAATCATTGTTGGGAAAAGCTGGAATCTTCTATTAAGGTGACGGTTAGGTAAGGTAATCTTAACGCACTTAGAAAAGAATAGTATGACTAAAACAAGTCAATATAGTTTAACTAAAGGAAAATCCTCATTCAAAAACTTGAAGATTTTTGAGGTTGTAACGAGTGACAAAAAGGGAAATCAGATGTAATATGCTTAGATTTTCAAAGGGCATTCATTAGGGTGCTACAGAAGGTACATAGGCAAGATGAAGGTTCATGGAGTTGGGGATGATACAGTAGCATAGATGGAGAATTGGTTAGTGAACAAGTAGAGTGTGGGCCTGAAATATGCAAGATTCTAAAGGAGTGTCATGGGGCAGATGTGGTAGACATGGCACAATATCAGGCTAGGATGCAGATTGTTTAGGACTGAAGAAATTTCTTCACCTTAAGGTTTGTGAATCTTAGGAATTCTCTGATCCATAGGATTACGGAGTCTCTATCACTGAATGCATTTAAGGCTGGGATAGTCAAGGATGGGTTTCAGAATCATGGGATATGGTAAGTAACAGAAAAGAGATGTTGAAGGGCAAGATCAGCCATTATATTGAATGGCAAAGCGTGCTGAATGAGCTGTATGGTCTACTTTTTTAAATTTCTGGTGTTAACCATGCAATTGTATTTAGCCTCCTTTTATCTTATTTTGACTTCTGTGCCTTTAGTCAATCAAGAAGTTCTGGATTTGGCTGCTCCTTTCTACCTTTTTGGGAATGTCTCAAAAATAGGAAAAAGTGGAAATGCGGAGCATTGGTAGGAAAATCTGAATTGCAGTCTGTTGTAAATGGAGAGAGGCTGGGAAGTTTTCAACTTCAAAGGGACTTGAATGTCTTTGTTAACGTATTACTGAAAGTTGCATGTAGGTAAGCAATTAAGGCAATGGCATGTTGGCCTTATTATAAAAGGGATTGAGTATAGAAGTAAAGATGTCTCTAATTTATAGAGAATCTGCGAGTCCATGCTTGGAGTATAGTGGGTAATTTTGGTCTCCTTGCTTAAGGAAAGAGATACTTTGCTATAGAATGCAATAAAGATTAATTGAATTCTTTTTGGATGGAGCGATTGCTTTTGAGGAAAGATTAAATATACTGTGCCTATATTATTGATTTTAGAAAAGAGGGGTAATCACATTTGAAAGTGCAAAGTTCTTCTAGGGATCAACAGGGGTGAATGTAGGAAGGATGCTTCCCTGACTGGGGGATTATAGAACGGGGGATGCAGTCTCAGTAGCGGGTAGACCATTTCAGATTAAGATGAGAAGCTTCTTTTCTGGATGATAGATCAATAGGGCTGTGGAAGCTCTGGTATGTTCAAGCTTGAAACAGATTTCTACAAAAAGCAAGAAGGAATACTAGGGTAGTGCAGGAAAATTATGTTGAAGTTGAAGTACGGCACCATCTCATTGAATGGAGGCATGGGCTTGAAGGGCTGAAGACTTACTATTCTTTCTCATGTTTAATTATGTCTATTCTGTAACCACATCTCTCCAAAGGCCTCCATTGTTAATTAGTTTTGTTCACTGATTTTCGATTCCAAGGTTGGCCCTTGACCAGTGAAGACTTCTTACACTTGGACAATGTATTTTTTGATTAATGTCCTAAAACTGATAGTACAATCACTTCCCCAAATGTTCTCCCATCCAAACATTCCATTTGTCCCACTTTATTCACCAGGGCTAGATCTGACAGTTTCCTGAATCATTGGGCTTGAAACACAATAATCCAAGAAGTTATTTTGTATGCAGATTTCCTGTGTGCTCTTCACATTGTTACTTTTGGCAGTTTATATTAGGATAATTGAAGACTGTCTCGCTACTCTGTAGTTCTCTCATCTTCCCATAATTTGCAAGTTTGCCGCACTAAGTGGCCCCCACAATTTGGTGAGCAATTATATATATCAAACAGGTGCTCTGTTCCTTAATTTAAACCACAACTGTGTTTGACCCATCAACTACATTAGTGATGTTTGTCCTCTAGTGCTATGATTGTTTCATGGAGCAATGCTGCCAATCCCCCTCTCCCTTTTCTTACCTTTTCAAATCCTTGCAGTCAGGGATAATAAGCCAGGTCTGTTTTACGTGGGATGTTATAAATGGCAAAATTATTAGCACTGCCTAAATGTGCCCAGATACACTAAGGGACATGCATTTAAGTTCAGGGGGGAAAGCTCAAAGGAGACGTGAGGGGCAAGTTTTTTTAACCAAGTGATGGGAGTCTGGAATGTGCTGCCAGGTGTGATGGTGGAGGCAGATTCAATAGGGATGTTTAAGGAATTTTTAGATAAGCAATATGCAAGGAATGGAGGGATATAGACCAAAAGCAGGCAGAAGGGATTAGTTTAATTTGGCATCCTGTTTGACATCATAGGCCGACGAGCCCATTCCTGTGCTGTACTGTTCTATGTTCTACATGTTTACTGTTGAGTCAGTCCCTCAAATTAAGTCACGTTGAAACTCATTAAAAGGTGAATTTAAAATGCTGTATGATTTTTGAACAGTTTAATTAAGTAAAAATTTTCCAGCAGTGCACTCTTCCTGACCTAGGTGAGGAAGCCCTATAAGGTTGGTTTGTTTTACCGTTGGGTTCAGTGCTGCAAAGATGCTAAATGTGGGTAGCAAGTTGGGTGTGCGTAATGTACAACAGAACAGTCGAATCAGAGTAAGTACATATTGTGTCCAACCTTTTTGAAACACTGAACACCAATTAATAAGCTTTTTTCTTCGCAAAGACGAAGCCGAGAACTAGTTGTATTGGTCGTACCAGGCTCTACTGAATATTACCGGCCTTCTCAAACAGGGAGGCCTGAAAATGGAATAAAGTGCAAAAATTTATCCATCGCGCAGAAGTATATGTTTAATCCTGTCGTATTAATAGAACGGCCTGGAATATACTTCCCATTTAAGCAAAAACAAACTTGCAAAGGGGTTGTATAAAGAATTTGAAATTGATGCGATTGGCCCAAGCTTTTAAATATTTGTCGCGACCGTTGCAAATCTGGGTACACGTGATCTCCGGGGCGCGAGTTTGATTGGATGAAGAGTCGCCTGGATTGTTGCAAAGTGGAGCTTGCTGATTGGACAGCGTGGCTGAATTTTATTTGTTAACGGTGCGCGTGCAGCTCTTTGTAACTATTCCAGATCGCGGCAGATCCTTGGGATGAGGTGACAATGCTCGCCCTCTAGAGAGGACAAACAGCAAAGCACTGGCCGAGCATCTTACAATAGCTAGATATCTGTTGCACATGTTGAGTGTCGATGATTAAGTTTTGCTGTAAGGTGTTGTCCAGTTCACCTCGAGTCTTCGTGCTTTAAATTTCACATTAGAGCAGCAGTTGGTTTTCTAAGCCCCTAAACAAGCTTGGAGTTTTTAAATACAAATTGCACCTAGAGTTGGTGGTTTGTTTGGGGTGGAGAAGGGTGAAGCGCGGCAATTTGCACTTCTGCATTAGTGCGTAACTAATTTGCTGAGATTGTCAGCCTTCTTTATGAACTGGATAAAGATGAGTCGTTATCAAGCGAAGACTGAGGAAAGGAACAAGCGGAAACCGAGAAGCAAGTAACAGGCCATGTGGTCTGATAGAGAAAACATTGAAAGGCGAGTTTTGCTTTTTTAAAAAAATGTGGATCTGAAAAGGATTCATAAAATTACGTATATAGCAGGTCTTTATGATTAGGGACAAACAGGTGTTTTAAGATTTTGGTAGATTCATTTATAAATGTCAACATATTTTGGGGAAAATAATAGATCGAGATAGTTGATGTCAGTAGATGGGAATATCCACGTTAAAAAAATGTTTATTTTCGTGTTATCTGTAACTTTGGAACATTGTGATGTAGTTGGCAACATTTTCAGCATTTCCGTATTTTTGAAACAAGTGTGGATAGACTGCTAAACTGTTTCATTCCGGCTGATGGAATTCGAGGCTTCCACATTGAATCAGAAGAATACATTTAGATCACTGGGTAATTCCCTATAAATGCGAGACCAACGTTTTTTAAAGTACAAATTCACATTATTAAACCTTCCAATCCAGCAGATAAAATATGAAATTCCACATTGTGCTTGGCCTGCTGTACTGTTTATTTTGCATAATTTGAAATTGCTTATATTTTGGGAGTAGAGGTAAACTTCCATGATAAGCCTTTTTTTAGTAACGTACGAAGTGGAATTTGAAACTCCAGCCTGGTTTACATTGATCTGTAATGATGTGTAAACAATAAACTTTTCAAGTTCCTGATTGCATTTTAAATTCCCCCTCTTCTTTCTCCCCCCCCCCCCCCGTTCATTTTTATTGGAAAGAACAATCTGGTTTAATTAAACTGTTTCTTGGCTTTTCACTTTGAGTAGATAAATGACCTTATTCTTAAATTCCCATTTTGTGAAGCCACTTGTAAAATCCCTTTGCATTAATATCGCTCAACAAATGTTATATTTTTCAATTGGACTGTAATTGAAACTGAAGTAGTCTGCTTTGTGTAGAAAAAATATTATTTGGGCTTGTAGCTCGCAAGTTTGTTAGCATGCTAAAGCCAAATTGTTAGTATAACTTTGCCCCTTACCTGTGTGTTTTAAACATCTTGTTTCTTGTTCATTCTAACTGAATAGTGTTTAATAATATATTAGCACAGATCAGTTTCAGTTACAATAGCATCCTGTTTATGCTACCACATGAAGCTGCAATTCTGACAAGATAATTTGCCTGAGAAGGGTCTAGGCCCGAAACGTCAGCCTTCCTGCTCCTCTGATGCTGCTTGGCCTGCTGTGTTCATCCAGCTCTACACCTTGTTATCTAAGATAATTTGCCTGTTTGGAATATTAGAATAATTTAAAAGTAGTGATTCCACACACTAAAAATTTTGAATCAACTGCAGATAAATGTGCAAATTGGCCAGCTTCAGCATTTTTAATTGAATGTGACAGCAGTTAAGCTAGGCCATGTAGACATCAATTTCAGGTATTAGGGAAAGTATTCACATGCAGGCTTCTTTCTAATTGTGTTGCTGCATAAGCACATCATAACCTAAAGCTCAAGTCAAATTACCTTTTATTGGAAGTTATAAATATTTCATTTAGTTGCTGGAATTTACACTTGTTGCAAGCCACAAGCATAAAGAATGGCACAATCAGTCGTGTTTTTTACCTTCAGGCAAAAGAACGTGCTAATGGGATGGAACTTGATGGCCGACGCATTAGGGTAGATTATTCCATTACAAAAAGACCCCACACTCCAACTCCAGGGATCTACATGGGCAGGCCAACAACGTGAGTTCAGTTTTTCATCAAATCTTATTTTTTTGCACATTACTTTTCTTTTATAGCATTATTGAATTGGGCATGTGCCCCCATTTTTTGACATTTTTCAGCAGTGTTGGTTCTTCTCATTACAATGACTATTACAGTGACCGATATGATGACCGGGATTACAGCTACAGGTAATGCTGGATTCATATTGGATTTGCTTTATTCATAGATATTACCACAAACGTAACTTGAATTCCCTTTCTAAGTTGATTTTCTTGCCTCCTTCAAAAACCATCTGAAACCTGTCTCTTTGCTCGTACCTTTGACAACAGTCTCCCAACCCATCTAATTAACTGTATCCTAGTACCCAACAATTTATCTACATCAAAGATCGAATTGAAAGTGCTCTATATATGCACATTCAAACAAATATTAATTTGAAGGGAATGTGTGAATTGGATTGCTAGATTGTCCAACTGACAACTTTGACTTCTCCAATGTCTAGACTGTAATTCTCGTGCTATTCTGCCCAGTCTTCTATCCTCCATTCTCAGCAAATCACAGCTTATTCTAAACTCTGCTATTCATATCTTGTCCTGTGCTGCAATTCGGCTTCCTGTCCTTTCGCTTTGTACCATTCTTTAAACTGCCCTTAAAGCTAACTCTTTGATCAAGCTTTTAGACATCTGGCCAATTACCTGTTTCTATGATTTGAACAAATTTAGGTTAATGTTCTTGTAAAGTACTTTTTTAAAACATTTGCCGCACTGTATATACTATAGAAATTGTCACTGACCTGTATTTATTCTTGATCTGCAATATTGCCAACTTTAAGTTTTCATACTTCATGGCGCTGTCTTCCTTAGCTTTGAAATTCTGCTGGAACACTCCATTTTTCCAGATTTGACTCCGTTTTCCTCTTTGCCCCATCTTGAGAAGCAATGCCTTTGGCTATGAGGCTGCACAGTCCAGAAATTCCAATCCTGCAAATTCTTCTGTTTCCTTTTAAAAACATAATATAACAGCTCCTTTATCAATATTCTATGACCCCCCCATTTCTTTCTTTGGGTCGGTTGCTGCTTTTGTTTATGTTCCAGTAGACTCCATGAGCCTTGATCTGCATTAAAAGCAAGTATCTTATAAATGCAAGTTGAAGTTAATCATGGTGGCTTATTCTTCCAAACGAGCTTCAATACAACATAATACCATGTACGTTGATTTTAACCTTGTGATAGTTAAATGAACTCCTGGCTGCATGTTAAGTTATGCATGCAAACCTTCACACTCCTTTGCACTATTTTAACTTGGAAATAAGTACTTACCTGCAATCAAATCAGGGCTGTGGATGTTTTTTGTAGTTGAATTACCCTGTATGAGGGAAAGAGAAACAGTCACAAACATACCATTAAAGAGTATTTTAGGACAGTTGTGTTGTCACTATGCAGCAATTAATGAATATCTTTAAATTTTGAGCTAAAATGGATGTGGGTAGTTTCATTTGAAGCTTTGGTGTTTGGTATGCAGTCAGATTATGTGCTGATCATAGTTAAATTCCTGGCTGTATTCTGGATTTCTTATTATGCTTTCATCTTTCCTAGGAGACGTTCCCCTTCACCCTATTACAGAAGATACAGATCTCGATCTCGTTCTTACACACCCCGTAAGTATTGAGACTTATGTTTTCCTTCCTGCCATGGATTTTTTTAAATCTGCAGATTTTGATCTGATGTTATTGTCTTTTTGCAGGTCGCTACTGATGGCACTTACCAAGTATTTCCTACCTGTTTAAAATGGATGGGAACCTTTTCAAACCTACAGGGAGTTTTTTTAAAACTGAAATGAGAATTATTGGGCATTGTAGTGCTTTTTTAAAAACATTTTTAATTATTTTAAGCAAAGCCCTATAATCAGAAGTAGTCTCTCATTTTAAGATTTAGTTTTCTGATGCCTCACTAAATTGTTTTGCTGTCATGGTGAGCGGGAGTCTGTCTTTTTAATGGGAGACCTACAGCAGTATTGTTGCATTAAATGTTATTGCAGTCATATAATTTCTGGTACATATGTACTTATTACTTTGGGATATTAAGCAAGGTGTCATGACTTTATGTGCACACTGTTTGATTTTGCATACTTTATAAGGAAAGATTCAGTTGTAAAGCTGCTTTGTGGGAAGTGATGACATGCAATAAATGTCTTAGACACAGAATATATGACCTGATTTCCTTATGCCGAATAGGCAGCTGTGGTGTTGCAGTTTGCTGAAAGTGCCAGTATGGCTTTTTTTGATGAACCTGTCTTGTGATCTTTGTCTATAAACTGAAAACACCGAATGGTACAATGGACAGAATGGGGAGGAGTTATCATTTCTTACTGTGCTGAAATATTTTGTGCAAATTTCAAAAGTATAACCCAAAAAGTCAGGCTGCACCTCCCCAACCCTCCTTCAGTCTCTAGTTTTTGTCCAAGAGTAGCTGAGTGCCTTAGACCGAGAAGGTCCCAGAGTAAGTACCTTCATTTCTTTTTAGTTAGTAGATTTAAGCTGGGGTGAAAATTTAAATAACCCTTAGTGTTACTAAGTTAAAGGTGGCGGGGTAATGGGATGGGAAATTTGCCAAAGACTTTCCTCCCATCTGTCCAGCATCCTCAGCTGGAGTCTTCCTGGTGTTGAGTAGGTTAAGAGTGAAAGGAACTGGAATTACATGAATTTGTAACAGCCCACGTGTCAATGGCAACCTATCAAAACATTGGTTAATCTGTCATGGAGAAGGAAAGAATTAGCAAGAACTAAGTAATGGAACTGCATGATTAAATGATTTCATGTATGTTGGAAAAGAATTGGAAAATCCAGTTGGAAAATTGTAAGAATCAAATGTTTTTGAGGCAGATGATTAGATGGAGACTTAAGGGTATAAAATAAAAATTTGAGGCTACGACTTGGTTTGCTTGAAGATATTTTAAAATATTTAAAAGGTTCTATAGATTAACTGTTAAGATTATTCCACTTTTGGAAGGATCCAAAATTCGAGGTCTCATTCATAAATCCAAGGAAGGAATTATGAAGAAGCTTAGCTAGAGTGGATAAAATGTGAAACTTGCTACTACAGAGCAGTTGAATGATCAGCTAGAGTACTTTTTGAAAGGAAGCTAGATATGTATAAGTGAGTAATACAGTAGCATGGGAAAAGTCATGTGAAGAATGAATGAATGTTGTAGACCATTTAGATAAAATTGTTTCTATTTTGTACATGTTTTTAAAACTTGACATTTACTCTGGATCTAATAAGAAAAAAGTTACATCAAAAATCTTTAATTTGGCATCCCAAATCCAACATTTATTGTCATCAGAAGATGTGACCATGTATGTTTGATGCTTAGAACTCAAACTTTCAGTGTTAATGTTATCTGTCACCATCACACCATGTGACATAATGTGACCATTGACTTCTTTTGGAGAAAAAGTAATGTCTGTTTCTTTACCTGTATGTACTGATGTTCTGTAAACATGAAGATCAGATGAATTTGTAGGCATGTTTTGTTCTATAGTACATTAAAATTTTGGCTCAAGAAATCCTCTTATTCAAGCTAACCTAGTCAATAAGAGGCTGCGGCTTAGGACATCTGGAAAGAATGATTTTGTTTATGAATGATTGAAGTGTATAATTGTTATTAATATAGTTTCTTGCCTTATTTAAATAACTTTTTTGTGCTGTGCTATGAACAGATTCTTTACCAAAATTCCATTTTGTTTCTTCCTCAATCGTGGTTTGAAAGCATTTGGGTATCTCAATGTTTTGTAAAACTAAAGCTGAAATTGTAAATTATGTAGAGCATACAGCTGTGACTCCATGGTGCCTTAATTGCACAATAATCTATATTTAACAATATAAATATGCTGACCCATTTAGTAGTTGGATACCTGTTTGGAGACTAGGTGAGGTCATGATTAAGCTCACCCATGATTATTTTAGGATAAACTGCCCAAGGAAAATGAGAGAACATGGACAAAGAATGGGATGGCCCCTTGTATGCGATTGTGGACCAACATGAGTCGATTTCTCCTGGATGAAAATTGAGTGACTGCCCCTGATGCAATTTATTGTTACAAATTACATTTGGATTAAAAGATCAAGCTCTGCCAGCTACTGTCATCATACACTGGCAAACTTCCTCCAACGTTCAATGGAAACCTTATTCTAAAGTTCTGAAGAATTCTACCATACACAACTGACTTAAATGGAGCTGGATCCAGATGGAGTAATTCCTTACTTTTCCATGAAACTACTATACATTTACTTGAGTTTTAAGCTCTATGTTCATTTACACTGGGCAATGCACAGCTAACATGGACTATATGGTGGAAAAAAACTTAAGGGGGTCTGATCCTTCATGTGCTGCTAATAATCTATTGCAGGGTATACTATTCAGAAAGCATTATGGTTAAAATGTGACTCATTTGAGACAATGGACAGACAATTGATAAGATGAGATAAAATTGGAAATTCAGTTTGTCATTATATCCATCAGTAATAGGAAATTAGTAAAATAGACAGCAACAAACCAGTTTGTTATTTGGGGGCTGAAAGTAGGGGTTGGAATCTGTCCAAATACAATAATCAGGGCACAAAGTATTGAGCCACGGAGAGAGACAACATCATAATGAGGAAATGACTGGAGGTAACACCTCAATTTTACATTATATAATTTCATAAATTGTAGTGAAGGCCATTTTGAAACTTTACCATTTAATGAGTTCTCTATGACCAGTGTTTCATGTATCATGTTTTAAAACTAGGTGATGGAAAAGTAACCAACTGAGTGTTCTATTAATTTTGAGCAGATAATTACTTAATAGGTTTACTTGCATTTAAATATTTGGTGTATGAACCTATTCTGATTAATTTAAGGTGGCCCTTGATTCACTTTACATGTTTGGGTCATTTCTTTTTCTCTGAAGCATGCAATGTTGAGGAATGGCTTCTGTTTGTAAGAAGTGTCCTGATGTGGTGACAGATGAAGCATTTCACAGCCAATGAAGTACTTTTGAAATTGAGTCACAGTTTCAATTGAAGAAATGTTACAAGTGATTGTGCACAAGGTCCCACAAACAATTAGATAAATGTTTGTGGTGATGTGAATTACAAATAATGGCCAGGATGCCTGACATTGCTGCATTGTCAAGCTACACGATATGATGATTCTGGATTGAGGCTACTGCCCTGATTTTATTCAGCAAGAATGCTAACTGAGCCACTGTCAGGGACACCAGAAAATATACATATAAAAACACGTTTTAAAATATTTTCTGGGTGTTGCAAAGCTATAGTGGCTTGTTAAGCTATTTGAGGGTATTTGAGTCAACCATTTTCTGTGGACCTAGAGTCATGTGTATGCCAGACCAGGTAAGAATAACTGATTTCCTTCCAGACAATAATGGCCAAATTGTTGAGACAATTTGAACTACCTCATTGGTTCATCCCAATGCTGTGGTATGATTTGAACCTATGTCCATGAACATTCTTGATCCAGAGCTCAAGTTAATCTAGTGATTAGTGTTTAGTTATCCTCTAATGAAATAATTGGATTTTTTTTATTCAACTTCATCATTGTAGCTCAATAGAACATTTAGATCAATGTACAAACTAAGAAATATTGTGAATTGGCTCACTTGGAATCCTAGTGAATAAAGCACCGGTGTACCTCTAAAGCATCTGGGCCAGGAAGTATCAAGCTTGACCCGTGTCAGCTGAGTTCTTTGACCTGTTCGGTAGTGATCGGA
This sequence comes from Rhincodon typus, assembly GCF_021869965.1. Lineage (NCBI taxonomy): Eukaryota > Metazoa > Chordata > Chondrichthyes > Orectolobiformes > Rhincodontidae > Rhincodon > Rhincodon typus. The sequence goes on along the minus strand of NC_063361.1, from coordinate 34,339,161 downwards.
ACACTATAGTTATCCTCTCATGCTGAGCAGAGTAGAAGGTATCAGCCTGGCTTTTTGCTGTTGACCGTAATCTACAATTTTATGTTCATGAACAGAAACCAATTAAGTGTCTAGTAAGATTGAGGATCAAATGGAGCTTTGCTACTTTCCAGGATCAAGTAGGACAAAAGTAACAGTAAATTCTTCAGCCTTTGCAGTGCACTGTTTTACCAAGGTGGGGGATGGGCGGTGGTGGTAAGGACTGTCAAAGCTAACACAAATGAAACAGTTGAGAGGAAGTTGATGTGGGCTGTTGCATGAGTTTGTTCTATAGATTCACTATCTAGACTCTCAAATGTTTGGTGATCTAGTGAAGAAGTGCTAATGCCTGTGGAAGGGAATGCTATGCAAGTAGTACTTTGGGGGGGGGGGGGGGGGAGTGGGCAGAGAAGGGGATGGTTTTAATTCATTACATTTCTCATTCATGCATTTGTAGGTGTGTGGGTATTCAACTAACCCTTTTTAAGTTTCTATTCTGAAGGTCTTGACTTGATCTTGGACATGGTTTGAGAATCTACTTGTGCTACTGTAATTTGCTGTATGCACTGTATTGAAGAATGGCTGTGACGTCTTAAAACAGTTCACCATGGCAAGCTTCCATGCTGAATCTTTTTCTTTGGCCAGGTGTCATCAGACCATGGGCTGACTGGTTTCTTTTTCCTCTAAGCCAGAGGGAGAAACACCAAATGTAACGGTACAACAGCTGAACAATTTATAGCAAAGCAATAATTCAGTCTGGAATTCTTGATTCATCTGTCTCAGTAATGCAGGTTCTCATTATCAAACAAGCCAATGACTGAGTAATGTGATTTCAACTGTAAAATTTATTTGTTAGGCAGCAAGGACCTCATGTAACTCAGCAAGCAATCAACATCTTCAGAAGAAAATTTAATAATATGAAACATTGCAACAACAAAGGGGTTAAATTAGTAATTAAATGACTAATTAACTTATAATTAGTGACTCCAGCCTCCTTTCCACCAATGTAGGAATAGCGTGTGAAATTTGGGTTTGCAAAAAGTAATGGTTTAAGAGTGAAAGGTACTCTTATGGAAGTAGCTCTTATAATAGCTGAGCTTTTGGACGTTGCTACTCTGACCCCTGCAACCTCTGTCTTTTTGGTGCCGATGTTTTTGCTGTTGAAAACGTTCACAAAGAATCCTATGGGGTGACGTGGCCTCCTGCTTACTTAGCTAATGTTCCTCATTAGCCTGTGGTCGTTCCATTCTCTACACTTTACTGTACCACCAAAGATGCATCACTTATTTCTCTGTCGCTTTATTGTAGTATTATTGCTACCAGTGGTGATAGGTTCTGTGTCTTCAGTGTTTCATTATATAAACTAATTTGACCAGCTCAGTCAGCACGTGAGAATAGCTGCCTCCTGTTTCATCCGGGTTTGCATAACTACATCGATGAGAATCCTTTAATATACTTGAGGCATTTTTAGATTCGTTCCTCTTGTCATAGCTGAGTTGGTGTCCATAGCTTTTGAGAAACGGCAATTTGCGTGAGTATGGAACGCACAGAAAGGATCCCTGGGATCGCACATAAAGTGAAGAGCACCACCTTGCCTTATTGCAGTATGTAGTAATTCTAGCTTTTTTTAAATTCAAAATTGCATCTAAAAAGGGTCTGACGTTCCGTGTTCCAGTGGCTGTGCAGGAGGGCAGTGCAAGTAATCATTAAAACTAGACAGTACCGCAATTTGACCATTCGGCCCAGCTGGTCTTCACGAGCCTCCTGTCGTCTGCCTTGCCTCAGCGTCATAGCCACCTCTCTCCTGTGTACTTCCTGAAATTGGAAGAAACTGTATTTGGTTAATTTTATGGAAAGATCACTCTGTTGCCACTGGCGTTATTTCTGCGTACCTTTAAGCTCTAGGAGCTTCAAGTGGGGCTCAAGGAGCCATTTATATGAAACACTGAATTCCCAGACCAGGAATAACAGTTAAAAGTTAAATAGCTTGAAAGGGTGAGGATTGAAGTATGTAGTGTACAATGCTATAGAACTAAACTCGCCTAATAAAACTAAGAATATGAGACCATTCAGCCCAAAAAGTCTGTTTACCTATAATGCCGTACAACGCCGAATATATACTGAGAACTCTTATCTGTGCTCCTAAAGGCTGAGAATTAGCTGGTCCATCCACGAGATCTAAAAGTAGAAGCAGATTATTCACCCCATGGAATGTGTTCCACCATTAAAGGGCATCATGGCTAATCTGATAATCTTCAACGCCATTTTCCTATCTTTTCCTCATAACCCTTGTTTCCCTTACTGATTAAAATATCTTAGCCCTGAATATACTTGAGATCTCAACTTCAACAGCCCTCTGTCGTGAAGAATTCCACAAATCACAGGGTTGTGAACACAGCCCAGTCCATTACACAAACCAATCTTCTATCCATTGATTCCAACTACACTTCTCGCTGCCTTGGAAAGGCAGCCAACATCTTCAAAGACCTCTCCCACCCTGTTTATAATCTGCTCTGTTAGGCAGAAGGTACAAAAGCTTAAACACACGTACCAACAGGTTCAAGAACAGCTTCTTCCTGGCTGTTATTAGACTTCTGAATGGACCTCTCAAATTGCAAATCTAATGTTGATCTTTTTGTGCACCACCTCTGCAGCCGTAACTTTGTATTCCTCACTCTGTTCAATAATTCTATGATCTTTTTGTTATGACCTGCCTGTACTGTATGCAAAACAAAACTTTTCACTGTATCTAGTTACATGTGACAATAATAAATCAAATCCCCTGAGAGAAAAAAAAATCCTCCTCATTTCTGTCTTAAATAGGTGACTCCTTATTCTGAGGTTATACTCTCTGGTCCTAGCTCTCCCACAAGAGGAAACAACCTTTCCGCATCTGCCCTGTCAAGTCCCCTTAGAATCTTATATGTTTCTAACGTTGCCTTTCATTCTTCTAAATTCCAATGGGTACAAGCCCAACCTAATCAACCTCTCCTCATAAAACAGACCCTCCATACCAGGAACCTTTTCCAGGCCGTCTCCAGTGTCAGTATAGCTTTCTTTAGAAAGGGGACGCAAAATTGTTCACAGTATTCCAGGTGTGGTCTGACTAGTGTGTTTATTTTTTTTTAGCAAAGCCTTTATTTTTATAGTTTATTCTGTTTGAAATAAAGGCCAACATTTCCCTTCCTTATTACAATTGAGTTTGTATGCTCTTTGTGATTAAAACATCAGGATCCCAAAGTCCTCTGTGCTGTGGTTTTCTGCAGTCTTTATTTAAATATTCAACTTTTTTTTCTATCAAGGTGCATAACTTGACATTTTCCTATATTACATTCCATTATATAATCAATTTTCTTCTGATCAGTAAAATCTGTCTGATTTTTCTGATTTCTGTTCGAAGCTGAACCATTATAATTTGGTAGGAAGAATCAAAAGGCAAACTGTTGAACTGGAAAGTACATTGTACAGCACAGAGGGATCCGGACGTTCTTGTGGTGAAACACAAAAAAAGTTAGAACGCAGGTGCAGCAAATAATTAGGGCAAATACTTTGGCCTTTATTGTTTGTGGTTCGGTATTTAAAAATGGAAACTCTTACTATAACAATATAAGATGTTGGTGAGGCTGCACCTGTAGTATTGTGTACTGTTTTGGTCTCATATCTAAGAGGATACACTGATGCTGGAGGCTGTTTAAGAGAGATTCATGAGGCAGATGCCTAGGATGAAGCGGTTGACTGATCAAGAACAGCCAGTTTAGACTAAAATAAAATAAAGAACTCCAGATGCTGGAGACCTGAAACAATGACCAAAATTCCTGGAGACACTCAGCAGGTTTGGCAACATACGTGGATAGAAAAACGGAATTAAAAGTTTGGAAGCCAGTGTCCCTTTGTCAGAACACTTTTTTGTAAACAGGTTAGGCCTTTATTCACTAGAGCTTAGAAGAATGAGGGTGATCTTGTTGAAACATTCAAGATTCTGATAGATCTTGATACGGTAGGTTGAGAAGATGTTTGCCATCGTGGGGAATATCGAAATAGGGAACACAGTTACAGAATAAGGGAGCAATTGTTTAAAACTGAAGTGCAAAGGAATTTCTTCTCGGATGATAGCGAATGTCTGGAATTTTCTATCCCATAGAGTCGTGGAGGTTAGATCTCTAAAGATATTTAGAGGAAGTAGATAGATTTTGGGAATAGCCAGGAGTTGAAGGCTAAACGAAGTTGGTACAAAAAAAATGAAGCGCGGGGCAGATCAGCCATTATCTTTTAGAAGAGCGAGGCAGGCTTGAGGGGCCGAATGGCCTACTGCTCCTATATTGTATTAGTTTCGGAGTTAATATAGTAGGAACGAGCCCGGGTTTTGACCCTGAATGCTGTTGAGACACTCTCCGAACTCCTCTAATTATGAATTGAATTCAAAACCAAGTTTAACTTCCAAAAATGGAATAATTGGACCTTCGCTACCTGTGTCCCGTGGCAACTTCAAAATCCTACTAAACAAAACCTGCTCCTGATAGCTGAGAGGACTGGTACTGAAAGAAACCGTCAATACCTTCCCAAGCTGGGGGTGGGGAGACGGGAGGGCATGAATAAATCGATGTAAAAAGCGTTGTGTTGTGCTATGGCAAGATACCTTTGTTAAAAGCAAACTGCTGAGGACGCTGGGAATCTAAAAAGAAAACAAAGTGCAGGAGAAACTCAGCAGATCTGGGAGCATCAGCGGAGAGAGCATCAGAGACTTCGAATCCAAAGACTCTTCTTTGGAAAACCAAAAAAACTCTGCTGTGATTAATACCTCAGGCTGTCCAATTTCTATCCTCATTCACACTTCTTACATCGCAAAACTGAATTTTGCTTAAAAGTTAATGTTTTTTAAGTGATGTTTTTGGTTTGCAATGGATTAAACATAAACGAGGTTCTTTTCTTGAATGTGTGATGTCCTCCGCGACGTTTTTTTTTAATCATACATCCTACACCTTGCTTAATATCCAGAGCTCTGAATAACCCATTCAATGTTTATTGGATTTAGTTTGAAAAGGACGGTCTGTTCCACATTGGCATCAACACAAACTGTGACTTTACTTCAGAGTCTGGGTTCAAAGAAGATGTAACGATTCATATAAAGATAGATTTATATTTTAAGTAAACCAACCGTATAGCCATGAGGTAGCAGAATTAACCTAGGAGTTGACTGAATCTTGGGATTAGTGAGACAAAGTCTTGTATGTCATTTTCACAGTCTCACGGCATCCTAGAACGCTTTACTATCGGTGAAGGTATAATCGCTGCTGTAGCAAAAACGACAGTAAAATCGCGCACAGCAAGCTCCCATAAGGAACAACATGAGCAAGTACTTATTTAACTGGTCAGATGTCTACTAGCGTTTAAACACTATATATCTGTTCTTGAAATGAACTTAACAAAAGTCAATATCCCTTTGTGGTTTTTTGACATCTGTTGGTGTTTCTTTCTAATATTTTAATTTTGACTTCGAACAATCATTTTAAACAAAAGTTTTCCATTGACAGGTTTGTGGTCACTGAATTCCATCCTTTTGTCTAGATTTCTGAGTCTAGTTTCTTCTAAGGCGATTCATTAAAACGTTACCAGTTAATTAGTTAGAAGTCAAAGAAGTTTCCAAAGTTCAGGTGCATGGTCTCCGAGTGAGATCTTTAGTCCAAAGACAATCTGGGGTAGAATTACTCTGGGGAATTTACGAAGCGATCATCAACCGAGTGATCTGAGCAAGCCCTTCTCATTGCTTACGCATAATATTCCTCTCATACATGCCTATTCTAACGAAATGATTCCGAATTCCGATTCGAAGCAAATAAAGTTTCTAGAAACAATAACAGAAATTGCTGGCGAAACCTCATCAGGTCTCGCATCATCTATGGAGAGAAATCAGAGTTAACATTTCGAGTCCAGTGACCCTTCTTCAGAACGTGTTTATTTTTTGTAAAGTCTCATGTTCTGTAACTGTATTTTCCAGTGAGGTGCACACTGACGGTTTTATACGTCAAATTGTTAACAAGAATTAAGACTTTCCTCCAAACTAATTTCTAAGTCGGTTTTATTTGGTTCAGTTTAATTAAAACGCAGCTTTGTCTCCAAGTAACAATCAAATTGTTCCGATACTACTCGACATTGACTCCGCGACATCAGTTACTGTACCCCAGCTTCCAAGGTCCCATTCATATAAAAGTTGTGTGGTTAAGCTCATCAGGGAGATGTGTAGATTTAAGGCGAGGATATCATACCTTTTCTCTCCACACCCTTGCTTCCAACTCTGTCCTCCCATCCCTAACATTTATCCTGATTTCTGAAGTTCCCGCAACATTTAACGTGTGAAGTTCTTTCTATTCACTTTTCCAACCTATTGTCTTCATGATCACTAACAGCGCAGAGCGAAACTGTTGATCTCTGCGAGTTTTCAACTCGACCCCCGCCCCCATGACAACTACAAACACACACAAAAAACATGTTTTAACCTAATTGTAACCACAGCACAGTGTGCTCTTCAAGTCCAGATCTCTTTTCACAATGAAACAATCTATGGCTCCCTCACAAGTCAAGCGACGGGAGCCATCATTATTTCATCCCTACGGGTGTAATTACACGATCCAAACATGTGACCACACATTTGGAACGAAACTCAGGCCAAATGTTCGAGTTCACATCCTGCAACAGGTACATGTCGCTGAGTCAATGCCAAGTGGTGTTTTACTCTCGCCGGATAAATTTAGCCAGTCCCCCATCGCCAGAAACTGTGGATCGCGTCTGGGCAAATTTGAACTGGCCGGGGGAATGTGGCGAATATGTCCCTTTGAGACACATCTTTATTTTCCAAATCCATTCATTTAAGGAAGCATTTACAACTTTAAAGCGCCTTTCTCAACATCAAGTCTCTTCAAGGTGGACCAGAGTCAATGACATGACCGGTTCAGGCGTGGTCGCAGTTCTAACATAGTCTAATCGCGCACAGCAAGATCCCACAAACAGCAATGTGGTCTTGGTAGGTCTACCTATTCCAGTGACTGATCTGAACGGTGATTGCGTTAACGTATAAAACGTTCAGCCGGACATTGGTCCGCAAGGTTCTGAAATCAATATTCCTGTTCGGGGGGCGGGGGGTGCGGCGGGGCAGTTAATAATTAGGCTACAATAAAATGCTGCCGACACTCGACAGGCCAACATATTAGAAAAGAAACACAGTTTATTACGGGAGGCTTAGCATTTGAAGCTAGAGGTCAATACATTTTCAGATACAATTAAAAGGAAGGGATCCGGGAGTAATACTAGAAGACAGAGCTGAGGTGACATGATCTTATTCAATAGTAACAGAAAGCCGAGGGGCCGAATGGCCCACTCCCGCTCCCTTGTGACTTCCTTCTTCTCTGGAATAAGCTTCTCCTGGTATTCGATGTTGACAGTTTTGTTTCCAAACACATTAATGAGCAGGACCTGCAAAACACGTTCTTCAGAAATTGCTGGCAAAGCTCAACAGGTCTGGCAGCATCTGTGGAGAGAAATCAGAGTTAACGTTTCGAGTCGAATCACAAAGCTAACTCTGATTACTCTCCACAGATGCCGCCAGACTTGCTGAGCTTTTCCAGCAGTTTTTGGTTTTTTCTCTGATTTACAGCATCCGCAGTTTTTTCGGTTTTTATAAAGATCTATTGGAATCCAACAGTGATCCATACCGACTTCTGGTCTTTGCGCAATTGAGCCATTAAATTGATTTGTGGAGCGTTCTCCGCGTAATCTACTGATAGTTGGAGTGATGCTTCATCTGGCACCTTGTGTTGTTTTTCGTTATTCACAGGGCAGTCAGTAATCCGTGAGGTTGGAATGGGGAGGGTGGGGGGCACGGTACGGTGGGCGGCCACGTTGGACAGGAAGAGGCCGCTCGGTCCCTTGAACGTACTTCTCCTAAAATCAGAGCATGGTTAATCTGGAGCTCAATTCCATCCAGTCATCTCCTCAATCCCTTCCCCTCTTAAAAAAAGGAGAGAATATAAAGATCACTCAGTGTGAGATTATATTTCCCACTTCTCCACACATGTGTAATGAATTGTTGAACATATGGAGCTCTTTTGTTCAATACGAAAAACGGGCAAGTTACAAAATAGCAGCTTGTATATGGAGATTATATACAACTGTGTAATTAACTTGAGAGAACAACGTCCTTAGACAGGTCCTGTGATTTCTCTCTGGAATAAACTTCGCTTGGTATTCGATGTTGACAGTTTTGTTTCCAACCACATTATAGGGCAGTTCTTGTAAAACACGTTCTTCAGCAATTGCTGGAAAAAAAAATACTCAGCAGATCTGGCAGCAGCTATGGAGAGAAGACAGAGTTAAAGCTTTGGGTCCAGTGATCCTTCCTCAGAACTGCTTTGTTTTTTAACGAAACGTTAACTCTGCTTTCTCTCCATAGGTGCTGCCAGACCTGCTGAGCTTTTCCAGCAATTTCTGATTTTGTTTCTGGTTTCCAGCATCCGCAGTACTTTTTTTTGTTTGACGTTCTTCTGGATTCTGGCCTTGGGAATATTGGACACATTTATTGAGTATGTTTGAGACAGAAAAAAACGCGAAAGTTCACGAATGATCTCCCAACGAACTTGCCCTAATATTCCGTCGGAGACTTGCATTCTAAACTGTGTCGTGGACCTCACCCTCAGAGAACATGGGAACGGTTCCAATGTGCAATATTTACCTCGTCCCAACTGGCAGGTGGCGTGGGTGGCTGGAGGGGTTAGGTGGTAATGCGGGGATGGATGTGGGGAGGTGTGGGTGTGGCAGGAAGTTTGGGGTGTGTGGAGGGTGGTTAGAGGGATGGTAGGTTAGCAGCAGAAGTTGGGAGAATAATTTTTAATGGGTACAGCTCTCTTGATAAAGTCATTCAACATCAAAATCTCTCCCATTGAAAGATCTTTTACAGCAATTCCCTCACAGGATGGCAAGAGGCGGTCTTTTCAAACATTGCTGAGTCGGTTCAGCCCCAGGGACTAATATTGCAGCCCCTGCTCTCCGGTGTCTTTATGGTTTGACCCATTGCGACTGTTGTAAGGACTGTAAACTCCTGATCAGAACACCTCTGCAGAAACGCGAACTAGAAGAAATCAATTCTAAAGGTGTGGATTCAGAGCCGCCTGCTCATTTACAAAGTAACGGGGAGTATCAGAACCGATCAGACTCCTTGTCGGAGCTGAAATGAACTCAATCCCGTTCACATCCCGGGGCGATGTGTGGGTTGTTTTTGTTGTTGTATGTGATGAACCAATTAATTCTTAGCTTACCGAGCAACAGTAGATCGAGAATGATTGTAGAGATGAAGGGCACAACACTTCTCATCATATTTAATATACATTAAAACAATCGGTAACATTCGTCTCACTCAGTGTCCTGCCCTGCTGCCCCCTCAAAGAAATAGTTTCAGGATGGGTGGACACTTGGGAACTCACTTGGGTCTTGGTGAGAGTCAGCAATTCGTTCCAATAGAGAGTTTCTGTGAAAATGCACTTCCTGTCGAAGGTCAATGGGTAATTTTCGATATTAATTAATTCTTTTATTTGGAGTTAGAACTGATCGCTCCACTCCTGAAGGAACCTGCGTTGGCTGCAACGGATGGCAGACAGATGGGAACTGAACAGAGAAAAGACAGTGAGAAGTGGCGCAGTGAAATGTCTAACCAGCAACTCTTTCAGCAAAGCTCAAAGTGTTATAAGATTCACAAACCGAGCCCGCCACCCCCCCCACTCTCTCTCTGCCTCCCCACCCTCCCCCAAAGCCTCCTCGACTAAAGAAAACTTTGGCGCCAGATCGCCATAGCTCATTGAGAAAAAAATGTCACCACCCAGGAGATTTTCATTCAAAAAAAATCCCTCCTGAGTAAACATCCTCCTGCATCCGGCGAGAGCTGGGCGCTGTTGCAGTGCTATTGAACAAACCCACGTTATTATGGGACTGGCGTGAAGGGCTCTGCAAGTGGGGGGTGGTGAGGAGAGAGAAGCAGCCAGGGTGATGTTGTGTAGTAAACAAAAGGGATTTTTGTGTGTGTGTCGTGGGGGGGGGGGGGGGGGGTTGGGGGGGAGGTGAAACTGACGCGATCTTCCACGTGAGGGGCCGGCCGTGTGTAACCACGTGGACCTCTCCCAGGCAAATATTTCACTCATTTTTTAAGGTCGATTTTATTTGGAGGCGGTGCCACCAGCAACGTCCTGTGACATTTTCAGTTTGACTCAACGGGGTTTGGGGGTAGCAGATAGACTTTCACAGCCCGCCATACCGTTTCATAACTCCCTGTTTCCGCCTAACACTTTTTCTTTGGCCGTTTTGTGTTTTTCTCTCTCTCTCCTCCCTTTGCAACAACCGTTTACCATTTTAGTTGCTGCTCCTGGTGGGTTTTTTTTGTGTTGTTGTTGGATATATCATTATTTCGAAGGTGCTGTTATAATTTTACACCCTCCCTTCTTTGCTCACCCCCCCAAAAAAACAGAGAAGCCCTAAGAATCACAATGAACAAGCTGTACATCGGGAATCTGAGTGAGAGCGTGACTGTGCCAGAGTTAGAAACTATCTTCAACGACTGGAAGATTCCTTTTTCTGGGCAGTTTCTACTCAAAGCGGGCTATGCCTTTGTAGATTGCCCAGATGAGAGCTGGGCAATGAAAGCGATCGATACCTTATCCGGTAAGCGATTTCAACCGATATCCAAAACGCAGGGGAGAGCTGAAGCTGTCTTGAGAACGCCGTTCACTCGGCGAGATTCTGTGTTCCTACCCAGTTCCTAGCAATGGCCTACCTACCTCCTACTCCTCCAGGCTAGGAAAGGGTTCTGCTCTGGAGAGAGTTGCACTGGTCCCTTTTTAATTTCTGACCAACACGTTAATGATTCGAGCCCTCCACTCCCTCCCCAAAAAGCGTGGCATGTTGATTGTACAGAAAGATAGATAATAGAGATTTTAATATAAAGATAGGGGGTGGGGGTGGGTGGGAAAGACGCGCCAATTCCTCCTGTACGTGAGAGGGGGCTTTATGTTTCTGGAAACCAGCAGGTTCTCTTTTTTTTAGTCAATTACACTCAACACACGCGGCGTTTGACCAAAAAAAAAGGATAAAGGAAGAGTCAGATTGCTATTCCGTCCTTTGGGAAGAAATCGCAGATTAGGAAACCCAGTTGGGTCAGATCTCTGGATCTGCTGCGGGATCTGGTTCCCACCCCCCCTCCTCCCTCCCTCCCTTCCTTTGGATCAGGGTGTCTCTTGGAGAGAATGGTTCGATGCTAGCTAGTCCTTCCCCTTGCTGATAGTAGGCCGTCATTTGCAAGCTCCGTTATAATACCACGTTAGCAGTTTTAATTCTGTCTCTCGTCTCTTCAACACCCCCTCCCCTTCCTCAGGCGACCAGTCCGGGTAACATTTATCCCTCCTTTCCTCTGACTGGCCCCCCAAAACGGCGGCTGTAAGTGAATGCCGGTCGTCCCTAGCTCTCTGAATGATTCCTGAAATTGAATACAGCCTGTGATGGGGGCACACACAGAGCCGAGGTCGGCCATACTGATTGTGAAAATACTATAGGACTGCAAGCGTGCAAATGTCTAGGGCGAAAACCCCCATTCTAACCAGATAAAATATAACTTTCAGGTCCGATATATAACGTATTTCCATGTGTGTTGGATATACATATCAGCAGCCTCATCCTAAAGTTCCTCAGTAACTTACTAAGGAAATTAATTCTCAATTATGCACTACAACAGATTTCAACCCTCACACTCTTTTTAAAAAAAATGACAATCCATCCTGATAATAACAGGGGTTCATTTCACCCAGTGTGTTTGTAAAAGTAGAGATGAAGAAGGCGAAACACTATTTTACTAAATTAAATTCAAATCGAAATTGTTTACAGGTAAAGTGGAACTCCATGGGAGACACATAGAAGTGGAACACTCAGTACCCAAGAGGCAGAGGTATTAGCAATTTCAATACTTGTTTTGGTTTGAATATTTATTTGGCGATATCCTGGAGAGTTGTTATGAAGTGAATTAGTCATTTGTTTCTGGTTGCTGCTTGAAAGTGTGTGTGATTAAAATAAAATAGACGTACAAAGTTGTGAAGCTCTTCAGAGAGGCTATTTTTAAAAAAGCTGTGGTTATACTGTGCTGCAGAATGGAACAGATTTGAAATTAGTTGTTTCCTCAATCTATATGATGTTATTTACAATCTTGAATTGAGGCGAAGTAGTGCAGCAATTGTGGGCAGCAACCCATGGCTGGAACTGCAATGTGTTTTTCAGGAGATTTAAAGCGACGGATGAGAAAATAGGTTCAGTGTCGAGGAGCTGGATCTAGTGATTTTTGTTTTAGCTTTAACGAGCTCTTCCCGCTTTTCTGCTCAGAAATTTAAAAGGTCACGATTTGAGAATGGGGACAGGGTGGACGGTTAGAGATGCACCATTTCCAACACCACCCCCCCCACCTTTGGCTAAACCGCTCAAGTAGATCACGTTTCAAACGCTGAAGCCTTGCTTTGGGTTCAAATCTCATTTGACTGCAAAGCCGATTCCGGGAACGCCTCGACCTACGGGAGAGAGCTTACAAGAAATGAGCTGAGGGGGCAGTGGGGAAATCAACCTTCCGAGTTTCTTTTCCACCCTTTCCATGTTCGCTTTGAATCGCTAAGGGACGCGTTGTCTTGAAACTAAGGATTCTTTGCAACAGAACTGTGCGAATGCGTTGGCATTTTCATGTCCCTATATTGCTCTGTGTGCAATAGTTAACGAATTCTGTTTGATGTGTTTTTCCATGCATGACCTTTTTCAAAACGGGATGCACAATTCCAATAAGAAAGTTTGATTGAGTTCTCATTCAGAAACCAAAGTTTTTGACCCAGAATCTAACGTGATGGCTATTCAGTGTGGAACCTGGCTTGGGTTGCAGACATACCTGTAAAAGTATTTGCTTGTTCTTGCTTTAAAGCATTTGGTGTATGTGTATCTTTGCATAATCTGATAAACTGGATGGTGCCTGTTGTAAAATGTCTATAAGTGCTGGTTCAAAAAATACCATAAAACAAGTTAAGCACTGGATTAGAAACAATAACTTGATATCAATTCATATTATTATCTATTTAAAATGATAGAGTAGAGAGAGCAAGTTATTAGTTCAGTTTAGCTGTAGCTATTGTCCTCCATGTTAGCATTTTAACCAGACAGTTGTACGCTTTGTAACGCAACATCATCTGGTATGTTAGATATAATCCAGGGAGGTTTGTAAATCAAACTATGTCCCCCTCTGTATTTTCAAAAGGCTGAAGATGAAGTTTGAATCAGCCAATTTGAAAGTTTTGAAAAGTAGTTAAAACATTCAGCAAAACATAATTTAAAGTCAATTGTCATGGCTATAATCAATGATTTAAAAAAAATCTGATCAGAACATTAAAAATTTAGTTAAGAACTTTTTGCCTTGCTCTTTATTGATTAACCTGGTTTGGAAGGAATGATGAGTAAACACTAAATATATAGACTGCAAACACAATTTATTGTTTTTACTGCCCAATTTAGTTTAAAAATTCAATAGTTAAAATTCAATTCTTTGGTGGTGGTGAACTACCTACATTCCTTACTGCTTTATTTAAAATATTCTATTATGTTTAAATTTACAAAATTTAAAGACTTTGCATATGAAACCTTAACATTCTGTTTTCCTGAAAGAGATGTAACTATTTTATTTTGTTAAAAAATAAGCACTTGAATTGTTTTTGTGGAAATTTTGCTTGAAATTCTGAAGATCCAAAATGCAATGTTTGTGGTAATATCCATTGGAGTTTTAGCTTTTTCTTAAAAAAAAACTGTGAAAATAGATATAAAATAGATCAATATAGAAATCTAAGTAAAAGTTCAAATGAAATAACATCACTCAATGGAGTATTGTATGTGTGTACTTAAATGGTTGGTTCAATGATCCTATTTACTGAAATGAGAAATTGCTGAAATCCTGAAGGCAGATAAAATACAATTTTATAATGGATTTAGTGAAATTAACTTTGTTGTGTTTACTGTCAATGAGTCATTAGAAAAACGGATATCTTCTTGTATTTCATGAGAACATTTGTAAAACAAAAGTACAAACCTATTGCTTCAAGCGTGTTTTCGATTGTTACAAATGGTTTCAAATAACTTAATAAGAGTTCAGTAATAGAAGTGTAGAAACTGTTTCATTTCATATATATGAACATGTTTAGCATTGATCAAGCATAATTTTACAAAATTTTGTACTAAGTGAATTCTTTTCCTAGGATTTGACTCTTAAGAAACAGTTGTGATGCATTGAATCTAGAGAGATTTTGTTTGGTAAATAAAATGAGTATTACAGTGTTTATCATTCTAATATCCTTTACATTAAGATAAATAAACTGGTAATGGACAGAAAAGTTAATAAAATTCAGCAAACTAAGTTTACACCCTTGCATACATGAACAAAAACAACTTCATGTTTAACTATACAAAAACCTAATAAAAAATAAATGTCACAAACACTTGCAACTCTGTTCACAGTAAAAAAAATGTTGTATTGATTAAAATGCTGGAAAGGTGTTAAAAATACGAATTTCTTGAAATTACTTTCAAAGCATTGACTTCAGAATAGGGAAAACATCATTTAACATTTTGGTTAAAGAATACTTCCGCTCCCATTAATTTATCCTCCCCGTCCCAGAAATTACAGAATCATGCAGGAACTCTGTCAGCATCTGAAAAGGGAAGAGACAGGTTAACATTGATGGTGCTTGAAACATTAATTCGACTATAGCCCATTCAGATACAAAAATAAAGACTCTGTTTCTCTTTAACCACTTTTGTTACAATTACAGAAAGGTAACTTTTCATATCTTTAAATAAGATGAAAATAATAAGTTTAGAGTAATCAATTTCATAATCAAGTTTAGAATAACATTTATAAAAAATGAAATAGTTATTGAAATTTAGGGGAAAGATGTTTAATTTTAAAATAGACTTTGCAAGGAATTAGACTTCATAGGTTATGTTTTAAAATATTTTGCGAAATCAAACAAAAACTTTTTAAAGTAACCATATAACTTTAAGCAATCTGGCACAATTTATCCTAAAGTAAAGTAAAGTAGAAATGGCAGATATATCTTATTGTGTAATGTTTAATTGATATAATTTGTAGATCCTGAAATGACTGTCATACTTAAAATTATGGAGAAACTTTCATTCCAGTTTTGAAATTCAATATTAAAAGAAACAAGGAAATATTACAGCAAAAGACAATTAAACATCAAAATAACCAATGCATTTGCTAGAAGAAAAGGACTATACAATTTACAAAGGAAATGGTTGATGTCTTCATTTGTAATTTCAAGTAGCTTAAGTTTTTTGAATGTTTGGCAAGTTACCATGATTAACACAAATGGATGAAAATAGTTTGAAAAATTCCAGGTTGTTTAGACTGTTGCAATGCTGCAGTTATCAAGACATAGAAAACTTTTTAAAAAAGCAATAAATAATGATTTCATTGATTTACAGAAATGGTTTGATAAGAACTCTATGATTTTATCCAGAATAGCTGAGATAAACGGAGGTCAGGAACAAATTCCACTCCTGATTTATGCTGAGTTGGCTGGTCTCAGCCAGTCGAGTGGAGAGGGTGTGGTGGAGAGCTGCACAATTGGCCTTGGTATCCTTAAGAGGAAAGTTGACGAGGATTCTCATTTCTGCTTGATAATCAGTACCTCATCCTGAAAGGATGAATGTCTGGCTATTGGGTTAAATCAGAATTGGATTTATATGTGATGTCCTTCATGGGTGGCTACATTGCCAACACTTGGAGACAAATTTAAGTTACAAATTAAATAATTACTTGAATGAGGGTCCTAACATCTTCCAGTATCCACGGAACCGGGCAAGGAAGGAAAAACATTGCCTACCAAATTGCTCCCTTAAAAATAACAAAAAAAAGCAACTTCTATCGACTTCCACTTTTAAAACTAAGATTTATTCCTCATTTTGCAGCAACTTGCAGCTTTGATGAGACTAAAGTCTTATGCAGAATTTAGAAAATCTATTATAGTTATGTGCAAATGTGCATTGTTTGGTGCTGAGGCCTTTTGTAGATTCATTATGTACAACTCAAGTAGTGGTAGGAGTTGTTTGTGGCTAAGAAGCTCTTGCCAAACTGTAGTAGTTTGTTGACTTTATGAATGGAAAGGATCCCCATTGGTGTTATAAACTGTGTGATTCAAACTTGTTTTTCTTTTGTCTGACAAGGTGGAGCAAATGACTTTATTGAATTTTCCTAAATTACAGAATAGGTGACTGTCTGTGCTTTTTTAAAAAGAAAACTAAAGTAAGATCCATTTTTAAAAAACAAATCCTCCTCCTAAGTTGCCACACAAAATGGTGGCAGAAGCCTTTCTCGTTTCTGCATAGGTCATTATTGAGCAAAGCATGACCTTTGACCCAGACTGGAAGCACATACCCTATACTGCTAAATGGATTCCAGAGCTGCGTTACTGAAACCCCTCTCTCCCTTTCACTCAAAACCTGCAGAAAATTAATAATGTTACACATTTCTTAAATACTGAAATGTGTCTGTGTGTGTGGTGGGGGAGGGGGAAGAAGCTGTTTCAATCTGAAAAGCCCTTTGAAGTTTTCTCTTTCCATGTGCACACTTGTGTGTGTCTTTCGCTACCCCACCCCCCACTCCCCACTCTCATTGTAATTTGCAGTTTCCCTCCCGTGTGCACCCCTCACCCTCAGGCCTTTTAAGTTCAATAAGTAGAGCATTCCTAATCTATATGCTCATCACACAACAGAAGGTCAAGAGGTGGTGTCAGGACTGTCACATAGTCTAATTGAGCCTAGTGGATCAGTCCGGTCGGGGTGGAGGAGGGGGGAAATGGAAAGGAAGACATTTGATTTGGTTAAATTTCTTAGGCCACATGTAATAAAGATTCAAGTTTTTATCTCTTAAAAAAAGTGCTGCTAGAGGTGGAAATATTCACTGTTCAAACAGAATAACCTTTGAACCATTGTTAAAGGAACTGAGGGTTGCACACAGAATGTGAAGTCAGTTGTATGTTGGTTTTAGTGGGGGGTGGTGTTGAGCAGAGGAAGGAGAGAAAGCAAGAACGATTTAATATCAACTCTGAAGGTGCATTACTAATTGGGAGGTCCTGTTTGGTTCCTGGTTGTGAGACCACATAGCTTGTACAAACCTTTAGCTATCCCAGTGCAGCCTCTTGAATGCCTTGAGCCAGTTTCTTAGTTTTGAATCCATTTCCAGATTAATTTCTTCAAAAGTAATCGCAGAGTTTAGTAGACCAATCACAACAATTGTGAGCAGATCTGCTTCAGATTGTAAAAGTCAGAGAGGCTCTCTTGAAATAATTCAGAAAAACTTGGTGTAAGAAATAAGTAAAAAGGAAAGTAATTTGCACAGATTAGTGTGAGGTGAGTGGTCAGGATTGTTCTTCCTAGAATGTAGAAGATCCACATTGATGATTACTGAGGTGGGGGCAGGGGGATGCTGGACAGCTTTTCTTGACTTTACTCTTTGCAAAATTTCAAACACATGCCTGCATTTGTTTGTCATTGGGAATAGCTTTATGAAATCGTTTTCAGTTGAGCTAACAATCCCTTTAAGACTACTAGACAGGTAGGAATGTTGATGAGGTGAGGTAGGAGAGTGGTGGAGGCAGAGCAGGAGGATAAAGAAATTATCTTGAACTTCTTTAAGGCATTGATCAAAAATTGGAGGCTAGAACTAGAATCTGTCTCTGTCTCTTCAGGTAGTGCAATGAGTAGGAGTTTATTGGGTGATCACTGGTTTCAAGTACTGAATAAGTTCACATTAATTTTATTACATAGATTTCAGGAAATTCTTACCAGTGTTTTGGGATTAGATTCTACAATTCCATACATTTTTCCATGAGACCTGTAAGCTAGTTGCCGTTTTATTCAGTTAAAACATTTATAACATTATATCTAGAACCTCAACTCATATAAGTATCTTTTTTTTAAAAAAACTTTTATTTTAATTGACTACACAATTTCAACCAATATATTCTATGTTGCAATCCATCAGCAACAGAATCTGAGATAAACCTGTACCCACCATTATCTCACTCTAGAGTTACACAGATAAAAATGTCTTCCCAGATATAACCCACTTTTGAAGGTATAAAATTTATTATTGCACTGCTGAGCTTTTGTTACAGTTCCATGGAACCCTGTATGGAAGCCCCCTATTACCCATCAACTTGTTGAATCAAAATCCTGGAGATATTACTGAACGATAAACAAATTCAGAATAAAATTTGAGAGAAAATTTTCATTTATATAGCACTTGCCATCATCACTGGATATCTCAAAGTACTTTACAACGAATGAAGTACAGCCACTGTTGTAATATAGAATTCCAATATACATTGTTGTTAACTAAAATTGAAGCACATTGAAACCCTTTTAAGAAAATTGATCACACTAAAATTGGACATATCTAGCATTTTGAGTTAAGGACTCAAATGTTTTCTACCTTTAGACATTAAAATATACGTGAACCTTACTCAACATTCTTATGTGAAACACAAATAAAATGTTTTGTGCTAGATTGGGAAAAGAGTTAGATATAACAAGAACTATGAACCAGATCAACAATTTTGCATTTTTGTAACAAATGAAAACCTAAGAAAGCTGACACGCAATGGATCCCATTCATAGTATAGAATGTATAGCATACTCCTGTTAATTATTATACACAACACCACATAGGAGCTGAAAGTAGCAGGGCTTCAAGTGTACATTTCTTTCTTTGCTATTACCTCTTAATTTGTTACACCACCTTAGCTGCACCCAGATGACCCAAAGCATATGAACAAAATTTTCAAAATATGCAGCATATTCATTGCAGTCACCCCCTAGTTTCAGATTCAATTTGAATCTAGCCCATTTGTTATTGGAAGAAACTACTCACCCCCTTGTTTAGAGGGATGGTATGTGAGTTTGAGGATTCTTATTACAGGATTTCGTTTGGGAAGATGTGCAGCAAACCATAAGCTGCTATTAAACAACAGAGCTCACAAGGCAGGCTGATTGTGGTCATTGTTCTCCTAAAGCTGGGGCTCTGAGTGTTGCTGGGAAAAAGTAAGCTTTCCCTTTCTTTTGATAAAAATAGCCAGATTGGGACTACAAGCAGGACCGAGATGAAAAATAGTATGTTTCTATTTTCTCATTTCTGTCCAAACCATGTAGTGCCTTCTCTGGGATTGTCTAATGGTAAGAATGGGCCAAAAGAGAGGAAAATGTTCCATTTCCTGAGCACTGAATACCCAGGATGGTGATTACAAAATGATTTTTGCTCTGTTAATAAAACAGGAGCAATTTTAACAAACGAATTCAATCGAGGAGTTAAGATGATGCCATTCAACAGAGAAGCAAAACTGTAACATTTTTATCTGTAAAACACGAGGTTATTAATTGCAGTCATTTAAAATCAATTTATTGTATAATGAAGACAATTGGACTATATGCAGCTATACTTTATATAGCCACGTTGTAACACAGATAGTTTAATTTTTGAAATGTTGTCAGTTTGATTGTGTGTTATTCTCCATAGTTTTATTTTGTATTTGACATACCAATGCTGTGTTATTGGTTGTGGTGTCATGTTTTAGCCATAGATGTTGTTTTGTTTATAATCTAAGAGTATTAAGCATCTAAAATACAGCTGTTTTGTATCTAATAATGTTGTCAACTTGTAACTAATAATATAGCTACATTAGTTCTAGCAATGTTTATACTTGATATTTAAAAGTATGGCAGTTTTGGTTGAAAAGGTTTTGTAAATTTATATAATAGCGTTGTAATTTTACATCAAATAAAATGTATGTAATACTGTTAACATTTTCTGTGTTACCATATTATATCCAACAATGTGGCAAAATTGAATCTAACAATGGTCCTATTTTGTACCTAATGGTATTGCCATATTGCACCTAATAATGTTGCAATATTGCATATACTGCCTCCACTATTGCTATTTTGCTTTTTGTTTATCCAACAGTGTTTTTATATCCTATCTAATTGCACTGCTGTACTTTATCTATCAGTGCTGATATTGGAATCTTGGTATTTTTGTATTTTTAATATACAGCAAAACTATGTTTTTGCATATAATTGGTGAAAGTTTTACATATATTTGTTACAGTATCATTTAATGGGGTTTGCTCTATTGATTATTGAAATTTGTGCCTAACTACATTTTATCTATCAACGGTACTAGGCTTTAGCTAACAATGTTGCTGTATTGTATCTAAGAACATTACTGCATTTTATCTCTATGAAGCAACTTAGGAGATTTTAATATATTAAGTGCATTATAAAAATGTAGTTGTTGTTGACATTTATCTAAAAAATTTTGATATATTGTACTGCACCATTACTATATTTTATCCAACAATGTTACTATATTGTATCTAAATGTTACAATTTTGCAGTATTCAGTGTTGCAATTTTGTGTCTACCACTGTTGCTATGTTGTGTTTAAAAGTGCTGCTATATTGTATCTAAGGCATGTTGCTAAATTATATCTAACAGAGCTCTACGTTGGTTCATAATAACTTGTAATTTTGGATACATCAGTTTTACAATTTTATATCGAAAGTTGTGATGCTCTGTATTTTTGCTGTTTTTATTTGATTAGATGAAATTTTCTATATTGATTGTTGAAATTATGCATCAGTAGTGTTGATATATATTTGTATAAAATGTTGCTACACTTCAGCTATGTTGCTATGTATTAACTAAAAGGTTGCTATATTAGATCTAAAAATGTTAGTATGTTTAATCAAACAGTGTTGGTGTACTGCATCTAAATGCAATTTTGCATTATTCAATGCCTGAAATTTTGTATCCACCATTGTTGCTATGCTGTATCTAAGTGTTGCGATATTTCATCTAGCAGAGCTGTAATTTTATTCTTATTAGTTGCATAATTTTGTGAACAAGTGTTACAATTTTACATCCAGAACATGATAGTTTTGTATTTCATTGTTTTGATGAAATTTGCTATATGGAATGTTGCATTTTTTAATCTAGCAATATTAGTATATCCTGTTTAACACTGTTGCTTAATTTTGGATATCAATGTCAATATATTTTAGCTGACAATGCTATTGTATTGACTTCAAATGGCCAGTATTGCAAATTTTTACCTACCATTGCTATTTATCATATCGAATAGTGTTGCTACATTGCATCTACCAATGTTACTCTGTCGTATCTAGCAGTGTTGCTATATTGTATTTAGTACTGTTGCTGTATCCCATTCAATAGAGTGCCTACATCATATCTAAAGGTGTTACTCTAGTACATATAAAGGTATTGCTATACAGTACCTAGCAGTGCTACTGTTTTATATCTAGGAGTGTCCTCAAACTGTCTGTAACTTTTCTACAATACAGACCATAGTTTTGCTGCAGTAGGACACATAACCGCGACTTGTTAATTGACTTATCTTTGCATTTTTGTTTTAAAACTTCTGCATGGCAGTTGCTGAAATTATGAGCTAATGATATTGTAGTGGAACAAAAGGGGCACATGTGGCCTGACTGAACTATTTTATGAATCCAATCAGGTAGATACAATTTAGCAAATTTTTACTTCTTAACCAGTCAGATTTAAGGATTGGGAAATTACAACATATGGCCTGAAACTAAAATCGATAAATTTAATATCAAATGAGACAGAGGAAGAGAGGATAATCTCTAACAATTATAACAACTCAAAAGGCTATGACTACTCACTTGTAATAGCTAATTTTCAGTGCTAGAGAAGTTGACTGAAAGTAATCAACACTTAGAACACCTTTATTTTGTTAAATTTTTGTCTGTGGTGAAACAGCTAGTTACTGCTTTTTTGAAAGTAATGGCAGAGCTCTGCTACTTGAGTAGGAACCTCTAATTATTTTGTAAATGTGAACTACTGCAACATTTGTAAAATAATAGCAAGTAGTCAGTAAATGTTGTTATTCTGAGAAGTTCTGCCCTGTTGTATCTAACAGTATTTTTCAGTTGTATCCTATTCCTTTGTCTGTCATCTCCACATTGCCCCTTAGTGACATCCTCAAAGCCACCACTGCTGTTAAATTATTAGACTGCTTCTCTGGCATTCAATACTTGATGGGCAGAAATTTCCTCCAGTTACATTTTGGGAACAGTGAAGCCATTGTTTTTGGTCTTGATCTAAAACCTATTCCGTAGCTATCAGCTCCATCTCATTTACTGGTAATAGTTTGAGATCAGGTTAGCACAGCCTGGGTGTCACATTTATTTTGAGATGTTTTCCTAACCTCCTATTGGTACCACCACTCATGCTGCCTATTTCCACCTACATAACATTCTACACTGTTCTCTCTTAGCATAGCTGTTGCTGGTTCCCTCATTCTTGCCTTCATTACCCCTAGATTTGACTATTCCACTGTAGTCCTGGCTGATCTCCCAGATTCTACTCTCCATGTCATCCAAAACTCTGATTTCCATATTTAAACAAATCCTATTCCCTTACTGCTCTTGTGGTTAGTGACCTACATGGCTCAGAGTCAAGGACAGTCTTAATTTGAAAATTCTCTTCCCCTCCCTATCTTTGTCACCTCCCTCTGCTCCACAATCTTCCCTATCTCCGTTGGCACTTCCAGTCCCACATTTCTCAAAGATATCTATGCTCCACTAATTCTGGTCTTGTGTATAGTCCCAAGTTTAACTGTTACACAACTGGTGTTAGCGCCTTCAGTTTTGTTGGGCTCAAACTGGAATAACCTCCCTATACCTCGCTAGTTTGCTTTCCTCCTTAATACTTTCCTTAAATCCTGCCTCTTTGACCAAACATTTGGTAATTTTATATAATATTTAATGTGATATGGTGCCATACTTTATTTTGCAGTACTCCTGCAAAGTGCCTTGCAATGTTTCATTATGATAGGTGATGTACAATATAAGCTGCTGTGTTGTATCTAATCCTTTGCTTTCCTTTAAATAGAGTTGCTAAATGGTATCTAGGCCTGTTGCTTAATATTATCTGATATGTGTTGCAAAGTTGTATTTGAAACATTTAATGTGGTGTTGGAGTCCTCTTCCACAGTTTATATCACCCTAATCTGGTATTCTCTGCTCTGGTAAACTCTGATCAGTCAGGTTCTGCTCAGCAGTACTTCCAACGTCCAGAAGAACTCTCAGTTCTTCTGGAATTGTACTGATGACTGAAGACATCATCTAAATTCTCTAAAATAACTGCATTGCATCTAATTTTATGTTGCACCATTCTATTTAAACATGTTTTAAAAAAAAACTCCTGTCCCGACCTCAACATGTTAACCTCCCATGGCTTGGCAAAGACCCAGTGCTGAGGCTGCCAGATTGTGGAGGTACTTTACCTTGTGATGTGTGGAAAAATAAAGCTGTGAGGAGGACATGAAGAAGCTGCAGTGGGTGGTATACAGGTTAAGAGAGTGGAGGAGAATGTGGTAGATGAAATATAATGAAGAAAAGAGTAAACTCATTTAATAGGGAACATAAAAGAGTAGAATCATTTTCAATAGAGACTGGGAATTGTTGGTATTCAGAGAAGTTTGGATGACCTTGTACTTGAATCACAGCAATATAATATGCAGTTACAGCAGGCAATCAGGAAAACAAATGGTATATTAGTCTTACATACAAAGGAGTTGAAATATAAGAGTAAAGAATGTCTTACTGCAGTTAGATAGGGCATCTGGTGAGACCATGTTTGGTGTACCGTGTACAGTTTTGGCCTCTTCCCTCAAGAAAGATATAATTCTGAAGAGGCCTGATGGGGTAGACACTGGGAGGAAGTTTCCTCTGTTGGCAATCCAGGAGGAGGATCACTTGCTCAGAATAAGATGTTGCTGATGATCATGAGAAATTTTTTCACTGATTTTATTTAATAATGTTGGGTATATTGGCATAGATTTCCCAACTGGTAACCAAGTTAGTGCTGGTAATCATCTGTTGGTAAATCATCTGTTGGTATTTAGCTATCTTCCTGTTTTATGTCAATTTTGTGAATTGGACTGCAATGATAGTGATTTCCCAGTATATCTACATGGTGTCAAGAGCACTACACCAGGAACATGATAATCAGAGCCTGATGATCTATATCCCATGGTACTAACAGGAGTGTTAGCTTCTATCTTCCTGAATTCTGTAATAGTTCTGACAGATTTTAGAAGGCAAATGTAACCCCAACATTTAGAAAAGGAAGAAGGGAGAAAATGAATTGCATGTCAGGAATTACTTATCAGTTAGCCATACATCAGTAGTAGGAAAAATGCTTGTGTCTATTGTAAAGCATGTGATAACAGAACATTTAGAAAGTATCAGCAGGCTTACACAAGGTCAAGGATTTATGAAAGGGAAATCATGTTTGAGTAACCTACTGGAGTTTTTTGAGGATGTAACTTGGAGAATTGATAATGAAGAACCAGTAGTTATGGTGGTGCATCTTGATTTTCAGAAATCTTTTTTATAAAATCCCACATAAGAAGTTATTGAGCAAAATAAAAAAAAAAATGAGATTGGTGGGCATATACTGGGTTGATACAGTGTGGAGTTGGAGGAACACAGCAGGTCAGGCAGCATCAGAGGAGCAGGAGAGTCGATGTTTCGGGTCTAGACCCTTCATCCTGATGAAGAGTCTAGGGTCAAAACTTCGACTCTCCTGCACATCTGATGCTGCCTGATCTGCTGTGTTCCTCCAGCTCCACACTGACTCCAGCATCTGCAATACTTGCTATCTCTGTGTGGATATATACTGGAATGGACTGAGAATTGGTTTGCAGATAGGAAACAGAGAGTTGGAATAAATGGATCTTTTTTGGAGTGGAAGATGGTGACAAGTGGGATACTGAAAGATCAGTGCTTGGCCTCAGCTGCTCACAATATATATCAGTTATTTGGATAAGTGAATCAAATGTAGTATTTCCAAATTTGGCAATAACACAAATCTAGTTGGGATTGTGAGTGGTAAAATGGCTTCAGGATGATTTAGATAGTTTGAGTGAGTGAGCAAATGCATAGCATATGCAGTGTTAAATGGATAAGTGTGAAGTTCCCCACTTCAGTAGTAAAGACAAAATGACAGAGTATTGTTAAAATGGTGATAGATTGAAAATTATTGATGTACAAAGGGACCTAGGCATCCTTGAAAAAAGGGACTTAGGCGTTCTTGTGCACTGGTCACTGAAAACAAGCATGAGGATGCAGCAAGCAATTAGAAGGCAAATGATACAGGAACAAGGAAGTGTTTCTGCAGCTGCACCAGGCCTTGGTAATACTACACCTGAGAGTTGTCTGTAGTTCTTGTCTCATTACTTCAGAAAATATATACTTGCCATAACGAGAATGCAGCGAAGATTCATCAGATTGATTCCTGAGATGCTAGGTTTGTTGTACAAGGAGTGATTAGGTCAATTGGAATTAAGAAGAATGAAAGGGGATCACATATAAAATGCTGACAGGTTTGGACAGACTGGGTGTGAGGATGATGTTTCCCCCCTGGCTGGGGAACAAGGGGTCACAGTTTCAGGATATGTGGTAAGCAATTTAAGACTGAGATGAGGAGAAATGTCTTCACTCAGAGGGTGGTGAACCAATGGAATTCTCTACTATAGCAGGCTGTGGAGGTTAAGTTGCTGAATATATTTAAAAGTGAAATTGTTAGATTGCTAGAGGCTAAAAGTGTCAAGGGCATGAGCAGAAAATGGGAGTATGGCAGTGACATAGATAATCAGCCATGATCATGTATTTTTATTTATTCATTCATGGGGGTGTGGACATTGCTGGCTAGAACCACATTGCTGTGAGTCTGGAGTAGGACAGACCAGGTAAGGATGGCAGTTTCCTTCCCTGAAGCACGTTTGTGAACCAGATGGGTTTTTCCAACAATGAACAATGGATTCATAGTCATCATTAGAATCTTAATCACGGAATTTTGAACTTGAGTTCCACCACCTGCTATGGTGGGATTTAAACCTCGGTGCCCAGAACATTACCTGGGTTTCTGGATTTACTGTCTGGCAACAATACCACTAGACCATCACCTCCCCATAATGGCAGAGCATGCTCAGTGAGCCAAATGGTTTATTCTTGCCTCAATGAGTTTCGTAAATAATGTTTATTGTTTCCCACAGTTTAGCTGTATTGTATCTAGTATTGGAAACAGAAAATTATTAAAATGAAATGCAGTTAGTCATTTACCTGTTCTGGTTATGTAAACTTTTGAGTTGGTGTAGATGACAGGTATTGATTCAAAGAATAGAAATCAGCACTTTTGTTTTTATGTGCTGACTTGGGAACCCATTTCATATTTCCAACATTTCAGTTTGTCTTCATGTTTTCATCATTCACAATTATCTATTTTAATAAGATATAGGTTGCTGTGTACATAACAGTGTAGGTACATTGTTTATTCTATAGAACCACTGCTATACTTACATGTATTTTAATAGTTTGTGATTTATCAATAGCATTTTAGTTTTCCTACCAGTGTTGTTATATTGATATTTTGCTGTTTTCGTACTTTAAGTGTTGTTCATAAGTTGTCTAGAAATCATCCAGTTTCGGTCCACCTATTTAGTAATAAACAATGTTATTTTACAGAAATGTTATGTCACAGCTGGCAGAACAGATGTGCTGTTTCTAAATATTGACACTGTATCCAACCATGTTGGTGCAGATATTTTCTAATTAACCTGTTATAACACACCTGGAGCTGGTAGGACAGTAGCAGATGAGACTTGAACCCGTGCCTCCTGGTTCAGAAACAGGGATATTACCAGAGCATCACAGTACTGCATCTAATGATAGTAATGTTGTATCTATTATTGTTTCTATGTCTATTTTTAATGCTATTTTTAGATTGTTCCTATATTGTTTTCAAAGTGTTGTTATTGTATTTAGCAGGATTTACATCTTAGGGCAAGTTTCATGAATTAAGAATCATGATTTGGGTGTTTGGCCATGTAAGCATATAACTTGAAGTTAGGCATATCTGTTGAGATTTTATTTTCTTTAATTAAAGCTTAGAAGTGTTCTTTAAGTTGTGTGATATTGCATCAAGTAGAGAATTATATCTAGCTTAGTTGTATATTATGCCTAATAATGTTTTTATGTTATATGTAGCAGTGTGGTTTTTCCAAACTCCCTGTATCTAGCAGTATAATTATCTGAGTAACATAGTCAAATTGTATTCGGTACTGTTAATATGTTGGGGTAAATCTCCATCAATTAAAAGCAATGCCATAGGGACTTGGGAATATCATGAAATTGGACATACAGTTCAGAATTTTGTGTTAGTCTGATGTTGAACAATATTCTTCTTTATAACAATGTTTTGTTGCACCCAGTGAAGTTGAATTGTATCTAATATTGTTATGATATCTACATAACAAGTGTTAAATTGTATGTAACAGTTGACAAGTTAGGGGAAATGTCATTAATTAAGAATCATGATGTGGGGATTTGGCTCTTGGCTATGAAATTGGGCACAAAGTGTTAAGATTTTATGTTCATCTGCTTCAAGTATTATTACATCAGTAATATTCCATTATGTCTAAAAACCAAAGAACTGTGGATGCTGTATAAATCAGAAACAAAAACAGAAATTGCTGGAAAAGCTCAGCAGGCCTGGCAGCATCTGTGAAGAGAAATCAGAGCTAACGTTTCAGGTTGAGTGACCCTTCCTCAGAACTGAAGAAGGGTCACCAGACCCGAAATGTTAACTCTGATTTCTCTTCACAGATGCTGCCAGATCTGTTGAGCTTTTCCAGCAATTTCTGTTTTTGCAATAGATCTAACAATGTTGCTGTGTTGCATCTATCAGTTTTAATGTTGTATGTAAGTTGCTTTGTTTCAATGTAGTGATATTCTAGCAGTGTTGCTGTATTGTATCAAAGAGTGTAGTCATTTTCCTTCTAATAGTGTGGGCTGTTTGGTATCAATGTTGCTTTATTTCAGTATTCATATGTGCTTATGTTGTATCTTCGAGGTTTGATAAGTCACAACAAAATGTTGTTAATTCTGTTGCTATCTAACTGATCGGTATTGGCACTGAGGTGTGAAGCCCCGAAAAGTTCCCAATAACTCCACTTCTACCCCATTACCTCCTAGTCTCTAGATAGGAACCTTAGAATGTAAGGGTGTTTTGCTTCTGTATAAATACAAGTTGGTATGGATTTGAGAATTTGACCAATGTAAGTGCACATTACAAACTTGTGCATGGAGTTGATTAACAAGTTGGAACTGGAGGTAAGTTGTTTAACAGTATTAATATATTGTTATTTTCCTATATTACATCCAGCATTGTTGCCATTTCTTTACAGCAACACTTGTTAGATGCAAAATAGCCAGTCTGTTGGAATATAGCAAACTGTTAGAAGATAGTTCAATTGAAATTAAACAATCTGTTCAGATATAATTTAGTAACATTGATAAATACAATATTGCATCATTATTAAATATAATATGACATACTGAAATAATGCATCTCCAAAGTACTGCACACAAATAGGTCATTTAGTCCAAAAGGTCCATACCTGTGTTCATGCTCCATAAAAACACTCGGCTACTTTTCTTCATCTAATCCCATCAACGTCTTTTTTTCTGCATTTGTTACCGAATATATTCGTATTTCTTGACCCTAGTTCTGGTCTCACCCATGAGTGGAAACATGTTTGCTAGGTCTACTCTATTAAACCTATAATCTTAAAGACACTTATAAGGATATGACTCAGTTTTCTTTTCTTGAGCTCCAGGCTATTCAATTTTGCCTGATAGGTATGACTTTCAGTTCTTCTGTCATTCCAGTCAATGATTTTTGAACCTCCACCAATTCTTCCATATCTATTTTTATAATATGGAGACTAAGGCTGTTCTTATAGATCAAATAGAGTCTACAATGGTTCTACGCAAGCTCAAAACTACCTTTCCGATTTTTAATTCTGATCCTTCTATTTGAGCTCCAGTGCTTTGTTTGTTTGCTTTTTATAACCATAATAACTTGTATCACTCCTTTTTATGAATTGTCTCTCTGTACCTCCAGATCCTAGCATTCCTCTGTACATTCTATCTGAAATGTTCTGCCTCATGAACTTAACGATGTTATAGTTAAATTGCCAGTTATGCCTCCATTTTGTATACTTATAAATGTCTTCCAGGAGTTTGTCCTCCTGTATAAGCATATTGACAAATTTTGCAATTGTATTTTTGATTCTGGAGTGCAAATCATTTCTGTAAAATGGTGAACAATGGTCTCAGCAGGATATAATTTCCTATTGTTTGCCAATCTATTCAGTTGCCTTTTCCCCCTAATCTCTGTTTTCCATTCTCTAGCCAGTTTAAAATCCATTGTTACTTGTCCCCTGACTTCATATTGCCTTCAATCATTAATCAACTATGCAGTACCTTGCTGAAGGCTTTTAGAAAATGCAAATGATAGAGTTTATTGCAATACCAATATCCATTCTTTCTGTTTCTTCACCATAGAAGTTATAAGATTGGGTCAAGCAAGACCTCTTTCGAAATCAAAGCTAACAATTTTCAGTTTCTAGATTTTTTTTAATTACATCTATGAATAAGAATTTCTATTTCTTACTACTGATGTTAATTTAATCTGTCTATTGTTCCCTGCACTTGTTCTTCACTTTTTATACAGAAATCACATGCCCACCAGTTCTCTATCATTATTTGCTTTACAAATGTATTTTATATGTGCAATATTGTCCTTGCTATTGCTTTCATACAATGTTTAATGTGCATGGATAGAAACTGAAGCTTTATCCTCTAACTTTTATTAATTTATCAATCATCCTATTTTTAATCATAATGCCTTTTTATCTTTCCTTTCATTGTTGTAGAATATTGTTTCTGTTTATATCTCTTGATAATTTATAGTGTTGCTTTGCTTTCCTGATGTTTTCATTGACTTCTTTACATATTCCTTTTTGTCACCCATTCCTTTGTTATATCAATACTTACTACATTCATTCTCTTTAGTTTAAATTTCTTTATTCATCCTAACTGCTTTGTTTCTGCTTGTTGATGGATATATTTTTCCTTGACTCTATTTTAAATATCTCTCACCGCTGTTCCCTTATTTTCAATTGTGAGTGAATTTTTCCAGCTTGTTTTTACTGGCTCTGTTCTTATCTAGTTAAATTAAGCTGTTTTCCATAGTAATGCTTTGGTCTTTGACTTACTTAGTATTTGCTTGTAAATCTTTATCCTCAACCTTATTATACCCATCACTGCAGTTGCCTACATGTTGCCTCTTATCTATTCTGGTTCATTTCCAACTACTAGGTCATCTTGTTGAACTTCTTACACACTGGCTAAGAAACTAGTCAATGCACACATTGCAATAATTCAATTTCCTAGATTCCCGTTGCTACCTCCTATCAGTTTATTTTGATGTTAAAATCTTCTTCATTGTTCTACAATGTTTATTCATTTCATGGATTCATTTACATATTTCTATCTAGAGATGAGAATGTAAGGGGGTAGATGTCATATATTTCAGTTGTACAAAGCCCTGATTACATCCCGTGCGGAGTTATTGGGAAATTTTCTGTGCTTCACACCTCAGAAGGATATACTGGCCTTAGAAGGAAAGTGGTGCAGATTTACTAGAATTATACCGAGAGTCTAAAAGTTAAATCCCGCGGAGAGATTACACAAACTAAGGGTGGAAGTTAGAAAGTTAAGGTGAAATTTAATCAAAGATTGATTTCAAGATATTAAAAGGAGATCAGATAGGTTACATTGTAGACTTGCTCGACGAGCCAGTGTGTTTGATTCCAGACGTTTCATTACCTTGCTAGGTAACATCGTAAGTGCGCCTCTGGTGAAGCACTGGTGTTCTATCCCGCTTGTTATTTATATGCCTCGGTTTGCTGTGATGGTTGGCATCACTTCCAGTTTTGTTTTTCAGTGGTTTGTATATCATCCAGTTCAATGTGTTTGCTGATGGAGTTCCGGTTGGAATGCCAGACCTCCAGGAATTCTCTGGCAAGTCTCTGTTTGGCTCGTGCTATTAACTACTTTCCCTCAATACCGCACTCATCTGCCAGCCTTGAATTTGTACTCGGGAATTGGAATAGAATTGAAATACAGAACCTTATGATTCAGGAACAAGGGTGCTAGCAGCAGCTGATCTTATATTTTTTGATCACTGTTCATGTGCCATCAGGCTGTGCACTAAATCTGATTTATTACTTAAAACTTAATAAAATATGGAATACCAACTTGTTCGTTTGAGAACTTACTGCTGTAAACAATTATTCCAGATGCACTGAAGAAATTCATACTGTTTATCTTAATCCAGATTATCGTTAAAATATCTAATTAAGCGCACTCTGTTTTTTGCTACATGCATATCTAGTATCTAAATTTATACAATCTTCCATTTTACAACTGCTATCAAGGTGTCTATACACAACTCCCACTACAGTCATCTATTTCTTGAAATCTACCCACAAAGCTTTCACTACCTGTTCACATCTCATAATGGAATGTTTTAGTAATCTCCTACTCTATCATTTCCACTATTTTCCTGTAGTTAATTTAAACTGGTATGTTCTGTTCAAGTTATGACTGTGTTGCGGTCATGTGTAGAATCTTATGGAGTCTGAGTAACATGGGCCATGACAAGATTTGAATATGAAGTCTAGTGAGGTCTGTCTCAATGTTTGGAGCATTTCACTTCATCCTTTATGCTTTACATAGGAGCAGTGGCAGGTTTCATACTAGACAGTCGTGAGTTGGCAATCGGGTGAGATTATTGCTTGTTAACCTAAACATAAATTGCTAGAGATACTCAGCAGGTCTGTCTGCATCTGTGAACAGAGAAAGAGGACTCTACTCATTGGAATTTTGAAGAATGAGAGGTGATCTCATTGGAACATATAGGATCCTCAAGTGTTTGATAGGGTAAATGCTGAGAGAAAGTTTCCCTTCATGGGAGGGTCTTGGACTAGAGGATATGGTCTCAGAAAAAAGAGAG
Source organism: Rhincodon typus (assembly GCF_021869965.1). NCBI lineage: Eukaryota > Metazoa > Chordata > Chondrichthyes > Orectolobiformes > Rhincodontidae > Rhincodon > Rhincodon typus. The sequence goes on along the minus strand of NC_063361.1, from coordinate 34,307,049 downwards.
CACCAATTTAAGACTAAGCTGAGGGTTGTAAATCTTTGGAACTCTTTGCCACAGAGAGCTGTGGCACAGAGTTGTGTATATTTAAGGCTGACAGACGTAGATTCTTGATCAGTTGGGAATCAAGGGTTACAAGAAAAAGGCAGGGTGTGAGTGATGTTGGATCAGCCAAGATCTTATTGAAAGATGGAGCAGACTTGAGGGGCAGAATGGCCTATTCTTGTTCCTATTTCTTATGGTCCAAACAGAGTTAACATTTTGAGTCTGATGTGACTTCTTCAGAACTGAAATGGGCTGGAAAATGCTCAAATTATACTGTTGACAGTAAAGGAGGAGGAGCAAGTGGAACAGATGGTGAGGATGCCCAGGTGGAGTGCTAATGATGGTAAAGGAGGGATAAAGATGTTAGATGATTGTAAATGATAGGTCTTAAAAGGAGAAAATTGGCCCACACTGCTGAGAGCAAAGCTAGCAAGATTCAAACATTTGTGGATGTGTGAGGTTTCCATCAAAATAGAAGAGAGAGATTATGTTCTAAAGTGGATGAATTCGATGTTGAGTCCTAAAGTGCCTAAGTGGAAATTGAGGTGGTGTTCCTCCAACTTGCGTTGAGCTTTCTTGCAACACTGCAGCCAATCCAGGATGGAAATATTTGCATGAGAGCAAGATGGTTTATTGAAATGGCGAGCAACTGGAATGTTGGGGTCATTCTTCCAGACAAAAAAAAGATGTATTTGTTAAAGGTCTTGTTGATGCCCAACTCACCTCATTAATATTCAGCTTTCTGCTCTCCACCTGGAAATGAGAGGGAAGTGGCTAATAAGGTAGATGCAAGTGTGTGGCACAGCTGTTACTTTTGGTGCCAGTGGGGATGTTTAAGGAGTGATGACGCAGTACTAAGGGGTGTGTAGGGTTAGTAGGATTGGGGCTTGGATTGAGTGACAACAAGTGAGAGAAGATGTTACAGGCAATAGTTAGAATGATAGAGCATGAGGCTTGCTGAGAGGTGGGCACAGTAGTCGAGATAGTGTGTGGTATCAGAGACAACTGATGGCACTTATCCTGCTGGAATAGGGAAGGTCTCTGCTCACCTTCCTACTATGCCATACATTGCTCCACTTGGCTGAGACTGTTTTAACCTGGGTGGCAACCATGGACCAGGTTGGCATGGGCTGGTGTTGTGATCTCTACTGCTGGTCCTGTTTGTATGACCGTGTCGATGATTCCCCAGGTCCCTAACCACACAGTGGATAGGGCACCTCTGGACTGACACAGCTTGTCTGGATGCACAAGATGGTGTGGGTGCAAGGAATGCCAGTCTATTTCAGGACATTTGGTAAATGGCAAATTGTTCTGGGAATGGCATGTGCTGAGATGGGGTGGGAAATAGATGCAAGGGATGTCACAAGGGTGGATAGATAGTGAAGGAGGCAAATAAAATACAGCGAGAAAATTGACTCCCTCCAAAGAAAATCAACACAACTCAGGCTGAGCATTTCAATAATAAGCTGTCTGATTGCATAATTCTATGACTATAATAACTCACATGTCTTACCGTCCAGGTTTAATGTGCATCCACAATTTGTGTAATTTGTTCTTCATGCTCTGTGTATTTGTACATGAATGTTTGAATCAGCTATGCTATGCTGTACTTCTGGTTTAATCCTATTCAACCATACGTTCACCTGTTGGTTTTGGTTATCAATGCACCAATTTGCATATGGCTCTGATAATAATGTGATACCATGACAGCAGATCTCCTCATAAGATGGATTTATGAGCAGAACTGGCAGATAATAATCTGTAGATTATATCTTTTGAGATCTTGTTCTGTAATTTAGCTCCTAATGAGACTTTGGTACCACTTCAGTATCCTTTCAAGTTAGATTAAGATATCTCACCTTCCTGCTGCCAGGATGAAATATTCTGTATAAAACTCTTGATTCTGCCATTATTATTGAACTTTGAATTATTGAGTGTTGTTATATAGTGTCCGCTGGTATTGCTATATTGTATCTAGTATAATTGTTATATTGTATCTAGCAATCTTGTTGTGTTGTACCTTTGAGTGTTGTTTTTAGTTTCCTCACTGTGCTCTTACACTGTATGTGTAAGTGTGATATTTTATCTAGCCTAGTTCTCACATAGCATATAGATCTGTTATGTTGTGTTAAGTCTTGTTTTCAGCATTCAAGCATATATATATGTATATTCAGAGTTAACTGGCCATGGTTTTTGATTAATTGAAATTAATTTTAAACTCTAGTGCCTGAAATTGTGATCAGAACCTGTGCTTATTTAGCATAAGACCATAAGAAATATGTTGAGGTTGTACAGGACATTGGTGAAGCTTCTTCTAGAATACTGTGTCCTGTTCTGGTCATAGAGTTATAGGACGGATATTATCAAGCTGGAGAGGGTTCAGAAGAGATTTACCAGGATGTTGCCGGGTATGGAAAGTTTGAGTTATATGGATAGGCTGGGACTTTTTTCACTGGAGCATAGGAGGTTGAGAGGTGACCTGATAGAAGTTTATAAAATAATGAGAGCTATAGATAGAGTTGATTCCTATGATGCTGCTTGGCCTGCTGTGTTCATCCTGCTCTACACCTTGTTATCTCAGATTCTCCAGCATCTGCAGTTCCTACTATCTCTGATACAATTTTAACCCCACTGCGAAGCCTCTTCTAAGGAGCCTTCCTGCTCCTATGATGCTGCTTGGCCTGCTGTGTTCATCCAGCTCTACACCTTGTTATCAGAGTTGATGGTAGTTGGCTTTTCCCTAAGATGGGGAATTTCAAGACTAGATGGCACATTTTTAAGGTGAGAGGAGAGAGATTTAAAAGAGAGATGATGCAATTTTTTTTACACAAAGTGTGGTTCGTGTGTGGAATGAACTTCCTGATGAAGTGGTGGATGTGGGTACAATTACAACGTTTAAAAGACATTTGGATGGATATATGAATAGGAAAGGTTTGGAGGATATGTGCCAGGAGCAGGCAGGTGACTAGTTTGGTTTGGGATTATGTTCAACATGCACTGGTTGGATCAAAGGGTCTGTTTCCATGTGATATGACTCTATGACTCTAAAAAGGAACAGATGTAAGTCGTTTGGCTCCTCAAGCCTGCTCCATCATTCAATAGGATTATGGCTGATCCAATACTCCTCATGTCCACTTTCCTGCCTTTTCACTGTAACCCTTGATTCCCCGACTGATCAAGAATCTACCTACCTGAGCCTTAAATATACACAAGGACTCTGCCTCCACAGATATCTGTGGCAAAGAGTTTCAAAGACTCTCAATCCTCTGAGAGAAGAAAGTCCTCCGCATCTCAGTCTTAAATTAGGACCCCTTTATTCTGACATTATGCCCTCTGATCCATGACTGTCCCAGAAGGAAAAACATTGTCTCAGCATTTCCCCTGTCAAGCCCCTTAAGAATCCTATATGTTTCAAAAGTACCACCCTCTCGTTCTTCTAAACTCCAGCGAGTAGAGTCACAGCCTATTTAACATTTCTTCATAAAATAATCTCTCCATAGCAGGGATTATCCTACTGAATGTTCTCTGAACTGCCTCTGATTAGATGATATCTTTCCTTAAATAAGGAGACCAAATCTGCTCGGAGTACTCCAGATGTGATCTCACCAGCACCTTGTACATTTGCAGTAAGATTTCCCAACTCTTATACTCTTAACCCCCTTGAAATAAGGGCCAACATTCCATTAGCCTTGCTGACTACCTGCTGCACCTGTGGGCTAGCTTTCTGTGTCATGCACAAGTCTCCACTCCCCCCAAGTCCCTTTGTGTTGCAGCTTTTCTCCATTTAAGTAATACTCTGTTCTTTTGTTCTTCCTTGCAAAATGAATAACTTCACATTTCCCCACTTCATACTGCATTTGCCAACGTTTTGCCCTCTTACTTAACCTACCAATATCTCTCTGTAAACTGTTTGTATCCTTTTGCAACTTGCGTTTCTGGGTTTGCCTACAGTGCATTCGCTTTCTTTTCCAAGTCATTGGAAACAGTAGCGGTCACAGCAATGATTCCGGTGGAACTCCATCGGTCACAAATCCCTTCTCCCCACCTGCTGTTCTTTCCCATAAACCAATTCTCTATCCATGCCAATATACTACCTCCAACACTATGGGCTCTGATCTCATGAGTTGACCGTTGTGATGTACCATGTTGAATGCCTTCTGGAAGAAGGATACAAATACAACACATCCACTGATTTTCCCTTCATCCACTCTGGTTGAAACTTCCTTGAAAAACTGTAATAAATTAGTCAGACACATGCCGACTCTGCTTGATCAGTTTATGATTTTCTAAATGTGCTGCAATTACTTCCTTCAACATTTATTCCAACATTTTTCCAACAATAGACGTTAGGCTATTCAGCCTGCAGTTAGTTGCTTTTTGCCTCCTTCCCATTTTGAAATGAGGTGTCACAATCCTCTGGTCCTTCTCCAGGATCCAAAGATTTTTGGTAAATTACAACCAATGCATGCACTATCTCTGTAACTGAAGGAGAACTTTGATCTCTGTCATTTTTTACCAATGCTTGCTTTACCTAGTAATGCTGGTGTATACTAATGAAATCACTGTATGTCAAATGTGGCTCATTAATCTAGGTTTGCAATTTAATTTCCCTGCCTCTGAATCAGAAGATGCAGATTCAAGTCCCATGTGCCTCAGAGATGTGTCAGAACAGGATAAAATTATCTTGTGCGCTAACTGAGGGATGCTACTTTGTCAGAGGTCCCATATTTCAGTTGAAATGTTAAACCAGTGTTCCATGTGTCAGGTGGACATAAAATGATCCCATGGCTCTGTTAGAAGATTGAGATTATGCCTGCTGGTGTTCTGGCTATCATTAAAAATAATATTTATCCCTCAACAACATACTGAAATTATCTGACCATTCTTTATGGAATCTTGTACAGAAATTGGATTCCATGTTTCCTACATTACAGCAAGGAGCTTGGTACTTTACTGGCTTTAAAAATAACCTGAGGTGACAAAAGGTTGTGAAATATAAATTCCAATCCTCTTGTTCGTGCATTGTTAATAATTAATTGCTAGTGAAGCCAATATAGTAATATTACAAAAAAGATGATAGATTACGGGATCATTACAACATTTAAGATGTAGAATAAAGTATTGATTGCATAGTACGGATGCCAAGCAATGTGTAGTAAATCAACAGCAATTCAATCAGGTGGTTCTGTGTACATTTGAAAATAATGTAATTTTTACTTTTTACCTACTTGGAACTGTTATAACATGTAATGTGCTATTATTCTACATGAACACCATGTCCCCTCAAATGCCTCCCACAAATCTATACATTTTCAGGACATTCAAAAACACTGGTGTAGGGATGAAGGTCCTATCTTGAGCTGTCCTACTCTTTAAATAATTATAAACAGGACATTCTAGAAACAGTCAGTTGGGCAAAATCTCTAGAGAGAGAAAAACAGTTAACCTTACAGATCAATGATCTTACATCAGCACGCATTTAGAAATGTAACATTTTAAGGCAAGGAAGCATATCTTGTTTTGAAGTTGGTAATTTCCTTATAAAACCAGTGTCAGCCATGGATCAGTGGGTTAGCCCTCTTGCTTTAAAGCCCACTTCAAAGACTTGAGCAGAAACTTTAAGTGAAGGAAATGCTACATAGCTGAAAATGCTTTCTTGTGAATGAGATATCCATCAGTTGAAGCCACAATTGTTCAGGTGGATGTAAATGATCCTCTAGGATTATATTCTGATCAATACCTATCCCTTTACCTCCAAAATCTGTTCGTTTTCTTTAACCTGAGCAGAGAAGGGAGTGATTTTCAAATGGAAGAAATAGTGTGTCACATCAGTTAAAGTCTAAGCATAACATTTATAACTAATGAAACAATGACTATCCAATGAGTGACATGAATTTTGTTGCACGATTACTCATGGTGTATATATGCATGGTGCTAAGTGAACACTAGATGGCCCCTGGATGGGAGTAGCACATGACTATATTAATCTCTGTTTTGTATTCCTTTATTATTCCTTAATGGAAATATCTGATATTCTAATTATACTCATTTTATTCTGGAAATAAAAACTGTTCATTAATATCGTGGCAATTAGTCTTTAATTAAGTATTTCCAATGTGTGAAGTGCTTCGTACACTGATGCAGTTTGATCCATGGTTTATTGTCATCATTGGGCTTTGTTTAATGAAGATTGGTACCCTCAGTTTATCAGAGAAGAAAGAAGACCACTGCAATGTTGAAAGTATGGTTACCAAATTGCATACAGCAAGCTCCCACAATTGCAGTGGAAGTCATTTTTGTGATGTTGGGATCACCAGGAGACCTCCCTATTGTTCAAAATTGTGATGTGGGATAAATTACATCTACTTGAGAGAGCAGACAGGGCCAACTGAACACTGTATCCAAAGGATGTTTGTTCCAAAGCCGTAGCACTCTTTGAACGTTGTTCTGTGTCTTCTGTTCAAAACTCTAGAGTGAGACTTGAACCTACAACTCACAGACATAATGGTGTAATCTACAGAGCCACAGCTGACACCTAAAGACAGGGATGAGAGGCAGACTGAGTCGAAACAACACAGATCAGTCACTTGGTATTTAGCAACTTCAGTACAGCTGAAAAGAAAAGACATCCTGCCCAACTGTACCAACTTGGGCACTGAGTATAGTCAAAGGGGTCTGAGCAAATGCACTCCCAAATCAACCATTTTGAACAGAAAGTCTACATCACCCTACGTTCCCAACTCCTGAAAATCAAAGATCACACCCAAGGCCCATTGCATCCCTCCTTTAGTGAAATCACTGCAGATCTGGAACTTTTATTTGCTCTGAATTTCTCATTTACTCAACATGAAGAGGAATTGAAGATGCCAAAGTGGATGCTGGAGATCTAAAATAAAAACAACACCCTGGAGAAAGTCAGCAAGTCTGCCAGCATAAGTGGAGAGAGAAACAGAGTTAAGATGCTCGTGGGAGTCTACTGCAGGCCAGTGGCATCGTTTTCTCTATGTACATTTTGTCTTTTTTCTTCTTCCTTTCTTCTTCATCTTTGAGATTGCAGTGATGTCAGTGGGACAGTGGCTACAGGGTCAGCCACATGGACCGGGACTCCTGGCAGTGGTAGTGCCCAGGGGGAGGACTCCTGGTGACAGTAGGTCTGGAGCCTTGACTCTTGGTGGTATTGCCAAGATGGCAGCAGCAGCAGAGCCAGGGTCTCCTGGGGCATCGGCATCTTCTTCGCTGTTCTTGGAGAGGGACTCCTGGAGGATGGAAGCACCTTGCAGAAGCCCTGAAGACCCCAATTTGAACAGAAGAAGAACTCTTAATTAAGTAATTTCAATTTACCTTTATTGTAATGTAAAATGGTGGCAGACAGTGGTGACAAAACACTTTTTTTTCACTGTATCTTCAAGATATATGTGACAATAAATCATTAATTCATATCAAGTTAACATTTTAAGACTTGGAACATTAACGGTGTTTCTCTGTACACTGATGCTGACAGACTTGCTGAGTTTCACCAGCACTCTTTTTACATACACAAACTGATTTGTTTAATTTGTGAATGAAGTCAACTGCAAGACAAGAGCCTGCACTAACACAGAGGTATTTGGACACGGATATCTGAAAGCAGAGGGTTAGCTGGAATTGCAACCATTGTTAATTGGGGTAATAAGGTATTAGGAAATTAGCTGCAGACCACAAAAGACAAGAGGCATCCATGGAGTATTGAACAATGGACATGTTGTCATTTTTACACAGAGGGTGGTGAGAGTTTGGGATGCAGAATCTCAGAGTGTGGTGGAAGCGGATTAAATCATGGCTTTCATAGGGAATTTAATCTGTAGAACCCAAACAGAAATATTTGCAGTAGTATTGTTGCAAAGATTGAAAGACCGTACAGTTAGCAGGACAAACAGCAGTTTTTACCAAGACAACAGGCTTTTGAATTTAGCCAATCAACTTGAATGAGTTAGGTACCAAAAACCAATTCAATTTAAATTGATGGTTTTGACAAGATAGGATTAATCCTATTGTAAAAAATATTGATATGCTATCAAGGGTATAAAAGAAAGGGGCAGTTGAACAAAACCACAGAGCTAGCTGCCATCTGCCAGAGCTAACGGCCCTCAGCTCTCAAGAGGGAATCGCTGGCTCTCACAGCCTCCTCTAAGATCAAGCACCACCTAAATAACAACGCTATGAAGAGCACAGCTAGTTAATATTCCTGATGGAGAAAGCACAGAACATTCTGGAAGATGTAACCTGTCTGTAATTTTGAGACTTTTTTTAAAATTATATATATGTGGGATTTGCATTTATTGGAACAGCATACCATTAGAATCTAGCTATATTTGGGAATAATTAGTAGTTAGAAGGGATTTGAGATAGTAGGAACTGCAGATGCTGGAGAATCTGAGACAACAAGGTGCAGGCTGGATGAACACAGCAGGCCAAGCAGCATCATAGGAGCAGAGAGGCTGACGTTTCGGGCCTAGACCCAAGGGATTTATTTGGTTTGTAAATAGTTTAGTTAATTTGGTCACTGTTAGAGTTAGGTAAATTGTTACTTTTTGATTTTAAAGTGAGTGTCGGATTTATTTTACTTAATCACTAGAAGTTGCTGAAAAGCAGGTTACCCCATTTTCCACACTCTCCTTATGGGTTATAGGGTGAGGTTCTCCTCTTTGGGTGTTTCAGTTTTAGTTCTCAGAGGGAGTCAATCTCTGCTTTATAACAGACTGGGGGGCTCGTCGTCTGGGATTTGGACAGATTTGAACAGATTTAGGGTGCGAAAAGTCCCAAGCAGACTTAAACAAACTTAGGACTAGTTTCCTGGATCTTTCAATAAAACCTAAGTGAGAAGTGGAAAATCTGTTTAGTTTCTGTTGCTTGTTTTTGGTTAAATGAAAAGTGAGGAAATGCCTCTTAACATTGCTAAAGACGTTCTAGGAGTCGAACTTGCTTTCCAAATTTGCCAAGAAAGTTTAGAAAGACAGAAGAAAGGTGACACTTGTGGAATTAGCAAACAGGCTAAAATTGGGTTTAACTAGGGATAATAAGAAAGCTGAAATTGAAATGGAGTTAGTCGAGCATTTGGGTATATCAGGCAAACAGTCAAGTGTAGTGAAGTTAGAAAAAATTAAATTACAAATGAGACAACTGGAATTAGAGGATAAAGAAAAGGAAAGAAGAATCCTAGCTGAAGAAAAAGAAAGAGAACTGAAACAGTTTGAATTATGGTTAAAAGCAGAGGAAAGAGAAAAGGAAAGAATCGCCCTCGCAGTAGAAAGGGAGAAAGAGAGAGAAGAGAGGGAGAAAGAAAGAGAATTTGAACTTCAGAAGTTGACAATTAGGCTGGAAAGTCGTTGTAACAGGATGAAGGTGAAGGTAGAAAGTAGGCTTAATGATGAGGATGAGATAACACAGTGTGGAGCTGGAGGAACACAGCAGGCCAGGCAACATCAGACAAGCAGGAAAGTTGATGTTTCAGGTCGGGACCCTTCTTCAGCTTCCTTTGACCACATACTCAAGCAAACCCGGTACTACAGGCACATCTCCTTTCCTAAAGGAGACTGTGTGGGTAATGTTAATTCAGACCAAGTTGGTAGGCAGGGCTAGTGAGGTTATTGCAGTGCTGTCAGAGGTGGTGTCAGGAGAATATGAAGTAGTAAAACAGGCTATTTTGAGTGCCTGTGAATTGTACCAGAAACATATAGACAGCGGTTCAGAAATGTAAGAAAGGAACCAGGTCAGGTTTATATCGAATTTGAAACAAGTAAACAGAGCAACTTCGATAGATGGATGAAGCATTCAGATATGAAAGGCACAGTAGGCTCTTAGAGATTTCTTTTGCCAGAGCTGTTTAAAAACTCACTTTGAGAAGTGATAATAAGTCATGTTGGGGAACAGAAAGTTAAAACGAGAAGAGCTGCAGAGTTGGAGGATGAATACACATTCGCTCATAAATCTAGCTTCCGACAGCAATTTCATTCCATGAGGATAGAAAATCGGAAAGAGGGAGATCCATCAATGAGAAACAAAAAGTACATCACACTCGTAACAGTTTACCACATATAAAAAAAGAAACCCAAGAGGCTGGAAAAGATCTCAGGTGTTTTCACTGCAATGCGGTGGGACATGCAAAATCACAGTGCTGGTGGTTTAAGAAAGGCACTGGGAAAAATGATGTGGTAAAAGAGGCTAAACCAGTGGGATTATTTAAAGCAGTGAAGGAAATCCCAGGAGAAGTTGAGGAGCTGCAGAGAGTGCACAGCCTAGTCACAGGCTGGATAGTAAGACAGTGCTTGATCTTTTTAAAGCCTTTACCTATGTGGGTAAGATTTACTCAGGTAGAACAGGGGGAGCAGGTAAAGAAGTTAAAGTATTGAGAGATACAGGAGCTAGTCTGTCTCTAATAGTAAGAGATGAAAGTATTTGCACTCCTTCTGAAATATTGCCTGAGAGAGTGGTAATCTGTAGAATAAATGGAGAGAGGAGTAGTGTTTCCTGTGTAAGATAAGGCTAGAAAGTCCAGTCAAGACTGGGGAAGTGATGGAAAAATTGGCTATTCCGGCCATACAGTTTATTCTTGGAAACAATATAGCTGGACCACAGGTGGGAGTGATGCCCATTGTAGTGGAAAAGCCAAAAGAAAACCAGGGAACTGAGCAGTTAGAAGAAAAATACCCTGAAATTTTTCAAGATTGTGTGGTGACAAGATCCCACGGCCATAAGTTAAAACAAGAAGGGAAAACAAAAGAGAGTGACGAAGGAGTTGAGGTCCAGTTAGCTGACACCCTGTTTGATGAAACAGTAAAGGAAAAACCTGTTCGGTAGACAATCAGGCAGAGGTGTTTAGTTCTGAAAAATTAATGGAGTTACAACAAAAAGATGAGACGATAAAGATTTTATATCATAAAACTGATTCAGAAAAGGAAGCAGCGTGTATTCCAGAATGTTATTATCTTAAGGATAAAATCTTAAGGTGGAAATGGAGACTGTGGCAGGTTAGTGCACAGGAAAAATGGATGGAGGTTCACCGGATTGTGTTGCCAGTAGAATAAAGACCGGAAGTATTGTGAGTAGCACACAAATTACCTGGAGGAGGTCAGCTAGGAATGAGGAAGACTCAGGCTAAGATACAGAAGCATTCTCATTGGCCTGGATTACATAAAGATATAGTTGAATTTTGCCATACGTGTTAGATGGTAGGAAAGCCACAGGTAGTGATGAAACCAGCGTCTTTGATGCCACTTCCCACATTTGAAGAACCTTTTACCCAGGTTATAACTGATTGTGTAGGTCCAAAAGTGGGAACCAGTATTTGCTAACCATAATGGATGTATCTACCAGGTCTCCGGAGGCAATTCCATTACGGAATGTTAAGGCAAAAAGGGTTGTGGAGGAGTTGCTTGCTTTCTTTACCCGTTATGAACTACCCAGGGAGATTCAGTCAGACCAAGGGTCCAATTTTACTGCCAAACTATTGAAGAAGGACATGGATAGTTTAGGCATCCAACACTTCAAATCAAGTTTGTACCATCCTCAATCCCAGGGAGCATTGGAAAGGTGCATTAGACCCCAAAGACCATGCTGAGGGCTTATTGCCGGGATTACCCAAATGATTGGGATAAAGGTATCCCATTTATATTATTTATTATTAGAGATCCTCCAAATGAATTGACTCAGTTTATTTCATTTCAATTGATATTCGGACACGAAGTAAGAGAGCCTTTAAAATTGATTAAGGAAAAGTTGATTGTTCCAAGGTCAGAGATCTGACAGTTGGATTAAGTATCTGAGGCAAGAGAAAGATTAAACAGAGTAGCTGAATTAGCTAGATAACATTTAAAGGCACCGCACCTAATGAAGCAAGAAGCTGATAAGAAATCCAAAATTCGTACTTTTGCCCATGGGGATAAAGTATTGGTGGTGGTACCAGTGGCAGGAGATCCCTTCAAAGCAAGGCTTAGTGGTCCCTATCAGGTTGAGAAGAAATTAAGTCAGGTGAATTGTCTGGTAACGATGCCAGATAGGAAAAACATTTATTGGGTATGTCATGTGAACATGCTGAAACATTACTATGACAGGGAAAGGGAACCAGAGAAACAGGTATTAGTTACTGCCAGTCAGAATGAGGAATCAAATACAGATGATTCAGATTTTGACATGCTTCAGAATAAATTGAATAATGAGGAAGTCCTTAAGGAATGGGATAGGGTAATGAGCTTTCTGTCACATGAACAGAGAATGAATTGAAGGCTTTGTTGCAGTGCTCTGAGGACCTATGTAGAAATAGAGTGGGGAGGACTAATGCCATAGTAAATGAGGTTGGTGTAGAGAATGCCGTTCTGATAAAACAACACCCCTACAGGCTTAACCCACTCAAAGCCACACAGGTACAGAAGGAAGTGGAAGAGATGCTCCAAGAAGACATATTGAGCCAGGTCAAAGCGAGTAGAGTTCGCCGATCATGTTGGTTCCCAAACCTGATAGTACTCAATGAGTCTATGTAGATTATCAGAAGGTCATCGCTGTGAGCAAATCTGACTCATATCCATTTCCAAGGCTGGAGGATTGTGTGGAAAAAGTAGGACAAGCCAATTAAATCACAAAGTTGGACTTACTTCACGGTTACTGGCAAGTACCTTTGTTGGACAGAGCAAAAGAAGTTTCTGCTTTTGTGACCCCAAATGGGCAGTATCACTTTAAATTAATGCCCTTTGGAATGAGAAATGCACCAGCCACTTTTCAAAGGCTTATGAACAGAGTTGCTGCTGGACTGACTAACTGTGCCGTCAACATAGATGACTTAGTGATCTTTAGTCATTTGTGGAAAGATCACATGGAGCATTTGGCAGAGCTCTTTGAGAGACTACAGTTGGTCATAAACTTGGCAAAAGCAGAATTTGCGAAGGTGGAAGTAACATTCTTACGGCACAACATCGAATATAGACGGATGACACTGTGAGGAACATGAAGATGAAGACCATCAAGGAAATTCCAAGACCATCCTCAAGGAAGGAAGTGCTATGATTTTCAGGATTGAGCAGATTCTACAAGAAATTTGGTACCAAACTTTAGCAGCGTGGTGGCACCGGTTAACGGATTTATTTAAAAAGTACACAAAATTTTGGTGGACAGCACAATGCCAGGAGGCATTTGAGAATTTAAAAGCAGTGTTAACCACTGCATCACTTTTAGCCACGCGAAATCTTTTGAAACCCTTCTAAATTGCCATCGATGCAAACGATGTAGGTGTTGGAGCTGTGTTGTTACAGGAGGATGATTGTGGAATTGAAGGCCAATCAGTTAGTTTTCAAAAAAACTCCATATCCACTAGAAAAAATATTCAACCATTCAAAAAGAGTTGTTGAGTTTGGTAATGGACTTACAGCATTTTTATGTTTACGTTGCAGACTATTATGTATGCCATTCACAATCCTTTGACATGTCTGGAAAGATTTAAAGACAAGATCACTACATTATTTCATTGGACTCTCATGTTACAAGCATTTAATTTGCAGATTGTACATTTTGCAGGTCATGAAAATATTATCACGGATGCTTTATTGCGAGTTTGAAAGAAAAATGCTTATATAAGATAGAAACTCTAATGTTCAATGTTATATATATAGAATTAGTATAAAATGTGTACCTCTAGATTAATGAGCTATGAATCTAGTAATATAGAAGAAAAAAAATGAAGCCACCTTTTCATAATGATGATTCATTTTTTTCTTAAGGGGTGAGGTATTGCGAAGTTGGGTGGCATACTTGTGGATTGGGAGGCCGGAAGTTAGAACTTGGTGTTTGTAAAATGCCCAGGGGGAAAGCATTGCATAATTCCTTTAAAAAAATGATGTGCTTTTCCTGTGCTTAGAGATTTAAAATGAATGTCTGTGAGCAGCAGCTTGAAAGTTTGCAAGTACACAGAGAGCACCCGAATTGAAATATTTAGATCAAAAGGCTGTACAGTTAGCTGGCCAAGCAGCAGTTTTTACCAAGACTACAGGCTTTTGATTTAGCCAGTCAACTTGAACCAGGTACTTAGATTCCAAAAACAAATTCAATTTAAATCAGATGGTTTTGATAACATAGGACCAATCCTATTGTAAGAAATATTGATGTGTCATCAAGGGTATAAAAGAAAGGGGCATTTGGACAAAGCCACAGAGCTAGCTGCCATCTGCCAGAACTATCAGTCCTCTGCTCTCAACAGAGAATCACTGGCTCTCTCAGACTCCTCTAAGTCTTAGAGAAAGCATTATCTAAATAACATCACTACCAATGGCACCGCTAGTTAATATTACTGACAGAAGAATCGATGGAGAAGGCACAGAACATTCTGGAAGACATAACCTGGCTGTAATTTCGTGAAACTAAATTCTGTTTATTTTATGTGTGTATATATATGTGGGACTTGTGTTTATTGGAACAGCAGAATCTTGCTGTATTCAGGAATAGTTAGCAGTTAGAAGGGATTTATTTGGTTTGTTAATTGTTCAGTTAATTTGTTCACTGTCAGAGTTAGATAAATAAATTGTTACTTTTTGATTTTAAAGTGAGTGTCAGAGATTTATTTTATTTAACCTCCAGAAGTTGCTGTAAAGCATTTCACATCACTATTCACTCTCCTTTTACAGATTATGGGGCAAGGCGCTCCTCTTTGGGTGTTTCGGTTTCAGTTCTCAGAGGGAGTCATCTCCACTTTATACCGGGGTGGGGAAAAGGTTAGGGGAGTGGGATTAATTGAATAATTCTTACAGAGAGCTGGCATGAATATGACATATAATTTATGTAATTTTATCATTTATTGTGTAATCTGTAGTTGCCAATTTTAAAAATCCATCATTGAAAAAGTTCTGTGAAATATATCTAAGCATAGACCTTTGGGATATGAAGGGGGCTATTTACCTTCTTGCACCTTTTCTCCATTCATTGGGATAGTGGATGATCTGTGCCTTATCCATTATTATAAAAATAAAGAAAGGCAGTGCCTTTTACAATCTCAGGTTGTCTAAAAGCATTTGACAACCAATGAAGTAATTCTGAAATGTTGCCCCTGTTGTAATGTAGGAAACAACGGCAGACAGATTGGGCTGACTTCCAGAAGCCACTGCCAGACGCAGATCTTAGAGTCCATGCAGCAGAAACAACACTTAGAGAGAACAAATGATATGGATAAAATGCAAGCAAATGGTTCTAGATTAATTGTGAAAACTAGGGTTCATGGACAGCTTGGGCCAAAGAGCCTGTTTCCATGCTGTAAAACTCTAAACCTGTAGAACGTTGCTGGGCAGAATTCCACTACTCTTTCATAAAATGGCACCTTGAAACCTTTTACATCTCACATGATATAATTTCTTGAGCCATATATCTCCATAGATAAGTATAGCTATTTTATACATAGTTATTTTAAACTATTTAAAATTTATTTACAATTATTTGTGGTAGGTTGACTGAGTGCAATTCATTTCCACAGATTTGCAGTGTTGACTTGTTTGTACTTCTGATCCTCTTTTCCAGCTGAAAGTGTTGACTCTTGTTGGGAGATGGTTTCCGTGCACCTCACTATCTCAATGGCGATTTGAGAATTTCAGATATATGATCATGTCCTCACCAAGATATTCCCAAGCCTGCGGTTTCCTTCGGGAATTGTAGTGGAAGGATTGGGAGTGTGAACTGGCTGATAGTTCTTCCTCGCTTTGGTGATACTGACTGTCACGCTCTATGTCCTTACATTGGCCTACACCTATCTCCATGCTTTCTGACCTGTTGGCTCCTGGTTCATCAACCCCTGTCAAACAATCATCTGCGTGCCCAGATTCTCCCTATCTCTGTAATCTCCTCCACCTCCACAACCCTTTGAAATCTCTGCAGTCATCAAATTCTCTTTTGCCTCTTCTGAATTCCCACGTCTTCTCTTCCACCCTTACTGGCTACATCCTTAGCTGCCTGGCTGCATTAGCTCAGTTGACTGGATGGTTTCTTTGTAAGAGAGAGAAGTGCCAAAAACATCAATTCCTGTAATGGCTGAGACCACTATGAAGACCCCACCTTTTCAACCTCACTGGAGGGTGTGCTGACCCTTAGGTCAAACTCACCACCAGTTGTCTCTGTTTAATGAGAGAACCTTAAAACTCTGAAATTCCTTCCCTAAATCTCTCCACTTCGCTCTCCTCTTTTAAGGTGCTTTGTAAAACCAAGTTCCTTGATTAGAATTTAAGGCATGTGCCTTTGTGTCTCTTATCTGTGATTTAGTGTCAGTTCTCCGTCTGTGCTGCTGTGAAAGGTCGGGGTGCGGAAACACTATCAAGGGGAGAAAGTTAATTGACACTAAAAGCAGGAAAGGGAAAGTGTACAAAAAAGAATTGCATATGAATTCAATTTTGCATATGCGGCACATTTAACAAATATTAATATTGCTTTATAATGTGGAGCCGCTAGAGATGGGGGAGACACTAAACGAGGATTTTGCATCAGTGTTTACTGTGGAGAAGGATATGGAAGATAGAGAACGTGGGGAAATAAATAGCGACATCTTGAAAAATGTCTATATTACAGAGCAGGAGGTGCTGGACATCTTAAAATGCATAAAGGTGATAAATCCCCAGGAGCTGATCCGGTGTACCCTAGAACTCTGTGGGAAGCTAGGGAAGTGATTGCTGGGCCCCTTGCTGAGATATTTGTATCATCATAGCCACAGGCGAGGTGCCCAGAAGACTGGTGTTTGGCTAACATGGTGCCAATATTTAAGAAAGGTAGTAAGGAAAAGCCAGGGAACTATGGACCGATGACTCTGACATCGGTAGTGGGCAAGCTGTTGGAGGGAATCCTGACGGTCAGGATTTACATGTATTTGGAAAGGCAAGGACTTGTTAGGAATAGTCAACATGGCTTTGTGCGTGGGAAATCATGTCACATGAACTTGATTGAATTTCTTGAAATTGCTAGCTTTTGGCCCATATCCCTCTGAATCCTTCCTATTCATGTACCCACCCAGATGCCTTTTAAATGTTGTAATTGTACGAAACTCCTCCACTTCCTCTGGCAGCTCATCCCATTCATGCACCACCCTATGCAGAGGGCAGAACAGTGGATGTGAACTATATGGACTTCAGTAAGGCGTTTGACAAGTTCCTCATGGTAGACTGGTTAGATCACAGGGAATAGGGGGAAAACTAGCTACTTGGATACAGAACTGGCTTGAAGGTGGAAGACAGAGGATAGTGGTAGAGGGTTGCTTTTCAGACTGGAGGCCTGTGACTAGCAGTGTACCACCAGAATTGGTGGTGGGTCCACTGCTTTTTGTCATTTATATAAATGATTTAGATGTGAACATAGCAGGTATGGTTAGTAAGGTTGCAGATGACACCAAAATTGGAGGTGCATTGGACAACAAAGAAGGCTACCTCAGAGTACAATGGGATCTTGATCAGATGGGCCAATTAGCTGAGGAGTGGCAGATGGAGTCTAATTTCGATGAAATGTGAGGCGCTGCATTTTGGAAAGGCAAAGCAGAGCGGGGCTTGTACCCTTGACGGTAAGGTCATGGGGAGTGTTGCTGAAAAAATACATCTTAGAGTGCAGGTTCATGGTTCCTTTGTAGTGGGAGTCGCAGGTAGAGAGAACAGTGAAGAAGGCGTTTGGTATGCTTGCCTTCATTGGGCAGTGCATTGAGTATTGGAATTGAGAGGTCATGTTGAGGCTGTACAGGACATTGGTTAGGCCACTATTGGAATACTGTGTTCAATTCTGGTCTCCCTGTTATGGGAAGGATGTTGTGAAAATTGAAAGGGTTCAGAACAGATTTACAAGGATATTGCCAGGATTGGACGGTTTGAGCTACAGGGAGAAGCTGAATAGGCTGGGGCTATCTTCCAGGGAGCAGCGCAGGTTGAGGGGGTGACCTTATAGAGGCTTATAAAATCATGAGGGGCATGAATAGGGTAAATAACCAAGGTCTTTTCCCTGGGGAATGGGAGTCAAAAACTAGAGGGCATTGATTTAAGTGAGAGAGGAAAGATTTAAGATGGACCTAAAGGGCAACTTTTTTCATGCAGAGGGTGGTGCATGAATGGGATGAGCTGCCAGAGGAATGGAGGAGTTTGGTACAATTACAACATTTAAAAGGCATCTGGGTGGATATATGAATAGGAAGGATTCAGAGGGATATGGGCCAAAAGCTAGCAAAAGAGACTAGGTTAAGTTAGGAGATCTGGTTGGCATGGACGAGTTGGACCGAAGGTTCTGTTTCCATGCTGTATAGCTCTATGACTCTGTGTGTTGATGCCTTGCAGGGTGACTGCAAGGAAATTCAAACTGGCTGTACAACATGGAATTCCAGTGTATCGAATCACTTCCCATTCAATCTGTTACACAGAATTCCGGAGCCCTACAAACCACTTCAATGTGTCATCCTGACCAAAATTATTTTTCCATGCGTGCGCCTAAACATTAGTGTTTGCAGGGAATCAAAACAGCGTCGGAGTTGGACGGATTTTTCGACTGAAACCCAATTGTGTCTTGTGCAATTGTCCTAATGCCCACATTATTCTATGAGTGGTGTGCTCAGCTGTCAATTAAGAGCAGTACCCCTGGTTCCAACCCCGAAGCGTTGTAAATACTCTTGCTGCTATCAGATGAGTCAACTCCACACAGATGTGGACTCTAAAACTTCAATCTATGCCTTAATTGCACATCATGAATGAGTTTATTGATATTAGCCATTGGCACACTGGTTTTGGAATGCCTATTGTAGAAGTGAAGATACCCTATTCCAGGACCAGGCAGAAATGCTGAACGTATAGTTTATGTGGTGACCTGCAACTTAGAATGGGCAAGTTCCAATTCTCGTTGGCTTCCATTGACAGTAGCATGATGTATAAATGCCGTTGAATTTGACAGATTTGTTTGTATTGGATTTGATTTAATTCTCAGTAGCTGTAAACTGCTGGGAATAGTTTTGTTGTTTAATGGTAAATCTTACAGAATATGCAGACACACAGTGAGGTAACAAGGCCTTCTGTCACCTACAGAATTCTGCACACAATGCAACAAGACCTTCAAGGCAGCAAGGTGGAAATGCTGCAAACATAGCCCTGCAATAAACTGTCAATGTTTTCAAATGGAATAAGTTTTCATCTGCTCTTGAATTGTGTTTCTTTCATGACATTAGTGTTGAGTTTATATCATTCTTGTGTTGTATCAGAAACTGCAATTGTGTTTGTGTGGTGTCTAGGGTGTGGGAATTACTGACTGCTGTGATGCATCGTATTTTGATAACATAACAACAACTGGCATTTCTATAGTACCCTTCATGTTTTTAAAAAAAAAGGCAAATGGCAAAATCAATCAATTTATTTTTAGAAAATGAACAAACCTTCAATATGACTCATTGAATTTAGGTGCTTCCTGAGTGGAGTCTGGTCTTTATTGTTCTGATCTAGGTTCGAAAAAAGAACTTTCACTCTTCTGAATAGGAAGAGATTATTCATACTCTGAATAAAAGTACATAACAATTTGTATTTATACAGTACCCCTAAAGCAATACAATGTTATAGGGTGATTTGTAGTTTATTAAGTCTTTTTAAATAGAATTCCTTTTGTAATGTAGGAGATGTACAGCCCCTAATCTTTACAAGACCAGGGCCCACAGACAGCAATGAGGTATGTAATAGTCATATAATTTGTTTTATTCTCATCAGCTGAGGGGCGAATACCGCTCAAGCCACCTATAAAATCTCTCATGTCTTATCTGAAATAGTATGGGAATCTTTTACACCCATCTAAGAGGAGAGATGGAGACTGAGTTTATTGTCACATTCTTAAGATGGCACTTCTGGCAATGCAGCTTGTCGTCAATATTACATTAGAGTGCCAGCCTCGATTAAAGACTCACACCTCTGGAGTGAGTTTTGAACCCATGATCTTCCGAACTGCTGATTCCTAGAATTAAGCTAGTCCTTTGTGATTCAACACTGGATTTAGGAGGGGTCTGCAGTTGTTTAACTCTGGGGTCTGCCATGTGTGTGTGTGGCTCTTCAACATTTTAGTTCTGCCTCCTAACTTTTTTCTTACTGAATCACACTGATACAAGAAAAGTTTCAAAAATGAAGTCAAGAAGGGTAAGAGCTCTGTTTTTATTGTTGGGATAAAAAGCTAAGCGTTATGCTACAATTTATGGTTGCAAATATGAAAAACACCATTGTACTCTGAATAAATCTATTCAAGTGGCTCCACTACACTATGGTCCAAGATAATGCATTGGTTTGAGGAGCTGGTTTTACTTAGATATCTTAGAAACAATAATTATTATCCGAGATGATAAATTATTCCAAAAATGATACTAGAAGCTTTCTTTACCACAAAGTCTGCTAGCTAAACAAAATTGTCTTGATTCTATGCATCATAAGTGAAGGTTTTAAATAATAGTAAAAGGGAAATGTCACGATGCTGATAATTCAAAGTTAGGTTGATTTTTTTCTTTGTGTTGTGACCGTAATGGGAGGAATGCACTGGTAATCAAGATGCTCTTCTCCAGGAGTCATACCATTGGTATAAATGTTTTGATTTAATCTCCAAAATGGCCCATTGTTTCCCTTTCGTGCTGCTATCTAGAATAAAAAGAGTCTTTAATGAACTCAAAATATTCTGTTTTATTATAAAACAAAACTCATTCCTAAAAACAAGCTGCAAAACTGGTTAACACATAAATTATAATCTGGAGTTAAAACAGTATTCATTTTCAATCCCAAAATACACACAAAAACAGAAAACTCCAGCAGGTCTGTCAGCATCAGTGGAGAGAAAGCAGAGTCAACATTTCGGGTCCAAAGACCCCTCTTCAGAACAAATACACTCACACAACACAAAAGAGAATGAAGGCTCTGCAGAGATGATCTTTTAAAAAGGCCAGCTCCTTTAATGGCCAATAGTCTGAAACACGAAGAGTAGAAGTCAATGACTTCTCATAGTTCATTGGGTTTCTTGTCGATGATATTAAATTGCTGACAGCCATAGACCAATGGAAGTTCTTCCAAACAAGGCTTCAATTCTGATGGAAATCAAGCAGGATGCAAGACTTCAGACAGTGTTCACTTGTTCAGTTTCTCAGGGTTTAGGATGCAGTCGAAGTACTGAGTTGGGGAAACTTTATCAGGTTCCCAGGTACTTCAATGGAGAGAGGGAGGGAGGGAGAGAGAGAGAGAGAGAGAGAGAGACTTGCAGCCTTACCACAGCTTTGGAGCTTTTCATCCTTTCGACTCCTTAAGTTTGTGAAACAGAAACCAAGCATCCAACAATACAACGACACAATAGTCTCTTCCAATACCGGGTTTTCCAGCAATTAAGGGCAATACACTCCATTCCAAAAAGCTTTGTTCAGCTATTTTTCTAAAGCAACTTGATCTTCTGTAACCAGCCAATGGATCATAGCCCACATTGTTGTGGATCAGACCCAGACATCACCCCTTCCCCCAAAATATTTGAAGGAGATATCTAGACTGTAACTTTTATATTTATTTAAAGGCAAGAGTAAGGTGCTGGGTTCCAGATGTGATTCGATTGGCCTGCCACTAGACTTTAATTAAAACACACGTTATTCTTACAATGCAGTTGAAATACGAACAAAAGGAAGAACAGGCATAACTTTAACTCTATTGAAATAGTTAATGAGATAATATATGATTTAACCACTCATCATCAACTACACCGATGTATCCAGTATTCCACAAACACACCCTTTGGCAAAAATGCAATTCAGTTCTCAAGTACTGTCTCTGTCCAGTCCAGAAGAAAGAAACAATCTGCCCCTTTGATTTTAAGAGGAAGCTTCGCTATCTAAGACTGTAGAAGCAGGGAACTCAATCTTTTAGCTTTAGCAGCCAGCAAAAATACTCAAATAACTGAAAGCAAGAGCAAAAATCTTCCTGGGTCTGTGTGAGCCCTGACCCCGCCACTCATGATTCTTTTATCTCATTTTTAAAAAAAGGACTCAAAAGCTGTTTACCAGCTGCCTGTCTGAAGGAGACATTCCAGGCCCACTGTGGCAACACCTCCCTGCAAGCGAAACCGCACTGTACGCATCTCTCTTAAAGGCACAGCACTGTCACAACATTAAACTGTTGGCCTTATCTTCAAGAAATCACAAGTTCTCTTCAAACCCTTGGTTGAAAAAGGGTCTCTATAAAATCCACGAAAGTGACCAAACAATTCAATACCTTCCAGTTTTTCCTGTGGTCCATAAATATAAATACATATTCCCAACACTTAATACACAAATTTAATGCATGTACCTGTTAAATATATAAAATGTGCATTTGACCAGAGACATTTGGCAGTCTGCAAATTTGACAAATGTTTGGTTTAGAAATACTGAATTTTTGCTTGCTGTTCCCAATAACATTTACTTTACGAATTATTTTAAGTTACATTAAGTAAAAAATGGTGAACTAACCCCTGCTAATGGTCCTCCTAGTATAGGTGGTGTGGGCTGAATGGCTAGCTCTGTGCTGTAAGATCCCATGATCTTCTGGGGAGAGAGAGCAAACAGTTTTGAACAGCACTGCTCAGCTGTTTGGTTTGTGGGTTAACAACAATGATAGATTTTTATAGGTGTTGGGCACTAAGTTTGAAACAAACTAAAATCTTCCACTCAACTCATTTATGTTTAAACCATCCTAACACTGCGATTACTGCAGTTTGTAACTTGCTAGTTGGAGACCCCTGTTCATTGGGCAAGTCCCTATGAAAGACTGATAAACAAAAACTAACCAACATTTTTTGGTCTTCAAGTTATAAAAAGAGGATAAAGAGGGGAAAAGCACAAATCAAGATTAACAGTGATGAAACCAGAAAACCAGAACTGAAAAGTTATGGCTAGCAGGAAATATTGAACAGGCCTTTCTCTAGAGAAGAGAAAGGTTATATCTAGACAATGTTTCTGTTTCTAGTGGCAGACCATGAACACATGGCATTCATAAATTCCAAAATGAAGCTCAGGAGAAAATTCTTTGTGCTTAGGAACAGCCTAGCACAATTGGTTGAGAAGAACAGCATAAATGTGTTTGATATGTGCTTTGATGCACATGATAAGGGGTTGCAGAAAAGATTAATACACAAGATAAGATCACATGCAGTTTGGGGTAATTTATTAGTTTGGATAAAGGACTGGTTGACCAACAGAAAGAGAATTGAGATAAATGGGTCTTTTTTTGGTTGGCAAGATGTAACAAGAGGGTGTGCCTTCTGTCCTCGGCCCCAAATATTTACAATTGATATTAATGTTTTGGATGCAGGGATAGAAGGTATGATAGTCAAATTTGGAGATAGCACAAAAATAGATGGGAAAGTAAGTTGCAATGAAGAAATAAAAACTTACAGATGGATGCAGATATGTTAAGTGAATGGGCCAAAATAAAGCTTAACTTGGATAAGTGTGAAGTGATCTATTTTGATCAGAGGAATAGAAAGGCAACTTATTATCTAAATGGAAAGAAAGTTCAGAGTGTTTTCAATGCAGAGAGATCTGGGTCTCCTTATGCATAGAAAACTAGTATGGAGGTACAGCAAGTAATAAAGAAGGCAAATTATGGCTAAAGGAATAGAGTATAAAAGTTGAGAAGTGTTGCTGCATTGTATAGGCATTTAGCCCCCTTACCTGAGGAGGGATGTAGTTGCATTGCAGGCAGTTCAGAGGAGGATCAGTAGATTGATTCCAGAGATGAGGGGTTTGTCTTATGAAGACAGATTGAGCAGTTTCGGTCTATACTCTCTGGAGTTGAGAAGAATGAAAGGAGATCTAATTGAAGCATATATAATGCTAAAAGGTATTGACAAAGTCAGCATAGAGTGGATGTTTCCTCATGTTTGGGGCAATCTAGAATGAGACATCATTGTCTTAGGGGAAGGCAGTAGCAGATTTAAAACAGCTGAGGAGCGATTACTTTTGTCAACGGGTTGTGAATCAATGGAATTCACCTACCACAGAGGGTGGTGGGTGCTGGGACGTTGGGTAAATTTAAGGAGTGATGTTAGGGAGGTGCCAGTGTTGGACTGGGGTGGACAAGGTCAGAAATCACACAACATCAAGTTATAGTCCAACAGATTTATTCAAAAACACTAGCTTTTGGAGCCTGGCTCCTCTTTCAGGTGTTAATGAGAGAGTTAGTATCAGACGCAGATACTATAAGTAAAAGATACATCCTCATCAGTGGTGTCACCTCTGGATTAAACAAATCTAAAATGCTGTTTAACCAGTTAGAAGATTTTAATTGATTAATATGTATATGTAAATCCCCCAATTTCTTTCAAGTCACAGCCCTGAGAGAACTAAAGGTTTTAGAGGACACACACACACACACACACACACACTCTCTCTCACTCTCTCTTTATCTTTCTCTCC
Source organism: Rhincodon typus (assembly GCF_021869965.1). NCBI lineage: Eukaryota > Metazoa > Chordata > Chondrichthyes > Orectolobiformes > Rhincodontidae > Rhincodon > Rhincodon typus. The sequence goes on along the minus strand of NC_063361.1, from coordinate 34,282,604 downwards.
CCCCTCATACACACACACAATAACCCTGAAGAAATTACACAATTCAGGAGATATCAGCAAGACGGACTACGAAAAAATGAAGCCAACGGGATCCAACACACCCTGCTTCTAGGGACTCCCCAAGGTACACAAACTGGGGGTCCCCCTCAGACCCATTGTCTCACAACAGGCACACCAACATATAATCTAGCCAAAGAACTACAACAGAAATGGAAATACTTAGTTGACAACACTATCTAGTCCATCCACTTCTCCCAAGAATTCCTCAACACCATCAAGGACACCAGAATAGAAGAGGATGAGATAATGATATCCTTCAACGTAACAGCATTATTTACATCCATAAACATCGACCTAGCCAAAGAGACAATTGCAACACTGCTGGATGAATCAGGAAGGCAGGCACCCCATGACACCAACAGCATCAACAAGGACAGCACCCTGAAACTGCTGGATCTGTGCCTCACAACCGACTTCACCTTCAACGACCGTATATTCAACCAAATCAACGGAACACCAATGAGATCCCCATTATCAGGACTGATCGCAGAAGCGGTAATGCAAAGCTTAGAACAGACAGTGCTCCTTACTATACAACCCAAACTTTGGGTCTGATATGTAGATGACACTTTCATGATTATCAAACGCACAAGACTAGAAGAAACCCACCAACACATAAACAACATCCTCACTGGGATAAAATTCACAAAAGCAGAACAGAACATAACCAACTACCCTTCCTATACATAATGGTAGAATGTTACAACAATGGGGAGCTCCAGACTAGCGTATACAGAAAGACCACCCATGCTGACCAGATACTTAATTATTCCAGCAACCACCCCAACACCCATAGACGAATCTGTATCAGGACATTATTCAAATGAGCCACAACACACTGCAGCAACCTGGAATTGCACAAAACAGAACAGGAGCACTTATGTGGAGTTTTTGAAAAGAATGGATACCCAAAAAGCACAATCCACTGTTAACTCCACGACAGACCACAACAAGAAGACACAACCCGGCCAGGCACGCTAGTCACCCTACCGTACATCAGGGACATATCAGAGATGACCACAAGACTACTCAGACCTCTAGCCATCAGGGTAGCCCACAAACCAACAACTACCCTGCGACAGCTACTGACGAACGTAAAGGATCCCATACCCACAACCAATAAAACTAATGTAATATACAAAATACCACGCAAGGACTGTGAGAAACATTACATCGGCCAAACTGGAAGAAAACTGACAATAAGGATACACGAGCACCAACTAGCCACCAAGAGACACGACCAATTCTCACTGGTCTCAATACACAGGGACAAAGAAAGACACGAATTTGACTGGGACAATGCAGCCATAATAGCACAAGCCAAACAGAGACATGCCAGGGAATTCCTGGAGGCCTGGAATTCCAACCAGAACCCCATCAACAAACACACTGAGCTGATATACAAACCACTGAAAAACAGAACCGGAAGTGATGCCAACCACCCCAGTAAACTGAGGCATATAAATACCAAGCGGGACAGAACACCAACACTTCACCGGAGGCGCACTGACGATGTTACCTAGCAGGGTGACGAAACGTCTGCAATCAAACACACCGGTTCGGCGAGCGAGTCTACGACCTCGTCCACAACCTGAGCTACAAAACCTTCTCAAAAACTTTAGAATTCTGGTTTCTTTGGTAGTTTTCAAAATTTTATTCTTCTCTCTCAAGTCTCTTGATTGGAATAGTGATGTGGGGATGGGGTGTGACAGCAGGACCATCTGTGATGGATGGGGAGCAAGTCAGAGTGTGTCTGAGGGGGTGAAGGGAGGGTGAGGGCAGCGATGTCTGTTAGGAAGAGGGGAATGTGCAAGGGCAATGGTGTATTTCAGGGAAAGAGGCAAGGGCTGTGCTGTCTGTTGATGTTGAAGGAAGGGTGGGGTCAGGAGTTTCGGGGGAGGGAGTTGGCATGCAGGGGAAGGATTAAATTATGTGTTGGAAGAATCCTGGCAGTAGTGACTTTATTCAATTGGAATCTGTCCTGCAGAATAGAGTACCTGCATCTCTAACTCGGCAGAGACCCAGCTTCCCTCCTCTCCATTACAAACCAGGAAGGGCTGTGCTGTAACAGTATAACAGGGTAATAGTATCTGAAGGAGATAGCCGAAGAGATAATGGAGGTGTTAGTGGTGATCTTTGAGGAATCATTGGGGTCAGGGAGGATCCCAGAGGACTGGAAAATCGCTAATGTAACCCCCTGTTTAAGAAGGGAGTAATGCAAAAAATGGGAAGTTTTTGGCTGAGTAGCCTGACCTCAGTTTTGGTAAGATTTTCGAGTCCATTGTGAAAGATGAGATTTCTGAATTCTTGGAAGTGCATAGTAAAATAGGGCAAAGTTTGCATGGTTTCATCAAGGGGAGGTCATGCCTGACAAACTGTTAGAATTCTTTGAGAAGATAATGAGCAAATTAGACCAAGGAGAGCCAATGGATGTTATCTACCCGGACTCCCAGAAGGCCTTTGACAAGGTGCCACACTGGAGGCTGCTGAGTAAGATAAGAGCCCACGGTGTTAAAGGCAAGGTGCTAGCATGGATAGAAGATTGGCTGTCTGGCAGAAAGCAGAGAGTGGGGATAAAAGGGTTCTACTCTGGATGGAAGCCGGTGACTAGTGGTGTTCCACAAGGGTCGGTGTTGAGACCATAACTTTTCACTTTATACATTAATGATCTAGGTGAAGGAACTGAGGACACTCTGGCCACGTTTGCAGATGATACAAAGATAGGTGGAGGCACAGGTAGTTTAGAGGAGGTGGGGAGGCTGCAGAAGGATTTAGACAGGTTAAGAGAGTGGGCAAAGAAGTGGCAGATGGAATACAACATGGGAAAGTGTAAAGTAGGAAGAGTAGAGGCATAGACTATTTTCTAAATGGGGAGAAAATTCAGAAATCTGAAGTGCAAAGGGACTTGGGAGTCCTAGTCTTGGATTCTCCTAAGGTAAACTTGTAGGTTGAGTCAGTAGTTAGGAAGGCAAATTCAATGTTGGCATTTATTTCGAGAGGACTAAAATATAAAAGCAGGGATGTATTTCTGGGGCTTTATAAGGCTCTGGTAAGACCAAATTTAGAATATTATGAGTAATTTTGAGCCCCATATCGCAGGAAAGATGTACTGGCCCTGGAGGGGATCTGGAAGAGGTTCACGAGAATGATCCCAGGAATGAAAGACTCAACGTATGAGGACCGTTTGAGGACTCTGGGTCTATACTCGATGGAATTTAGAAAAATGAGGGAGGATGTAATTGCGACTTACGGAATACTGAAAGGCCTGGATAGAGTGGACGTTGTTGGGAAGATGTTTCCATTAGTAGGAGAGACTAGGACCCGAGGGCACAGACTTAGAGTAAAGGGAAGACCCTTTAGAATGGAGATAAGGAGAAACTTCTTCAGCCAGAGAGTGCTGAATCTATGGAATTCATTGCCACAGAAGTCTGTGGAGGCCAGGTCATTGAATATGCTTAAGACAGAGATAGATAGGTTCTTGACTGTTAAGGAGACCAAGGTCACAGGGAGAAGTTGGGGGAACAGGGTTGAGAAACTTATGAGCCATGATTGAGTAGTGGCACAGAATCTTTGGGCCAAATAGCCTTATTTCTGCTCCAATGTCCTATGGTCTTATGATCTTATATTCCTCAGTAGTGCACTAGGTTTAACATTGCCTGGACAAAAAACACAGCCACTATTAAAATGGGTTTTTTGCAATCCATAATTTCAGCACAGTGTGTACATTGCTGCTACAAAGTGCTTATGCACATTCCTGACAGGAAGGACATATTTTTCTTTGTTGCTCTTATCTGTGGTGCAGGCAGCTGCCTAGGACATCACCAGCTTTGATGGGACAGTTGCTGTTACACTTTCTGCATTTGCAAAGTCACTGAATTCCATTCATTTTACAGCGCCAGGGACCTAGGTTCAATTCCACCCTTGGGTGACTGACTGTGTGAAGTTTGTGCATTCTTCGCATGTCTCCGTGGATTTTCTTCGGGTGCTCTGGTTTCCTCCCACTGTCCAAAGACGTGCAGATTAGGTGGATTGGCCGTGCTAAATTGCCGATAGTGTCGAGGGATGTGCAGGCTGGGTGGGTTAGCCATGGGAAATGCAGGGTTACAGGGGAGGGTGGGTCTGGGTGGGATGCTCTGGATGGGTGGGTCGGTCGGTGTGGACTCAATGGGCCGAATGGCCTGCTTCCAAGGTGAAGGGATTCTATGAAATAGTATTTTTCAAGACAACCAAATGTTTCAAAGTGTGTTATGTTACAGCACTTTTGAAAACTTGTCATTGTTGTAATGCAGGAAACCAGGCAGCCAATTTACACACAGCAAGCTCCCACAAGCAACAATGTCATTAGGATTGGATAATTTGATTTTGCAATATTGATTGAAGGAGAAATTTTGAAGTGTCCTAATGAATGCAAGGCAAAAAGTTTGAACAAAATGTGTCTTTTTTTTCAGCAGTAGCCCATTTTCTAGCTCCTCTTCAACATAGTGACACTTTTTTTTCCACTCACTGGTCAGATAGATAGGTCCTTGGCATTGACACCTCATCTCAAAGACAGCACCTCTGACAGAGCAGCACTCCCTCAGTGCCTTGCTTTTTGCGTTCAAGATCTGAAGCAGGGCTTCAGCCTGGAATGTTGTGAATCAAAGATAAGAGGGCAACCAACTAAGCCACAGCTGATAACAAGGCAGGGGTAGGAGAACAGTGCAAGAAGGAAAGAAATTAGTGAGGGAGACACAGGGGTTGTGATGGGTGAGTGTTTGTGCTGGAGGGAGTTCTGTAGTGTGTCTAGTTGTATTTGGGAAAGAAATGGCACTCCATCTGAGGACACAATGAGTTTGGAATAAAAAGTGAGCTATCTGCTGCAAACAAAGAGCTGGTGAAAGAAACACATTTCCAGGACCCAGTGTAATACTTGCACCTCCAAACAGCAGTCACGGTCACCCCTACATCTGTTGAAATCTGCGATGTAGTTTGTGAGGCAGATGGTGGGACCTGAAACTGTGAACCAAGCTCAGCGTAGTGTATTCTGTCTTCCCGCCTTGTCTCCAAGCCTCTCCACCTGGCACTGTGGGAACTGGTATCACACATTCTGCTATAAACTCTCCTGCCTGTTTTCCCATCGTGGTCCTCCCTCCCCTGCTGGTTTTTGGTCCCCTGATTGTTATGGGAATGGAGTGGCTAGAAGTTCAATTGTGAGAATGGTTTAATGAGATAAAGTCAGAATAAGTTTATTAATTAAGTTTTTGGCTAAAGTATAGCATTAAATATGAGCAGTGTTTTACAGTCTATCACAGATTATATATTTCCTGTATCATTCTGACCAGGAAACACAGGATGACTTATTTGCTTAATAAGAACTGAAAGAACTGTGGATGCTATATAAATCAGAAACAAAAACAGAACTTGTTGGAAAAGCCAAACCGGTTTGGCAGCATCTGTGAAGAGAAATCAGTTAATGTTTCGGGTCTGGTCACCAAAACTCTGATTTCTCTCCTCAGATGCTGCCAGACTTGCTGAGCTTTTCCAGCAACTTCTGTTTTTGTTTCTGACTTATTTCCTTGTAGCTTTTGGTCATCAAGTTTCTCTCTGTCTGCCTCTCTGGATCCTTACATTTTCATTTCTAGTTGTCTCCCCTGTGTGAACATGATCAGGAGGGTCTGTTTTATCCTGGCTCTTATTCAGTTCATTCTTTAATTTCCCTAATTGTATTCTGTTCCATTGTTGAGCATGTTTCCCTTGACCAACTAAAAATAGGTCAGTTAGCTAATGTGAACCCTTGCAAATAATTATAAAATATCCTTCCTATTTACCACTGCATCTCAAGTCTTTTATGTCTTATGGGCATCCTATCTCATAGAAATAGTTTGCATTCTGATTAGCAACTTAATAATCTTATTCTACTGTAGCTATGAACTCACGATGGGCATTTCTGGCCTCCAGTAACCTACCTGAGTGCCTAAACCTTTTGTATGAACTCAGCCAGTGAGCATCAGCAGTCCGTTCAACCATGAAAGGCATCACACTCCAATATCTGTACAAGTAGTTTCCAGTCCAAGTTGCTTGAAGGTGATTGGCAGTCAGCACCAACACTATTTTGTTAAATTTACTTTGCTTGTGGGTGCGGGAGTTACTGATTGGGTTGTCATTTAGTGCCCAACCCTAATTGCATTTGAGAAGGTGGTGGTGAGCTGCCTTCATGAACCACTGCAGTTCATATGTGTAGATATGCTCACGAAGGAGGGAGGTACAGGATTTGACTTGGTGAAGGAATGTGCGATTATGAATTGTTTGCTGAAGGTAAGGAAGATGTATTTATGATTGAGCGAACACACAGTCCCCAACATAGCTAGCTATTCGGCAACACTCCTACATGACAGACTTCATTTCAAAAATACTCATTTGCCTGTTTTCCTAGGGATATCCTGAGACTGTGAAAGGCACTATATAAATGCAAGTCGTTCTTTTCTTCCATTTGTTTCATGTGCACAATGAATTTGGCCCAGAGGCCTCTAAAGAAAGAAGAAGAAATTACACTTCTGTAGCACCTTGCACATCCTCAATGGATTCTAAAGTGCTTTACAGCCAATGACAAACTTTTCAAAGTGGGTCACACTTATAATGTTGGAAATACAGCAGCCAGTTTGTACACAGTAAGTTCTAGCAGATACTGATGTGGTGTTTGGCCATTGGTCTGATTTAGTAACGTTGCTTGAGGAATTAAGCATTGCCGAGGAATCCAATGAATTCTCCAACTCTAAAATAGTGCCAAAGTGTCTAATATGAAGGCAGTTTAGAGACAGGAAGACAGTTGCAGAGATACAATATGGGTTCAAAGAGCTGTCCAGTGTCCAACTAGACTTTTGGCTCATTATTCTAATTGCTTAATATTTGTGAGATACATTTTTTAAACTCATTCATGGGATGTGGGTGTCATTGTCTGGTCCAGCATTCATTACTTTCCCTTGTTGCCCTTAAGAAGGTGGTGATGAGTTGCCTTCTTGAAACTTTAGTTCATTTTGTGTGGGTAGACCCACAGTATCTTGGGGACAGAGCCCCAGTAATTTGAAACAGCAATAGTGAAGGACAGCGATATATTTCCAAGTCAGAATGGTGAGTGGCTTGGAGCGGAACTCGCACGGGGTGTTGTTCCCATGTATCCGCTGCCCTTGTCCTTAGATTTGGAAGTGGCCATTGGTTTAGGAGGTGCTGCCTAAGAATCTTTGGCAAATTTCTACAGTGTGCCTTGTAGATGGTACACACTGCTGCTACTGAGCGTCAGTGATGGATGGAATGGATGCTTGTGGATGGGGTGCCAATAAATGGGATTGCTTCATCCTGGATGGTGCCAAGTATCTTGAGTATTGTTGGAGCTGCACTCATCCAGACAAGTGTTGAGTGTGCCATCTAAAATAACTCCATAGAGACCGGTATCCCATTACCAAGTCACCTTTTATTTACATGTGTGTAGAACTTGACACCAGTCCAACTTCCTCAGAGCCAGTTCTGAGTGAGCAGATCCCATGACACTCCTGTTTATATCTGTGAGCTAGAGATCCCTGATTGGAGTGGATCAATAGCACCAATCAGGGAACTTGTATTCTATGAGATCCACCTGGCTGACCTCATTATAATCACTACATCCTTCCCACTCTTAAGTCCGGGGAAGCAGGCCAGTTCTTTCTCTTGTAGCCCCTCCTGGAATGTTTTTGCACTGGATCTGGTTCCTCCGACTCAGCCTCAGATGCGGGCAGTGTGTACCAGACCATAGCCTGACTCTTGTGCCTGGAGCGTCTTGGAAAAGATTCATCCTCTTCTTCAGGCAGTAAAGACATCTGCAGTGTCTATCTCAGACTCTGAGGTTTCTTCGATGCCAGATGGAGGCGGAGAACACATGGATTCCAACAGCCTTTCCGGCTGCTCTAAGGGGCCGGGTATGTTTTGCTGCTGCCCATTTTGTGAGCCTGCAGCTTTCATGTGGTCCACATGTTTGTTCAAGACCGCCTGACTTACCCAGACTTTGTGTGTCACGGATTCTGACCTCATGTCGACTGTGCCTGTTACCCATGCAGGGCCATTTCTGTGGTTTTGTCCTCTGAAGTAAACTCTTGCTCTCACTCAGAGGAGTCTTGTGCCCAGCATTGGCATTCCTGTTGCTGTTTCATCACACCCTCAGGTCCAGGAAGATCACATTTAACCTGGTGCAGAGTCTTCTCCCCATTAATAACTCTGCGAGAGCTATCCCTTTAGTTGCATGAGGGGTGGTTCAATAATCAAATAGGAACCAGGACAGTTTGGTATCATCTAAGGTGTTGGTACATTATGATCCCAAGTGAGATCTGGTGCTGACATGCGATACCCGGACACACAATAGCGTATGCTTCCCAGACTCAAGATGATGCAGAGCGCGAATATGCCCAGATAGAGAAGGTCATCTTTGATGTGAGGAAGTTCCACAAATACCTTTACAGACATAAATTTGTTACGGTAACAGACCACAACCCCCTGCTAGGGCTACTCAAAGAGGACAAGGTCATGCCACCCATAGCTTCACATCGAATTCAGAGGTGGGCTGTCATTCTAAGTACGTACGATTACAATTTGGAACACCGTCTGGGAGGCCAAGTAGCAAATGTGGATGCCTTGAGCCACCTTGTGATGTATCTGGATTTCCAGAAGGCATTTGACAAGATGCCGCACAAAAGGCTGCTGCATAAGATAAAGGCGCACAGCGTTAGGGGTAAAGTATTAGCAGGGACAGAAGATTGGTTAACTAACAGAAAGCAAAGAGTGAGGATAAATGGGTGTTTTGGACATCAGTGGCTAATGGTGTGCCTCAGGGATCAATGTTGGGACCGCAATTGTATAAAACTTACGTTGATGACTTAGAGTTGGGGACCAAATGTAGTATGTCAAAGCTCACAGATGACAGTAAAGCAAGTAGAGCAAAGTGTGCAGAGGACATTGTAAGTCTGTAGAGGGATATGGATAGGTTAAATGAGTGTGCAAGGGTCTGGTAGATGGAGTACAATGTTGGTAAATGTGAGGTCATCCATTTTGGTAGGAATATAGCTAAATGGGCTGTTGGTTAAATGGTGAAAAATTGCAGTATGCTGCTGTGCAGAGGGACCTGGGTGTACTTGTGCATGAAACATAAAAAGTTGGTTTGCAGGTACAGCAGGTAATTAAGAAGGCAAATGGAATTTTGTCCTTGCTAGAGGGATGGAATTTAAAAACAGGAGGTTATGCTGCAGCTGTATAGGGTGCTGGTGAGGCCACACCTGGAGTGCTGTGTATAGTTTTGGTCTCCTTACTTGAGAAAGGATCTACTAGCACTGGAGGGGATGCAGGGGAGGTTCACTAGGTTGATTCCGGAGTTGAGAGGGTTGGCTTATGAGGAGAGATTGAGTAGACTGGCACTATACTCATTGCAACTTAGAAGAATGGGGGTATCTTAAAGAAACATATAAAATTATGAAGGCAATAGATAAGGTATAATCAGGGAAGTTGTTTCCACTGGCGGGTGAAACTAGAACTATGGGATATAGCCTCAAAATAAGGGGAAGCAGATTTAGGACTGAGTTGAGGAGAAATTTCTTCACCCAAAGAATTGTGAATCTGTGGAATTCCCTGCCCAGTGAAGTAGTTGAGGCTACCTCATTGGAATGTTTTTAAGATAGATAGATCTTTGAACAGTAAAGAAATTAAGGGTTATGGTGAATGAGCAGGTAAGTAGAGCTAAATCCACGAAAAAGATAAGCCATAATCTTAGTGAATGCCAGAGCAGGCTCATTGGCCAGATGGCCTACTCCTGCTCCTGTTTCTTATGTTCTCCCACTGGCAGACACATCACCGGTGCCACTACTGGAAGAGTCCGTTCTGGTTTTAAACTTTCTGGACATCCTTCTGGTCACAGCTGACAATATCAGACTGTGAACACAAAAAGATCCCATCCTGGTGGTGGTGATAGGAAATCTTTCTGGACCCGTCGAGACCAGATCACCACAAAGGATGGCTTTGTATTATGGGGAGTAAAAGTGATTGTCCAAACCAAAGGTCACCACCAGTTACTGGCTGATCTCCACCAGAGTCATCTGGGGTTTCCAAAATGAAGATGTTGGCGAGAAGTTATGTTTGATAGCTGGGATTGGATGCAGACATATCCGCATTGATGGGGCAGTGTCCAGAGTGCCAACAAGGACAAAAATTACCACCAGCAGCTATCCCACATTCATGGGAATGGCCCGGTAAACCCTGGACTCAGTTACACATTGACTATGCTGGCCCTTTCTGGGGCTCAATGTTTATATCATCATGGACACCCACTCAAAATGGCTGGACATGCATAGAATTCATTCATCAAACACTGAGATGGCAATAGAAAAGGTGCAAGTGTCTTTTGCACACACAGGCTTCCAGAAGTGTTGGTCACAGACAACGGGCCATCAACTACCAGCAGGAATTCAAGTATTTCCTAAAGTCAAGTGGCATTTGACATATAAGGACATCTCCATACCATTCATTGTCTAATGGTCTGGCGGAAAGAGCACTCTGAACTTTACATGCACTTTAAACTGAACTTTAACGAAGCAGCCTACAGCTTTTCTTCACTTCCCTTAAAAGCTATGCCTTAGCTCTGAGACCATTTCCAAGGCTGACCTTTTTTCAATAACAGATGTAAACGTGCCAAGATGGAGGCCAGGTTGTGTATGAGCTTTACATAATAATTCACCAGCCCAAGGAAAGACCTAAACTCCAGTATCAACATGGGAGCTGGGGCACCTTTGCTTGCCCTCACTTTATCTTCCAACATGTGTAACCTATCTTGTTGACTCTATAGCACAAATAAGTGACTAGGGATGCCTGGAACATACATATTTCCCTTCTAAGGTGTACAACCATCAGGAAGAAATGACTAAGGACTATATTCAAGTTCTCCAAGTGCTCCTTTATTGGTCTTCCCTGTTATTAGCACGTCATCTACATAAACGGTGACCTGGGGTAAATCTTGTAAAATGTTCTCCATTGTCTGCTGAAAAATTACACAGGCTGACAGTACCCCAAATGGCAGTGTCGTACATTGGTACAAACCCTTATGGGTATAATTGTAGCAAACTTCTCGGAATCCTCATCTAACTGCAGTTGCATGTACGCATGGCTCATGTCCAGCTTCGTGAAGGACATTCCCCCTGCCAGCTTTGCGTATAAGTTCTGTATGTGGAGGATTGGGTTTTTATCCAGCTGTGAAAAGTGGTTTACCGTTTGTTTAGAATCCTACAAGGTGAACCGACCCATCGGGTTTCACAATTGATACAACTGGTATTGCCCATTCCACAAACTGCACTGGTTTGATGATTCCTTCACTTTCCATTCTCCTGATTTCTGCCTCTACTTTTGCCCGTAAGGCAAAGGGCACTGGGCAGGCCTTGCAGAATTGTGGAATTGCTTTCTGGTCAATATGAAAGGTGACCTTGGCTCCTTTGATAGTCCCTAGACCTTCCTGAAAAACCTCTATTTAAGTAGGACATCAATCAGGCAGCCAATTCTTTTTTCTGTTCATTTCTGGGATGTGGGCATTGCTGGCTGGCCAGGATTTCTTGCCCATCCCTAGTTGCCCTTGAGAAGGTGGTACCGCTGCAGTCCACCTGCTGTGGGTTGACCCACAATGCTATTAAGGAGAGAATTCCAGGATTTTGACCCAGTGACAGTGAAGGAATGGCGATATATTTCCAAGTCAGGATGGTGAGTGACTTGGAGGTGGTGGTGTTCCCATATATCTGACGCCCCTGTCCTTCTAGATGGAAGTGGTCATAGGTTTGGAAGGTGCTGTCTGAGGATCTTTGGTGAATTTCTGCAGTGCATCTTGTAGATAGTACATACTGCTGCTACTGAGCATCGGTGATGGAGGGAGTGAAGGTATGTTTCTGTGAGTATGACTATGTCAGGCTGTTGCTTAACTAGTCTGTCAGACAACTCTCCCAACTTTGGCACTAACTCCCAGATGTTGGGAGGAGGACTTTGCAGGGTCGACAGGGCTGTTTCTGCCCTTATCTTTTCTGGTGCCTAGGTCAATGCCAGTGATCCATCCAGTTTCATTTCTTTGAGACTTTGTCTCAACTGAGTCTCAACGATTGGTATAACTGAGTGGCTTGCTAGGCCATTTCAGAGGGCAGTTGAGAGCCAATTCCTAATGGAGAGATGTTAAACCAATCAAGGTGAATCTTTCTCAAAGAATTTTGCCCGATCAGATTTGGGAGCAAGCCTTTTACTACAATCAGTGGTATCTGAACCAGCTGCTTCTCATAGGAGATCAGAATCGAAGTTGTAGCCTTAATCTGTAAAGGCTCCCCAGTATAGTTTCTCAGCCTAGCCAAGGTCTTACACAAACGTAGTGGTTGGAGTTCAGAGTGAATTTTGTTAAAGATACAATCACACCGGTATCAATCTCCATTAGAACCAGATGACCATTTAACCAGACATTTACTTTGATTGGTTCTGATTTGGAAGTTGCTAAACAATTTAACTGTTCTAAACCCGATGTAGGTGGACTTTCTAGGGCGTGCACTCTCCAGGATACCAGCCTATGAGCTCTCTTACGCAATTCAGGCCTTGTGGGACTCTTGCTGTCTTGACTCTGCATAACAGCAGCAACCACAATGGCCTGCTGGCCCCGATCCTGAAGAAACTTTTAACTGTTTGGCTGAGGCTTGGCTTTGTTTTGGGGTTTTGCTGAGGGCTGACCTCGAGTCCCTCTGTTCAGTATATGTCCTGAGTGAGGCTATGCAATGGCCTTCACTCAAGTGTGGTTTCTCCAAGCTCAGTTGGCCTGGCAAGGATGTCCATTTCCATTGAAACACCTTGTAACTCAAGTGCTCCACTTGGCGCATTTTCCAATGACAAAGCCAGTTGTATTGCCTGTTTGAAGTGCAGTTAGGATTCAGTTGGTAGGCACTTTCACATGGTCACATCATTAATTCCATATAGCTAACTGCCTCTCAGCATCTCATTAAAGGTTAAACCAAAGTTGTATTCCTCTGTCAGTCGTTTTAATTCTGTCAAGAATCCCGACATGGATTCCTTAGTTCTTTAACTGTTGAATAAAACCAACAGCATCTCAGAATTAGAGGAGGCTTGGAGTCATAATATTCCTTAACTAAATCTGTCAACTCTTGAAAGGTTTAAGTATCTGGGTGCCACTGGAAAAGTAGGCTCCTAATAACCGAAAAAGCTCCAGGCCCACTAGCTGTCAGGAGAATTACTCATTGCTTTTCATCTGCCCCAATGTCATTTGCCTGGAAAAAGAATGGATTCTTTCCACATACTGGGCCCATCCTTCCACGGCAGGACCAAACAAATCAAGCTTCCCAAATAACGGCAAGTTGCCAGAAATGCTTACCCCAAATCAAAGATGACTGATGCGAGTGAATTTCTTCAGGAGCTTATCTTTTTCTGTCATTGCCACTGAAATAACTCTACAGAGGCTGGTATCCTGTCAGCAAGTCACCCTTTATTTACACGTGCATAATGCTGAACATTGGTCTGGCTTCCTCAGAGCCAGCTCTCAGAACCTCAGACACTCCTCTTCATATCTGTCAGCCAGCACTTCCTGATTGGACCAGATTAACAGCTCCAATCAGGGAACTCTTATTCTATGACATTCACCTGGCTGACCTTGTCACAATCACTGCACCATCACGCTCCTGATTTGTCCCTTGTAGATGGTGGACAGGCTTTGGGGAGTCAGGAAGTAACTGATTACAAAATTCTTAGCCTCTGACCTGCTCTTGTAGCCACAGTATTGATATTGCTGGTCCAGCTCAATTTCTGATCAATGGTAACTCCCAAGGATGTTGATGGTATTCAGTGACGGATTCAGTGATGGTAATGCCATTGAATTTCAAGGAGATATTTGGGATAATTCTCTTGAAATATCCTATTTCAGGTTGGAACAATAACTTCAAAAACAATCTATTCCATCTGTCCAGCACCTCCTGCTGTAAAATCATTGTTACCTACAGATGCTCTAAATTAACACTTCTGACAGCAAAACACACATCCCACTGCAAAATTTTGGGAGCCCCTACTCCTGTTAATTCTTCCATAAATATTTTATTTAAATTGCGCCATCCTGTTGTCGTGAGCAACAAGGTGGGTGCTGAGCTGAAATGTTGAAGGGGCTCATTACCATCTTCCTTTGGCGGTGTTTGCACTTTAAATGCAGCATCAGAGAGATAAAGATTAGTGTCAGGTGGGGAGAAGTCAAATCCATTTGAAAGTACTGTGTTTTGTAGCCATCCGTTTCCCTGGATACTGCTACACTTGGAGCTTGGAGTGGGCCCAGCACCTGCCTAAATCTAACTTCCGATTATCGCTATGAGCCTGCCAAACCCCTGTTCTCTGCTCAGTCTCAGTACAGCCTCTCCCTCTCCCAGAATCTTGGGTAATATCTGACTCAGACGTCACAGAATGCAAACTGAATCAAAGGGGTGTACAGCTTTGGCCCCCAGTATTGTATCTTCCAGTCTGTTTCCATTTAGACAGGCTGATGTAAAGAAAACAGACAGAGTTAGTTTATACCCTGTAAGCACACACAGTCGCATATGTCTGCCATTGCCCTTGCACATCTGTGTATATATGTCCATCTACTGAGTGTGTCTCTCTCTCAATACCTGCTTTTCTAAATTAATGGTGAGGGTGATGGAAGCAGAATAATTTCAGAAGAAAACTGGATGGGCCAATTGAGTAAATTAAACTATAGGGCCTATTGGAATAGAGCAGAAGAATGGGTCTACTTGGATTGCTTTACAAAGTGCTGACATGGACTTGATGGACTGAATACTCTCCATTTGTGCCATGATGGCTCTGAACTTAAAATGATTCTCACCGCTGCCACCTAATACCAGGCCATATCCTTCAGTAGCTGATTTAAAAAATTATTTCTTGGGTTGTGGTCATTGCTGACAAGACCTGCATTTGTTTCCCATTCCTAATTGCCCTGGAGAAGGTAATGGTGAGCTGTCACAGTCCAAGTGATATGGTTACACCCATGGTGCTGACATAGAGGGACTTCCAGGATTTTGGCCCAATAACTGTGAAGGAACCAGCAATATAGTTTCAAGTTGGGATGCTAAGTGACTTGGAGGGTAACCTGCAGCTGGTGGTGTTACCCATGCATCTGCTGCCCTTGTCCTTCTAGATGGCAGAGGTCACAGGTTTGGAAGGAGCCATCTAAGAAGTCTTGGTTAGGTGCTGCAGTGCAGAAGGTACACACTGCAACCACTGTGCATTGGTGTGGATGATTAAAGGATATGGGATGGGGTGCCAATCAAGTGGACATTTTGTACTTACTCCCACCCATACCAGTTTACATTCATTACTGCTGCCCTTTACCTGCCAATACTCAACCAGACCTGTTTATAATGTCTTTACCCGCCAATCCTTAACTCTAACGTTGTGTAGGTTCTGAGTTTACAAGGATAGAATCAAACCTTGTCATCGTTCATGTGGACAAAGTGGGAAATGTCTGGAATCCCAACAGTAACAATTTATTTAAGGATCCTGAAGGACTTTGGCCAAATGAGTGAAACTGGTGTTAGTTTATGAGATTATCTGAACCCACTGACTGAGTGATTGCTTTATCCTCACTCTCATCTGGGTACTTTCTGTAATGCTGATGGGATTGAAGCTGCAATAATCATGACTTTAAAAAATAGCACGGCTGATCTTGCATAGATTGAATACAGCGAGAGACTATTGTAGTCAGGCCTGCATACAGCACTCACACTATTCACTGAGGTAGAATAGATGGGTGTCAGTCAGCACAATGTAATCTCACTGAGCATTTCATGAACCGTAGGAGTGAACCCTGAGCTCTTTATTATCTCTCCCCAACATATGGATATATTCTCCCCTCCCCCAGCCACGCATCCAGTATCATTCTTTACACCCTTCTCTGGCTACATTAGATGGAGGAGGGAGCAGGCGGCTTTGATAAAGCAGCAAAGAAACTACCAAAGCAGCGTTTGTAATAAGGCAGAAATTTGGCAAATGAAATTTGATGTAGGGCGTTGGAAGAGAAAAATAATGACAGGGAAACTGTTGTAGGCTTACCAACCTCCAGCTGCCCCACCCAGTCAAGTAGCTTCTTTCCCCCCATTTCCAATACTTAGAATACTTCATTGATTAATTATAAAGGCATTGTCTTTCAATAACTACAACATGCCAGTGATTATGTGCTGGGTGTTGCTCATTTCAATGAGCTGTTTCTTAAATTCCTGTAGATTCCCACAACAATTCGGGGGTTGGGGGAGGGCCATTGACAACCATTGGGCTTATGAGATGGTGGAGGATCAGACTGAAAGCTACTCAAGAGATGATAGCAGACCCAACTTTGTGCCTTGGGATGTTTTGCTAAGATAAAAGGGGCAATGAAGTGGATGTTTTTGGGCAAACTACATTTCATCCATGCTTTACTGTATCTAACTTGACAACAACTGGCCTCCCTCCTTTCGTAAAATTTCAGCTCTTCAAAATATTCGGCTACTTGTATTCTAAATTTCATCAAGTCCCATTCAATTGTTGATCTTCTGCTCATTTCCTTGATTCACCTCCTAATTGGAAACATCTGGATATCTTAAATTTCTTATTCATGGGTTCAGATCTCTTCATGGTTTTACTCCATTTTACCTCTATAACCTCCTCCAGCTCTACAACTCGCCCAGATCTCTGCATTCCTCCAGTTCTGGCCTCTTGTACATTGCTGACCTCCTTCATGCACCTTTCCCTGTTGTAATTGCAGCCATTTTTAAACTTTTCATTCTTTTACAATAAGTGGCCAAAATTTTTGCCAATCCCTAATTGCCCTTGAGAAGATGTTGTTCAGAACCATTGCAGTCCCTGGGGTGCAGGGACTCCGAACAGTGCTGTTGGTGGAGTGAGCTCCAGCATTTTGACCCCAGTTAGGAACAAAAACAGAAGTTGCTGGAAAAGCTCGGAAGGTCTGGCAGCATCTGTGAAGAAAAATCAGAGTTAACATTTTGGGTCCGGTGACCCATTCTCAGAACTGACCCTAGGTAGGATTTGAACCCTAGAATTCCATTTCTAAACCTCGCCAGCTCTTTCCTCCTTTAACACAGCCTTAAAACCTCCTTCTTCAAACCATGTTTTTGGTGACTTGTGCAAGTGTCCTCCTCCTTTTCGCTGGTGTTAATTATTTTTCAGTGTTGCACTACTCAGAAAAGCACCGCTAGGTATTTCAATGTCAAAGGTGCTATGTACTTGCATGTTGCTATTGTTGAGAAAACTGGGAGAGCAGAATTCCTAAGCTTTGCATCTGTGAAGTATAGCATTGGCTGCACTCGTGAAAATACATCAGTCTCTGGTGCATTGTTCTAGGTCCTAGACTCAATTTAGAACAAATTGAGAAATCTGAACTTCTGAAGATGGGCTTTTAAT
This sequence comes from Rhincodon typus, assembly GCF_021869965.1. NCBI lineage: Eukaryota > Metazoa > Chordata > Chondrichthyes > Orectolobiformes > Rhincodontidae > Rhincodon > Rhincodon typus. Next base: position 34,265,096 of record NC_063361.1, on the reverse strand, counting down.
AAAGTGAGCTGTTAGCTATCAGAATTGAGCTGGCACTGCTTTTTAGCTGCCTGATTTAGTGCCTTTAATAGTTCCAATTGTTACTTCTTATCAGCAATCAAACCACAGAACTATAAAATGCAAAGTTGCTATGCGCAAGCTTGAGTTCAGACACAGCCAGAATGATTCTTGCTAATCAGTGAGTCGCTGAGATTGGGAGGATGGACAGGGAGGGGATTGTATGCTGGAGTGGGGAGGGGGTCACCAACTTGCCTCAGTGGACATTGGTCCCATTGTGAACTTAATGGTTTAACTGACACGTGTCCTAAACTCTGCAGATTTTCCAATCAAACAGCAACCACTTGTATTTATATCTAGTACTCCTCCAATTCATCCGCTCCCGCCACCACTAACACTCAGTAACAGCAATGTGTACTATCTACAAGATGCACTGTAGAAGTTCACCAAGGCTCCTTAAACCAAACTTACATCTAGAAGGACAAGAACAGCAGACACGTGGGAACATCACCACCTGCAAGTTCCCCTCTGAGCCACTCACCATCTAATTTGGAAACATATCACCGCTCCTTCAGTATCGCTGGGTCAAAATCCTGGAAGTCTCTCCCTAATAGCATTGTGGGACTACCTACAGCAGTGGTTCGAGAAGGCATCTCACCACCACGTTCTCCAGGGCAACCAGGGATGGGCAATAAATGCTGGTCCAGCTGGTGATGCCCATGGACTATGAGCGAACAAAACAAAATTCCGGCCTTTTATTCATCTCCAGTTTTTAGCACATCTTCATCAGTAGTCATGCCTCAGTTGGTATAGGTCCTAAGCTCTGGAAGTGTGGAAGGATCCAGAATGAGGGGGCATAGATTTAAAGCAGTTAGTAAAAGGAGCAAAACTCTTCTGTGGAGAACCATTTTCAGACAACGCATGGTTTGGGTCTGGAATGAACAACCTGAGGGTATGGTTCAACTGAGGTATTCTAAAGGGAATTAGTTTGTTCCTTTGCAAATAACTATGTGCAAGATTACTGAAAGAAGACAGGAGAATGGCACCAGGTGAGATGTCATTTGGAGAGCTGATGCACACTCAATGGGCCAAAAGACCTCCTTCTGGGCTGTAATGTTTCTGAAAGCCTGCAATCTGTCTCCCAATAAAGTCCAGATTCCTACAATCCTTTGTGTGGCAGAAGTGCTTCCTGATTTCACTCACTGTATTCCTAACTTTACGACTATTCCCCCCTTTTCCAATTCCTCCAACAGAGTTTTAATGCACTGAAATACTTCCATGAAATGAGGCTTCAGATTCACTGTGTAACTCACTGTGTGCTAATGAACAGCCTTTCTTACCTTCGAAACTGCACTTCACAAGAACTCTTTGGATGTAAAATATTTTTCAGTGTCCTGAGAATGTATTGAGTTTGGTGAATCCGTAACTGGAGACTGTCTATGGAGAATCGTTACTGAAAGAATGACGGGAAGAGTCAAGGGGAATATTTTTTACACAGCAGTTAGCAGGACATGATGGAACAGCAGGAATTGTGGTGAAAGCTGAACTAATAATAGTTTTTAAAATGGAAGTGACTAAACACTTTCAGACACTTTGGAATTGCAAAGTTGTTGTTGGCCACAAAGTGTAACAAAACTGATTTTGTTGAAGCCCTCCTGCCTGTTAAGTCTGTGACAGCTGTTTAGATGCAATATGTAAATTGTGAAGACTGTAATGTTTATCTTTTTAACTTTATTTCTTATTTTTCTAATCTATACGATGAATAATTGTAAGGTAACGTCACTTTTTTTCTTGATTTCTCTTATTTTGTATCTAAGATTTGTACCTAAGTGCTTTGTATCCAAGATGGTGCCGTGTGGGATGATATTGTAAACTTTTCACTGTACACGTGACAATAAACCTAATTCTAAATTGTTTAATAAATTAGTACACGGGGATAACTTATAATTTTATTGAATCGAGGTAACCACTTATTACTCTTAATATACTATAAACAGCAGTTATATTCTGTTTTCAGCAGGTACTTTTCCTGACTGACCTAGTTTAAGATCAGTTTAGGGTTTGAGTGCAAGGTTTTACAGCCAATGAAGTTTTTTTTTGTAATGTAGTCACTGTTGTTACATTAGAAACAGGGTAACTGGTTCACAAACAGCAAACTCCCACATACAACACAGAGACAACAAGGTGCAGGGCTGGACGAACACAGCAGGCCAAGCAGCATCATAGGAGCAGAGAGGCGATACCTGCTGTGTTCATCCAGCCCTGCATCTTGTTGTCTCGGATTCTCCAGCATCTGCAGTTCCTACTATCTCCCCTCCCACATACAACAAGCAGGCAATGACCAGAAAGCCTGTTTTTATGATACTGTCGTGAGCGTGGAGTATTATTTCATGAAACATGGAGCACACAACTCCCCTTGTCTTTGAAATAGTGGGTGTGGGATTTTTTTTAATGAGAGAGCAGATGAGGCTGAGTTTAATGTCTCATCTGAAAGACAGCATTCCCAATAGTGCAGCATTCCTTCACTATTGCACTGGAGAATCTATAAGACCATAAGGTGTAGGAGCAGATGTAGGTTATTCACCCCATCGAGACTGCCCTGCCATTTAATGTGATCAAGACTGATCTAATAATCTTTAACTCCGTTTTCCTACCCTATCCCCATCACCCTTGATACCCAGCTCTGAAGAACGGTCACTGGACTTGAAACATTAACTCTGTTTTCTCCCCACAGATGCAGCCAGATCTGCTGAGTTTCTTTAGAAATTTCTGTTTTGGTTTCAGATTTCCAGCATCTCCACTGTTTTTGTTTCATTTTACCCTTGATTCCTTTACTGGTGAAAAATCCGTCTATCTCAGACTTGAATGTACTAAACAACCCAGCCTCGATAGCCCTTTGTGGTAAAGAATTCTACAGATTCACAAACCTCTGAGAGAGGAAATTCCTCCTCATCTCTGTTGTAAATAGGTGACTCCTTACACTGTGATGATGCCCTCTGGCACTAGATTCTCCCTCAAGAGGAAACAACTTCTTTCCATCTACCCTGTCAAGCCTCCTAGTATTCTTACATGTTTCAATAAGGCCCCCTCTCATTCTTCTAAACTCCAATGAGTACAAACCCCTCCCCCCGCCATTCAACTTCTCCTCATACGAAAATCCCTCCATAAATTGACCTCATCAGTCTAACTATTTATACAAATGTTTCTAGAGTGGGTTTCGACCCTACAACCTTCTGATTCCAGTGATACCCACTGAACGATGCCTGACACCAATTCGAGCATCAATCAAACCAAAGTTCATGTCCCTACCCCATTTACGATTTGCAAGAATTTATTTTGGCTGTGAATAAACATGAGGATTTACTGCTTCTTACAACCACTGCAGCATTAATACTTCCTGCCCTGTGACCTGCAAACATTGAACTTTACCGTTTGTGGTTAGAACTGCAGTAAAATTGATTCCAACCCATTTAATAATGATAACCTGTCTTGCATTTTGATTAATGGTGTAGAGACGTGGAAAATAGTTGCAGGATTGGGTCATTTGGTCCCTTTGAGCCTGTTCCACCATTCAATATGCTTATGGCTGATCATCCAACTCAGTTCCATACTCTCACTTTTGCCCCCATGCCCTTTGATCCTTTTAACCCTAAGAACGATATCTGTCCATCTGTCTGTCTATCCATCTTTTTGAAAACATTTAATGTTTTGGCCTTGACTGTTTTCTCTGGCAGAGAATTCCACAGGCTCACTGCTTTCTGGGTGAAGAAATTTCTCCTCATCTCAGTCCGAAATGGCCTATCCCATATTCTTAAACTGTGAACCCTGGTTCTGGATTCACAGGTCATTGGGAATATACTTCATGCATTTATCCTGTCTAGCCCTGTTAGAATTTTAAAGGTTTCTTTGAGATTCCCCCCCAACCATTCTTTTAAGCTCCAGTGAATATAATCTTAACCAATGCCATCTCACTTCATATGTCAGTACTGCCATCCCAGGAATCAGTTTAGTAAACTTCTGCTGCACTCCCTCTGTAGCCACAACATTCTTCCTCAGATAAGGAGACCAAAACTGCACACAATGCTCCAGGTGTAGTCTCACCAAAGCCCTCCCCAACTGCAGCAAGACATCCCTGCTCCTGTACTCAAATCCTCTCACTATGAAGGCCGCCTTCACCTGCTGCATCTGAGTATATATTTACTTTTTGCTTCATTGGTAATAGGTTGTTCAGACTGCAACAGCACCCAGTGAATTACACACAATGGATCTTTTCAGAATGTTTAAAAATCATATCATAGTCGTGGTATAACTTGTAACAAAATTTTGCATAGCATGTTGGCTCATTGAATTTGTATTGCTGAGCAATACACACTTGGTTCTGGGTTTATTTCTGCAGTCCCTGCTCAGATGGGAGCTGAGCTAGCAGATTGTGGGTTCAAGTTCCACGTCAGGGACTTGAACATAAAATGTAGCCTGACATTCCAGTGCATGATGGAGGGATTGCCTCACTGATCCAGGTGATGTCTTTTGGATGAGACGGAAACCAATTCCTGTCTGTTCTCTCAGATTGCCATGAAACATCCCATGTTACGATTTTGAAGAAAGAGGATTATTTATTGGATTGATTTCTTCATCAACAAAAACAAAAGAGCTGGTCATTTCACATTGTTATTTATGGGATCTTGCTGTGGATAAATTGGCTGCCACATTTCCTATGTTATAGTAATGACTGCACTTCATTGGTTGTAAAACTTTGGGACATCTGGTGGTTATGAAAGGCACTTTAATTTCTACATTGGCTTCCAGTCCAACAACATTGTGATTTTAAGATTCTCATTCCTGTGTTCAGATCATCCTTATAATATCCTGACAGCTTTGTGCTCCTCCAATTAAGGACCTTCACCAACATTTACAGATGCACCATACAAAGCATTCTATCTGGGTGCATAATGGCCTGGTACAGCAACTGCTCTGCCTAGGACTGTAAGAAACTACAGAAAGTGGTGTGCACAGCCCAGACCATCCTGGAAGCCAACCTGCCATCCATGGACTTAATCTACATCAGAAAGACTGCCAACATCATCAAAGACCTCTCCCTGCCTGATAATACACTCTTACAACCTCTTCTGTTCAGGCAGAAGTTACAGAAGCTTGAACGCATCTGGCAAAGGTTCAAGACTAGCTTCTTCCCTGCTGTTATCAAACTGCTGAATGGACCACTCTAATTTCAAATCTAATGTTGATCTTGCTTTGTGCATCCCCTGTGCAGCCATAACTTTGCCTTGCTCTGTATAAACACCCTATAATCTGAATGACCTTGTTTGCTATGATCTGCCTGTACTGCTCACAAAACAAAACTTTTCACTGTACTTAGATACATGTGATAACAATAAATTGAATCAAATCAAAATCTGGCATCTTGTGTATCCCTAATTTTAACTGGCCAGCAAAGGGTGCCATGCCACAAGTTCAAGTAGTCACTTGTTAAAGTTCTCCTCCTACCACGCAGTTAGCTCCTGTAAGATACTCCTTAAAACTTTTCTCTTTGTGCTGTTCCTCACCCGTCCTAATATATTTCATGTACAGCATGATATCATGTTGGATAACTCCTTGAAAGCATCTTGGTATGTCTTACCACATAAAGGCATGATATAATGAAAATTGAAAACAAAAATTGTTCCATGGTTTATTGGATGGTTTGTACATTTTTCTTTTGCAGGAAGTGTTTGGTTGCAAGCTACATTTCAATGTGTGTTTTCTTGTGTAGTTAAAACTACCCATAGATCATTGGCTTCTCTGCGCAGCTCCATGCTGGCTTATGGATCAGGCAGGCAAATGATAATTACAGCGTGTAATGATTTATTGTTTCAGAGATCCAAACATTGAGCGATTTCTTCACCATATCTATTTATTCATAGAATAATTGAGGATAGAAAGCTTCTGTAATCCCTGTAGGATGCTGTAAGAGAAGCTTTTTTTAAAAAATCAAAAACACAAACATCAAGCAGGAGTTAGTTAGCCCCTTCTGTTTCTGATGAACAGGCCAGGTAAATGCAGGAAAAGGCCACTCTGCTCATCAAGCCTGTTCTGCTATTCAGTTAGAAGTCGGCTGATGTAATGCGCAAAGTCTTAACATCCTCGGTTTTGTAATCCTTGCCAAACAAAAATCTATCAGGCTCAGTTGTGGAATTTTCAAATTATCCTCAGACTCAACAGATTATTTTTGGGGAAAAGGGTTTGTAAGTGTTCTTTTATTTTGTAGTTTGTGAACTGAAACAAATTGGAGTTTTCTTTCATTGCCATTCCCAATTTTGGCCAGGTCCTTGCTCTCAGGTCGATAATGGTGTTTACTGTCTGTCTGCCCCCATATTAGCTCCAAAAATCTGGTGTTCAGAGGGGCAGTTCAGAGGTCGTTCTCCACCAGAGAGGATAGCTACTCACCTCACTCTGTCTAAACTGTTTATAAACTCAGAGAGAACATGTTAATGCTTGTGGCTACACAATCTGGATATATAAGATATCTGGGATTTTGGATTGTCGAGTTGTTCCTTTAAAAATTAACCCTTTGACCAAGGTCACACAATTCCATGTCAAACCTTGTTTGATAAAGCTCATGGGGAAGTTTTAAAATTCATTCGTTGAAAGTGATATTGCTGGCTAAAGCGAACATTATTGCCCTGATAGCACTTAAGAGTCAGTAGCTTTGATGCGAACCTAGAGTCACATGTAATAGTCACAGAAAGGTAAGGGTGGCAAACTTCCTTCCCTGAAGGACTTTTATAACAATCAATCAATCATGGCCATCATTAGACTACCTTTTCATATAAGGTTTTCATTGAAATCAAATTTCACCATCTGCCATGGTTGGATTCGATCTCCTGTCCTCAGAAAGGTCACAGGACTCAATGTGTTAACCCTGCTATCTCTCTACAGATGCTGCCAGACCTGCTGTGTTTCTCCAATCACGCTGTGTTTTTGTTTCCCCAGAAAATTAGCCTGGTGTTCTGGATTACTAGTCCATTGACATTATCATTATCACTGCTTCGCCATGTTTGGAAAGTTTGCGATGTGTTACAGGCACTATATAAATTCAGCTTGTTGCTGAATTAGAGGCCACCTTGATCACAGGTTCCAGCACAATACATGTGACCCAATAAAAACCAAGGGGCAGGAAGTTTTCTAATGAGTTAGCAACATTCATTCTGTTGTTGCGCTGAATTCAGTTGTATTACAAATGGGTTTATAAGCAGAAATATTCTGGAGTATTTTGAAATGACAACCACATTCCAAACCTTGAAAGGCTCCTGTCAGATAAGCGAGTGACTTTGAAATATACAAAAGGCAAAGTACTGGAAACACTTGACAAATCTGACTGCACCTGTGGGCAGAGAATCCACATTGATGACCTGTGAATTATGATATGTGAACACAGTTCTGATATATTTTGTTTTAAAAAACAGCAAATAATTATTTTCAGGTTGGTTGGCTCACTGAGCTGGTTTCTTGTTTCGTAGACGTTTCGTTACTATGCTGGGTAACATCCTCAGTGCAGCCTCCAATGAAGCGTCGGTATGTTTTCCAGCCTGGTTTTTAAACTCTGGAGTCCATTGAGCTGGATTGCCTCACTTCCGGTTTTCCTTCGTAGTGGAGTGTATATGGGGTTGAGTTCTATGTGTTTATTAATAGCATGCTTTGTGGAGTGCCAGGCTTCTAGGAATTCCTGTGCCTGTCTCTGCTTAGCTTGTCCCAGGATTTTGGTGGTGTCCCAGTCGAATTGGTGGTTCTCCTTGTCCATGTGGATTGAGATGAGTGAGTATTGGTCATGTCTTTTTGTAGCCAGTTGGTGTTCGTGTACCCTTACTGTTAGTTTCCTTCCTGTTTGTCCGATGTAGTGTTTCTCACAGTCTCTGCAGGGGATCTTATACATGACATGGGTCCTGTCCATGGCGGGGAGTGGGTCTTTAGTTCGGGTGAGCAGACGTAGGGTAGGTTGTCGTAGGGTTGATGTGAGCTTGTGTGCCACTCTGATGCCCAGTGGTCGTAGGAGTCTTGTGGTTAGTTCCGATGTGTTCCTGATGTAGGATAGTGTGATGAGTGTGTCGGGGCATGTAGTATCTTCCTGATGTTGTTCGTGTAGGCATCTTCTGACTCAGTTTTTTGGATATCCATTATCCTTGAAAACCTGGAAGAGGTATTCTTCTTCCTCTTGGCTATTTAATAGTGCGAACACTATTTAAATGGGCAACAACACACTACAGCAACACAGAACTTCGCCAAGAGGAAGAAGAATACCTCTTCCAGGTTTTCAAGGATAATGGGTATCCAAAAAACTGCTGGGCATCAGAGTGGCACACAAGCCCACATCAACCCTACGACAGCTGCTCACCCGAACTAAAGACCCACTCCCTGCCATGGACAGGACCAATGTCATCTACAAGATCCCCTGCAAAGACTGAGAGAAACACTACATCAGAGAAACAGGAAGGAAACTAACAGCAAGGGTACACGAACACCAACTGGCTACAAAAAGACATGACCAATACTCACTCATCTCAATCCACATGGACAAGGAGAACCACCAATTCGACTGGGACACCACCAAAATCCTGGGACAAGCTAAGCAGAGCCAGGCACAGGAATTCCTAGAAGCCTGGCACTCCACAAAGCATGCTATTAATAAACACATAGAACTCGACCCCATATACACCCCACTACAAAGGAAAACCGGAAGTGAGGCAATCCAGCTCAACGGACTCCAGAGTTTAAAAACCAGGTGGGAAGACACACCGACGCTTCATCGGAGGCTGTACTGAGGATGTTACCCAGCATAGTAACGAAACGTCTGCGAAACAAGAAACCAGCTCAGTGAGCCAACCAACCTCAACACCCACAACCCGAGCTACAAATCTACTCCAAAACCTAAGATAATTATTTTCAGTTAAATGATGAAGTCAATATTTCTTCAGACCAGTCATTTTTTTGGTGCATCCCAATTCCCCTCAACTCACATTTAAGGTTATTTTATGGGGTCTGCTGACTGCAGTCGTATTAGTTGTTTGACCTCCTCTAACCCCAGAACCCTTCAAGATTCCTGCACTCCTTAATTTCTGGTCGCTTGGACACCTCTAGTTTTCATCACCCCAGTATTAGCAACCAAACCTTCAAGCTGCCTAAAACTCTGGAATTCCCTCTACAAACTCCTGCCTCTCTCTCTTCCATTTGGGGTGCCAAGTAAGACTGTCAGATCCAAGGAATGGCACAGTCATGGTGTTTCTGAGCAGATAGTCCCCAGGTTGCGAATGGGTTCTGTTCTCAAGTCCATTTGCAAGTCGATTTGTACAAATGACAGAACACAATGCAGGACAATGTAAAGTAGCCACTCATAAGTCCGGGAAGCATTTATGTGTCACATCTTTAAATTACACGACTGTACAAGATTGTATTCGTAAACACGAGTGTTCATAAATTAGGGACACTCTGAGATCCCCAAGAATCAAACCAAAGGAAGAAGAAAACAAAGAGCTACAGATTAGTTCACCTGACACTTGCAGGGAAAATGCTACCACCTATGATTGAATAAATAATAACATGGCACTTGGAAAAGCAAATATATGATTAGGTGGAGTCAACATAGTCTGATGAAAAGGAAGTCACATTTGTCAATTCTATTATAACAATTTGGAATGAAGTAATAAGAGTTAGTGGAGCAGAGAAGTTAAATCACTGTTTTGTCACAAGGAGATTTGATTAGAGGAGTAAAGATGTCTTTCTGCAATTGTATAGAGCGTTGGTGAGACCGCACCTGGTATATTGTACACTGTTTTGATCTCTCATCTAAGAAAGGTGTTGCAATTGAGTTATGACCAGTGGCCTGATTCCTTTCCTTGCCCCACTCCTGCAGTGATCACAACAAAATTTGGAAAGGAAGGTGATATTGCATTTGATAGATGTATATTAAACTGTATATAGCTCAATACCAGAAATACATCAGTCAAAGGGTTAAAATTGTACAAATACTTATAACTACCCTCTTGAAAAATAACAGGCACACCACAGCTTCCAAATCTTTTTTTAAAAAAATGCAGGAATGTTATCCTAGAAGTACTTTAGCTAAAGCAACTGTTGAATTCAGAAAGAAATAGTTACTTTGCATACAAGCTGTTAGCACTGGATCAGTTATAGCTGGCTAAATTCACTTTCTGGAGACAGTGATGTAGATGTTGACTGTAGATTTGCTAAGGCTCCTTAATGACATATCCCCATCAAATCTGCTTTAGTCTCAAGGGCAACCACTCTCACCTCCCCTCAGGTGTTCACCTCTTTTAATCACATTTGAACCAAGGGGAGAATGTTACTGCTAAGCAGTTGTTGCTTGTTTGCGCTATTGTTTACATTTTCCATCATTTTACTGATGATGAGTAGACTATTGGCCAGGTTGGATCTGTCCAGCTTTTCACGTATAGGGCATATGTTGGCAATTTTCCACATTGTCAGGTCAAAATTTGGAACTCCCTTCCTAATGACACTGTGCATCTACCTACACCAAATGAACTGCAGTGGTTCAAGAAGGTAACTCCCCACCATCTTCTCAAAGGTAATTAGTGATGGGCAATAAATGCTGGCCCATACAGCAACACCCACATTCCATGCCAGTGTTGTAGGATAGAGGAATCTGGGTCTGTATTCTCTAGAGTTTCACAGAAAGAGGTGTTGAAACCGGACAGTGTGATTGTGTAATCAGAAGCTCAAATGGCCCAAATTGCTAACAAGGTTGTGAACTCGTCTATATATTTATTAAAACAGCTCCATGTTACAGTAAACAACTAGAAAACCAAATCGTATGTTAGATTTTATTGCAAGGGGATTTCAATTAAAGAATAGGCAAGTCTTGCTACAATTATACAGGACTTCAGTGAGACCAGACCTGGAGTATTGTGCACAGTTTTTTGATCTGCTTCTCCAAGAAATATAGTCACCTGACATTGTGTTTAAAAAGGTTCACCAGGTGGATTCCTGGAGTCAGAAGGCTGTTCTACGATGAGAGATTGACGAAAATGGGTCCATAGAGTTTAGAACCACGAGAAATGATATTTTAGTTAAACAAAAAAATTCAGAAGGCGGCTTGACACATTAAACGTTGACTTGTTCTTTCCCATAGCTCAAGACTCTAGAAATAGGGGCCAGAGTCTCTGAATAAGACATGATCCATTTAGGCCTGTGATGAAGAGAATCCTCACTGTGGCTGTGAGTCTTTGGAACACAATGCAGCAGCAAGCTGTGGGTTGATGACTGTACTCAAGATTGAGATCTGAGATCAATAGATTTTTTATTGGTTGGGGGGGCGGGGCTCTGCATAAATTGAGTGGCCTTGGGAATAGGTACGCAGGGAAGGGAGAGCAGAAAAATCCGACGTTGCATGAAGGCGCAGGCTCAAGGAGCCGGCGGCTCCCAATCCTTTTGTTCTTAAGTTTGCATTTTGTGCATTTATTTTGCCACCAACCTGATTCTCACCAAACGTGTGGTTTTGTTTTATTGAAAAACAAGTAATCTCACTTTTTTAGGATTTAAGGCAGATTTTATTTTATTATCTGATCTTGATTTGATGCCTGGTCTTGATTTGTCATTTTCTTGAGTTCTTGTCAGTTTCTGATTGGTTGACTCTTCCCCTTTCCCTTTTCTGATTGGTTTGGCACTGACTTGCTCAGCTATGACTAGTTCCTTTCTTTCGTCTGACGAGTGTTAAGCATGATCCAATCACACAGAAATGTGGCAATAATTTGCATCTATATAGACCATGCCACCCAAAGCGTGATAGACAAGATGTACCCGGCAGAAGATTCATAATTATATTAATAATATAAATGGATTGTGTGTAACCTACAGTCATCTGCATAACATATTGGACAAGCCCCACAGAGTGTTCCCGAGTCAAGGGAGGGGTCTAAATTAAAACACGGCGTGTGAACTTGAATCATTCATCTAGAATGTTCAGCTACACTGCATAGAAACAGAAACAGCCGTTTTGATGCACGCGTGTGAGGCACATGCAGGAGACAAATAGAAATGTTAAAAACAGAATAATTAATTTAACACACTTTAGCAGTCAATTGCCTGTGTATAATAATGGTAATTTTCACTTAAGTGCTCTGGAGCATCTGAGCTGCTGCTCTGCAAGCCATTTACACTCCGGCAGCTGCAGTGGGATGTGCATTCAGAGGGTGGTTTGTGTGGCCTCGCTATTAATGTAGGAGCCACAAAGAAAATTGCCTGTTTCATCAAAGGCTGCAGTGTTACAGTGAGGGGTGTCAGATATATCCTAGTGTTGCAGTGAGGGGTGTGGGGTCCATCAGCGTGTTGCGGTGAGGGGTGTGGGG